>NC_141694.1:1646751247-1647479027 GCF_964263255.1 Lissotriton vulgaris
AAAGACCCATTTACAAATTTCTATAGATGGGAGCAAATAAATTTACTCTAGCAGTTCTGCATAATTAATGGGAAGTTTAATTTCCGGAGAGAACGAAATTATTTTTCAGACTCCTTTGCATCATAGTTAGTTATATCTTCAAAATATTTTGTACATGTACTCTTGCTTTGATATGTGATACTATTACATACCTGTAAGCCAGATTGCCCCATGGCATGCTACCCAGTGTGTATTTTTTTTGTTAGATGTTGATTTTGGAGTAGATGGTGCAAGGACATCTAGTCAGCACCTGAGCTACACTCATGGAACGGAGGCACTTGTTATACGGTCGATTACGTGAAGGGGATAAGCAAGCAGCATTAGGTTGCCACTAACTGATGAAGACAAATCAAAACAAAAGGCCCCAAAATTGCCTTGTTTTAATTCAGTGTATGTGGAGTTCTCAAGTGGGAAAATCCTATTTTGCCTTGAGTGCTGAAAATTCTTTCACTGTTCCTGACTTGTTGCAGCAACACAAAGATAAATATCTGATATGGGTTATGATGATAATTTAAGGCATACAAACAAGAACAGTACACAATAACTCAAACTTATTTAAAATCTACCGTTACCAACAATTGCTTTCGGTGTCGTCTGCAGATGCTGTTACAGTATAGACGCCTAATCCGAGTGCACAAGGGCCAAAAATGATGTAATGGTAAGCAACTTTAAGCATTAACTTTATCCACAAATCAATCACCTATAAATCAAATATTACGGCATTATTTCAAAAGGAACCAGGTGAATGGGAAACATTTCTGATGGGCAAAAATACATGTTAATATGTATTTGCTTTGTCGGTTCCCTAAAGAAATTGCTAAATATTTGAAGCAGAAAAAAAAACTACGAAAACTTATAATAGCCATTTTAATACTCGACAGTAAATGCTCTCACCGTTCGCTATTTAATGTCTTCGTTTTTTTCCAGCATGGAGGTGTTCTTTAACTCTATATTTCCCGTGGGGACGAGATTATCCAGTAGCATTGTGCGGATAAAATAGTTTCAGACGTGGTAAAGCAGCGTGCAGCGATGTCGTTTTAATCAATAGGACTCTTCCTTTCGTTCACATTTGCATATTCATTTACGAGTGAGACTTTATCTCGTAAAGCCAGCCGTGAGCAGCTATAAATAACTTGTTGAAATGTTTCCTCCGTCCACACTTTGTAGCACAGCCTCTTTCTCTCAAGAGGAGAACTTCCAAGGTACCCACAATTTCAATTATCTAAGTCAGTCCCAACCAGAGTTAAATATTTCCATTGTCAAATGAGAGTTTCTTTTGTCAGCATAATTAACTTTATACATTTTGTGTAATTCTAGAGGTGTTTCTTAATTCGACATTCATGTTTACTATGTAGCATATATCGATCAGTATATTTTTCAAACAGTTCTTTGAGAAATCATTTGTATAAAAAGGCATCAAGATTGGTTTTTATTTCTGGAGCCTTCCCCCACCCTCCACAGAGCATACACATTTTTGTTAAATCTCCATTAACCATAATAGTATAAATAAACCTTATGTTTGCTTTTTTTGCAGTGAACCTCAAAGCTAAATATTGTGCATTTCACAACTCTCGTTTCAGTGACATGAAGTCTTGGGCTCTTATTACAGATATGGCGCACTGCCCTGGTCTGCGCTTCATGTGCAAACCTTGTCCGTGTACCATAATAAATGCACTGTTACGTGTTACCAGAGCACACGCAAAAACATACCTTCAACCATTTCAACTTTTACTGTGCAGACAGCAACCGGGCATGCATTTGAAAGGAGAGAAGGGGTCATCCTGTAAGTATATGCGTTGACTGACTACACAGACCTGCAGGGAGATGCCTAGGCATTCTATAAGATCTTCTTTCCTCCATTAAAGGATCAACCTTGGAGAGGCGCATGTGATTATTGGTTTCTACCCGTCCATCAAATTCTGGAATACCCTCTGGTTCCCCTGGATGGGGAAGATTGCCTTAATCAAGATGGTGGTGCTGCCCCGGTGCCTCTTTGTGCAGACCACCATGTATGAGATACCCCAGAGTGTCTTTTGCAAATTAGATAGGCTATTGAAAGATCTTCTGTGGGCAGGGAAACGAGGCAGGGTGGGGTTTGACTTGTTAAAATTAGAGTCAGATAGGGGTGGTATGAAAGTGCCGGACCTAGAGCTGTAATACCTTGCTTCACACTTACAGCATACCGTGCACTGGTTCTATGATGGACCCAACTTGGAGAAGGCCCTGTTCGCCGGCTGTGTGGGGGGAAGATCTAGAATCACTACTGCTGCATTGTGATGGAATGACTGGAAATATTCCATATGTCCTAAAAGTGGTGTTCAGACTGAAGGAGCAGGCAGTGCTAATGGTTCTCTGTATGGCATCCTATGCACCGCTGTTGGAGCTATGGAAGATCCAACCCTCAGTGCAGATTGAACAATCCTTCACTCTGGTTTGTGACCCTCTGAAAGGCCACTGAGACCCTAGATCTAGGTACAGGCCAATGCCTTCAATATGCCAAAATTTGTGGCCACTGCAGGAGAAATATGCCTGGGGTTCTCAGATTCCCCTGAACCTACTCTGACACTTTTCGCATTAGTGTATCTGTTGGGAGAAAGGAGACCCATTCCTCATATATATTGTGCTCTGCGGGCGGATAGCCCAACCCCCCTCTTAAAGTTGAGGGAATTTGGCAACCGTCTGAAAGTTTCCAATTACGCAGGCAATGTGTGATAGGCTACATGGAGGGGTGAGGGACATTGCTAAAAATGCACAATGTAATCTCACTCAATATAACATAGTAAATGCCACTTATCACTCTCCTAAACAACTGCGCAATCTACCCCACTAGGAGCGTGACTTGCATATGATGCAGATACACAGCTACAGACTTCTTTCATGTCCTGTGGAACTACCCACAGTTAGTTTACTTGGATGAGGTATTGTGCCACTTACGTAGTGCTACAGGTGGGCGATAAGCAGGGAAATAACAAAAAACACTGCTTACTGGGAATGGTGCCTTCTACTAAGTATAGGAGACTTTCCAGGAACGTTACACTACTTGGACTGGCACTGGCCAAGAGACATATAGCCATTACGTGGGTCAGCCCGAAACCCCCTCCGAACCCAGACTGGCTGTGTGACATGACGGAATGGGGAGGGGCGGAGGCAGCAGATATGAAGAACGTCAGATACGATGATAAGCTGGTAGACAACCTGTAGGCATGGGATGCCATGATCTGAGACCTGGGGGAAGACAGCCCTGCTGCCTCTGCAGCGAACTAGGATGTGGTTAATGTGTGTATGGACCAGTGCTTAATTTGTGCCGGGGCTTTCCGGTGCTTAACACCAGCACTTAATTGACATTGTCTATGCATCTGCTGCTACATTGATGTTTTTTTTCATTTACCGTAAGTCTGTGTACTCGGTGCACGCAACCTCATTGTGTTCAATGTGATCACATCAGTTGATTGCGGCTGTGTGAGACTTCTCTTAATTAGCTGCCCTGCCCTGAAGCTACCGCTGAGCCCAAGGCAAGTCCAAGATAATAAATTAGTCATGCATATGTTGTGAATGTGATCATGGTGGCCGCGGGCCGGCCGCAGCCCTTAGTTCACAAAGTGAGTGGGTGCGTGCAGTTGACTGTGCGTTGCAGACAATGTTGGCACTTGCCGGTGGGCGGGCCACGGGACACAGTACACACACACCGGTACTACATACTGACATATACTGATTTATTGGGGTGCCAGGGGCGGGCTGGATTTGGTTCTGCTGGGGCCGGGAGGTAAGGAATGCTACTGTACGCGCAGCGCACGCAGACTTTTTTCACAATGCCACGCCCCAGCATAACCACTGCTCACTTCTAACCAGGACAGAGTGAGTGACTCATCATCCATCTTTCATGTCAGCTGCGGTGCTGCCTGACCCCCGACAACAACGTTGAGGGCAGCCTGTGTGCAGGCAGGCAGAGGCATCGATCACCAGCAGTACTGTTTGGTAGTTATTAGCAGCAGTGCACCAGGCCGCCTGATTCGTATACCAGTTCAGTGTGTGTCCCTGCCAGCCGGCCACCTGGACGGCCCACGCCACCACAAGTAACTGTGAGAAGAATTTAAAAACAGTGAGGATCAGTGCTTAATTTGTCAAATATGATGTGCAGGTACACAAATCATTGTTGGAGGCCACACCTACTTTCTATGGATCCACCCACTTCCTCCTTTGGTGCCACCCACTTTCTCTGTTAGCTCCACCCACTTCCTAAACCGGCACTGCAAAAAGACAGATGAATTTCAGGAAGGGAGCCTTCCTCATGGTAAGGTTCGATAGGAGGTTCTCCTACACCTTCTACTTCTAGGTACATCCAGGCTAGTGTCCAGCGCTCACTATTTCATCAGCCTCAAATCACACATGTAGTCTGTCCTAAAAAAACATTATTGCCTAGCTGCAGGCAGGTTAGACAAGCTTGACTTTCAGAAAATAGTATTCAACACTCTAAATGGGCTCTTTTTGCCACAAGAAACTCACTAAAAGAAAGAGATACCACAGAAGTAGTCCTCCTCAGTCCTGAAGCAGCACCTAGGCAGTGTAAAATGCACTGAGTGCATTGTGCTCAAATAATTAACTGAACGTCATGAGAAACTGCAGTTAAAAATATCTAATGAAGTATTTGCACAAGTCATCCACAGCCCCAGCCTGTTTTTGTCCCTCCCTGAGCTGAAGATTCCTAAGATAAGAACCTCTCTCCAAGTACTGCTCTCTCCACAAGCCCAGGCTGTCTCTCCCGGCCCTGAATATTCCTGGCATAGGAGCATCTTTCCATAGCCCCACCCTGTCTCCTCGCACAGCACTGCTGTTATCAGAACACCTGTCCACACCCCCGGGGCATAGCTCCCTCTGGAAGCTGGCCCTGTTCTAGGAACCTCTGTCCACAGCCCCATGCTGCCTCTTTGTTGAAGCATTGTCTGCTAAGAGCCTCTCTCTGCCTCTCTTCTCCTTCAGACCCTCTGGAGCCTGTTGCACCCCTCCAAGGACCCTCCCGCTCGCTGCCAGACGTTTGAGGCGAACCTCTTTGCCCAGGGTCGGTGCCAGCACATCTTCCCTTGGCCTGCCGCCTGAGGTACCTCCTACTGGGCAACAGGGCTCAGGCTGGTAAGGGCTGGCCTCAGCCGCCATGAATATTTCAACAGGAACCTGGGAAGTGGGAACAGACACAGCAGCAGGGGGTGCATTCTCTCGAACTTCTCCACCGCTCTCTGACCCCAGAGTCTCTTACTGTCTGTGACTGTGACCACCTAAGTCTCCTCTGTGCCGCCTTAGTCGCCCTCACACACACACTGTGGCTTCGCCGGTGATGCCTCTCTGCCAAAATACTAACAACAAAAGACATACGATAAACTGTAGGGTGATCCGCGGTGCTCTTCTTTTCGTCCACATCTTGCCTGGTGCCAGTTCGGTTGAAAAGCTGCACTCCTCCTAAAGACAAGAATGCTTATATTTCTTTAAAGAAGAGCTCCTAATAAAAGGACCCATCCACGGCAAGCATGAGATGCCCCAATCCACATGCTTCTCCACCAAGATCGGTGAAAGAGTGAAGACCCTGAAAAGGAGGGCGTGGCTGAGGGCTGCAGCAGCTGCTTAAATCAACGCTGGAGTCCTGGTATGTCAATTATCACTGCGCAGCACAAGGAGTGGAGAGGCCCTAGATTTAATGAGTGTCGAGCACTCCCAGCGACCCACGTCTACGGTTTCTGTTATTTCAACCACGTTGTACAAAAATGCTGCATTTTAACACATCCCATGTTTACAATGCATACTTCTACATGCCATTAATTGTGCTGATACACTGCACTTTTAAAAGACAGATGGTTCTTTCACATTTTGCTCCACATTGTGTTTAGTACAAATCATATTTAATATCAGTTTAAGTGGGTAAAGCATCGCTTTAGGTCGTCAGCTAGGTACACAGGCACCTGCATATCCTGCTCATTTCAATCCGGGTGGCGATACACTCTGCAAAATACACAGAGAACCCGCCGCCCCCGCCCCAAGACTATGCAAATTTGTCACTAGCCAGATTGAAGCATTCATTTCGAAAACACGTCCCTCAAGTGCACTTCCCTGACATTCTTTTTAAGCTTTGGGTGGATATCCCAAAGATCCTTCTTCCCCCTCTGATTCCCTAATACTCCCTCACTTGTCTTGGGGCCAGCTTAACTTTTGTTCCTCACTGGGGCTCCAATCTTCCTCCTTGCAGCCGCAGAGTGCCAGAGTAGAGGGTTAGTGCCTCTGAGCACTAAGGAGTCCAAAAGGAGGGGCCTGATAGTTTTTCCACTGGTGTAAGTAGTACTTGGTGATGCCAGGAAACAACTACTTGTGCACATGATGTGAGATAAAGTGATTCGTACTCGTAGGTGGGGGACCGGAGGAGACCAGATATAGTGTCCAAAGGTACTTGAAAATAAATAATTAGACAGAGGGTCGTTAATGCCCCCTCAAAAACACTGACCAGCAACAATCAAGGCATGCAAGCAGAGGAAGAGGACTCTGTTGAAGGACGACTCCTGCAGCTCGGTTTCAAGACTAAGACTCTTCTATAATTAAAAAAGTAAGTGAGTGAGTCATCATCTGTCTTTCATGTCAGCTGCGGTGCTGCCCGACCCCCAACAACGACGTTGAGGGCAGCCTGTGTGCAGGCAGGTATAGGCATTGATTATCAGCAGTACTGTATGATAGTAAATAGCAGCAGCCACCAGGCCGCCTGATTCGTATAACCAGTTCAGTGTGTTTTCCGGGTTACAAGGCTCCCCTCCCAGATGCAGTAATGTGGCTTTTCAATCCATGAGGGTATATATAAATAGGTCCTCGCACATTTTACTCTCCACGTTGCCGTACGAGTAGGACTGGGATCACAAGTCCATTTACGCAAGAATTTTATCCGGTATACTCAGAACTCCACCATTGGTGCGAAGCGTCTGTTCACTCTATCGGGTAAGCTCATTTTTAGGGGGCCCGCCGGGGTTTGTTAGGCACTTGTTGCTACTGTTCCTACTTTATTTTGCCCATTTCCCATTAGAACGATGTACCATTTTTAATTAGGAAGGCACGTTCCGTCGATGCAGGAACAATTGCTGAGAAACGAAGAGTTCTGAATATACAAGCTCCTATCATTAGTTTTCTCTTTAAAAATGAATAGGTAAGACAATACTGATAGAAACTTAATAACATACATTTTAGCACTATACTATAGTTGCAATAGGATCATATACAATATTATGTGTCCTTACAGGGCCCGGCCCCACGTAACTGCATTTGCCATTTGAAGCTTCCAGCTTTATGCAGCGTCCGAATACAGGCCAGGTATACACTCATTGCTATATTTTTTAATATATCCCATAACCACCTGTTATTCTACCAGTATAGATACGGTGTATGGTCTAATATAATAGGATCTATTCGGTATCCTTCATTCGACTACTAGCCGTCACAGTCCTTAGCGAGAAACGAAGGGATTAGAACTCATTTTTGTGTCTAATACACTTTACATCAAATATGGTGCCCTTATATGATCTAGTCACGTTGTTCGTGTATATAGGTTCCTCACATATTTTGTGTAGATAACTTAGTGGCAGAGGGGTTTCATCTTAATTCTACTACACGAGGTCCCATTTGTCACCAGACTCTCGATCTAGGCACTTATTAAATGTCATGCTAACAATTTCCATCATTTCTAATTTGCCCCGTTTCTAGTGTTGAGCCTCCCAACGGATGTGGCATCTAATAAGTTGCTCCTTTGAACTAATACATTGTGACAACGCACTTCATCAATTACAAGGTATTTTCCCTCTATATAGTTGTCAATTAATACAATTTCCAGTAGTTTTGTAACATATACATGGAATTATTTCCGTAGTACCATCATCTAGAATCTGTGCTCTCCCTTCACAATGTTTTCCTTTCCTTTTTCTTTTCTCTTTGTTTTGAGTTATCTCATTCCATTGCGAATCTAAAATTGTTTTAGAGGTTTTTTGTATAGGATGCACTCACTTGGCAAAGGTTGATGGTGTTAGAAGTTAATAGGCACGCCCGAAAACGCTTTAAAGAAGGACTGTTTAGATTTTAAGAAGACTAGTTGTTTTTAATTGTAATTGTTCGGAATCATGATTATTGACCTCACCTTGTCATAGAGGCAATTATATGTAAATAGGACCGTGACACAGCATTGATATTTCGATTTTTGGCTGTTTGCATTTTGTTTAGGTCACATGGCTTTCTGATGAAGGCTGATAGCCGAAACGCGCGTAGGAATCTCAAGAATCTTTAGCCATGATATGAATATTATTAGGACACCAATAATGGTGTTCTTTGTCTTAATGAGTTCAGAAGACAATATATGAACTATTTTGATTGTTAACTTTGAGAAATATTTATTGTAATTAAAGTACAAAAGAATATCTCTTCCTTTTGATATTTAGTAAAGAAATACATTAAAGTAATTTTTGGCTGACTTTTGAATATTATTTTGCCATAATTTCATTGTCACTGTCTTGTATATATCATGCTGATGGTTTAGGTCCAGGTATTTTATTCCTTGACTCCTAAATGTTTCTCTCAACTAATTCATTTACCCCGATTTAGGATTCATAGTTGGGGGTTTCTCTTGTTCTTTACAAGCGCCTGATTCGTATAACCAGTTTAGTGTGTGTCCCTGCCGGCCGGCCGCCTGGACCGCCCACGCCACCACAAGAAAATGTAAGAAGAAGTTAAAAACAGTGAGGATGCAATGCAATGCATGCGATTTACCATTCAGATTCACTGAATGCCAGTGCTGGTCTAGTAGGCCCGCCAGCCGTAGTGGTATAGAAGTCCTGTACATGGCGCCACACAGTACTGTACTGCGCAGGCTGCTGTGGGTTTAAGTAAAAGGCCATTCCGCGCCGCCCTACACTACCCGCCCAGCCCCTGGGCTCCCTGACTCCCACAAATTAGGTTCCCAGGGGCCAATCCCAACTGTTGGGGCCAAGGGCAGAGGGACAGAACTGATGCCTCGCAGCCTCAGACTCAGGGGGCAGACAGCATGCAGAGAGACATCATTGGGGGGTCACAGAGAGTGCTAGACTCAGGGGGCAGAACAACTCTTTCAATTAACGCCTGACTCATTCTTGCAGTCACATGTTCCCCGATCTCAATAACACACACCTATATACTTTCCAGTCAGTGAAGAGTCAGCCACACCTACCGACTTTGCTTCTAGTTTGTGAGAATGCTGCTGGTTGTGTGACTACTAGTCTGTGGGTGTGCTGTTGGTAATGTGTGACTGCTCATCTGTGATTGGTGTGTTACCCCTGTTGGTAGTCTGAGATTGCTAATCTGCGAGCGGTGCGAGTGCTTCTAGTACTGTGTGACTGCTACCTCGATTGGTGTAAGAGTGTTTTTGGTAATACAAGACTGCTAGTAAGTGATGGGTGTGAGAGTATTATGTGTATTTAGGGTGTTCTACTTTTCCACATAAGGGCTTTTATGGTTCCCCTTGTGTTTTTCTTGAGGGAGTTTTTGACATGGTTTACTTTTTTAAGTATAGAAGAGTCTTAGTCTTGAAACCGAGCTGCAGGAGTCGTCCTTCAACAGAGTCCGCTTCCTCTGCTTGCATGCCTTGATTGTTGCTTTCTTAAATGAGGCTGGTCAGTGTTTTTGAGGGGGCATTAACGACCCTCTGTCTAATTATTTCTTTCAAGTACCTTTGGACACTATATCTGGTCTCCTCCGGTCCCCCACCTACGAGTATGAATCACTTTATCTCACATCATGTGCACAAGTAGTTGTTTCCTGGCATCACCAAGTACTACTTACACCAGTGGAAAAACTATCAGGCCCCTCCTAATGGACTCCTTAGTGCTCAGAGGCACTAACCCTCTACTCTGGCACTCTGCGGCTGCAAGGAGGAAGATTGGGGCCCAAGTGAGGAACAAAAGTTAAGCTGGCCCCAAGACAAGTGAGGGAGTATTAGGGAATCAGAGGGGAAAGAAGGATCTTTGGGATATCCACCCAAAGCTTAAAAGGAATGTCAGGGAAGTGCACTTGAGGACGTGTTTTCTAAATGAATGCTCATGAGCATGTTGCACTTCAATCTGGCCAATGACAAAATGTGCATAGTCTTGGGGTGAGGGTGGCGGGTTCTCTGTGTGAATCGCAGGGTGTGTCGCCACCAGCATTTAAATGAGCAGGATATGCAGGTGCCTGTGTACCTAGTTGACGACCTAAAGCGATGCTTTACCCTCTTAAACTGATATTAAATATGATTTGTACTAAACACAATGTGGAACAAAATGTGAAAGAACCATCTGTCTTTTAAAAGTGCAGTGTATCAGCACAATTAATGACATGTAGAAGTATGCATTGTAAACATGGGATGTGTTAAAATGCAGCATTTTTGTACAACGTGGTTGAAATAACAGAAACCATAGACGTGAGTTGCTGGGAGTGCTCAACACTCATTAAATCTAGGGGCTTTCCTCCCCGTGTGCTGCGCAGTGATAATTGACATGCCAGGACTCCAGTGTTGATTTGAGCAGCTGTTGCAGCCCTCGGCCTCGCCCTCCTTCTCGGAGTCTTAGGAGCTCTTCTTTAAAGAAATATAAGCATTGTTGTTTTTTGGAGGAGTGCAGCTTTTCAACCGAACTGGCACCAGGCAAGATGTGGACGAAAAGAAGAGCACCGCGGATCACCCTACAGTTTATCGTATGTCTTGTGTTATTAGTATTTCGGCAGAGAGGCATCACCGGCGAAGCCACAGTGTATGTGAGGGCAACTAAGGTGGCACAGAGGTGTCTTAGGTGCTCACAGTCACAGAAAGTAAGAGAGTCTGGGGTCAGAGAGCGGTGGTGTAGTTCGATAGAATGCGCCCCCTGCAGCTGTGTCTGTTCCCACTTCCCAGGCTCCTGTTGAAATATTCATGGCGGCTGAGGCCAGCCCTTACCAGGCTGAGGAATCAGGGAGGGAGACACTCCTGACCTCTCAGCTGGGTCGCCCCTTCGCATTCTGGTACATGCAGTTCACAAGATTCAGGACAAAGTTCGTAAGTATTACACCAAGGTTGGTGCAAGCAGGTGCTTGGTACAAGCTATCTCTCGACACGAGACATGGCTCGTGTTTCAGGATAGTATCCTTCATCAGTAGAGATCAGTTTGGGGTGGCTAAGAGGCTGCCAAACAATCCAGGCTTCGTTGCCTCTCGGGCGCGGAGGTGCTTCGCCTATAGCTCGTCAGCTACGGAGGTTCACGGGAGCCCTAAACAGGAAACAGGTAGGGAGCACACTCCTGACCTCACAGCTGGGTCGCCCCTTCGCATTCTGGTACATGCAGTTCACACAATTCAGGACAAAGTTCGTAAGTATTACACCAAGGTTGGTGCAAGCAGGTGCTTGGTACAAGGTATCTCTAGACACGAGACATGGCTCGTGTTTCAGGATAGTATCCTTCATCAGTAGAGATCAGTTTGGGGTGGCTAAGAGGCTTCCAAACAATCCAGGCTTCATTGCCTCTCGGGCGCGGAGGTGCTTCGCCTATAGCTCGTCAGCTACGGAGGTACACGGGAGCCTTAAACAGGAAACAGGGAGGGAGCACACTCCTGACCTCTCAGCCGGGTCGCCCCTTCGCATTCTGGTACATGCAGTTCACACGATTCAGAACAAAGTTCGTAAGTATTACACCAAGGTTGGTGCAAGCAGGTGCTTGTTACAAGGTATCTCTAGACACAAGACATGGCTCGTGTTTCAGGATAGTATCCTTCATCAGTAGAGATCAGTTTGGGGTGGCTAAGAGGCTGCCAAACAATCCACCTGCTTGCACCAACCTTGGTGTAATACTTACGACCTTTGTCCTGAATCGTGTGAACTGCATGTACCAGAATGCGAAGGGGCGACCCGGCTTTAATTTATTTATTTGCTTATACAATTTATAGAGCGCATGAATCACCCCATGACGAATGTCCATGGGTAGTTGGGTCCAGAGTTGAGGGGCTAGGTAAGAAAAGGCTCTGCCTCCTAATCTAGCTTGCTTTATATGCGGTACGATAAGGAGATCCTTGCCTCCTGACCGAAGGGTTCGCGAGGGAGTGTATCTGACCAATTTGTCCAACAGATATCTGGGTCCCATTTTATGTAAGGCTTTAAACATCATGCAGCTGACCTTGAATTTAACTCTTTTACGTATGGGCAGCCAGTGTAGTTTGCAGGAAATGGGGGAGTAAGGCTGTTCAGGTGGGGGCACTGGTTACTAGACGGGCTGCCGTATTCTGGACTACTTGCAGACTGCTCAAGGAGGTTTCCTTTGCTGAGATCAGCAGGGCATTGCGGTAGTCCAGGCGGCATAGGACAAATGCTTGTACCAGTGATTTATGTGTTGCAGTAGGAAGGAGTTAAAAGACTCTGCGAAGCAGGCTTAGTGCAAGGAGTGAGCACATGCACTGTAGCACTGGTAATATTCTCAGAGTCCTAAGACCAACAAAAATAGTTCAAGCAAAAATGGAGGATGATAGGCAAAAGGTTTGGGGGAAGACCATTTTAAGGCTGACAGGTCTAGCAATTACATATAACAAAATGCAATGTGCTGGAAAGGTATCATTAGCTAAAGTTCTATCAAGACCATGCCGGAGCCGAACCCCAATAATCACCTGAACACCGATATTTTGAATACCAGAATTTGTACCTAATCAATTCTGCTGGAAGAGCTACAGTTGATCTAGCAGTAAGAGACTACACTCCTCATTGGGAAATACACAGATACGGAGTAATAAAACGGAATAAATACGAATGAATAAAGAACTGAGCTCTAGATTAAAAATACATCAAAAAGGTGATTTGTTACAGAGTTATTGATACATGCGGTACGGACAAAAATGTATGACTCGCATGAAGGCTCAAATACAGAAATACATAGTGATAAAACTTAGCAAAAATCCACCAAGCACCAAGTTCAATTAGGGTTGTATTATTTGTTTAATTACAGTGCTGCTACAACTGTAATTTGCCCATTCTTTATTCTTTATAAATATGATGCCATGAGCACATATATAACTACAAAAGAGTCTCCTTATTTCCTTTCTGATAATGTTTTGAACATATCCTCTGTAATTGTCTTCAAATAACACCAGTTGGGATATCATATGTTTATATTGCGTTGGCTCTAGGCTTCTAAGTTTAGCGCCAGCCAGGGCAAAATGCAGGGCTGTACCATATTATTGTAAATATGGTGCAGCCCTACTTTTTTGAAGTGGCAGAGCGCAACGTTGAGCTTTTATTGTAAATATGCCCCTTCGTTTACTTGTAAGTCCCCTGTAACGTGGTATACTATACACCTACTGCCTGTAACATAAATGCTACTAGTGTGCCCCCAGCACTGATCGTGCAGCCCACACAAGTAGCCTTTCAAACCTGTCTCAGGCCTGCCATTGCAGGGCCAATGTGTGCAGTTTATTGCCACTTTGATTCAGCATTTAAAACTACTTGCCAAGCCTTAAACTCCCCTTTTTATACACATAAGTCACCCCTAGGTTAGGCCCTAGGTAGCCTACAGGGCAGGTTGCTGTTAAGCAAAAGGTAGCACATATACTGTTAATTCTTGCGTGTCCTGGTAGTGACAAACACACACATTAATTTTTCACTACTTTGAGGCCTACTCCTCCCATAGGCTAGTATTGGGAATTCCTTAATATATTTTTAAGCTGTAATTCCTGATTAGAAAGGAGTTGCTGCATCATGTTTCATATCTTTGGAGTGGTAATGATAAGTCTCCTTTACTGATAAACTTGGATTTAACATTATTGTTTTAGAAATGTCACTTTTAGAAAGTGGACATTTCTCTGTTCTTACTGCTCTGTGTACCTTACAGCCTGTCTCCCACACACGTCTGGGGTGGGGGACAGCTACACTTTGTTCATTGCCTCTAGACAGCCACAAACACAGGAAGGGTAGGTGTGACAGAAAATTAAAATGCATTCTGATAGCCCTTCCTGAGCAGGAAGAGAGGAGGGAAGCTGACACACCTTAATAGGCAGTGTCCTGTTTCCCACACAAAGAGCTCATTACTCCCTACTGATAGTCTGGAGCCACGGCTGGGAAGAAAAGTAAACATGTGCACATCAATGTCCTGCTTGAAGTCACCCCATTTCAAAGGCACAACTGAGTATAAGTATAGACTACTGGACCTTTAAAGAACTTTGCTAGGAGTAGCAGCTGCATTGCTACATCGATTGCCATTCTGCTTGACTACTGCTCTGGAAGAACTGTTTTTCTGCTTTGCTGTACTGCTCTGCTGTATGCTGAGGATAAGGACTGAATCCATCTCCCTTGAACCCAGAGTGATTCCAAGAACTTCCTGGCTTGCTCCCTGTATTGAAGTCTCAGGTCCATTAAAGACTTCCCACAACTCTGAAACCGCACCAAGTCTCTGACATCTGTTAGTCCTGCCCTGCCAAGTGGTGATAATCTAGTCCTGTGTCCTCAAACGTGACCTTCTGCTGTGCAGAACCATCAAAATCGACTCAGTGACAACTTTGCTCCAATCAGAACAATACATTGCCCTTTGATGCTAACGCAGGAGCTGATCAATAACATTGCTTTGATGGACTGTGCAGCTCGACGATGGACAGTGCAGGTTGACCATGACGCAGCACCTACATTGTAAAGGGGATGGTCTTCTTCATCTGCATGGAATGGAACAGACGCATCAAGCTTTCGATATCGCCACTTCCTCCAGCCAAGGCACTTTTTCAGCTTGACCTGATTAAGCCCTGTAGCCAGCCGGCCCTCCATCATAGTTGACCTGGTCCCACGTAACCTCAAATAACCCCCGAGCACTATTTGCTTCCTAGCACTACAATTTGATTTAATCTTAAAAATATCATAACTCTGGTTCTACTTATTCGATTTTTGTTGGTTTGGTCTTGTTTTACTCATAAACATATTGGGCCTTGCTGCTGCTCTGCCTACAACAAAAGAAAAGGGCAGAATGAAGCACACATAGAAAGAGGAAAAATGAGGAGAAATAAAGATATTTCTCCTCGTTGTGCCTCCCTTACGGCTCCCCTGGGGAGGCGTATGTTTTGGCACTTCTTTAGACTCATGATTTCTCGTAAATCTGGGGAAGTGTTAAAAAGCCCTGGATGTTGCTGGGAACACCTCCAGCAACACCCATGGAACACCCCTTTCACACAGTGTTCTGCGTGAATGGGACACATAGTTATAAGGCCATGAAAAACCTTGTAACGTGGCTTTACGTGGCCTTATAAAAATGCTAGTGGCACAGTGTGCCACCGGAAAGTAAAAAAAGTGACGTTCCAGCACCACAAAAGTGCCAGAAGTGAGGCCAATAGTCTATTTTTCTAACCGTTTGGAGTATTTATGTGGTGTCTTAATTGTGTTTAATGTGTGTGTGTTTGTTTGATGCACAAATACTTTACACATTGCCTCTTCAGATAAGCCTGACTGCTCTGTACTAAGCTACCAGAGGTGAGCATAGGTTATCTTTTAGTATGTATCTAGCTTACCCTGCCTAGAATGGTGGTTCCTGCATGGACGGGTTACATACCTATGTCAACCAGAAACCCCACTTCTAAAATAATCCACTTTTTAAGGTGAGATAAATTGTCCACCTGCTCCCTCAGCAACTGCATTCCAGAGATATACAACACAAAATGAAACCTTTCTTAAATAATGGCGCGTGGAGTTGGCACATCTACAACAGAACTTCCAGTGGAAGTCACTAAAAGTGATAGATTGGACACGCAATGGAAGCGTCATTCACAATAGCCACACAGTTGTACATTTTAGGAATCTTCGATGCCTTCACTTGAATTTCCGTAGAAAAAAAAAGAAGAGAAATGGTTTGCAACAGTACGTTGATTGGAAGGGGGAATGAGGAGGAGTAAACTGAGAAGAACACCAGAACCTTCATCCATTTAAAAATAAATGGGGTGTCACGCAAAAATGTGGCATAATTACGTCACAGTATTAATTAGACTTCTAAGTAATATAACACATTAATTTCAAGTTCAATTTATCATTCACAAACCTATGCATCATTAAAACAATTAATTTTCAAAATTAATTTTTACACAATATTTGCCTTTTTTTAAAAAAAACTACCACAAAACCAATGTTTTATATCAGGCAGACGTTCCTTCTCTTACACAAGAACAGACAGTTTGTCACTGCAATCCTTTGGAGCAGTTATTTTGTCCTCTGAGACTCAGCAGCTCTTCCTTCTCTCCCCAGGAACACTGCAGCTCTCTTCCGAGCCCGAGGCTTAGCAAGCCTCTTCACCGGCTTCGTTTGCATCCTGGAAATGTTGGCCAGCATGAAGACGCAAACGAGGACTCTCGGAGAAAGATGGAAAAGGAAACATGGCTCACGCATGAATGAGGAGAGTGCCAGGCAGTAACATAAACCAAAGGAACAATAATGACAGCGACATGATTAGTTTGTTTGCGTTTCAAGTGGGAGGAAGGATTCTGAACATCATGCATGACAACGGTACTTTTCATCCCTGACAACGAATTTGATGTTCCACTTGCCATTTGTTAGAGTAATTGACTGATTTCTAAGGAATTTAGAGCTGTAATCAAGTTAGCAAGGTCCAGGTAAACATATTTAATGTGTTTGTTTTAAAAGCCTTAAAATCTGAACTCAAGATGAATTCCAAGTCACCATGGTAACAAATAGATTTTCATGATATAGAACAAAATAATTTGTTTAGCACACAAAAAATACATAGAGACACTTTACAAATGTCACGTTTATGCGACTTGGCATTACTTTTGCATTATGGAAATAATAGCAATATAGATTTAATTTGCAGAACTACATTCCTTTAATTGCATGAACCAGAGTTGGTTGCCTGGCTCAGAAAAATCTGATTGTATTTACAATTTTGCTGGAGTAGGTATGTATTGCTTGGGGATTACATATTTTGGTACGGCAAGTAAGGGTATTGCGTGGATACTTCCTATAGATTACAAGTATAACTTCTTTGTGTGTTGCACATCTGGATTACGATGTCAATAGATGATGGGACATAGACTCACAGTTGCCTATTGTGTGCTAAAGTATTATTTCTCTAACTGAGGCTCCAATCATAGTAGCTAAAGTGGTTTACTTTTCAATCTTACCATGCAATGTTGTGAAGGCATTCTATATTCAGACACCTGTTGGGCAGTTTCACAAAACCAATGCCCTGTGCATGACACAGTCTATATTTGATGCTATTTCATTTTAAAATGTTTAACATTGGTGGAATGTCTACCAGAGGTAAATAGCCCCATTGGCATGGGCCTCTTATGGAGCAGCACTGCTACTGTAACAGCTGGCTTGAGTGGCGCATTAAGAACAATATAATATTTAGGCTTGAGGGAGACTGGGGTGCCTATTTATGAACCAGTTTGAGTCGCTCTTGCACCTAACAACATGGTGCAAGAGTAACACACACCTTACATGTACTTTATGAAGCCACGCAAGGCCACTTTGCATGGTCCAATGTGACTCCTAAAATCTAGAGTAAGGACAAATCGCTGCGTTGCCTTACTCTGCCCTGGAAGGCATTCCATGGGCATTGCGCTGGGTGTTCTGATGCAACTTCCTTGGTTTTTGATGTATTCCCAAATTTACCAGAACTGGCAGACCTGGGAACATGCCAAAATGATACACCTTCTCAGGTGAGGTATACCTTTATTTCGACTCTTACTTTCTTTTTCTATATGTGCCTCACTCTGCATCACATATAGAAAGAGGAGTATGCCTCTCAGGATTATTTTTGTGCAGGAAGGTGTCCCTTCCTGCAAAACAAAAACAATCCTGCATGCAACGCAGGCACCCTTCAACAGTGTGCAAGAGTGCCTGCATTAGCACTAGGCTGCCAAAAGGGCACCAGCACAGGGCAAAAGGCATGAATGCAACATATTGCCTCAAACATGGCATATTCCTGCCCTTTCTCTGTCATGTAGCGCAGCGCAGCATGGTGACTTGCTGCCGGAGTAGTGTAAATGTGACACCACCTCTAAAGTTGTTAGGAATGCATTACAATCATATTTATTTTGCACTCAGATATATTCCATATGACTAATGTTATTAAAAGAGTGGGGATATTGCATACTTAAAAAAATCCCTGCAACTAATGCAATTTTTATGTGTGTTGAGAGACGTAACTATAGAATGGTGATGCTTATACGTTAATATTTCCTAAAAAATGTTTGTGAACATGTTCATGAATAAGTGAGATAGTGATATGTCTACTAAAGGTACAGAAATGTTGGATGTATTTTGTGTTCCCACTGCAGGTGGATAAGACTTCATTATTCGAAAAAAAGAGGCTTTGTTCCTGGTAGATAGTGAGGTATGTGAAGCGACAGCTGGTACAAAGGAACACAATAGCAAGTTGGGAGGCAAGTTCTTATGGGAGAAAGAGAAGAGACCAAGGAAGGCGGAAGTAATGATCTATGGTAATAGAGAGGTGGTGAAAAGAAGCCAGTTTGTGTTGGTGTTATGGAAATTTCCATGAGTAGAGTTGTGGGACATACTTTGGATGTAACTGATGTTTATGATGCAACATAGTGAGGGATACTTAGCATTTTGATTAAGGATGACTTGAGGTACCAACCTCATCTCTTGGTTAGTGCGGCTTTATGCTACTTGACTCATCTTGGAGTTTCTTCTATGGAAAACTCTGGTGGCTGATATCGTTCTATTTTTCCTTACCTTTAAATTTCTGTTTTAGTTTAGGGTTGCCATTTTAGAGTATGTAGAAACAGAGGAGATTCATGCTTATTTTTAAGGAGAAATGTATGCAATCTAATAATAAGTTTTGTTTTATCATTACGTGCGTAGCTATGATTGAATTTGTTGTATTCTTTTTGTTGTATAGGGTAAATTGCTCAAGAAGATTTGGCTTCATACTACTTGCATTAGATTTCTATATTTTAATGCTCAGAATACTTTATATTACTTTGTTTTTGAATTTGGAATAAACTCACTCACTTGAGACTAAGGGGCCTATTGCGATAGAGGTCGGAAAGCCTGTGAACTTCGGTCAGAAGCTTTCCGACCTCCATCATCGGTTTCCATTCTGACTGGCTGATTATGTATCAGCCGGTCAGGTTCGAAACTGGCCGATCATTCTGGCTGGCTTCAGATGGGCTCAAGGAGTCTGTCGGCCAGTCGCAACTGGCTCCTAATCTCAAAGGGTGGACCTTTCCACCCTTGGGAATATGATGCGAGGTTTCCAGCATGGTTTCTATGCCAGCCTTTCAGACATGGAAACCATGTTGGAAAGGGTGTTTGGAGGCACCCCGCAGGGCCCCTTTTTGTGTGCAGCCTCCAGTTGGGGTCTGAGAGGGCACCTAAGGTATCCTCTGTTGATCCCTGCACCCCGTGGCAGGCACCTTGAGGTGCTTGCCACAGGGTGCAGGTATGGTTAAGACCTCCCATTTCCCTGTGGGAGCATGTATTACATCCGGTTTATGGTCATATTGCATGCTCCAATAGGGAAACGTCAGAATGCAACTGAACAGTGTTCGGTCACATTCGGAGGAGGTCGCGACCACCGACCATAGGTCAGTCGGTCCCATTTACGAGACGGTGTCTGGTCGACGCCCAACATCAGAATCGCCTCCTTCATTTTAAACTGGGTTATTGTGTAACTACATTCGCTACACTGCATTTGGATATTGATTTGAAAAGTCGTCTCCCTTTACCTCTCATGCAGCACAAACATATCGTCAACTAGGTGTTACTGTGTAAGTGGGCCCAGGCTCTTTCACTGTTCTGCACTCCGTGACCTTCTCATAAATAGGCCCCTCGGTCTTTTGGTATTGATCTTCTGGTCTTTCCTCTGGTCATTTGATGTCTCTACAAGGGTCTATCTCCTACTGTTATGTGTTTTTAGACGATGGTTCTGTTCCTGACCTGTGAGTTCCTATGTCTGCTTGCTGACTCCGTGTGTCCTGTTCTCTGTCTGGGCAGTGATTTAAAAATCAGAAAATAGGCAACTATATATACCCCGTCAGGAGTAGGTGCATCTAAAGAATAGAATGAGGAAGGAAATTAACTGTTTATATTATTGTGACATTTAGAAGGTATGTTTTATGAATGTATTATTTAAATGTTTCCAGCTATTTAGCTGTAAGTTCAACTTTACAAATATTTTAAAAAATAGATATAGAAATTGATATTTGCGACCAATGTTTTTCTGAGATGTAAATCAAGTACCCTCCTACAAATAATTATGTATAACTAACCTCCTAAACGTATTAGTTGAAAATTCTCCATTTGATTTGGTAAAAGCCTCGGGGCACATATAGCAGACTTCTAGATTTATTGATCAGTTTATCCACTCTGTTTTAAGTAAATAACAAATCTTTCATACACGTTCGGATATCTACAAGTAGTTTCATTTCTCATAAAAAACATCTGCTCTATTGCATAACAATGGACAACTGGAGATAGCTTTCTTTGTGTTCTAAAATATACCTATTTACAAACTATAAAAGCCTGAGATACAAACTGACATAGAGGATTAATAGTCTGAGAGAGAGTGGGCTTCTGGATCTGAGTGTGAACTTTCCCAACAATTTTTACCCCTTTTTTAAACTATATACTGTCATAAACCTCCACCAAAACACTTCCCTTCACATTTCCAAAACAACAGGTTCTTATTCTCTGCTAATAAACAATAAAATTAAACCCCCCATATTTTTCTTTTTTTCCTGAAGTTTAGTGCCCAGTAAAGAATGCTATCACTCAGGCTGCTGAGGAAGATATTAATGAATTTACAGAAAAAGTAATCTCATTTCAACTTTTGAGTATGTTATGTAAAGTTTTATTCTCCAGTTCTCTAATTCTGGTCTTCGTAAAGTGTTCACAGTTTCCAGATTTACCATTACCTTTCCAGTTGCAAACCTTTTCTTCCTAATATTCGTGGCAGTCGGAAACTCTGACTGCCAAACATCCGATGGGCTCCTTGAGCCTGCCGGTGCGGCGGAAGCCCTCAGCATGTAATACAAGCTGGTGGTGATTACGATGCTGGCTCCCCACCAGCCTTTCCATGGCGGTTCACCCACCATGGAAAGGCTGGCAGGGATGGCCTTTGGGGGCCTGTTGCGGGCCCCCTTGTGCAGGGGCAGTTGGTATTTGCATAGGTGCCCCCCTACATTTCCCTGCACCATGTGACAGGCACCACATGGTACCTGCCACGTAGTGCGGGGAAATGTAATAGATGCCGTTTTTACATTACCGCCACAAAGTAAAATATGGGGAGTGCGACCACCGTGGTGGCGGTTGCATCGTAGTTCCCCCTATCGGACCTCCACTTTGTAGGCGGTAGATCACTCTTCTCGATACAATGGCGGATGGACTGAAGTCCATCCGCCATCGTAATCACCCCCTTGGTTTGGTTGAGTTAAGAAGGGCTTTTTACCAATGTGCTCTGGGAAATCCTTGCTATTAGGCCCAAAACTGAACCAGAAAATACTGTGGGGCTTATTCACAAAGAGATTGCTCCACCAATTCGTCATAACTTGTGAAGAATTGGCGGAGTAGTCAGTACTCCACATTTACAATGTGACGCATCACAGTTGATGTCCCACTTTTAGTAGTCCAGCATCAAAATCTACCTGCACCGGAACAGGCTGCGTCACATAAGTATTAATTTATGCAAAGTAGGCGTTCCAGCATCATATCCACTGAAAAATACATGTATATTTACAAGGTCAGTTAAAAGTGGCGCATCACCGGTGAAGTGTTGCGCTGATGGTCAAATGTGTCAAAATGTCTGCGCTACAGAAACCCATGCTTAGGATATGATCCATTGGCTTTTGTATAAAAAGAGAAGCTAGACAGAACAGTCTGGTAAGGACTACTACATCATGGAGCTCCTGATTTTGCAGCTGTGAGCTACAGGGATAAGACCAACCTCCACCAGGCCAACTTCCCACACCACCCCCCTCACCATACAAAAGCAGTACAGGAGAAGGGAGCACATTTATCAACAGCAGACTTCCCTCATTGATCTCAGGGAGGATGAGGTCATTACCTACTACAACTCCAATATGCAATGACCGATTGTGTGTGTTCTAAGTAATTACATTTTTCACTGCTTTACACCTGGGGAGGCCAGTATAGTGACCTTATTGTCCTGTGACTGTTAACAGAAGCTCATATGATGTGAATGGGCACACAGAGTAACCCAGTTACTCTACATATGCTACACAAATGCTTGCAAGCACATACCAAAATTAGTGTGGCATTTTCACATAGAAATGTGGACTCCTACCCTGTGCCGGTGTTTTATTGGAACCCAACCACAATGTAGCCACACCTGACCCACTAGGCAAGGATGCCACTGTTACATGCAGGAATGGAGGTGACCATGCAGCTCTGTTTTACTCTTAAACAAACAATGCTGTGACTCCTACAGCTCCATCTATGTGTGCTAATTTGCTCTGAACACAAAGGAAATCTAATAGCCAAATACATGTCAAGGTATAACTACATGTGATGTCACTGCAGGCAAGGTAGGATGCACTGACGCATCCAAGGTCAGAGTGACATTACCTGCCAATAAATGCACACTGGTGTGAATTCCTACCCACATTCTAAGTTTACCTAAGTCCTCTGTGCAGCCAAATAATGTGATGCATGGAAATGCGAAACATATCCATACTTGGAATTCACCACACTTGTTAGGTCTACTCAAGCAAGACTCGCAAATAACAAGATATTGGCTAACCCTTTTGGTTTACGCTCTTCTGCATGTTTAATGTGCAAGTGTCACACATATAGTGCCAGACAGCAGATGTGTGTGTACCTCAATATCATATGGTGGCTGTTGTGTGTCATAGTCTGCTATGTGATGTCATGTTCATATGAACAGGTGACCTATTGGCCTTGCAAACATAATTTTCATATTTATATGGTCAATCTGTGTGTCTCATGCCACATACACTGAAGATAGGCTGAAGATGTCAGTGTCTGCCATTTCCAGAGTGTGTATTGCGTCTATGACACATCCTTTGCCAGTAATGCAGATAGATAGTATGATCATCATCTTGTATGACAATGTGTATGCTTTAGGAATTTGAATTTGAATTTTGAATTTTTAAGAATTTGTAGAGCTCATGTACACTATGCAGTTTCTTGGCGCTGGTGTTTTTTTACTGAGCAGAAAGGACACAAAGGGGTTGGGGCTAAAAAGCTTGCTGAAACAGAAAGGTTTTAAGGGCCTTGCGAAACTCCATGTAGGAGGAGGAAATCTAACAGGGGGCGGGAGTGTACTCCAAAAGGTGGGAGCAAGGACCGAGAATTTCTGGCCTCCCGATCTTTGTTTCTTAAAGCGGGGAATGACTAAAAGAGATTTGGTGGACGAGCGCAGATCTCTGGGAGGGCAGTAGTTGGTGATGGCAGAGTTGATAAAGGCAGGAGCCGTGACCGCCTGGGCCTGAAATGTAAGGCATCCAAGTTTGAAGAGGGCCCGTTGTTTGATAGGAAGCCAATGTAGAGCAATAAGCAGGGGAGAGGAGTGATGGGATTTGGATAGGCCATATACCAGGCGAGCTGCCTGGTTCTTCAACCGTTGAAGGCGTTGAAGTGCATAAGCGGGGACACCATTGTAAATAATATTTCCATAGTCAATCTTAGATAGGACCATGGCCATTAAGATGAGTTTAAGTGCAGGGGGAGAAAAAAAACGGGATATTTTCCTAATGATACGCAGGGTAAAGAAACAGGAGGAAACGACAAAACGAATATGGGAGTGAAGTGTAAGGTGATGATTGAGTGTGATGCCAAGGGTCTTAACTGAATGTGAAGGAGTGGGGGGTAAGCCAAGAGAAGGGGGCCAAAACGAGGGGGACCAAGGTTTACCACTGCCACCAGTCAGAACCAGCTCTGTTTTATCCGGGTTGAGTTTAAGGTCGTTCGCATTCATCCAATCCGGATAAACAGCATGACAGACTGGAAGCTAGTGATCCCTGATGTAGGGGAGGAGAAATTAAAAATGAGTTGGAGGTCATCAGCGTAATTGTACACTGTGACCTCCATTTGTTGCAATGCAAAAATAAGAGGGAAAATATAAAGGTTAAACAAAAGAGGGGAAAGAGAGAAACCCTGAGGGACACCGCATTGCACCCTGCGGGGCGGGCAGAGAATTAGGAAACATGACGCTTTAGAATTAAAGGTGACACTTTTGTTGTAAAGTGACCTTTGAGTAGGAACGGTGACACTTTAGTAGAAAGGGTGACCCTTTAGGAAATGAGAATCTTTAGTAGTCAAGGTGACCCTTTAGTAGGAAAAGTGACGCTTTAGCAGGAAACATGATAATTTAGTAGGAAAGGTAAACCTTTAGGTAATGAGACGCTTTAGTACTAAAGGTGATGTTTTAGGAGTAAAGGTGACACTTTAGTAGGAAACGTGATGCTTTAATAGGAATGGTGATTCTTTAGGAGATGAGACTCTTTAGTAGTAAATGTGACGCTTTAGCAAGAAACGTGACGCTTTAGGAAACAAGATGCTTTAGTAACAAAGGTGACATTTTGGTAGCAAAGGTGATGGTTTAGTAGGAAATGTGACACTTTAGTAGGAAAAGTGATGCTCTAGTAGGAAATGTGATGCTCTAGTAGGAAGTGTGATGTTCTAGTTGGAAATGTGAAGCATCTAGCCAGGAGACGATGCAATGGCCCAGCCATGCTGCAAACCAGGAAGTGTGAAATTCCTTTCGTTTTCACTTACAGTCATTTTGTCTGTGCTGGCTGGTGGATGTCTTTGCTGTGAGCACTTGTGATTAAGGGCCATATGGAGGTTGCCCAATACCGGTCGGTAATGGCCGAAATTACTGAATTTTGGCCGTTACCGACCGGTATTTAGGGTCTTGAGATGTAGGAGGCAGGTTTGAGGATTCAGTACTACCAATTCCTTATTTTAAGGAATCGGTAATTACCGAATCCTAAAAGCTATGTAGGAGGCACTCAAGTGAGTGCCTTCTTGCATTCAGGATTTGTTATTTACCACCAACTACAAGTTGGTGGTAAATATTGAAAACCTGTAAAAAAGCAATTTTGTGCTTTTTTAAAAATGCAATGTGGCAGACATACATGCCCTTAGGGCATGTATGTGTGCCACATGTGCACATATGGACGATTCAGGTGTGCAACAGGGTGTCAATGTGACATCCTGCCACCCTTGAATATGTGCCCCCTATTACTAATTTGGTATTTACCGAACCGGTAATAGTGAATGGCTTCCCATTCATTCCTATGGGCCTCCAGGCCCAATAGGAATGAATAGGAATTACTGAATCGGTAAATACCGATTTTTAAGTACCGAATCTTACCGATTCGGTAAAATTGAACACATTTATTCCTACATACCATTTACCGATCCTGAAATAATAAATCGGTAAAATTTGGTATTTTAAGAATCGGTAAATCTAGATTACCTACATATGGCCCTAGGTGTGTTCTTTTTTCTTGTTGGTGTCTCTGCTGTACCTGTTGTGTATGTAAACTGTAATTTGTGTTTTGTATTTTGTAAAGTTTTGTCCACTATATTTTCTGGTGTTTGTCAATTTAAGGGTTAGTAGTTTTAGGGGTAGGGCAAAGGAATAGTTTTTGTGTTTTTTGGACTGAGAGCGGCTAGTGTTGGTAGTGAGATGTCGGGCAGGTCTAGGATCATGAACCTTTTGGGAAGGAGTTTCGGGAGCTCCTATGGCTGTTGGTGCAGTATCTGCCAAACATGATCGAAAGTGGAGGTAGGGTGAGCCAAGGCTACCTTACACGTGAGAGGCAGGAGAGTTGGGAGAAAGTGCCCTTCCAACTGAGTCACATCTTCAATGTCTAGCAAACAATAAACCAACTGAAGCCGGGGGGCAAATTTCCTCAATCACAATTATAAAGAAGTTGGTGGACTTACCAGTAAGTCTCAATATTCTGTGAGCTTGTAGCTGTGTGATTTCCACATGCATCTTTGAATGGATTTCTTCAGGAAGGCCCAATTATGTATATGGGTTAGTATGGCATGATGCAGGCTAACTCAGGTAAGTAAACAGAACTTGCCACAGGGGCCTCTTCACAGGGGCATCACACTAGCCAAAACATACCATGCAGAGACGGGGAGGCCCATAGGTGTTGGGGACCCATCCAGCACTGTGCAAGGACTATTGTCATCCAGCTTGCTGTCATTACTGACTCCAAAATGTGGAGGCCACCCATGATATATGTTGCAGGGGAACACACTCACATGTCATCAGGCCACAAGTTGCACAGAGTGTTTGGTTTACCCCCATGGTGGTCACACATACATGTACATTACGAAAAATGATAATAAATCCTTTATGCACCTGTATAGGCTTTGAATAATCAGAGCTCCTTCACAGTACACTGGTCACATGTAGGAAGTATGATCAAGAAGAAAAATAGGCATGGGTACTGTCTGATGTGTGTAGCATTGTAAAGAACATGTATTGACTTGATAAGGCCCCAATATTATTAGCTATGCAGATTTTAGTCAGTCAAATTGGACTGTTTAGATAGCCATCAAGGTCAGGCACCCTTGCAATATGTAACATGCTAGGCTAGTCTTTTCCCTTGTTTGCACTCAGTGCAACTGATATGTGATGTACGTGGTGTTAACTGAACACACTGCAAAAATGGCTTAATTATGTCCAACATTAATGTAATCCAAATGTGCCTTATGCTACAAGTCTAACGTACAGAAAATACTAGGTACCTGTGAAGTCAATGTACTGTGCTTTATTTGTACACGGTGTACATGTTCAGCATTAACAGAGGAATGTACCATCTTTTTGTCTTGTAGCTGAACCAAGCCCATACACCCGTGGTGAGGTGGCGACCTTCAGAGATTCCAATGCTACCAGTGAGTGTCGTCTGATTGTTCCTGTGCTCTGTAAGGAATGTGTATTCTCAGAAATTGGTTGCAGTGAGATGTTTAAGGAGTATCATCAGTCAGTGACAACATGCGTTTCCTTACATGTAGATTCTGAACAGTAGTTGAACAAATTGCATGTGCAATTGACAGTGCCAAATTAGTATGTGAAATGATTGCCAATGAATGCACACATGATGGATGGTCCTGTATCTGCTGAGCAGATGTTGTGCCAACTTATGGCATATGTTTTACCACCTGCCTGAGAACCAACGGATGATCGTTTGTTCAAATATCTCTCTCACCCATAATATAGACAGAAACTGACATGTTACCCAATATATGTTACAGAAATGTTACACGGGATAGGCTGTGATTTTCCTGATACAGTTGTTTGCTCAAGTCCAAATTTGAGCAGGACGCAGGCGTGGTTTGTGTGTATCACATATCCCAGACAATACTACAAATTGTCAACAGCATATCTAATGTTTACATGCGCACAGTGAATAGCTTTTCCAATTTATTGTTCCTCCTATTGTGTGTTCACTTCATACCATGTACATGCCAGCAGAATCAGTTCCTCCAATCTACCAATTTGGTACCATTAAAATATTGAAGGCATGTCAGACATCAATGGCACTCAAACAGCAAATTGTTCTGGGATTCACACTTGTACCTGTAGTTCAGTGTCTAGCCAAAGTTTAACTCCAGAGGACTTGGGTGACCATGTGAGCAGGCTCAGCATACCGAAGCATGCATCCTTAGTAGTATAGATGCTGAATATGTATTTGTGATGTGCCAATATGTAAAATGCATTATTCATTATAAGAAAAACTGTTGTCAAGTTAAATATCTCCATTTGTTGCAGTGAGTGTGTAAGTCCATTGTTCATATCTATGACTTACTTGGGTTCAACCCATAGCCTACATTTATCATAGTATGTGGCAAATGTCATCCCACATCATGGGTATCTGCATGTTCCAAAGAGTACTACATATTGTGACATGTTAGATGGGGTGACAGAGGAGCAATTGCCAAAATTATATGGTGGTATACATGATGCTGTCATGACAATCGATGTGCACATTGAATTGGAGGGATGAACTTCAATCTGTCTGTCTGATGTGCATTGCTAGTGTATGCATACACATGGAAATGTATAGTCAAGGCTGTGTGGCAGGTCCTCACAGGCCGTGATGATTCCTACCTCAGTGCAGACTGAATAGGCATGAGTCGGTGTGGCACACACATGCCAATACAGTTACATGCCCTATAATAGACACATGTCCATAGCTTTCTAGTTTGTTGTGTGGAATTAGGCCAATATGTTAAGTACCACAGGCATGCATGCACTGCATTGTCAGCATAAAGGCCATTTCACAGTTCATCTACTGCTGCCATTACCCATACATATCCCCCAGGAATTATCACAATTGAACCTTTTCGGCAATTACCTGCAAGATACTGCACAATATACTCAAATGTATGAGATCTACAGCATACATCCACACACTCATCACATGGATTAACTATGAGTTTATGTGCATCTATCTAACAATTTAAACAGAAATGTCTGGACAGACACTTAGGTATGTAAAGGACCACATGCTAATGGTTGAATTTCATTACGTGATCTTTGTTAAAGTTTTCCAGGTTGGCCATGTGGCAATCTTGGAGAAGTGTCCAACAGGTTTGTTGAATTGGAGGTAGCTAGCCATATTCAAGTCTATGTTACAACTACCTGACACAGAGTCAATCTGTGCTGCAATGTGTGTGGCCTTATGTATTTTCTATAACACTGAAGCATTGCATAGCAGAATACATGTACTTGCTACTCATTACTCATTTCAAATTGGTGAATGGGCATAGATTTTCCCCTCTTGCATCTTGCAAGGAGTACCATTGTACAATTTCATGTAAACACAACATCATTGTTCATTATCTGTATTCATATGGACATGGGTCTCCATTCATGAGAGCAGACACTGCCATTTCCTGTACCTGCAAGGCCAAGACCTAAGTACTTTAGCATTGTAATTGCAGGGGAAGTTCATGCTTCCTGTAACAGGTGCCCATGATTTGTTCCATACATGTATTTTTTAGACTGAACATGGCACTTGTGCTACTAATAGTAATTCATGTATATAATTGTTGACTACTTGGAAACATTCAGCTAGGCCTGATATATATGTCCTTTTTCTTCAACAGACAATGTGGCACCTGATCCGGAAAAGTTTATTGGATTCGCTTGGAGAGTTACCACCACATCAGGCACGTACCAAAGGCCTACTGGTGCATGGGGATCGAGTATGAGAAATCAAAGGCAGCATGGACCTGGAAGTCGCCATCTCGGGGACAGAAAATCCTGACAGTGCAAGCACCAGGCCAAAGTGGGGTTTTCTCATGGTGGTGATCGGGTCAGTTCCGTTCAGCAGTCAGCAGTGGCACCACAGCCGGTCAGCATAATACCAGCTTGGCCTACTGAGTTTGAGAGGCATTACCTGAAGACAAAGTTCAAGTTAGCAGTCATTGAAGTATAGGTGGGACACTCATGAAAATGGTTCACACCTCACAAAAAATGTTGGAAGATAGAGCAGTAACTTGAGGTCCTCCCACCGACTTACTGGCCATCCCCAGTTGATATTGGTTGTTTTTAGTGTATTGAGTTTTAGCATAGGTTAGGATAGGTTTTAGCACAGTGATAGGTTAGGTTAGTTAGTTTAAGTGTTTTATAGATTTTAATATTTATCTGTGGTAAGGTAGAGATATGGGTGGGTAGGTTGTTAAGTGGGTGGGGTTAATGCTTATTATGTTTAAATTTTAACGTTTTTTTAATGGTTTAATGTTTAGGTCATTTGTATAACGGTGTGGTTTATGTTTGTCTCATGTGCAAATGTGTATTAAGGGGGTGGGAGGCATGTGTAGAGTAGGATAAGTTAAGATTAGGTAGGTTAGGTATGTTTTAAGTTAAGATACTGAATGTAATTTAAATTAGGTTACTTTAGGCATAGTTTAGATAGGAATATTCAGTGAAGGTTATTGATTTTTACAAATGTAGATTTTTTTATGGTGTGTTAAATCAATATTCTTTTGTACTTTCACAACTGCTTACTTAGGGGCCGATTCCGATTCAGGAAAAAACGCTCCGAATAGCCGTTCGGGGCGTTTGTCCCGTACGATTCGTACCCTGCAACGTCCCCCGTACGTACGATGAAGTACGATTCGTACCAGGAGCCGTACTCCGTACGAGTTGTACAGAGACCGTACAACTCTAATATCCATACGATTGTCCCTCGAAACCCGCTGTACATGACATCTGTACGGTTCGCGGCTGGTTTTTATGACCCAGCAAGTACGATACGTGTCGGGTACGCACCGTATGACCCTTTTTCTACGGGAGCTGAAAACAGCCGTAAAAGCAGAGTTCGCGCCAAAACAGGTACGGAACGCCCCCCCCCCCTCCCGGGTACGGTGCGTACCCCTCATGATTGCAGGGTACGCACCGTCCCCCTGCAATCACCGGGTGTATGAGCTGTACCCTATGTACGATCGGTGTATGAGCTGTACCCCATGTTCGATCGGTGTACGAGCTGTGCCCCAAGTACGATCGGTGTACGAGCCGTACCCCATGTACGATGGGTGTACCCATCGTACATGGGGTATGGCTCGTACAGCGATCATACATGGGGTACGGCTCGTACACCGATCGTACATGGGGTACAGCTTATACACCGATCGTACATAGGGTACGGCTAGTACAACCCATGATCGCAGGGGTACGGTGCGTACCCCTGTGATCATGGGGTGTACAGACCGTACGGTGTGTGTGTGTTTGTGTGCTTTTCTGTACGACTCGCCCATACCTAATGTGGACCGTACGAATCGCGTCCTCATATCCCGGTCCGGATCGTACTCGTCAGGTTGTACGGCATGTGTACGAGTCGTACGGCATGTGTACGAGTCGTACGGTTCACGTTTTCAGCTTTGCAATACACGTACGGATCGCGAAGATTCGGACGGATTCCCGGAATACAGATCGTACTACGCGACTCGGACGGACGGGTACGATTCGTACGGAGAGGGCTCCGGATACAAATCGTACGGACGTTTTTTTCCCGATTCGGAATCGACCTCTTATTAACTGCTTGGCAGTTGTCACATCTGCTTAGGTTGGGTTAAGCACAAACTGCAGGTATTCCTGCCAATGTTTGTATGAGTGTGTTACTAGGTGGAGCATCTAAGCAGTAGATCATGTCAAGTTTTCAGTGGAGTCACTTAAGGGATCTTCATACGTGATTGTGCACTGTACACAGCACTCTTGCTGTAAATGGACACACAGCTCAAAACAGGTATTTACCTACTGTTGCACTATGTTTGTGTGTATGTGTGTGTGTGTGTGTGTGTGAGAGAGAGAGAAAGAGAGAGAGAGTAAGAGATGCTATATGTTTTGTATGGATGATTAAGTCAAATCATGATGTGTTGGTTGCCACACTGATGGCAGCCACTTACCAAGTCTTCCTAGCTGTTCTTTGTTAACACATCACTGTTGTTTGTTGGCTAGCATGCATGGAAAAATCCCCCATCTGGGCAGAAACGTAATTCAGTACTGCCATTGACTGATTGCTAATTGTAGCCCACCAAGGCCACACACCATCTTTTGTTTCAACACACATAGTCCTCTAGTGTGCACCACTTGCATTCACCCCCACACCCAGTCTGATGAAGTTCATGACAGGAGTTCGGCTGGTCCCTACCATGGCAGCTGACACCTGTGTACTCTCACCCTGCACATCGGGACAGGTGTGTGTGGTGTCGTTTTATGCAGTTTACTATAATATGACTCTTGGCTTGTCCCTAAGTGTTGATCTTTCACATGCCCCACACCTGACTCCCACTCTCAGGTGTGCAGTTTCTCCTCTGACAAGTCCATCCATTGCTTTACGGTGCAGATTTGTGTGCATGGGCCCAAGCTATACAAAGTGGCCTTGTGCTGCAAGGTGGTCTGCATTGAAACAGTCAGGTTGAAAGGGTTCATTTCTCCATGCATGATGTGTTGTTCCATTCCATGTTTTTTGCTTTTTATTCTGGGACTTGTAGTTCTGGTGAGTCATGTTGAACATTCCACTACAAGTGTCAGTGTACTAAGGGGAATGGTGCTGCACTTCACACAAGGTAGGAAGAACTGTGCCACATGTAACTAGACAGTGTAACTTATGTGATGTTTTACTGTACATCACCTAGATTCATCCCTTTACCATGCACACTGTGCAGTGGGACATAGGTTGCTGCACCACATAACTTGACCTTTTTGTACACATTGCCTCTTGTTGAGACTTACCTTGTAGGTCTTGTTGTTCCTCATGGACTGCGGTGTCCTGTCCCGAAACTCCTGTCACCAACTCCTCTGGGAAGACAGAGGCCACCTGCGCCTCCAAGGCATCCAGCTCCTCCTGCAGCACTGGGCTTCCTCCTTCAAGTTGTTTGTCAGTTTCTCCTTCATTCTGCGCTAATAGTCACACCAGCATTTTTCACAGATTGCCAAATAGCCTCTTTCTGTCCTAATGGCATTCTCCTCTGAATTGCACATCCTGTTCCCCTGGGGTCTGTCTGGACTTCCTGACTGGTGCTGTGGTTGTTGGGGTTGTTATCCTGGCTGCTGCTCTTTTCGTCCTGCTCCATTGCTTCCTTCCTGACAATTTTTTTCTCTTCTCCAAAATGTAATTTAAAAAATATTTTTTGACTCTTGACGCAATGGAAAGTGATGCTAGGGTGGTTAGCATCGTTTTACCTGCCGCTAACCAGCCTTCCGTCAGATTTCCTCCCAATGCCACAGTTTCTGCTGCGACATCACGCCTGCTCCCTTGGACTACCATATGGTAAATGCGGTGCAGCCATAGCATTTACAAATTATATCAAAAATAGCAAGTAATTTTCATGCATCGCTGACGCAACACAGCGATTCGTCATTCTTCTAAATGAGGCTTTATGTATTTAGAAAAAGAAACATTTTAATTCTACGCACAATAAAAAGGGCTATTCATGAACATTACTATCAGAATCACATTTACATCTAGGATAAAAATATAACAAAAAAAAACCAGCGTTCAGTTATAAGTTCAGTTATAAGTTTGGGGAACCCAAGTTTTTACTATGAATCTGTGAACATTTACACACTGGCATCACTGTTAACTAGTCTCCCCCCAATTCTCTAGGTTGACACGAGGTCTGCACACGTGTGTATTACACATACCTTTGGACTTTGAGACAGACTGACGCCAAAGACAGCTGGTCCCTGGTACATGTATAAGTGTGTGCAGGGATGGGAATGCTACCCATGTTGGATCCTTCAAAATCCTCTATTATCCGCTTGGGTGTGACACTGACCCAAGGAGCCACCACCCAAATAGGACTGAAGATTCCAGCCTAGTAGTAGCTGCAATCCTTGGGAAAATGGAAAGATGACAATGAACAAAAAGGAGATGATGGCAGAGGTTCAATGGGGGAGTAAAAAAGGGAACAAGTGCCTGCAGGTATGGATCAAAGGCCCAAGAGGCAGTGGATGTTTCAGGGAATCTGTGGTTACTAATGTCATGACTGCTACTTACAGGCACACACACTCACATGAGGTTTCAGTATAGGTGACTGTGTGGTTGCATTGTAAAGTGGAGCAGGTGGCCTAATGTTTCATAACCCCCGCTCTGATACACTTTCAAGTCAAAAATGAAAGACAAGCTCACTGAAGACCATTTTATTTATTTATTTATTTGAAATGTTTTATATTGCGCTGGCTAGACCAGGAGGTAACAGAGTGCTTTACATGAGTATCAGACCGTAGTTGCAGGTTACATTGTTACATAGGTTACACAGTTATTAGAGCATAGCTACATAGTTACATGTTAGGTCGAACAAGCAATAAGGACAATATGCGTACAGGAAGGAGCAGGCAAGGGGGGAGTAGACAGCGAAAGAAGGAGGGAAAGAGTAGGGGGAGGGGGAGAGACACAGCATGAACGAAGAGGGGTATGGGGCAGCCGCGGCCCGTGGAGGGAGTTCCTGTGGGGTAGAAAGGCAGGGTGGGCGGGGGAGGGGCAGAGTGGGGGGTGGTAAAAACCGGAATATGGATAATTGGAGGTAAGTAAACAATTACTGGTAGGTTACTGGCTGGTAGGGTGACTGGGGCACAAACTGGTAGACGAGTAATAGCTGCGTCTAAAGTCCAGTAAGCTGTGATCCCAGGGGAATGGTATCATTGCCCCAACTCCGTTACGAGAGGCTCCATTTACGCAGTGGACTCTCTCAGAAGGGTCTCTGACACTACAAAGCCTACCTACTGGATCCTTCCCCAAAAAAGGGGAGAGGAAGTGCTTTGGCAAGGGGCACCATCCCATACTTCAACTGTGAATGGCTCCCTTGGCGCTGTGGACTCTCTAAGAGGGATCACTGAGACTCCAGAGTATAAGTAGTTGGATCTTTCCCCAACAAGGGGAGAAGAAGTGCTTAGTTAAAGGGAACAAGGGACAGGGGGCTAGGCGGCGTAGCAGACAAGGGGAGAGATTAAGGGGGGACGGGATAGTAGCAAGGGAACTAGAAAAGAATGATAGAGGGAAAGCTGTAGGGGAGGGTGAGGGAGCATGAAAGGGGGGATGGTGAAGGGGATACAAACAGGTAAACTGGTAAAAACTTCGTCCAAGATCCGGTAAGTTGTGATCTTAGGGGAAATGGTATCATTACCACATATCCACTGCGTGGGCTGCCTTTACGGAGTTGACTCTCTCAGACAGGCCTCTGAGACTCCAAGGCCTACCTACTGGACACTTCCCCAACAAGGGGGGAGGTAGGGCTTTGGTAAGGGGTGCCATACCATGCCTCAACTGTGAGTGGCTCCCTTAGCGCTGTGGACTCTCTCAGAGGGGTCACTGAGACTCCAGAGAATCAAGGGCACATAATAAAAAAATAAAAAAAAATCTAAATTTATAGCCATTTCTGACTCTCAGGGAGTCTGTCAGTCCACTGGTGCTAAAATCTTTGACTGCTTTGTCTAACACTATTCTTCCCTCTACACTCCAGAATCCAATCCTTTCTCTGCGCAAATTGACTCTTTCTTTCAGTCTATCCCCAAATCCCTTGACAATCATGTGGATCTCTCATCCCTGGACTTTCCTTTTTCGGAGAAGGAAATACTTACTGCTTTACTCTTCTGCCCAAGGACAAAACACCTGGTCCAGATGGCTTTACTGTGCGTTTTTATCTCCACTTTAAGAATGTTTTAATACCACATTTACTTTCCTTGATCAACCACTTTCTTGCTAAAGGTGAATCTAGGGGATCCTTCACACAGGCAATGCTATGCCTAATTCCTAAAAAAGATAAAGATCCCTCCCTCTGCAAAAATTATTGTCCCATCTCCCTAATTAATACAGATTGTAAAATGTATGCCAAAATACTAGCCATTCGTATTAATAAAGTCATCCCTGACCTTGTCAATATATATCAGTCCGGTTTTGTAAACGGTAGATCTATTACTGACAACTCGAGAACTCTCCTTAATATTATATACCTCGCTTCAAAGATGGATTCTCCTATCGTGCTATCACATTAGATGCTGAAAAAGCCTTTGATAGGGTAAATTGAGATTTTATGTTTGGAGCATTGAGATGGCATGGTTTAAGTCCCCCTATTATTCACTATATTCAACTGCTGTATTCTGTTCCTTCTACTTCTATTTGGGTCAATGGTGCACAATCAAAATAGTTCTCTCTTTATAGAGGAACCAGACAAGGTTGTCCCCTCTCTCCCCTTCTTTTCATCCTTGAATTAGAAACTTTCTTAGAAAAAATACGTTGTCCATCATCTAATACTTGCATATACGCAGATGATATTTTACTTTATATTTCTAATCCGGCCACTTCTTTGCCTGCACTTTTCTATTTATTACGTGACTATTCCTTAATTTCTGGATATTAATTGATTATAGACAAACCTGAAGTTTTACCTCTTAACAAATGTTGCCTCTCCCATATGTTCCAGGGGGTATGCAGACAAAATATCAATATTTAAATATCGATATACAATAATATCAAAGTTTAAATTTGAAGGGACTTAATATAGAAAGTAAGTAATATCGATAGAATTTAATATTGATATTAGTAATATCGATGTTTTAAATATCGATGTTAGTAATATCGATGTTAATAATTTCGATGTTACTAATATCGATTTTTAAATAAATGTTATGTATATTATTATGTATTCATTATGTTTTTAATTTATTTTCATGTAATTTAATTAAATTTAGTATTTTAGTACTGTAGCGGGTTGTGGGTTTATAGGGGAATAGGGTGGGAAGTACTTTAATTATACTAAATTAATTATTATTTAATAGGAATTATAAATTAATTTAAATTAATTGGTAATTAATTGATTAATTGATAATCATGTTCTGTAGTGGGTTGTGGGTTTATAGGGGAATAGGGTGGGAAGTAATTTAATTATTCTAAAATAATTCTTAGTAGGAATTATAAATTAATTAAAAGTAATTGTTAATTAATTTAAATTAATTGGTAATTATTTTTATTAATAGATTAATTGATAATCATGTTATGTAGCGGGTTGTGGGTTTACAGGGGAATAGGGTGGGAAGAAATGTAATTGTACTAAATTAATTATTAGTAGGAATTATAAAATAATTGTAATTAATTGGTTATAATTTTAATTAATTGGTAATTAATTTTTATTAATTGATTAATTGATAATTATGTTCTGTAGCGGGTTGTGGGTTTATAGGGGAATAGGGTAGGAAGTAATTTAAATTTTATTAAGTAATAATGTTTTTTAATTAATTGTTTGTTTAATTATATAATTGGTAATTAATTATTGATTGGTAATTAAATATTATTAAATGGTATTTTTTATTAATTTTTTAGTTAATTATTTATTGCTAATCATGTTTTTAATAATTATGGATTGGTATTTGTAAATGGTTTATATTTATTTGATAGTTAAGTTTGTTATTATTTAAAAAAAATACATTTCTTTATAAGTATGTTTATTTTTACCCCTACACTATCCTACACTTTCCCTACTGTTGCACTCTCTGGAGTGGGAATAGTAATTTGTACCCCTACACTATCCAACACTTTCCCTACTGTAGCATTCTCTGGAGTTGGAATAGTAATTTGTACCCCTATGCTATCCAACACTTTCCCTACTGTTGCATTCTTTGGAGTGGGAATAGTAATTGTTACCCCTACGCTATCCAACACTTTACCTTCTGTTGCACTCTCTGGAGTTGGAATAGTAATTTTTACCCCTACGCTATCCAACACTTTCCCTACTGTTGCACTCTCTGGAGTTGGAATACTAATTGTTACCCCTACGCTATCCAACCCTTTCCCTACTGTTGCACGCTCTGGGGTTGGAACAGTAATTCTTACCCCTACGCAATCCAACACTTTCCCTACTGTTACACTCTCTGGAGTAGAAATAGTAATTGTTACCCCTACGCTATCCAACACTTTCTCTACTGTTGCACTCTCTGGAGATGGAATAGTAATTTTTACACCTACGCTATCCAACACTTTCCCTACTGTTGCACTCTCTGGAGTTGGAATATTAATTGTTACCCCTACGCTATCCAACACTTTCCCTACTGTTGCACTCTCTGGAGTTGGAATAGTAATTTTTATCTGTACGCTATCCAACTTTTTTTAATTTGTATTACATTTTTATTAATTGTTATTTATATTATTATTTTATGTATATACATTTATTTGTAATTTATTATATTTTCATTTATTTAAAAGTTATTAATATAATTTTTTAGAGTTATTATTATTGAAGTATATACTATGTATTATATCTTTATTATTTGGTTTTATTACATTATTTATTAATTTTAAATATTATAATATATTTTTACCTATGTTTATTACATTTATATGTATTATTTTGTTAATATTGCATATTGTTTTAATTAAAAAAAACTATATTTTTTAAAAAACAATATTTTTGACATCTATATTTTTTTCTCGATATTTTTGTACTTAGTTTGTTAGAGATAGGATGTCGATATTATTGTAATCGATATTTTTGTTGCAATATTTTTGTATGTAGATATTTTTGTATTCAATATTTTGTCATAGATTCGTTCCAGAGATCTGGATTTGAATGGAATCCCAAAAATATTAAGGGCCTCATTACGATGGCGGGCGGGCTTTGACCGCCCGCCACCCTAACGGAGAACGGGACCGCCCGCCATAAGGGCGGGGTCCTGTAGGGGGAATTAGGATGAGCCCGCCACAGTAGCGGGCACATCCTACATGTTTTGCATTGTGGCGGGAGGTGCTCTCTGCACCGCCCGCCACAATGCAAAACATAAGAGAACGCATTTGCATAGGCAAAGCGGAAGGCACCACGCGGTGCCTGCCGCTTTGCATATGCAAATGTGGGGGGTACTATAGGTACCCCCCTGTTCTCCCCCTTAGCTGGCGTCACCTGGGTGCCCCGAAGGGGGCCCCTGCAGTACACACCGCCTGCCTTTCCGTGGCAGCATTGCCGCCACGGAAAGGCACCTTCATGTGGACATTGTAATATGGCTGGCGGTGTCCATAGGACACCGCCACTATATTATTCTATTACCGGTAAAGCGGCAGACGGTCTTTCCGTCCGCCGCTGTCCTCACCGCCATCTTAATCTGGCGGGGGGAATGCAGGCATGGATGATGGCGGATTGCCTCCTTCCAGGTGGCAGTGGCCACCGCCACCCTGGCGGAGGCAATCTGCCCGACATCCTAATGGGCCCCTAAATGTCTAAGTATTCTTTATGTCATTACTATTAGAGAAACCATCAAAATCAATCACAAGGATATTCTTAAAAAAGTCTCCTCACTCATAGATGGTTGTTCCCTCTTTTCTTATCTTGGTGGAGGAGGCTAGCAACTGTTAAAATTATGCTACTTACTTTTGTCAATTTTTATCTTTCGATGCTTCCCATCTCTCTCCCGAATTTTTTTGTCAAAACCATTATTCGTCTCTTAACAAAATTCCTATGGAATAATCGTCAAGCTAGGATTTCTCTCTCTCGCCTCCAACAATCCAAAGATTTAGGTGGGGTCAATTTTCCTAATATTTCTAGATTTCACTCAGCCTTAACTTTAAAACAAATTTGGCCTTTCCTAACAGATTCTTCTTCTCCTCCCTTAACAGCCTGAAGCTCACTAGAACTTACGCAACTCGCTCCTTTTACTTTCCTTACAGCTACTCGTTTATCTCAACCTCCGAAGAGATTTCTTACCCCCACATTTAAACACTCCAAAGCACTAGGGGCCTGATTCCCCGAACTAACTTAAGACAAAATCCTAAACTTACTACCATTTACTCATTTTGGTATTCACAGAAGGTGCTTACTCAACTTGGTATTTACAGAAGGCACTTACTCATTGATTAGTAAGTGCCTTCTGTGAATGCCAAAGTGAGTAAGTGCACTTACTCATTTTGGTATTCACAGAAGGCACTTACTCATTAATGAGTAAGTGCCTTCTGTGAATATCAAAACGAGTAAGTGCCTTCTGTGAATACCAAAATGGTAGTAAGTTTAGAATTTTGTCTTAAGTTAGTTCTGTGAATCGGGCCCTAGCTCTTTCATTGTTTAGCTCTTTTTTCTCACAAGCTGATCTTCACTCTCTTACTCCGATCTGGTACAATAAATTCCTAAGGATTAATAACAAAGCGCTTTTCTTGAAAGAATGGATTGATAAAGGCATCATCACCAATGATCACTTACTTAATGATAATTCCCTGAGAACTTTCCCAGACATCCGCAACACTTATCACCTCTCTAACCACACTCATCCCAATTTCCCCTACTTAAACATGCCCTAACCTGTATTATTTCTCAGAGTAGTTCCCTAACCACCATTGCCCCGACTCTCTCATCTCCACCAGATTTTTCTATTCCTCTTAGAGCTGCTGCTATCTGTAAAATACTTTCCCACCCCACTACTGGTAGGCTTAAATCTAAACTTGAGCTTTTATGGGAAAAAGACCTAGCTCAAGAATTTTCTCTACAGGTTTGGGACACTATTTGGTCCAAAATACATAGAGTTTCACGGTCTGCCAGCACCACTCAGACTTTTTATTTTTTTTACAATAGACTTTTTTCTACTCCTCCTGATTTGCACAAATTCAAGTTACTTGATTCCAAAAAGTGTTGGTCCTGCTCACATGACAATAGTGATTTTATGCACATGCTTTTTCAATGTCCATTGGTTAAGTCCCTTTGGTCTCGCATCTGGTCCAAACTTAACAATATTTTAGCCACTGACTATCCCTTTGAGATTTTACACATTTTTGGGGTGGTTCTTCGCCCATATGGAATGTTCATTGTAATGTACGTAAATGCATAGATCTTTTTATAGCAATTTGTTTTCAGATAATTACAACCAACCGGAAAGATACTTCAAAGATCTCATATAATGCCTGGTGGAACTTATGTCATCACCATAGGCTTGATCGCACCTATGCCACCACTGTCCCTTTACTAATCAAAAGGGACTTGTTATGGTTGTCGTTAACTGAGTTCCTTTCCAGACACATCCCTTAAATGTTTATCTTTTATTCTCTTAGCTTTTAATGACGTGTTCTGCTGTTTTTCACTTTTATGTCTTTATAGGAATCTCAAGTATTGAATTTGTATTCTAGGTTGCCTTATTTTTCTTCCTTCCCTTCCCCTCACTTTCTTTTCTCTTTCTCCTCCCCTACCACAAAGCAAAATACCTTTAAAAGTGTTTTTCCTTGATACAGTCTATTTACCACTTTTAGGGGTTGCGTTGCATACTGTCACAATTTAATACTTTTATACCTCTTTTCATTGCCATTTATACATGTAGTGATGTTTTACTTTGTATATCTTATTTAATAAAGCTTTCTAAACTTAAAAAAGGCACATAATCAGTCAAGGAAACACAGTTCTATTTTAAGTTCTAAATCTCTGAGACACTTGGTTGTGGATTGCCCATCTGAGTATCACTCTTGTCTAGAGATACCTTCAGATCCCTCTTCTTAATTGTGCAAGCAGTCTCCTAAGAAACAATAAAATAATGTATTCCTAACCAGAACATCAGAACTACACATATCTCTCAGTCCTATAATATTTTGGCTGATAAGAGACACATTGACTCCGACTTGCTGGCAAGATGGAGTCAACTGACAGGAAAAGGAACAGATGCGGAAAAATCAGGCTTGCCCGAAATGTTTGCAGTCCCGGCGGTATGAAAATGCTTCTAGGTCATGAGCAGCTATTTCTGAGTTTAAAACTATATCCTGATAGTAGAGACAACAAGACAGCTCTGGCACCATCAAGGTTATTTAGCTATTTTAACTGCCAAGAATAAACTAGAGAACCGTGTTTCAATATATATTACTTGATTTCAAGGTAGGAGCACGAGTTTCTGGTGAATAGGAGTAATACCATCTCTGTCTTCCTTCTGACTGTCCTGAGGAAAATGGAGAAGCTTTTTGGCTTTTGCGTAAGTTAAAAACTTGTATATGCAATGTCACCTATTTTATTACAATACACACAATGAAATATACACCAAGCTGAATGCGTAAAATGAATTTTGGTAAATCAAATAATTTAAAGAAGACAATCTAGGTGCAGATTGCTCTCAGGTGTAAAATTATTGTCACACAATCCATTTGTGATCCAACTCCCTACGTTTCCTTAACAGATTACCATGACGATTGCGAATACGTGCTGGGGGAGGAATGAAAAATGGTAAAATAGAAGAAAGTGAAAATAATCTGCTATTTTCTATGACTATTATAACTGGACAACATTTTAGGAAAAAAGTTGTACTTATGGAGGTACCTATAATATCTGGGTGCTGTGAGAAGGTGCTGCATGGTATACATTATGAGCTTGTATCAGTGAATATTGGTTTGTGACATATATATATATAACCCAGCAATGATGGCGGAATGGGGAGAATGTAATCTCGAATCATCTCGCAAATTAGTGGAAATATTAGTACGCTATGCAGAGATCGACAGAAACGCTTTACAGGAGAAAATTGAGCTCTTAGAAAAGGAGATAGAGCCACAAGGTGATCCCCAGTATAAAACCAAAATGGTGGATGAAATGGAAAAACGTCTCAATAAGTAAGAGGAAAAAATAAAAAACAGAAAAAGTTATAAATTCAGACGGGATAGAGAAGAATATTTAAATGGACAAATCTTCACCTTCGCTAGAAGGTATGACTCCATGCGGGTGGCTACTGCAAACAAGCGGTTGGGACAGGGATCGGGTCAAGCTTTAGCTTCAGCACACACAAATCAAGCGACAATGGAATCACCATCAGGTTTGGAACTCAGTTCTGCAGTAGACAGTGGTTCTGAGCCTGACAATGTGAAGCAAGACCGACCCTACCCAACATCACGCTCACGTTAGGGGAAGAGTTGGAAATTTTAAAAATCTGCCGCAGGGAAACTCTGAGGTCGCAAACCAAGGGACAAAACAAAACAGGGCAACAAGGAGGAGGAGGGCCCGCAGGAAAGCCAGGAGAAGGAGTAGCCAAGCGGGGAAGGGGCAGAGCCCGCAGATGAATGATACTACTATTGATGTCCCTCTATCAGAAACGACAGAGATGGACAATAAAAACACTATCATCAACTTAGCAGGCATTGACCTCTCCGCAGCAGAACAACAACTTTTATCCCTAGGCTTGTCCTATTGTCCGGAATCTAATTTCAGCTACACCCAAACACAAGCTGACATATACAGGTTCATCCGAAAATTAAAGTTTAAAAAGTTCCATCAGTCACTGGGCGCCCAGGAAGACCCAGCGGATTTAACAACACCGCAAAATCCAGCCTTCAGGGGGTTGGTTGGAACAGAGTACGACCTCCTTTACGAAATGAAAGGCCTGGAAGGACTGAGGGAAAATCAATCGCAGGATGAATCTGAAATGCAGCCATCACAAATCACTGGAACTAATGTAAAACCTACCACGTCGTTCAAACAAAAATCAAAATTTGTAGGAAAATCACAAATCAGGAAAGGCAATATGAGCAGCTAATGAAAAAATTTAAAGAGAATGAACAAATCATTATAAGGAACTCTGACAAAGGAGGAAACTTGGTTTTATGGCCACGCAACGACTATATGGAGGAGGCCTATAGACAGGTAAATAATACGGACTGCTATCGGAAGGTTGCATACACGAGATTTAAGGACACACAGGAGGCTCTGTTTGCACATTTATTGGCTTGGAAAAGCTTGGGACTGCTAAACATGAATGAATTCAAATTCTTAAAGAAGGAACATCCTATGGTCCCGGTTATGTATTTTATACCTAAAATACATAAAAATCCAACCAAGCCTCCGGGACACCCCATCATTGCTGCATGCGATGGCCTGTTGGAAAATTTATCTAGATATATAGACTCATTCCTACAGGAATATGTTAAGGGCCTCAAATCTTATGTGCAAGATACCAGTGACTTCCTAACTAAAATCCAATTTATCACTTGGCAACCATCCTTCCTAATGCTGGCATTAGATGTTACAAGCTTATACACGTGTATCAAGAACCAAGATGGTATGAGAGCTATTGAATATTTCTTAGCCAGTACACCTATATCCTTTGCTCAACATTCCAAAATGATTTTTAAAATGCTGCAATTTTATCTTGAAAATAATTTTTTTCTGTTTGAAGGTAAAATGTATCAGCAGATTCAGGGTGTTGCTATGGGGGCCAGCTTCTCCCCCAGTTATGCCTGTTTGTTTATGGGCTGGTGGGAGGAGCTGGTCCTCAGGCAGCAGCATGAACTTATATACAACACGAATGTAGTCACATGGCTGCGATACATTGATGATTTGTTTATAGTTTGGGATGGGGACCTGGCAAGCGCTTCAGAGTTCATTGAGAAATTGAATGATAACACAGTTAACCTCCATTTTACGGCTGACATCAGTAAGTCCACTGTAACCTTCCTGGATGTACAGATCAAGGTAGTAGGGGACAAACTAACTACCTCATTGTACCGGAAACCTATGTCCTGCAATACTTTATTGCATGCCTCTAGTGCTCATCCGTCTCATTTAATCAGGAGCATACCGTGTGGTGAAATGCTCCGCAATCAATGGATTTACAGTGAAGAAGAAGACTGCAATAACAAACTGCAAGAATATAAGACTAGGTTTCTACGCAGAGGGTACAGTTCTGCGGTAATAGAGTCAGCCATCAACAAATCCAAATCACTTAGTAGAAGGGATCTGCTGAAATACAAAAACAGACATAAGGAAAAAACTGGAGCTGATGAACCAGTTAGGCTTATTCTCAACTTTTCGAGACAGGAAAAGCAAATCAGAGGGATTGTGAGAAAAAATTGGCCCATCATTAAAAGTGACCCCATAATAGGAGGCACCCTTCCTACAAATCCTTCGGTGTCCTTCAGAAAAACTAACAGTATGGGGTCCTCATTAGTGAAAAGCAGTATTGAGGCCTGGCCTAAAAACAGCTGGCTGAGGGCTAGAAAAGGCTTTTACAAATGCTCTGTGTGCAAGGCATGCCAATATGGAGTAAATACCATCAGCTATAAAGCAGCCTTCGATCCAGGCATTGACAAAATTAACTTACATTTGACGTGCAAAACAGAATATGCCGTCTATGTGCTTACATGTAGCTGTAATTTGAATTACATAGGAAGCACGAAATTGCCTGCACATAAAAGGATATTGCAGCACATTAGAGCTATATGTAACAATGAGGAAAGCTATCCGGTAGCCAGACATTTCAAACAAAGTCACAACAGCGATTCCAAATTTCTGAAATACCATGTGATAGATGCTGTACTTCCTACCAAGAGGGGTGGAAATAGGGAAGCTAAGTTAAGGAGTCTAGAAACATCGTACATACTTAGATTTGACTCCATGCACCCCAGGGGCTTGAATAATACGGAGGATCTGTATACTTTCTTGTAATGAACTCTATGTATTAATTTTTCGACCTATTATAGATGTGTATAATAATTATATTTTGTATATTTAATTCTATTTATGAATCCATCTCATGAAATTTTGTTATGAATTTATCTAATATTTATATACACATATAGGTTGAATTCATTTTGAGCAGGGAGCCATATTTATTGGATGTTTGGTAAATGTAAAAATAAGTATGAAATATCAATTCACTTTTCCACTATTACTGTTCTTTTAGTATGTGAGTAGGATTTTAGGACATTACTATTTATATATTTTATCAATTTAGGGATGATTTTAGGATCAATAGAAATATTTATTTATCTAATAATTAACAATGGTTTTATAACTGTATTGATCCCTGAGATAACGAATATGTAGAACAAATGTCCCATTGTTCTTAGCACTGCGCCTTAAAGGAACACGGCACAGGTCACTTTAGTTGGAATTGATATTTTGCCCATGTGGTACGAAATAAATTAATTTTATGGTATTTGCACTGTCACTGGTTTTGCACAATTATTCATTTATTCATTCACTTAAGTTACAGGGTGTTTTTTAGACATAGTTCAATACCTTTAGTCTTTTAATGCATTTAAGCGTTAATTCATTTTTACAATAGTGATATCAAGCAAATGTGTTGTGATTTAAAACATGAAGATACTTATGCATTTATGCTGCAATTGTTAATGTGAAAGACATACTAGTACGGAGTATTGTTTCTATGTCTATAATAGTAGAGTTGCACTAGCACTTTAAAAGGAAAAGAAAAAATCACTGATATGTCATGTGATCAAGGGAGGAATCTCACGAAACGCGTCATGGCGGCATCGGCGAAAATAAACTAATGCACTGATTTTGGGTCTGCGCTGGTCTTTTTTCAAAGGCATTGAAAATTTGAGATGAGGTTGGATTAATATATATATATATATATTTTTTTTTTTAGGTCGAGCCTATACCATTCCCCAAGGAATGGATAGGATCGAATTTTATGGGCAAAATAATTGGCAAACCAACGCGGTGGATTTTCAAGGATTTTCAACAGTTCACGTGCACAAGCACGCGCTTTTCCCTCCCAGGCACCATCTGTGCGTTCACATCAAAGCAATCATCCTCCCTCCAAGCCTCCCTCCCACTGGCATCTGAAGCTTCCCCCAGCGTGCGCTCGGCCTCAGGCAGGAATTTCTCCTCCCCTAATTATTCACTTCACTTTCACGGTTGCCATGCCGTGCATTTCTCTTCCCCCCCTCCCCACAGCAATGCCAAGAGCTTGTTTAGGACTTGTGCCCTGGTTAATACAATATTGATACTGTATCTGCCGACATGGCATTGAGCACAAACCTATTTACTAAATAATACACTTATTTATTTGACCTCGGCGGAAAAAGCAGCTTTTTGCTAACGTATCATTTGCAAATTCATTGTTTCAGTGCACTTCAGTCCTCACGAGACACGCTTCTGCGTGAAAACGTTTCTGGTTGTTCTTTGGCCCAAACAATAACTTCAGATGTTTAGAGAATTGTGCCGTTTCCCAGCTGCAACTATTCCTTCTACGTTTATTAAATTATGCTGTTTTTTTTAAACCAAAATTATGAACACTAAACGGAGACACCTGCACAGAGTCTGCACGTAGGGAGGGACTCGTCCATCTATTTTGCTAGTTACCCGGTTGGGCGAAGTTCCAAATTGGAATGCCAGAGTACATTGTTTGTTAAGGGGAGATTCAAACAGCCCACAACAGTAGGGGATTTCAGCCTGTTCCCCTATGGGGTAGCTCTTTAATGAAAAACATTTAAATGGTACCCCACCCCCAAAAAATCCAAAAAACAAAACACACAATACTTTAAAAACTCAGTCAGGAGACTTCCCCAGGCAGAATAAGGGCCTTACAGCCCTGTTTATACATCCGGCAGTCGCAGACGTTGCACAGGGAGGCCAGTGAAGGCTTCCACACGTGTTGTCAACGATGGAAACTTTTGCCTTTGTTTGTACACTTTCCTCGGCTTGTGGTGTGCAATGCCAATTAGAGCCGCCAGTCAATAATTGGGCCTTGCGATGTGTTTCCTCGAGCCTCCTGCTAATTGGATAATTTCCTCAATATTCCAGAGGAGCACCAACCTGCCCCCGGTCGGGGCTCCTGGCGGGGAGGCAACCGCGGAACCTCCTATTTATGTACAACAAATTGAACCTTGTCGCTGAAATTAGGGTGTCCAAGGATACGAGGACATATTGGGCAAATACTTGCTTATGTAATTATCAGGGTCACACGCTAGGTTATTTCACAGTTCATGGACTTGCGCTTGTTCTGAATCTAGAATGGGCAAAAGTGGTGATCAATTTAAACGTGGTTTCTAGTGGATCAAAGAGGTAGCAACGTTTACGTTTGGAGTTTAATTAATTGGAATAAAAAAGATCGGGCTAACTGAAGCTGAATTAGTGAAATAGTAGTCACCATTTATTGGAGTCTATCAGTTTCTCTTACTACTTTTATATCGATTAATCTCTCTCTCTGTGACTATATTATATACATATATATATATATATCCAACCAACGAGTTGCCTGCAGTGAGGGAGCCCACACAAGTATCTTCATTCAGCAAACATCTTTAATGAAGGACAGCATAGGAAGCCGCATGGTACCTCGCGGAAATCATAAGTCCAGCCCGACGCGTTTCGTGCTTGGCAGCACTTCCTCATGGGCTCTGGGCTAACAGGTGAGGATTCTGGCAGTTTGTAACAGCACCTTTTCAATGTCCTGACACCCCGCCCAGATGGGCGTGGCCACCCGCGTGGCCTCCTGGTAGTCGTAGTGCTGTAAGTCTAACTCAGGTGAGTTGTCGTGCCCCACTTCTAATAATAAAACTATATTCATCCAAGTGGATTGCGATGAGCACTTCAGCCGCTTCAAACGCCAGCTTACACCTTCATTAGCTGATACTTGTTCCTTAAGCTGCCGCGTCATGTGGCGCCGCAGCAGGTCTTCACTCAACATGAAGCAGAGCTCTCCCCGCGGCTCAGGCGGTGCCGCAATACATCCAACCAACGAGTTGCCTGCAGTGAGGGAGCCCACACAAGTATCTTCATTCAGCAAACATCTTTAATGAAGGACAGCATAGGAAGCCGCATGGTACCTCGCGGAAATCATAAGTCAAGCCCGACGCGTTTCGTGCTTGGCAGCACTTCCTCATGGGCTCTGGACTAACAGGTGAGGATTCCGGCAGTTTGTAACAGCACCTTTTCAATGTCCTGACACCCCGCCCAGATGGGCGTGGCCACCCGCGTGGCCTCCTGGTAGTCGTAGTGCTGTAAGTCTAACTCAGGTGAGTTGTCGTGCCCCACTTCTAATAATAAAACTATATTCATCCAAGTGGATTGCGATGAGCACTTCAGCCGCTTCAAACGCCAGCTTACACCTTCATTAGCTGATACTTGTTCCTTAAGCTGCCGCGTTATGTGGCGCCGCAGCAGGTCTTCACTCAACATGAAGCAGAGCTCTCCCCGCGGCTCAGGCGGTGCCGCAATACATCCAACCAACGAGTTGCCTGCAGTGAGGGAGCCCACACAAGTATCTTCATTCAGCAAACATCTTTAATGAAGGACAGCATAGGAAGCCGCATGGTACCTCGCGGAAATCATGTTGAGTGAAGACCTGCTGCGGCGCCACATGACGCGGCAGCTTAAGGAACAAGTATCAGCTAATGAAGGTGTAAGCTGGCGTTTGAAGCGGCTGAAGTGCTCATCGCAATCCACTTGGATGAATATAGTTTTATTATTAGAAGTGGGGCACGACAACTCACCTGAGTTAGACTTACAGCACTACGACTACCAGGAGGCCACGCGGGTGGCCACGCCCATCTGGGCGGGGTGTCAGGACATTGAAAAGGTGCTGTTACAATCTGCCGGAATCCTCACCTGTTAGCCCAGAGCCCATGAGGAAGTGCTGCCAAGCACGAAACGCGTCGGGCTGGACTTATGATTTCCGCGAGGTACCATGCGGCTTCCTATGCTGTCCTTCATTAAAGATGTTTGCTGAATGAAGATACTTGTGTGGGCTCCCTCACTGCAGGCAACTCGTTGGTTGGATGTATTGCGGCACCGCCTGAGCCGCGGGGAGAGCTCTGCTCCATGTTGAGTGAAGACCTGCTGCGGCGCCACATGACGCGGCAGCTTAAGGAACAAGTATCAGCTAATGAAGGTGTAAGCTGGCGTTTGAAGCGGCTGAAGTGCTCATCGCAATCCACTTGGATGAATATAGTTTTATTATTAGAAGTGGGGCACGACAACTCACCTGAGTTAGACTTACAGCACTACGACTACCAGGAGGCCACGCGGGTGGCCACGCCCATCTGGGCGGGGTGTCAGGACATTGAAAAGGTGCTGTTACAAACTGCCGGAATCCTCACCTGTTAGCCCAGAGCCCATGAGGAAGTGCTGCCAAGCACGAAACGCGTCGGGCTTGACTTATGATTTCCACGAGGTACCATGCGGCTTCCTATGCTGTCCTTCATTAAAGATGTTTGCTGAATGAAGATACTTGTGTGGGCTCCCTCACTGCAGGCAACTCGTTGGTTGGATGTATTGCGGCACCACCTGAGCCGCGGGGAGAGCTCTGCTTCATGTTGAGTGAAGACCTGCTGCGGCGCCACATGACGCGGCAGCTTAAGGAACAAGTATCAGCTAATGAAGGTGTAAGCTGGCGTTTGAAGCGGCTGAAGTGCTCATCGCAATCCACTTGGATGAATATAGTTTTATTATTAGAAGTGGGGCACGACAACTCACCTGAGTTAGACTTACAGCACTACGACTACCAGGAGGCCACGCGGGTGGCCACGCCCATCTGGGCGGGGTGTCAGGACATTGAAAAGGTGCTGTTACAAACTGCCGGAATCCTCACCTGTTAGCCCAGAGCCCATGAGGAAGTGCTGCCAAGCACGAAACGCGTTGGGCTGGACTTATGATTTCCGCGAGGTACCATGCGGCTTCCTATGCTGTCCTTCATTAAAGATGTTTGCTGAATGAAGATACTTGTGTGGGCTCCCTCACTGCAGGCAACTCGTTGGTTGGATATATATATATATATATATATATATATATATATATATATATATATATATATATATATATATATATATATATATATATATATATATGGTAGAAACAAGCAGCAAGCAGTCCGCACGTTTCAATCAGTGCCAGCGTAAACCATTTGCCAGTGGGCAATTGGAATTTAAAGGAAGCTTTTCAGTTTTCTATTTCAGAAATACAATCGACATTTGAAGTTCTTTGCTTTTTAAAAATGAGTTTCAAAAGATAGTTTTCAGCTGCTTAATTTCTTCTTTGGAAAGTGCTTCGAAGCCTATAGTTGTAAATGTCGAGAAAGCACTTTGCACTCTAACAGCCGTAGCTGTATGTTTTTACAGTCCTCGTGCTCGAGGAATCTCTGTAAGTAACTCTTTGATGTGGGGACAGGGGCGGGTCGCTCAAACTGCAGCACAAATTAGTCACCACAATAACAAGGTTACCAGTGCTTTATGAACTCGCTGGTCTTCTCAGTGGGCTAAGGAGGCCTTTGCCAGAGCCACCTCACTGCAGTGTTGATAATGGAGCTCAGAATACCGCCCTTGGTCAAATGGCTATGTCTGCCAAATGCTATCCCCACATTTTATACATTCAGCCCAGAGGGCTTTTAAAAATAGAGTTTTATCGGGGAGGGAGGCAGGGGCTTGGGCTGGGAAGTTCTACATTGTGCTGTGTGGCCAGTTCTCTTATCCTGTTTGGGCTCCGGCCTGTGCTCTTAAGTGCTTTCAGCTTTGATCAGGCTCCCTTTGTGTTTCCGCCTTTGAGTTTATCTCATCATTAATTGGCTTACTGTCTGGACTACCCTTCAGCCCCACCCACTCCTCAACCATGGAACGCCCCCACCCCCTGGCCAGTGAGCCAACTGTGAGCAGTAATCAACAAATGTCGTTTGAGGTAGTCTCTATAATCCACACTCAGTCCCTGCCTGGTAATTAACAAACCAGCAGGGCGATGCCAAATGCTGCGGGCAGGGCCAGTGGAATTATGCAATTCTGTGGCCTGAAGTTTTCCACATAATTATGGATGTGCCACACTTACTGTATAATCCATCATCTTCTGCGCAATTTGCATATTTTTACTAAAACAAAATAGTTCCTTGCGCAAACGGATCACAAGTTACTAAAAATGCTTCATTTGTGTTGCCCCGCAATGCCAAGTCCTTTATCCCGCTTCAGAAGCAGGTGACCTCTCAGTTGCTGATTAACACCATCGCTGCTGTGCATTTTCCCCTCCTGTGCTGATTTATGTTGAACTCCATTGTTCATGACGAGCTCAGCTCGTCATGAGTGTATGGAGGTGTACATCATGACGAGCTGAGCTCGTCATGAGCGTCCAAGGAGTTAAAGTGTTAAAACGAGATTAATTAGGTGAAATCTTTGCACATACATTGTTAAGATGTGTAAAAAAGCAAATGAGTGACGAAAAACAGTTCCATCTTGTTAAATGCATGTAGGGGAATGGTGCCTCATGCTGGATCCTGAGGCGGTTCTCTGCCTCGGCTAACTTTGCGGGCAGTAAAGGTTCATGGGAAGTATGGAGTTTATTCCCTCCACAACAGCCACATGCTTTTAGCAATGGAGCTGACTCCATCGCAAAACAAAAACATCTCCTCCTCCAAGGCTACCTAGCAGAGAAAGGTAACATTCTCAAGTGATGACTAATTAAACCTTTTTTTAGGATACTTACATTTTTATTGTAGCCTATAAAGCCCAAGTTCTCAATTTTCATCGCGTAAACATGTCATTTGTTTTAATATAAGGAGATAAATCATACGTCCAAGATGGTCTGATCTATGCCAAACATTTAGACTAACCAAAGGCCTTGCAAATTACTGCCATTGAGATATGTTTCTTCTAGATCATATTTGGGTATCCTAAAAATCCAGCAAAAGACCGACCCTAGTAGAATTACTCTGGGAGACCCCGTTTTGAAGGTACTATTTGGATACTAGAAACAGTTGTGTTTGTCAGCGAAGAAGAATATTGTTCAGTTGTGATAAGCTGTCCAGGACAGCTGGAAATTCAGAACATAGAACTCTGGCCTGGGTTGCCTGTCCCCTGCGATCCACTTCTATATGGCTGGGACGCACTTATGTCAAGGTGAACAAAGAGCAGCAGAATTTCACCAGGTCCCTGCTCGCACTGCCCCCTTTGCCTTCACTGATTGGTTCCAGTGGAGTGCCAGTCTTGACACTGCAACCAAGCTTCCTGTGTCTGTTTGATTATCTTGGTTCATTGTTACAGTAGGGAGGCACAGCAGTGCTGCGAGCATTGTTGTTAATCTCTGGTGAAGGACTGGGTTCTGCTAAGACCCAGCGGTGCCAGGGATAACACCTAAAACCTTTGTGGGTAACCTGTTCCGGCGTACAAATGACAGAGACACGGGACACTTCCTTCGGCGTCAAAGATTCGAGGTTTATTACTGCAGGGAACACAGAAGTCACAAGAAGTACAACACGTGTAGGTTCGAGGAGTCTGATTCGAATTGTATCTGTGGATCGCTCTTCTTATACAGTTTTCCAGCATAGAATAACATGGTGCACAAAGGTTTACAACTTGGTTCCCATCGTAAAAGGCAAAAGGGGGTCGCTTTCATGTATTCAGGGCCCGGAACATAATTACAGTAACATTTGGTAGTTCCCAACTGAAAAAACGCATCTTCCCACCATAAGTACATTCCAATCAGTAGTAAACGAATCGAGGGAGAGACAGAAATAGGTGCAGAGGAAGATGAGAACAGTGAGCAGACCGAAAAGGGTGTAAAAGGGGAGGTACCAGGAAACACGAGTTGCAGGCATCAAAGGGGACGTGCTTAATGAATGCACAGCTAAGACAATAGAGCAGCACGGCAAGATGTGCCTCGAGCGGGGCCATCTGCCTTACAGTGCCATCCCCCTCATCATGAAGACACCTCCAAAGGAAACGTGTCTTCCGCAGGAGCTTGGGAATCCCAGGGTCGCGAAGCGGACAGCGTCCGTTCGCTGGCTACTTGAGGGCAAGAAACAAAATGGATGCCGTATGTAAGATGGAACCTGTGGGTTCAGATGAAGAAACCCACGAAACAAACAACCAGTTCAGGTTAGCACAGCGTAAACGCGTACACCCACTAAACTCATCATTTGCGGTTCATAGATACCAGACTCGACCATATTCGTGCGAGTCAAAAACACCACTTACAATTGTCACGGCACCTCAGACGCTCCTTTTGCCCTCATGTAGGCAAGCACTAGTCGGAATCATAATCGATCTCGATATTCATCAGACCATCCAGATGCTGCTGTAACATAATTCTATCCATCAATGCTTCCTTGGTAACAGGCGGCTGCCTTATACACGTCGTAGCACAGAGGCCACATAAAGCAGGACCACACTGCACACAAAGACAACACGTGAACAGGAATGCTACAACAACCCCGATGATCATCAGAATCTTCCAACCCCAAGTCGACATTAGGCCCCAAAACCACCCGAGTAACGTCCAATCCCCTACGTCCACGTGTATGGACTCGGAGATCTTATGCAACTTCGAGATGGCTTGATAGACAGTCGGAGCGTTGTCTGGAATGAATACACAACAACTCGAATGGATCACTCTACATACTCCACCTCGATCTGCTAAGACAACGTCTAAAACCATACGATTTTGTAACGTCATCAACCGTTCCGCCTGAAGTTCTGCTGTAATGTTGCCAAGGGCACTGGCAGTGATATTAGCTGTCGATTCCACCACTCGAGTCAATTGTCTCAAGTTCCTACTATTGATCATAGGACCCCAAAACGGAAAGGAACCCTTGAAAAAGTTTCCTGCCTCTTGACCGGCAGTGTCCTCTTCGCTAATCACGCCCCTCACAATTCTAGTCGTGTGATAATCAGCGGTGACTGTAAAAGTCGGTGGCAACAAGTTTGCGATATAACAGGTGCCCGCAAAGTCAAGGGGCAACCATGTATATGCATGGTCATAACAGACAAAATACGTACCCTTGGCAGTCAGGAGAACAGGGGAAGAGAGCATTGGTAAGACATACGTCTCAGAGCAAACACTCTCTCCAAGGTGAGCCCTCTGATTTCGGCCACGGCCTTTTAGACAGAAATTACCAAGGTGGGGTACGACCCATATTGGAGACGAGCTCCTAAGCTGTCTCTCGCCCACGAGCGCACTATACTCAGCCTCACTAAGATCCCTATAGGCTCGTACCTCTTCCTCTGGGATAAGCGACGGCTCATAGATATCCCTATCTAAATCTGCAATCGCTATTGCCAAAGACTTATGGTACGGACCAGGAGCAAAGTGGGAAGGACGTGGCTCTCGATTGGGGTAAGAATCTAGTGCACTTTGAAACATTGTTTGCAATGCTCGAGCTGAACCCTGGGAACTATAAGGGAGGACCAAGTATGGAATTCCCTTATCGGTGGTATGTGGCATTAACACACACACCCAACAATTGGTAGTGTTCACCACTAACTGATGCTGATGAAGGAGCTGAATGAAGGAATTGTTCATGAATTCCGCACGTCTAACCTGCTCGTGTTGGGGTAAGATGTGGAAGGAATGAGGAGAAACAGTGGAGGTAGGTTTAGGTTCAGAAGTAGGGGTAGGTAAGGCAGAAGGCAACAATGACTGTATCATGTAATACATCCCACCCACCAATAACAAAGAAACAGTTAAAAATAAAAGGAACACCTGAAACATAAAGCATTTTGTGTGTGCAATTCTACGCAACTCGAATCTTCTAGCCTGAGCCTTTTCCATGTCCATCAGCTTCGAGAAAACCATCCTCTAAAACCGTCCGCTACGTTTTTGACGCACTTCGTTCTGTGTAGCAATAGTCAATTCCCAGGAGTTCCTAGGAATCGACGGTCTCTGACCTAGTGTCAAGACCTACTAACCAGAAGGAAGTACCCGCGCGCCTTACGGTTCACCCGGATGTAAGGTATGTTTATTCAACAGTATGTACAAAGTCTGCTAGCTGTGGAAGCAAAACACATATGTGGAAAAGACTCAAATTTACAAAAAATCACCAATACATATAGGTGTGTTCAACTGATCAGTGATAATGGGGTAACGTAAAGGTCCAGGGGAGAGAGCAAATATTCAATCTTTATTAGTCTTTTTAGGGTCGGAGCGGAGAAAATATCGGCTTCTCCCAGGACGTGTCTGCTCGTCAAACAATTGGTCCGATGATGGGACAGAGTTCTGTTGATCAGTCAATTGTTCAGATCTTGAGCTTTGCGATGACAAATGTTCAACAATGTCGTTCTGCTGCACTGAGGGCTCTCCGACAGGCTGAGCGGCGCTAAAAGGGACGAAGGTCGGCAACGTTTCTGTTTCAGACGAGGCAATGCCCTTCCTCACCCACGAGTCTGCTGATAAAGGTATAGGTACCTTTTTAGTATGGGTGGCATGCACCCAGTTTTTGCGTCCTTCCAAACGAACAGCAGTCCTCGTGGCAAGGAGCACTTGGTAGGGTCCAGTGAAGCGGGGCTCAAGGTTGCGCTTCCGTCCAAAGTTGCGTGTTACCACCCAGTCTCCAGGCTGGAGCTGGTGACCTGGACCCTCCGTCTGCGTCGGCAGTGCTTCAAAGACCTGTTGGTGAATTAACCTCAGTTTAGCAGTCAGATCATGAAGATAATCGATCAACATTGGATACTCAAGATCAGAAAACACACCGGGTCTAGGGACCCCCCAAACATTCGCAGGACGGCCGAACACTATTTCGTAGGGACTAAGCCCTACTCGGGAGTGTACAGTCGCCCTAGTTGACAGAAGAGCTAGAGGCAAAGCGTCAGGCCACGAAAGACCAGTCGTAGCCTGAATCTTCGCTAACTTCAATTTGAGGGTGCCATTGTACCCTTCAACCAAACCCGCTGACTGAGGATGATTGGCGCTATGGAATTTTTGAGTAATTCCAAGGCCCTTACACACACTCTTCATCACACTCCCCACAAACTCACTTCCGTTATCAGACCATACAATCCGTGGCATTCCATACCGAGGAAAGCATTCCTTCAGTAGGATTTTCGCAGTAGACAGAGCAGTGTTATCTTTGAGAGGGTAGGCTTCAATCCATCGGGAGAATGCGCAAACCACAACTAAAACGTACTTCAGGTTGTTGCATCGCTCCATATGAATGAAGTCTAGCTGAATCACCTCAAAGGGACATGAAGGGGGAGCAAAATGGCCAGCAGGCGTAGGGGTTCCTTTACCAGGGTTGTACATCATACATATCATACAATTCTTAACCAATCTCTCAGCGCACTTAGTAATACCGTCATTCTTCCACACAGGGGACAACAACTTGCAAATACCTTTCGCACTAATATGTGCTAAACCGTGTGCCATCGTCATAACAGCTAGCACATACGCATCCGGCAACATCCATCTCTTATGCTCCGACAAATCGATCCAGCAGCCATTCGCATCCAACTTTCCCGTACTCTCTTTCCACTTCGCCTTTCCAGTCTCAGTGGCCTCATTCTGAATCGCTTTCACACTCTCAATAGTGTCCTCACACATACCAGTCTCTGTAGGCCACCTAACCGAACTCGTCACATACATTCTCGTGCTAAGGTTCCGGACAGTCTCCTTAGCAGTCTCATCCGCAAACGCATTTCCACGACCAACATCAACTGTCACCTTACGGTGCGCACTACATTTAACAATCGCCACCTGCTCAGGCAATGTAAGTGCATCCAAAAGATCATTCACAAGCTGTCCATGCTGAATCTTAGTGCCATGCGACGTCATAAAACCTCTCTCTCGCCACAATCGTCCAAAACTATGTGCGACGCCAAAAGCATATTGGCTGTCGGTAAACACATTCACCCGTTTCCCTTTCGACAACACACACGCTCTAGTCAAAGCAATCAGCTCTGCCGCCTGAGCAGAATTCTGATTCAATCTCGCAGTTTCCACAACCGTACTCAATGTTACCACAGCATACGCAGTCGTTACATCGCCATTCGGCAACTTAAAACACGACCCATCCACATACAAAGTCCCATCGGGATCTTCCAAAGGAGTATTTTTCAGGTCCACACGACCTTTTGTTTCTTCCTCCGTTCGTAAGTAACAGTCATGAGGTGCTACTTCGTCTGATTCCATACTAATTGGCAACAAAGTCGCCGGGTTCAGAACATTGCAACGTTTTATTTGAATGTGACTTGCCAAAAGCGTCAACTCGTACCCAGACAACCTTGCACTCGTCAGATGTTGGGTTTTCGTACGATTTAAAAGAGTGTCAACTGCATGCGGAACCATCACCGTAAGCATATTATCCATGACCAATCCTGCAGATTGTCGGATGGACACCGCAGCTGCCGCTGTTGCTCTCAGACAACTCGGCAATGCTCTAGCTACCGGGTCCAAGGTCGAGGAAAAATATGCACATGGACGCTGCTTACCGCCGAATTGTTGCGTCAAAACACTCAACGCACAACCTTCCCTCTCGTGAACGTATAGTGTAAACGGCTTACTGTAGTCAGGGGTACCTAACACAGGGGCCGAACACAACGCGTCACGTAGTTCAGAAAAACTTTTCTGACATTCTTCCGTCCATGGCAAAGGAGTTGGAACATCCTTGCAGGAAAGAGCCACCAATGGTTTCGCTAGCAATGAAAAATTTGGAATCCATTGCCTGCAGGATGACGTGATACCTAAAAAGGCACGCACATCTCTCTGAGTTGTTGGCACAGTCATTCGAGCAATTGCTGCAATTCTCTCTGGGGTCAGCCTTCTTCCCTCCTTTGACAATAAGTGACCTAGGTAGGTCACTTCTTGGCAACAATATTGCAGTTTAGAAGGTGACACCTTGTGATGTAAGTCACAGAGATGTTGCAACAACGACACCGTAGCAATTTTGCAAATGTCCTGAGTATCTGCAGCCACCAATAAGTCATCAACATATTGGATCAAGGCCGCACCGGCCGGCAACACAAACGCATCAAGTTGACTCTTCAAGGCTTGACTGTATATTGATGGACTCTCACAGTAGCCCTGAGGAGCACGTTTGAACCTAAAGCTGCGACCACCAAGGGAGAAACCGAAAAGGTCTCTACTCTCCTCAGTAATCGGAATGCTGAAGAACGCATTCTTCAGATCGATCACTGAGAACCAAGATGCAGAAGCTGGAATCAGATTCAGTAGAGCCGTAATGTCAGGCACCACAGGGAACTGAGGAATCACAATTTTATTCACCTCCCGTAAATCAATAACAAAACGATAAACAGGAGGCTTAGACGGATCAGTGCGCTTCAGAATGGGTAGCACAGGGCTATTTCACACGTTTCCCCGCGTCTCCTCAATGACGTCTTTCCCAATCAAATCATAGATGATTGCTAACAGTGCCCGTTCACCATCAAGGGAGATACGATACTGGGGAATACGTGGCAAGCGCACATTAGATTTCAAATGAACAACATAAGGGGAGATATCAAGCAGGCCAACGTCATTGAGACCTGTCGCCCACAAAGATGCAGGAAGGGAACTCAATTCCGGTGGAAGCTTGTCGAGGGACAAGTACATAGGAGAGATAACTTTCTCACCCAATGTAAGCTTTACCCCCGCAGGAGAGCAATACAAAGTCGCATACAGACGTTTCAACAAATCCAGGCCTAAAAGATTCTCACCACAACCAGTAGTTAAAATCAAGGGAGCTTTCAGCTCACGAGGCCCAATTGCAAGGGGCAAAGGGCGCGAAACCGGATTGCTAACAGGGGCGCCAGAGAATCCAACGGAAACATTTGTTAAGCCAGACAAAGGTGCGCCAGGGAGTTTCGAATGCATGATGGAACTTTTCGCTGCACCAGTGTCCAACAGAAAAGGCTCAACTACGCCCGAGGTGGCAACTGCAACGTAAGGCCCTCTCTGATCGACCGGAACTGATACTACTCCCTCTCTTTGTCTATGGCTGTCCTAGTAATTACCGTCGTCGATGTTGTGATCGACGTAATAATCGTCTACATTGTACTGAGCAGATCTGCTTTGTGATGATCCACGCTGATCAAAACAATTGTTAGAATCGGAAGAATTGTTGGAACGATCAGTTTGAACACCACGACCCCTACCACGTGATGCTTGTTGAGGACCGCTACGACCTCCTCTAGATGAATTACCACTGTTTCGATCACGCAAGACTGGACAATCGAATTTCAGATGACCCTCGTTCCTACAATAGGCACACTGATTGTACCCCAATGAAGATCTCTCAAAAGAGGAGTCATTTCGGGATTGTGACCTATTCGACTGAGACTGCGATCGATTCCGCTGTTGCGAATCGTTCTGATTCAAACGTGGAGGATACGCTTGCTGCAACAGCACTTTCGTTTTGAGCTCTTTCGTCTTTTTATCGGCACAATCATTTTCCTCTTTCTCTCTATTCTCATAATATTGGGCCGTAGCCAATATTTGAGCAGAAGTAGAAACAGCCCACGCACTCTCAGAATTTCTTAATTTGTTGCTTAAGTCCGGTAACAAATTAGACACAAATTTGTCCACGAACAACCTCTGACCTCCCTCAGTGCCCATATCCTAACCACTATGATCGATGAATGCCTCCTCAAATCTCGTAAAGAAATCAGAGACACTCTCGTCCTTCTTTTGTTTGCAAGCGGACAACTTGTCCCAATTCACCTTCATAGCTGGCATAAGCGTCTTCATAAGAGTGATTATTCTCTGAGGAATATCCGTAATTAACTGTTCAGGTTTGGCCCCACCAACTTGCAAAGCATCTGCGGCAAGAATAGCAGCCCAATCACCACCCAACTCTGCTGCATGATTTTCTTGACGAATTTTCGCCCAAACCGGTTGTGGAACTACGTTACCAAACAACTTATCGATGTCAGCAAGATTCATTATCGTAGCATCCACTAACTGCGACAATTCCTTATAGTACCCTGCAGGATTTTTGCGAGGGTCAGGCAAAGATTGCTTTACCTGCAAAACTTCCGATCGTTTCCACAGAAGATGTATCCTCACTCTCTGGAATAATGGTGGAATAATGGGATTAGCATTAGGATTGCCAGGCATCCACACCGGTGGAACTTCGCGCATGGGATACTGACCAGGCGCTTCTAGCGGTCCCTCAATATCTTCTACAAACAATGCTCGAGGCATTATAGAGGGACGAAAAGACAGCAACTGCTCGACAGCACGTCGAACATTGCTACCCACTATCATTCCGCTCGCAAACTGAAGATGAAGATTAGTTAGAACAGACATTGTTTCTTCAGACGCATCAACTGATATTTGGTCACGCAAAACCTTGCACATTTCCTCAAACACGAACCTCTGTGTCGGTATATTGAACTGAGAGAACGTGTCAATCACCACACGTGGAGGATTCCTAAGGGGATATTTCATCCAAGCCATCGCCATATTATATAGACAGTCACGTTCCCTACTACCGGGAAGCTGACTTCGCCTTTGGGGACTATCGGAACCAGCGGACTCAAGAATCGGTCCAAGAGAATTGAAGAAGTTAGCAGCAACAGAAGGGACACGACGTCCAGTAGACGGGGTAGTAGAGTAACCCAATGGGGTAACAAGAGAAGTATCAGAAACAGAGGGAACAGCAGGAGAAACCAGGACAGTAGAGGCAGCGGGAGCAGGAGTATGAGGAAGTACAAGCGGAGGAGCAGTAGGGACAGAAGCAGGCAGAGGAGCAGGAACAGTTGGAAGTACAGGAACAGGAGCAGGTTGGGGAACAGGGACAGGGGGAACCACAGGAGCTGCGGTACCCTGTACATACGGAGGTGGTGACTTCATGAGATAGGACATTAAGGGGTTCTCTGTAACTTCCTCCTTCTTATCCGTATCTGCCGGTAAAGCGGGATAGCACTTATCTATAGACATGCGCTGCAATCTATCGAAAACTTCCTTTTCCTTTTCCTCCTTATCTCGCTGGAACTGCTCTGCGTTTCTTACCGTAGTAACAATACCTTCTCTCTTATTACGTTTGATCTGTTTGATTTCTCTCTGCTTGGCTTCTTTACGCCACAACCGAAAGGAATCAAACATGGCCGGCCTTGCTTTTCTTTGAAACAACTTAGCTTCAAGGTTATCTAAAATCGGAGTATCGAAACTACCATGAGGTGGCCAACTAAGGACACCGTCTTTCTTAGTGTATCGAACCCAACACTCATTGAATGTAATCGGACCTAATCCGTGCTTACTGTACAGCTCATAAGTTGGAGTTCCAATCGGAGGTATCGGACACGAGTCCTCCAATCGGGAATCCGTACCACAACTTCTAAAACAACTGAACAAAGTACTACAGCTAGGCATCGTGCACACTAACTGAGTTTCACAAACGTCAAGGGTTATAGGATCACAATATCCCTACAAAGAGCAAAACCCTCGGTTTTTGGCGACTGCAGACGTCAAATATCACAACAAAGAACAAAGTACCAAGAACCACAAATGCAATGGAACCATGCAACAACTAAGCACCCACAACAAAGGACTCTGGGAGCGACCCACAAATACTTAACTCAAAGATCGATGGCGTCACCAGGAAGGCCCGTCTATCGTCTCGCTGTACCAAGGTCTACGCCAGGCGCCAAAACAGGTCTACAGTCAGGGCAGCAGTCCGTCGCAGCCGTCAGGAGGGGGGGATCTTCGCGGGAAAAGTCGTCGGGCCACTTGTTTCGACAACAGGATCGATGAAGCGGGGTGCACCTTCCCTCGGAGATTTCACACGAAGTTCCTCACGATCGTCGGGCTTTGGACCGGTACCACTGATGCAGTTCCGGCGTACAAATGACAGAGACACGGGACACTTCCTTCGGCGTCAAAGATTCGAGGTTTATTACTGCAGGGAACACAGAAGTCACAAGAAGTACAACACGTGTAGGTTCGAGGAGTCTGATTCGAATTGTATCTGTGGATCGCTCTTCTTATACAGTTTTCCAGCATAGGATAACATGGTGCACAAAGGTTTACAACTTGGTTCCCATCGTAAAAGGCAAAAGGGGGTCGCTTTCATGTATTCAGGGCCCGGAACATAATTACAGTAACATTTGGTAGTTCCCAACTGAAAAAATGCATCTTCCCACCATAAGTACATTCCAATCAGTAGTATACGAATCGAGGGAGAGACAGAAACAGGTGCAGAGGAAGATGAGAACAGTGAGCAGATCGAAAAGGGTGTAAAAGGGGAGGTACCAGGAAACACGAGTTGCAGGCATCAAAGGGGACGTGCTTAATGAATGCACAGCTAAGACAATAGAGCGGCACGGCAAGATGTGCCTCGAGCGGGGCCATCTGCCTTACAGTGCCATCCCCCTCATCATAAAGACACCTCCAAAGGAAACGTGTCTTCCGCAGGAGCTTGGGAATCCCAGGGTCGCGAAGCGGACAGCGTCCGTTCGCTGGCTACTTGAGGGCAAGAAACAAAATGGATGCCGTATCTAAGATGGAACCCGTGGGTTCAGATGAAGAAACCCACGAAACAAACAAACAGTTCAGGTTAGCACAGCGTAAACGCGTACACCCACTAAACTCATCATTTGCGGTTCATAGATACCAGACTCGACCATATTCGTGCGAGTCAAAAACACCACTTACAATTGTCACGGAACCTCACTGGGGCATTCAACACCATTATCAAACAACACAATTCACTGAGATTCCACTTGGGACACCCCTAGAGGTTGAATCACCGTGTTCCTTTAAGAGCTGAAGCCTTGATGCAGCAGTGCACTCTGGGTTACAAGATAATGTGTCATTTCTCAAAGATCACCAAGCCACCGAGAAATTGTACTGTGATTCAAGCAGTCCCTCCTTCACTAGTGTGTGGATAATGAAAGGATATACAAAGGTGTCTCAAAACACTCATTGGATTGTGTTGTAATTGCATTTAAATAGCGCTTGCTACCCCTGCTAATGACGTGCAGAGGAATAGGTGCAAAAAGAACAATTGATGGACAGAATGCTGAACGATGTCAATCATTCACCCCCTCTCAGAGATCTGGGTCTAAATCCATCGTGTTTTTGTTCTCCCCACGCCATTCCAGTTTAAACCTAGCCATGTGGAAATCAGTCTTGGCCCTGCTTTTTGTTGAAAAACTGCACTTTCGCTTATAACTGATAGAAAATTAAGCTACTGGTTGCAGCATCACTCAGCACTACCACAGCACCACTCAGCGCCAGCACAGCATCACTCAGCACCACCACATTATCACTCAGCACCACCACAGCACCACTCAGCACCACCACAGCATCACTCAGCACCACCACAGCACCACTCAGCACCACTACAGCATCACTCAGCACCACCACAGCACCACTCAGCACCACCACAGCATCACTCAGCACCACCCCAGCATCATTCAGCGCCACCACAGCACCACTCAGCACCACCACATTATCACTCAGCACCACCACAGCATCACTCAGCACCACCACAGCATCACCCAGCACCACCACAGCATCACTCAGCACCACCCAGCACCACCACAGCATCACTCAGTGCCACTACAGAACCACTCAGCACCACCACAGCACCACTCAGCACCACCACAGCATCACTCAGCACCACCACATTATCACTCAGCACCACCACAGCACTAATCAGCACCACCACAGCATCACTCAGCACCACCAAAGCATCACTCAGCACCACCACAGCATCACTCAGCACCATCACATTACCACTCAGCCACACCACAGCACCATCAGCACCAACACAGCATCACTCAGCACCCCCACATTATCACTCAGCACCACCACAGCATCACTCAGCACTACCACAGCATCACTCAGCACCACCACAGCACCACTCAGCACCACCACATTATCACTCAGCACCAACACAGCACCACTCAGCACTACTACACCATCACTCAGCACTACCACAGCATCACTCAGCACTACCACAGCACCACTCAGCGCCACCACAGCATCACTCAGCACCACCACATTATCACTCAGCACCACCACATTATCACTCAGCACCACTCAGCACCACCACAGCATCACTCGGCACCACCACAGCATCACTCGGCACGACCACAGCATCACTCAGCACCACCACAGCATCACCCAGCACCACCACAGCATCACTCAGCACCACCCAGCACCACCACAGCATCACTCAGTGCCACCACAGCACCACTCAGCACCACCACAGCACCACTCAGCACCACCACAGCATCACTCAGCACCACCACATTATCACTCAGCACCACCACATTATCACTCAGCACCAACACAGCACCACTCAGCACCACCACAGCATCACTCAGCACCACCACATTATCACTCAGCAACACCACAGCACTAATCAGCAACACCACAGCATCACTCAGCACCACCACAGCACCACTCTGTGCCACCACAGCATCACGCAGCACCACCACATTATCACTCAGCACCACCACATTATCACTCAGCACCACCACAGCACCACTCAGCACTACCACAGCATCACTCAACACCACCACAGCATCACTCAGCACCACCACAGCATCACTCAGCACCACCACAGCATCACTCAGCACCACCACTGCATCACCCAGCACCACCACAGCATCACTCAGCACCACCCAGCACCACCACAGCATCACTCAGTGCCACTACAGAACCACTCAGCACCACCACAGCACCACTCAGCACCACCACAGCATCACTCAGCACCACCACATTATCACTCAGCACCACCACAGCACTAATCAGCACAACCACAGCATCACTCAGCACCACCAAAGCATCACTCAGCACCACCACAGCATCACTCAGCACCATCACATTACCACTCAGTGCTACCACAGCATCACTCAGCACCACCACAGCATCACTCAGCGCCACCACAGCTTCATTATGCGTCACCACAGCATCACTCAGGGCCATCACAGCATCAATCTCTGCAACCATTCAACAACAACTGGTTCTAATATGTTCTCTCAATGTTTCAACTTTATTACAAATGTCACAAAACAAAAAGATGTTAATATTTCACTTCTGTTCTTGGATTTTCGTCACAATAAAATACACTGAACATAATCTTCACAAAAGTTATTTACAAAAGTTTAAGGTATTGCCATTATAAATTACAATCACTTTTATTTAAGTATTAATTATTTAAAAAATGTAAAAGCCAGTTATTTGTAATATCAATACATCTAAGTCACGTAAATACAAAACATGTTGCATTACAAATGCTATAGGTGTCACATTTGCGAAAGTTATAACTATTGGCATTGTAAATGACAAAGCTATTAATTTAGCTATTTTCAAAACCAACACATAAATATAAAATTGTCATTTACAAGACCAATAGCTCAAACTTTCCTAATGCGAGACCTATTGCATTGCAAATGCTTGTTTTTCTTCCTTCCCTTCCCCTCTTTGTATTGTATATATATATATATATATATATATATATAATTGTGTATATATTTATTTTTTTAGTTGTAATTGCATTTATATATAGCTTACTACCCCATAAGAGGCATCAAAGTGCTTTTCGGCGAGTAAAGGATTAGAAGTGAATTAGTATAGGGAACATATGAAATTAATTTGAGCCGTGGATATGTTAGTCAGTAATTTGGATTGAGAAGGACAGTGGAGGGATAGAAGTGGTAAAAAGGTTTGCATTTATATAGCTCTTGCTACCCCTGATGGGGTGTTGAAGCACTTTTTCAGCTAGTAGCATACTACTTCGGAACCCATAAAGGATTAGAGGTGAATTAGGATAGTGAAAGTTGAAAGTGATTTGAGTGGTGAATATGTTAGTCAGTTATTTGAATTGAGAAGGATAGTTGAGGAATAGAGAAGGGAAAAAGGTTTGCATTTATATAGCGCTTGCTACCCCTGATGGGGTGTAAAAGTACTTTTTTTTGGGCGAGTAGCACGCTACTCCGGAACCCATTAAGTGTGTTTTATGTCATTGAGTTTTTCAGAAGAGAAAACCAGTGTAACATCGATTATTAGCTGCACCTCCATAGATAATACAATTAATAACATTTGTTGTGGCCGTAAAGAGGCAAACATGGCACAATTCACACATTTCAGAATAGACAATTAGATTATATTGAAACTAGTAAACATTGAATGTGCATAGGCTCAAGAAGACACCCCAGCATATACACGCATTGGCATAAGCCAATAGGTCTCACCTTTGGTACTTTATAAGTGTTTAGCCAGAGCTATTGGCTTTGCTAATGTCTTTATGCATTGTAGCAGAGGGGGAGGGGGGTACATTTGATCGTGTTTAGGTGCAAGATATGTCAAATAGGGGTGCAGGGTGTGGTTTCATATTTACTAGCATTTCACGCAACTCAGCCATGCAAGCTGAAGTTGGTGTGCTGTGGGACAGACAACGAGCAAAACTTCACCCTATATACGAAGATACAGCACAGTTCAGCTCTCTCCTTGAGATGTGCACTTTAGGCTGTCTAGAACCAACTCAGGCAGCCTGCGTTATGGCACAAGGGTGCTTATGTTATGATCAGGAAGGAAAGTTTTTATGCAAGAATGAGTACATTCTTTCACAAAAAACTATTTCTTGAGGTTTATTCCTCCCTGTGTGAGTGCTGCAATGCAGCACTAATGCAAAGAGGAATTCACTAGGAGAAATCAAGGTATTTCTCCTCCTTATGGAAGTTATTTTGTTGAAAACCCATGTTTAACAACATAGGAAAATATGAGTTTGCATCAAATTAGTGGATGGATTCACAGGAACACCCCTGCCCCACCCACGTAATGCCTCCCAGACACAAAGTAATGCAATTCAGCACTATGTTCTGTGTTGCATAACTTTTTTTATATGTGCCTTAATAAATACAAAAATAGATTTTGCATAGAGTCTTCATCAAAATAGTGATGCAAACCCCATGCAAAATCGTATTAAATATGGGTCTATCAAGTGGCTGTGGGGGGACGTTTTTGAAGAGGAAACGCCAGCTCTGACACGTTTTAGAAATGATTAAGGATAATTATTTAAAGCCAGACGTAAATATGTTGGTCAGAGGTATCCTATGAGGGAGGGATACTGTTGCAAAAGAGCAGAATTTGTCAGTGGAGCTGTGCTTCGTAATGAGATATGGGTTATGGATCTTTACCCAACATTCTATATAGCACTAGTAATATGAGGTCATTTAATTTTTTTAAATGTAAGAGAAAAAATAAATGTCACGGATTCATTCATTGTGTCAATCAACTACTGTGCTTACTGAAGCAACATACCGCCAGCCTTCTTCGTCAATTTAGCTAGCCGCATAGTGTATTGCTTTTAAGTGGTGATAATGTTTGATTAATTCATGTAATGTATAGAAAAAAAGAGAAACAATGTTAACCACTGCATCACAAAATGTGTATTCATTAATGTATTTCTTGTAAATTTGGACACTGAATAACATCAAGGAATTTTTTATGTAGAAAATTAACAGGCATATACATATATTTTTTCAAATGTGACAATTTTTAATAATTAATATATAATTTGATAAAAAATAACACCGGTAACCTTGTATGTTATTTAACATATATGTAATTGCATTACATGTCGTCCAGATTTTATTTGCCTGCTCATATATGTATAATGTCCCTTGCCTAGGTCTTTTTCTCAGCTGATAATATTTTACCTGTGACCGGCAAGGCTACCTTGTATACAGGGGCCCCATTCTTCTAAACTTCTTATTGCAGCAATACTCATGATGCTGGCAATCGAATCAAGATGTCTCACCTCACGGTGGTAACGTCAATACTGTTAGGAAGCAGCTCTGTCCAAACTAGTATCAGAGAGCAAATCAGCCTGGCTGCGAGACAGGTTGTGCGTCACTTTTAGTGCTCATAGAAGAAGATGCAACACGTCTTTCGACAATTCACGAGTGCAAGAATGAAAGAAGTCTAAACTGCCTCCTGAACTATTGATCAACGTGCTATAACTCAGTGAATGCTAAAAGCACAATTTGCCATGTAATTATGTCTGATTATGAAAGCGAGAATGAAAGATTCCATAAACTGCACATAAAAAAGAAGATTGACAAGATAAAGCGTGCCAAAAACACAAAGAGGCATTCATTCAAAAGAAGACAGAAGTTACTGGGAACTGTTTTAAAAAGTTTTAATAGACTGCCATCAATCGTCCTCCTGAAGAACAGTAGCAATGGCGCAGCCCACATAGCGTATGATTTTCCATGAAAAAGAAAAACAAAATGACATTTTATGCACTGAATAATTCATTTTAATTGTAAGGAACGTGACACTTACCGAGGTGGAAACTTAGGAACAAGCTCAGTAAAGGCTAATGAGAAGCATGCTCACAGTTAGTTAGATATTGTATGTTGTATATTTGCTGTGCGATGCCAGCTCGTTCCAAAAAGCCTTCCTTAGTGGCCAAGACTAAAAATGCAATAGGCTTATTTTGTAATTGAGATGTAGTACCCATCATTTTACACGTATTAACGATTTAGTTTAACATATTAAACTATTGAAACATTATTGAGAAACCTGTTATATTTTAGTTTATTCGAACATTTAGCCCAAAAAATCAAAGCTGTAAAGAGGAGCGTTGCAGAACAGCCGTAGAACAGAGATACTCTGTCGTAATATCGATCGATCAGATCAAATTTATAGAGTGCACAGCTATCCCAAATGGGGTTTCCAAGCGCCAGTGGATACAACAACAAGTATCTCTGTTCTACGGCTGTTTGTATGTTATATTGTTCACAAAGGCTGTGACTACTGGTTCTTCTTCTGTTTGGCTAGTGGTTGACAGTACGTGGTGGTGTCATTGTGTGCCCCTTCTTCCTCGTCCTGCTACAAACCTCCCTGTCACTCGTGCATGGTCACCTAAATCAGTGAGGGTGCGTGCTCTTTGCGCTGCTGCGGTTCTTCGTGTCGGAGGTGATGGAAAGAGGTCGAACTTCTTGTTACTCTTGCACTGGACTAGGGTTGATCTGTGAGTGCATGTCAGAGGCACCTGCATGGAGCTTACACTGGCGGCGGCAGACGCCAGTAAAGACAGGGGTCTTAAAAGCCCTGAAATCCAGTGTGTTCCATGGGATGAGGTATCAGGGAAGGCGCAGTCTGCCGTGCCTTCAGGGTGAATGGCCAGGAGGGAGAGGCCGACTCACTACAACATCTCACAGCCTCCATCTGGTAATGCTGTGGCCCTGGGTCCTGCCCCACCAGGTCAGTCCTACCCAGTCCACAAAGGATCCCCCACCACCCACGTCAAGGGGCCTCCTCCTGTAGCGAGAACAAGGTGGCAGAGGAAATATAGGCTGCAACGTCCGTGGCAATCATAGCGAGAGGGGTTGCCTCACAATTCAAGTAAAAGGCCCCTTCCCAGCAGCAATGGGTCCCACTGTCTCGAGCTGCCCAAGATCTCAAACACACTCTTCCCCTTATTGCCTGTGGCAAGGGGTCTCTGATCAGTTTTCCGGAAGCAGGGAAGCTCACCACGCTCGTCGAGGCCTCTCGAATGTACGGCACTACGCTGCTCCATACCACCTCTCCCAACACTTTTGGAAACTGACTCCGGGGACTCCAGCCTACCCAGATCAGCCATGAGTTAGGCACTGCTCAGGCCAATGTTTGCAGCAGGGTGAGAGGTTTAATTTTTCTATACACGCCAGGGTGATTGTGGTTCAGGGCAGAGCTTGCTTCTATGCGACTGATCCTGCCGCCATCTTGGACACCCCAAGACATATATAAATGAACACACATATTTGTAATGCTCTTGTTCACCCTTTTGGACTTCTTGGCATTAAATAACTGGTGTAAATGGTATCAGGTCCCTCCCCATACAGACTGGAGTCATCGCAACACACCCCTGCATCCAGCGGGGTTGTCGCATCGCCTCCCCAGGGTCTCAGGAGTGACGCATCGTTTGTTTTTCAACGCTGCATCTTTCACTTGATACTTTTGTCGCTTCTAAAAGTACTGTTGGCTAAAACGTGACACAACTTTGGATTATTGTAACGCAACCTTAAGAACTCTTTTGAAACCATATTCTTGAACTGTTTATGTTGGATTTTTGTCATTTTGGTCTTGTCTAGTTAAGATTAAGTACATCTATTTTTCTAAACTGTTGTGGAGTTCATTTGTGGTGTTTTCACTGTGCTATTGTGAGTGTTGGTACAAATACTTTACACATTGTCTTTGAAAAGCCTGATTGCTCGTGTCAAGCTACAAAGGGGGTGAGCAGGGGTTATCTAAACAGTGCATCCTCCTTAGCCTGACTAGAAGCAAGGGTCCTATTTGGACAGTGGTACCTACCACTGCCAACAAGAGACCCCCAAATCTAACATTGTTGGTCAGCGGTGGGAACTATTAACTTGTATTTGTACTTGACCCACAGTGATTGGTGTTCATCACTTGTGAGTGCAGACCACTACGCCACCGCATACCACAGTTGAGTTTTTGTTGGTTCTTTTTTTTAGTAACTCTTCAAAACATAATTTCTCGGAAAGGAAAGGTAGCAAGTGTGGATGCAGAATTGGAGTTTTCCATTGAGGATTTGTATTCCTACAAAGTGGAGCAGCTCAAACAATTCTGCAAGGACCGCAGTTGCCCTGTGAAAGCAACTCTAGAAAGGACGAGCTGCAGAGAATCTTGAAGGCCTAGTGTGAGGCCCAAGAGGGAAATGATGCAAGTGAAAGGGAGGGGTTTCAACCCCAGGATTTGCCAGTGGGCAATCCAGGCTCAGGGGCTGGCAGCAACCACTCCAGCCAGGATCTGACCCCAGAAGAGAGGAGAACCAAAGAGTGAGAAATCATGAGCTGGAACTTATGTAAATGAAAATGAAGCAATTGGAAGTGGAGAAAGAGGCAGAGGAGAGCAAGAGTGCCCGTGCCCTGGAGGAAAGGAGATTGCTTTTGGCTCATGAGTTGAGCATGGGAGAACTGGATATCAAGGCCAAGCAGGTGGATTCCAGTTCAAATGGTGGAAGCGCACAGCCAGTGCCAGGGGGTAAAGTATATATTCCCAAGGATTTAGTACAGAATTATAATAGGAGTGAGGATATCTATGCCTGGTTTACTTCTTATGAAATTGCATTGAGAATGAATGGTGTGCCTGAACAGCATTTGGGGGCGGGCCTGTGGAAACATTTTGAGGCTTCTGGGAGGATTGCTCCAGAGCCCTTAGAGTTAGCAGGTACCATGACCTACCCCAATATGAAGGAGGCCATATGTCTCAGGTATGGACTTACTCCAGAGCAGTACAGACTGCCGTTTAGGAACTCTAAGAAGAAAGATTTTGACTTGGATGGAGTGTGTGAATTTGTACCTGTGTGCACTGTAAGGTTCGATGAAGGGCAGCAAAGCAACTGCTTATAAAGGGTTGTTGCATTTAATTAGTTGGAAGCACTTGAGTAGTCTTTGTGTTCCAAAGCTGCACCAGCATCTTTTAGACAGCAAGCTGACAGGCCCTATTGAGCTTGCTAAGGAGGCGAACAGCTGGACCAGTAGCAGGGCCCACAGAGGAATTATGGGTAGCACAGCCAAAGGTGGGCAGGGTTCCCAGCAGAAGAGTGGGAGGGACAAGGGTAACAAAAAGGAGTTCTCTCAAGGTCCCCAAAACAGTTTCAAGGGGAAAGGAGTCCCAACCCCCCAAACCCAAGCAACTATGGCGACCTAGGAGCAGAAGGGATAACAGAGGTCCCCCTACCCGCTATCACTGCAATGAGGTGGGACTTGTTATCAATATGTGGCCTAAGAAACAGCCAGCACCTACTGGTGCTCCCGCCCCAGGGTTAACAAGTGTAGCTTTGTGAGGGGAGTTAATTTCCAGTGGTGAGGAGGGACTAACAGTCGTTACCCTTGTCTCTCTAGGAGACCAAGAGATGGTCCTGGATACCTACCTGCCCCAGAACACTAAGAAATAGGGGCAGTAGGTTACCATCAATGGGGGGGAGGTAGAAGCTCTGAGAGACACAGGAGCCAGTGTGACATCTGTGAGATGTCAGTGGGTGTCTGAAGCGCAGGTCATTCCCAATGTACTCCACCCAGTAGTTGCAGCTGACAGCTCAGTGCACCTCTGCAAAGTGGCCTGAGTTCCCTTTGAGTGGGGAGGGTCTCAGGTATCTTGGAGGTTATTGTAAGTCAAGCCCTGCCTGCAGACTGTCTGCTAGGTAATGACCTGGAGAGTTCTCCAGGGAAGGAGATGGAACACCAGGCTCATCTGGAAATATTGGGTTTGCCTACATGGATCTGTGTGGCCACGTGGGCTATGGCAGCCAGTAGGGGTGATTCAGCAGAACTGGACCCTGAAACAGTGGCCCAGGATCCTGCCAGGAGAGGAAGAGGCAGGGGGCAAGGGAAACCCACCCCAGCTGTTCCCACGGCCCAGGAAGGAGCAGAACCTGAGGGGGATGCCCTGGAGCCTAGCGGAAACAGGTGGCCTCACTGGGGGACCTACCTGAGCTGACCCATTGGCAGCAAGAAGGTGGCCCCTCCAGGGAGGAATTCTGCAAGGTGCAGAAGGACTGCCCTTCCCTCATTGGTGTGCAGCAGCAGGCTTCCGACCAGGCAGCAGGTGGAGCGTCCAAGGATCATCTCATTTACTGGGAAGATGAGTTGCTTTATAGTGAACCTAAGTTTGCTGATACCGGTGCAGCCCGTTTGCTGGTGGTACCCGAGTGCTTCAGGAAATTCCTAATGTAAGGAAATTCTAATGGGTCTAGCTCATGACGTGCCTCTCGCAGGACATCTGGGGCAAGACAAGACCTTCCAAAGGCTTGTCACCCACTTCTTCTGGCCCCATATGAAGAAGCACGTCGAGGCATTCTGTAGGTCTTGCCAGACATTTCAGGCGAGTGGCAAGAGCGGAGAGAAGTGCAAGGCACCCCTCCAACCCTTTCCTGTGGTGAGCACCCCTTTTGAGCGGGTGGGCATCGACATTGTGGAGTCACTGGACCTGAAGACAGCCTTAGGCAACATGTTCATCCTGGTCTTGGTGGACCATGCAACCCGGTACCCAGAAGCTGTCCCTCTCAGGACAATCACAGCCCCGTGGTGGGCCGTGCATTGATGGGAATCTTTTCCCGTGTGGGACTCCCCAGAGAGGTGGTCTCTGACTGGGGTACCAACTTCATCTCTAGGTACATGAAATCTCTGTGAAAGGAGTGTAGAGTAACTTATAAGTTCACCACTTCTTACCACCCTCAAGGAAATTGGTTGGTTGAAAGGTTTAACCGCACCCTGAAAGGTATGAAGAAGTGTGGCTCACTGGTTAGAGGCGGCAGACCCGAGAGCAGAGGACGGCCCGGGACCAGGGTTCGATTCCCGGCGTGGCAAGTTTCTGGACCAGGGTCAGCGGACTCGATAATTCTCTCGCCTCGGTGCCCACTCTGATTAGCGATCACACTCGGCAACTCTGGGCATTAGCTTGCCTCATCTTCACTAACGGCCCCACCAGACCGCCGGGGATGCCTGGTCTCACCCTGGAGATACCCATTAAGGGACCATCTCTCAGGGAAGCCAGGAAGGGTTTTGCAGCGGTCGAAGCGCCTTGGGACCCTACGGGTAAGTAGTGCGCTATATAAATGCCTATACATTTACATTTACATTTACATTTACCTAGAGGAGCCCATGAGACGAAATAGGGATGTCTTTCTACCATGCCTGTTGTTTGCCTACAGGGAGGTGCCTCAGAAGTCCTTAGGATTCAGTCCCTTTGAACTTCTGTTTGGCCACCTTGTTAAAGGACCTCTCACACTGGTGAAGGAGGGGTGGGAGAAATCCCGTGGGAAAACCCCCCAGGATGTGTTCAGCTATGTGCTGGCTTCCGCAGCCAAAAACAATGCTTCAGGAAGCTCGCTCAGGAGAACCTAGAAGCTAGCCAGGAAGAAATGAAAAGATGGTACAACCAGAATACCACTCTGGTCAAATTTCAACCTGGGCAGAAAGTGTGGGTGATGGCGTCAGTGGAGCCTGGTGCATTCCACGACAAGTGCACTGTGCTATATGAGGTGGCAGAGCGCAAGAGCAAAGTAACGTACCTGGTTTACTTGAAGGCTCTCAGGTAGCCACTGAGGGTCTTGCTTGTGAACCGCCTCAAACCCCACTTTGAGAGGTCTGAAGTGACAATGCTCCTGGCTACAGATGCTGGAATGGAAGAGGAAAGTGACCCTCTTCCTGACCTCCTGGCAGCCAAGGAGCAAGACAGGTCAGTGGATGGTGTGGTCCTCTCACCCACCCTGACCCCAGAGCAGCAGAGGGAATGTCACCAAGTGTTGGGTCAGTTTGCCTCCCTGTTCTCCCTGACCCCAGGTGTCACCAATTGGTGCGTCCATTAAGTGGACACTGGAGATAGTTTACCTGTGAAACCGAAATTTTACAGGGTAGCTGAAAAGGTCAAGGCCAGCATCAAGGAAGAGGTTTCCAAGATGTAGGTGCTAGGGGTAATTGAGCCCTCCAGCAGCCCCTAGGCTAGCCCAGTGGTCTTAGTGCCAAAAGCTGCTGCGCCCGGTGCCACTCCAGAACTCCGGTTTTGTGTGGACTACCGTGGGCTCAAAGCGGTCGCCAAGACTGACGCACTGTTAGGGTTTGTGCACAACAAAGAGCATGTCCCCTCTCATTGTACTAGTGGTCTCTGTAATAGCTCTCTTTAAACATACTATTGAAAGCCTTTCTTGTTATCTCAACCCCTCCCTAAGACTACTGTGTATGTTGCTCAATGTATTCACAAGTTTGGACATTGCTGTTTTGTTTGCACATTGGACCTTGCTTTTACCAAGGCTTATTTAGAGCACTCCTCCCTAGGCTATGTGTTACTTCAACTCATTAGCATAATAACTGAAGCTCTGCACACCTGCTTGTGAGAACCACACCCAGTTCTTCGAACCACACCCAGCTCTTTGAACCACACCCAGGAATGTCTATAAAAGGCAGCCCCTGAGCCTCACCCAGTGCTTGTGCTCGTCTACCTCCCACTTACCTGAGAACAGATCCTTCGGCGCTGGCACTCCTGCTCTCTCCAGACCTTCATTGGCTTCAACGGGCGCGACTGCTGGCTCTTACTTCTTCCGGTTTCCGGCTACTTCTTTCCTTAGCCCCTCTTCTGTCCACTGAAATCGACCAGCAAAAGAGAAAGAGGTCAAGGTTAGACTGATCAGTATCCCTTTTCAGCAACACATAAGTGCAAAACCTTTCATTACCTGAAAGAACTTTGTCGGCGATTTCTGGATTCATGTAAAGACAATTTGGAACAAGATATCTTCCACGAACTTTGTGGTTCAAACCCTTTGTTACAAGAATACTTTGTGGAACTTTGTGAAATAAACATTGTTTTACATGGAACTTTTTAAAGAATCGAACAGAGGAAACCATTGACAGCAATGCAAACAGTAAATCAAGGATTTGCACAAATTACCTGCTGTATTTTGATATAAAAGTACAGTATTTGTTTTATAAAAAGTCTGGAATTGTGTGAAAAGTGAGTTTGCTATTAAGAATTTAGGCATTAGTATATTAAGGTGAATGTTAGACGTTGGTAATTCTGATAATGATATTCATTTGATTTTACAGAAGTTTTACAGTAATAGAAAGCACATCCATGAACAGTAACACATTCCAAACCTGGAAGCTTGAGACCAGGATCCAAGAGGTACTTTTAGAAGAGAATTTCTAATAGATTAAGATTTAGTCAGGAACACATTTAGGGATAGGTTGCACTTATCTGTTCTTTGTTTATGTTTCATTAGGCACCAGTTCCTACAGAAGTCAGAGAGGGCCGCAGATTTTAGCAGCTTTCTACAGTGGAAACGCAAGAACGGTGTTGTCTCTCTTTTTTTATTTTATCCACTTCCCGCCTTCCCTTGAGCTTCTGGTTATTAGTGCACTGTTTAAAACTAGTATGCTGGAACAAGCAGTTTCAGGGTGGGGTCGGACTGTCTTCAACCTCCATCAGAACTGAACAGAAACTCAGGTGAGCTGGGCTTTGACATGCACACCCCATCCCCAGAGCGGATGAGCTTGTGGATTGGTTGGGAGCTGCCCAGTACCTCAGTACGTTTGATTTAACTTCTGGGTACTGGCAGATTGCCTTAACTGAGGGGGCCAAAGAGAGGTCTGCATTCTCAACGCTAGAGGGGCACTTTCAGTTCCGAGTCATGCCCTTTGGGTTGAAGAACACCCCTGCCACATTTCAGAGACTGGTCAACCAGGTACTGATCGGGCTGGAGGAATTCAGCATTGCATACCTGGATGACAGTGCTGTGTTCAGCTTGACATGGGCAGAACACTTGCAACACCTCTGTGAAGTGTTGAAGGCTCTGCAAAGGGCAGTCCTCACTATCAAGGCCAGTAAGTGCCAGATAAAGCAGGGATCTGTGGTGTATTTGGGACACCAGGTGGGAAGCGGCCAGGTGGTGCCCCTACAGGCAAAGATTGATACAATTCGTGCTTGGGAGCCCCCCAAGACCCAGACAGAGGTGAGAGCCTTTTTAGGTCTCACCGGGTATTACCAACTGTTTGTCAAGGGATATGGCACCTTCGTTGCCCCCTTGACAGAGCTGACTTCAAGGAAGCAGCCCAGGAGAGTGAATTGGACCGATGCCTGTCAAACTGCTTTTGATGCCCTGAAAACTACCATGTGTACAGCACCTGTACTCAAGGCTCCTGGTTCCAACCAGTGAGTTTGTAGTGCAGACAGACACTTCAGAGCATGGTGTGGGAGCAGTACTCTCACAGATCAATGACGAGGGCTGGGACCAACCTGTAGCTTTCATTAGAAGAAGGCTACTTCCCAGGGAACAGAGGTGGAGTGCAAGTGAAAGGGAAGCTTTTACAGTGGTCTGGGCTCTGAAGAAGCTGAGGCCCTACTTGTTTGGGACTCACTTCCGGGTTCAGACAGACCACAGGCCCCTCAGATTTTTAATGCAGATGAGGGGTGAGAACCCAAAACTGTTGAGGTGGTCCATCTCCCTACAGGGAATGGACTTTGAGGTGGAACACCGCCCTGGTACAGAACACGCCAACGCTGATGGTCTGTCCAGATTCTTCCGCCTTAGTGAAGTGAACTACCAAGAGGGTGGTTAGTTCTCCCCACTTTTAGCTGGAGGGGACACGTGTTAGACCTGGGATCTTTGCCGTGGTTTCATCTGTTTTTTTGCCTGTATTTTTGATGCTGTGCTGGATTTCGTTTTTGCTGTTTTAGATGCTTTGGGCACTTTGCCACTGCTGATCAGTGTCAAAGTGCAAGTGCTCCCTGAGTAAATTGTTATTGTAATTGGTTATCCATGATTGGCATATTTGTATAACCAAGAAGTCACTAGTAAAGTGCACTGAGTGTGCCAGGGCTGGTGATACACATGCTACTAGTGTGCCTGCAGCACTGATTGTGCCACCCACATGAGGAGCCCTAAAATGGTGTATCAGGCCTGCCACCGCAGTGCCTGTGGGCAGTCTGTGAACTGCCATGTCAACCTGGCCAGTGTCCCCATTGACCAAGCCTAACCCTTCCCTTTCTGTACACATTAGTCATCCCTATAGTAGGCCTAAGGTGTCATGGGTTCTTATGCAATCGCAAGTTAATCCCCTCTTATTGGTCATGTTTTCATATCATGTGGCAAGTACTGTTTATGGTTCGTTTTGTAGCTAGCAATGTTTGTTTTACTGACACATTTCTTGCAGCTAGCAATGATTGTTGGTATAGTGTGATTCACGTGCAGAGTTAGATACAGGAACCTTCTCGCTCTCACGTTTTGAACGGTTGGCAGCATACACGTGAGTAAGCGAGCATACGCCCTGACGCAGACTATAAAAACCCTGCTTTCAGTGACGGAGACGCTTCGCTTCGCTTTGTGTATTTGCTTCACCACGAGCGTTCCTGCCTTGCCGTCTGGACTGACCTGCTTCAGTTCCTCTCCGTTTGGACTCCTGCTCTCATTCCGTCTTGATTCCCTCCCTCCGCATTTGTTTCCTTCCTCTCTGCCAACCTGTGTTCCCTTTAAACCCTTACCTTCATCTTCCGGTGATTCCTTCGTCGTCCCTCATCTTCCAGAAGGCTCCGACGATCATAGAAGTTCCGCTCTTCAGTTCTGGTTGTGCCTTCTCCCGGTGACCTGGCTTCCTGTATAAACAAGTAAGAAACATCCGGTTACCAGGCAACACTGGACATCGGACAGGCATTGGTAAAGACAAGTGTATTTGTTAATGAAGAAGCTCAAGAACTGGAAAAAGATTAAAGTTTTAAAAAAGGATTTTGGAACTTGGCATTCAGGTAGTGAGTTTAGACTTCCAATGGTCATATCTTACAAACTGTAGTAGGAAGACCTGAGAACTGTAGAATCATTGAAGAAATCTCTGAAGTGAAAACCGGACTAAGTATTTTCGGAGATTATTTATGCAATGTGTATTGTGCATTTATCCCAGATGTAAGAATATCAGTATATATTGAGTACTAGCAAAGCCTTCTTAAGTTCGGAGGATTTGTTTGTGGTTTTCTTTTCTTGTTTATTTATTTACGGAATCCCTTTTAAGGATAACAGCACACACTTGTCAGGTAGGCTGAATTTGATGTGTGATCTAATACTCACTAACCATTAACCAATCTTTTGAGTGTCACATTTAATAACTGTAATCTAATGCATAGTCTTGGTGATTGATATTCTGTGCATTATTCTTTAAGGCATTAATCCAGAAAAATTGAAGCTTGACATAATAAGAGTGTAAGAAAGGGCTTCACAGACAATGGTATGTAAATGTGATTATGACATAATATAAAGTAAAAACCACTCAAAGAGAGACAGAAGCTGCCATATCAAGAAGATATCCAGTGTTGTTTGTCTTGTTTCTCAATCCACTTCCCCTTTCCCTTGTGGATTAGACAGTCGTGCAAGTGCTCCCTTCCTTGCTGACTGGTTAGTTCACAGAGGAGCTGGGAGCGTGCATCACCAAGAAGGAAACATCAGGAAGGGGGGCGTGGCTTGGGCGCCGATGGCGATGGTCGCCTGAGAGCTCGGCTCCGGGACTAAGCCCGGAATTATCCTGAACATCGGAGGCTGCGGGGCACCCCAGACCCCGCATTCTGCTGAGCGTACCGACGGAAACCTGCCGGGGCCCCTGGTGAAGCCCGGGCGAGGGTTGTTCCGGAGTAAAACCGAAGTTTGCGGAGTTGCGGAGTGCGACCCAACATGGCGCCCGGACCCCTTTGTCCCCCTATTCGGAACTACTGAGTTGAAGAGGTGCCGCGGGTGGCGACTGGCGCCCTGCTTCGCCATCCCCGGCTGTTCTGGACATTGGACATTACTGGATTGGACCTCTTGCAACGGATTTGCACTCGGTTGGACGGCCGGGCGGGTGCCCACGCAGCGGAGGGCACCGGGAGCGGACGCCCTGTGATCCAAGCGGTGGCCCGCCTCGCGACTCCGCGACTAGCTACGTCTTCCTGGCCAGTCCACCTACATGGGAGGTGCGACACTCTGGCGCCACAGATCACCCGAGGGAGTAGGTGGCCCTCACCCCGGGGTTATAGTGGGTGAACGGGTCTGCCCGACTCGACGACGGCGGTCTCCGCCCCCTCATCGGTGCCCTCGGACGCCGTGGCGATGGCGTGAGCCGAAGCGGCGGAGTCTCCACAGGCTCTGGAGAAGGAGGTTGCCCGGACCCGAATTGAGGACAAGCACCCGGGAAGGTCGTGGTCGACACCCGCACACGGAGACGCCTACTACGGGACCCTCGGACTCTGAAGCCCAGGACAAAGAGGAGCATGGGGACCCAAAAAGTTCTGGTGGCGCGCCGATGCAGCAACAGTTCGACCGTGTCCTGGAGGCGATAGAGACTACGAGATCAGCCCTCCAACAGGACATTGCTCAGGTGGCGACGAGCCTGGGCCTCCTCAGGGCGGACCATGGCAAACTTTCAGACCGGGTCAAGGAGGTGGAGGGCACGGTGAAAACCTTGGAGCCGGCGCAGCGAACCTTGGCTGCGACGATGAAGGACGCCCTATCCCGAATTGAGACCCTGGAACGGAGGGCGGAGGATGCGGAAGGCCGCAACAGGAGGAACAACATCCGAGTGGTGGGCCTGCCGGAAAAGATTGAGGATGGCGACATGGTGCAATACTTGGAGACCTGGCTCCGAGACACGGTGGTCCCGGAGGGACTGTCCTCCTTCTACACTCTGGAACGGGCCCACAGAGTCCCAGCACGGCCCCTACAGCAGGGACGCACCCCGAGGCCGGTGGTGGCGCGGTTGCTGCATTTCCGAGACAGGGACTTAATCCTCAATGCCGCCAGGCACAATGGCCCGTTCAAAGTAGCGAACAGTCAGGTGAACATTTTTCCAGATTACACCTACGAGACGCAGCGCAAGCGGTTCTCCTTCCTGGCGGTTAAGCGCGAGCTCAGGAGCGAGGGCATTCAGTATTCACTCCTATATCCTGCAAAGCTTCACATCATTGTCGATGACAAAACCCAGTTCTTCGACACCCCGGAGGATGTATGTGCCTGGCTCGACCTATACAGGACAGGGAAAGATGGCTTTGGCTCCTCGTCCCAACAAGCAGATGAGCCGGAACAAAGGCGGCGATCCAAGAGGGTCAGGAATCGCCGCGGCCGCACGGGAGGGCCCTCGACTGCGGAGACATCATCGGAACGGAGGGGAGTGCTGGAAGTATTGTCGGAGTTGTCGGGAGCACGGGAGGAAGTCATCGAGGAGGAAGAAAACCCGGGTGTTGAGGGAGCACCATCGGACTCGGAGGGTTCAGTAGCAGATAGTGCCCATACACCGGTGATCACACCGAAATCGATGGAGGACCTTTTGGATGGACAAGGGTAACGGGGCATACTGCTTTGTTTTGGGTGGGGGCCCGGCAGGGGGGAGGCGGTTGCCGTTCCTTACTGATGACAACGAGGGGGAGAGGGTTGGGGGGCCTCTGCTTTTGCCCCGGGAGGTCTTGGCACGGTTTGGGGCTTGTTATAGTCCTGGTGGCCTGGGCGACGAGGGCCCACTGCCTCCGCCCAGCCCGCACCTGGCCCATAAGGCCTTCCTACGGTGGCGACCGTAGGATTAGAGGGGGTTCTGGGGTTGATGGAGGACGAGGTTTGGATGGGATCTAGATGGTGCAGTTTGGGTCCTGTTCTGGGGTGGGTGGGGGGGAGTTGGGCTGGTTTTTGGGTTGCTTGGTTTGGGTTGGGGAAAATGGCCGCCATCAGCGCTGGGAGGATTGATGTCCTTTCTTTGAGGGGACCCGGATGGGGGGACTGTGCAAGAACAATCTGGGACAATGGCTGATGTTGCTAACTTGAAATGTGTTACTTGGAACGTAAGGGGGCTTCACACTATGTCCAGGCGCCACAAGGTCCACGCTTATTTAGTGCGTAGGGGGGTGCAAATGGCGCTGCTACAGGAAACTCATCTGAACAAGGCGGAAGGGGCGGCGCTTCAGCGTAGGTGGCGGGGGCAGGTCTTTTCCACGTCGTACTCTGCTTATGCCAGGGGGGCGCTAATATGGATCAGGGCAGGGGTCCCCTTCCAAGTCACGAGGACGGTATTGGATCCAGAGGGGCGTTTCGTGGCCATCTCGGGCACTCTAGGGGGGAGGGACCTGAATGTTTGCTGTGTATACGCTCCTAATGTAGACCAGACTGCCTTCCTTTCCAGGTTATCGGGCTCGTTGGCCTACTTTTTCGCCGGGCCCCTCCTGCTGGGGGGAGACTTTAACTCCGTAGTGGATGTGGACATAGACCGCTCGCATCCCCCGCTTCCCGATTCCCCGGTCCGTCGCACGGCTAAGGGTCGTCAGGATTGGCAGACCCGCTGGGGTTTGACGGACATTTGGAGGGCGCATCACCCCGCAACTAGGGATTATTCATACTTCTCGAGCCTCCATGAGTTGCATGTCAGACTAGATGGATTTCTTGGATCGCCCGAACTGGTTTCGGCAGCGGTCCGATCGGAGTACTTATCGAGGACCATCTCGGACCATAACCCCCTCCTACTGGACCTTCGCTGGTTTCCGGGGACACCGGCGGGGCCCACCTGGAAATTGCGACCCGAGATCCTCGAGGACAGTGTCTTCAAGGCGGACTTGGGGGAGAGAATATCGGATTATTTTGCGTCCAACGGCGGCTCCGCGAGTACTAGGGCGTTAGAATGGGACGCTTTTAAGGCAGTGGTGAGGGGCTACTGTATCTCCAAGAAGGTGGGCATGAGGCGTGTCATCCTGGCTGATCTAGACACAGCGGACCGGGAACTCCGCGAATTTGAGATTCGACGCCCCGGACACCCGGAATTGCAGGCACAAACGGCAGAGGCGAGGGAGAAGGTGGCAGTGGAGGTCGAACGGCTCCGCTGTTTTGATTATAAGGCCTATACGGTCCGGTCTATCGCGGAGGGGGACAGGGCGAGTGCGTTGTTGGCGTAGTTGGCCAACCCTACGCGCCAGTCCCAAACGACGACAAATATGCGTGGGGCAGACGGAACCGAGGTATGCACCCAACCGGAGATTCTTAGTTGCTTCCGGCATTATTATGAATGTTTATACCGCAGTCGCTCCGCACGTGACCCAGACCGGCTTGATAATTACCTTCGCCCACTGGAGCTCCGCACGGTGGAGCAGGAAGTGGCGAAAACTCTGGGTTCCGTCATTGAATTAGGGGAGATCCGCGGGGCCATTAAACGGATGGCGAGAAACAAGACCCCGGGCCTAGATGGCCTACCAGTGGAGTTTTATGCAGCTTACGCTGACCTACTAGCCCCTCGATTACTGGTGGTCTACAGGGAGGCGAAGAGGCTGGGGCGACTCCCGAGCTCGATGTGTGAGGCGCTGGTGGTTCCTCTCCTCAAACCGGGCCGAGACTCATCCGACCCGGGGTCCTACCGTCCCCTATCGATGTTGACGGTGGACTACAAAATACTGAGCAGCATCTTGGCCTCGAGGCTGCTGGGACACATGAGTTCTCTGGTGCATGAGGACCAGGCCGGTTTCATCCCACGGCGGAACACGACTATGAATATTCGTAGGTTGTTCCGTTTGCTAGGGGAACCATTTGTGGATGCCCCGTCCCCGGTAGTCTTATCGGTAGACCTGGAGAAGGCTTTTGATAGCCTAGAGTGGGACTACCTCTGCACGGTGTTACGGGGATTCGGCCTAGGGGAGGGATTTGTCCGATGGACCACGGTCCTTTATGCTTCTGCTTCGGCCAGGGTCCGAGCGGGCCCATTGATTTCATCGCGGTATCCGGTGGAACGAGGCACGCGGCAAGGGTGCTCCTTGTCCCCGCTTCTTTTTGCGCTGGCGGTGGAACCACTGGCGCTGCACCTTCGCTCGGGAGCCCACTATACGGGCTTATGGTCGTCTGCGGGCCCGCATTATGTCTCGCTTTATGCGGACGACCTGTTGCTCTTCCTAGAGGACCCGGTCGACGCTTTACGGGGAGCGGAGTTAGCGCTCACGGAGTTCGGAGAGGTCTCGGGCCTCCGAGTGAATTGGTCTAAGACCTGTCTTTTTCCAGTACGCAGGGGTACCCCCGCCCCTGCGCTGAGTAGGGAGATTAGATGGGAGCCCGATTGCTTTAAGTACCTTGGGGTATTCGTTTACCACGAACAACCCGACCTCCTAGATGGAAACATTACCCGCTGCATTCGAGCACTCCGAGGTTGCATGGACTTTTGGGCCACGCTGCCGCTCTCAGTGGCGGGACGTATCGCCCTGCTCAAAATGGTGGCGCTTCCCCGGTTATTGTATTACTTCCGGACTTTACCGATCTGGGTCCCACCGGCCACGTTCCGTCGATTACGCTCTATGGTGGTCGGATTCCTTTGGGGAACGGGCCGACGGCGGGTGGCCCTCAATACCTTGATGAGGCCGAAAGACGAGGGGGGGCTCGCTGTGCCGGACTTCGAAAAGTATTATCTGGCGGCACAGCTCCAGACCTTCACCCAGGAGATCGCCAGGGAATTCCGGGGCCCGGAAGACGGAAGAGGGACAGGTATGGCCAGGCATGTTCTCTCCTTTATAGCGCTGCGACAACGTTTAGTCCTGCGGGACTTGTCGATGGAGGAGCGGACTGTCCGCCTGTGTTGGAATCGGGCCCACGCCCGAGGCCAACTGAGAACGCCATATGCGCCTGAAATACCGTTGGGGATGCTGACGGCCCTCCCCCACGGAGGGGATTGGTCACGTTTGGCGGCCTGGGAGGATTCCGGTTTACAGCTCGTAGGTGATCTGTACGAGGACGGCGCGCTCTTGTCCTTTCAGGATCTCATTGACCGCTTCGGGATCTCCCGAGGTGACTTTCTGCTGCACTCGGCCATTGTACGAGCGATCCAGGCACACTGGAAGAACGGGCAGGAGGAACCCCACTTATCTCAGGTGTGCCAGTACGTAATGATGTCGGCGGGCACGGTGAAGGCGGTCACTTGCCTATACGGCAGGTTGATTACCGAGGGATTGGCTCCTCTCACCACTTTGAGGACCCGCTGGGAGGAGGACATTGGTAGGGAGATCCCGGAAACGACCTGGTCCCAGTTGGTGAGACGGGCCTGGAAGGGCACACGCAACGCCTGTTTCCAACTGGTCCACTATTATGTTCTCCATAGAGCGTACCTGACCCCGGTGAAAGTCAGGCGTTATTTTGCCACGGCCTCGGCGGAATGCCCTAGATGCCCGGCTCAGGAGGCGGACCTCCTACACATGTTATGGGCCTGTCCAGGACTGACATCCTACTGGCAGGAGGTAGCGACGACCCTGGAGGAGGTGACAGGGAGGCTCTTATCATTGGATGCGGCGGTGGGGCTCCTACACTGGTTTCCCCATACCCCCAGGAATAAAATTTCTAGTAAGTTTATCGACCTGGGGCTCCTCCTTGCTAAACGAGAGGTGACTAGGAACTGGAAGGCACGAGCTGGTCCAGCGGGCAGCAGATGGCACAGTGAGCTTTTGAAGTGGGCGGCGGGAGAGAGCGCACTGAGATATCAACTGGCTTGGAGGCAGGGTAATGAGAAGGCGCAGGAGGCCGCGTTGGAGTGGGAAATGTTGGTGCAGGCCCTCAGGGATTATAGTGCCCCTAGCGACTCTGAAAGTGAAGAAGCGACTCGCCCCGAGTCCCGGTGAACGTTAGTACTGACAGTCCTATTGCCTTCCCCGTGGGTCCGATAGCAGATCCTATGTTGATAGCTCCCCGGCGCTGGTGGTGGTGGGGGGGGGGGGTTCTCTTAGTTAGTAGACATTTATGGGGAGGGGGTTTATTTTGGGGGTTTTAGGCTTATTTGGAAAAGCAGACGACGGACAGTGCATTATCCGGACCAGCTCCAGCATCCTACTGACCCCCATTGCAATTCGCCGCCCGACCCCAGGGTTGTGGGCTGGTTGGCTGTGTACAGACTCTATGGAGGGGGGCCAGAGGGCTTTATTCTGTTACTATTGCTTATGATGCCATGCTGGTCGTTACTGTACTGATTTACTGATTCCTGCAATAAAAATATATTTAAAAAAAAAAAAAAAAAAAAGGAAACATCAGGAACCTTGTGCGTGAACGCTTGACACAAGGTACCCCCTTGGGCAGGGTGCAGTGTATGTGAAAGGTAGAGCATGTACTAGTGCAGGTGACATGCTCTGGTAGTGAATTACAGCCATTTTAGTTTTTCACTATTGTAAGGCTATCTTGCCCATAAGCTATCATGGGGAATGCTGTGTACAGTGGTTACCTGCATATGTTCCCATAGGAGCAAGATAGGACATATCAGAATTTAATAACACATCTTTTAGGAAAGGTGGTTTTTAAATCCTGTGTTTGAGGACAGCACTTTTAGAAAGCTGATGTTCTCTTGGCCGGTTTGTGAATTGACTGTCTCGTTTGTGAGTGGCAGGGGCTGGGTGGCTCCCAGAGGCTGAGTGGGTCATCCCTGGGCTGAACAGCTCCATCTGCATCTAGAGTGGTGGGAGGTGGTAGCACTTGGGCCTGAATAGGGCTGTGCCTGCATTCCACAATGCTGGCTCCACCTCCTGCTGGGCAGCTGATGACCCTGACCCTCTCTCTGAAAGGAAAGGAGAGGCCAGGAAAACAAAGTGCTTAAGAAACACCCAGAAGTGGCTCAGATCGGGCTCAGAGCCCTCCCGCTCAAAGGAAACAAGACTTTTAGGGGTATAAGTATAGGACCCCAGACTACAGAAAATTAGATCATCCTGGAATCAAGAAGGAACCTCTGCCAAGGAGAAAGCTGGAAGACTGAAGAGGAAGGACTGTCCTGTTGTGTGTTTGTGGGCTGCCCGCAGTTGCTTTGCTGCCAAGGAGAGGGGAAGGACTTTGCTTTGTGCTGTGTCCCCTTGCTTGAAGAGATCTCCAAGAGCCTGAGTTGAGCTTGCTTCCTGTTTAGATGTCCCAGGAACAAAAGGACCTCACCCCCAGCTTCCCCCCTGCACTCTACTGAGAGAGTTTTGTCCTTCCTAGAGTGTTAGGACGAGTTGTGGTGCCTCTGGAAGGTGTACCTGTGTTTGGGAAGCTGGAAAAGAAGATACTAAAGACTTTCTACAAAGTTTCACACATCGCTCGCTTGCGGAGCGCATCCCCGTCAGTGCGGAGAAATTCCCGCCGCCGTGAAGATCGAGATCGTCGCAGCGCCTGTTACTACTGCAAGAACTGATGCATCCTTCGCTTGCAGAACGCATCGCTCCTGTGCGGGATAAGTACCATCGCTGTGAGTATCGTCGCAGAGCCTGTCTTCACTGGATGAGATTGTTGCACCGCTTGCTTGCGTACCGCATGACGTCGCTGCGATAGTTGTCGCAGAGTCATCGCATCGAGGGGCCGCAAGAGGAGAAGATCAATGCTGTGCATCGTTGTCGCACCTGAGATTGTCGCCGTCCCGAAGATCATCGCATCGTACCTTTGCGAGCTGCTTCCTATGAAACCTGCGCACCGGAATCCACACAAGGTATTGCATCCCTCCCCATACAGACCGGAGTCATCACAACACGCCTGCTGCATCCAGCGGGGTTGTCGCATCACCTCCCCAGATTCTCAGGAGTGACGCATCACTTGTTTTTCAACGCTGCAGCTTTCACTTGGAACTTTTGTCGCATCTAAAGGTACTGTCGGCTAAAACGTGACGCAACTGTGGATTATTTTAACGCAACCTTAAGAACTCTTTTGAAACCATATTTTTGAACTGTCTATGTTGGATTTTTGTCGTTTTGGGTCTTGTCTAGTTTAGATTAAATACCTCTACTTTTCTAAACGGTTGTGGGGTCCATTTGGGTGTTTTCATTGTGTTACTGAGAGTGTTGGTACAAATACTTTACACTTTGCCTTTGATAAGCCTGACTGCTCGTGCCAAGCTACGAAGGGGGTGAGCAGGGATTATCTAAAGAGTGTATCCTCATTATCCTGACTAGAAGCAAGGGTACTATTTGGACAGTGGTACCTACCTCTGCCAACAAGAGACCCCCAGATCTAACAAACATGACAAATAGTACATTTTGTATGTCTGTAACTTTAAGGCAATCTTTGATGCTGCTAGTACCTCCAAGAAGTAAAAGCGTTACACTTGGCAAGTTTCCTTCTGTCTGTCAGTCACATGTGCATGCTATCGAGATCATTAGAACAACTTTGGAAAACAGAACTACAGGAGATCATGGTTGAATAAAAGTATCTGTGAAAAAGTAAATGGAATATACGGTCTTTCCTTAGAACAATTATATATATATATAGTATAATACTATTTGCACCAGTTCCAGTGATGTTTATGGGGTATGTTTTAGATTGAAATAGCTACGGTAGTTGAGGTAGCGACAGGATTAAAGGCCACATATCACAAATGAGTCCTGTGTGCAATACAGTCTCTGCTCACCTACAACATTAACAAGCATTTGCAATGCAATAGGTCTCGCATTTACGTGAGATTGAGCTAATGGCATTGTAAATGACAATGCCTTTTATTTATGTTTTGGTTTTTAAAACCTAAATTAAAGGTATTGTTATTTACAATGCCAATAGCTTAAACTCTCGCAAATGCAAGACCTTTTGCATTCTAACTGCTTGAAGGCATCACTGAGTTGCCCTTTTGTCTCCCATGGCCCCTGAGGAGCTCCTTGTTTGCTATGAGTAAAATAAACAAGCTGGTGGTCACAACTGTGCAAACGAGACCCTCCTGCAGTAAGAGAAACTCATTAAAGAAAATAGTCCTTACAGACTAAAGAAGACATTCAGTGTAACAACTGAAGTAAAATGGCCAGTCCTCATGGGAGGTTGCAAATGGGATGGTACTAATGAGGTACTAACAAGCCTAATAGCGAATCAGAAGCCAGCTTTTGCGAAAGACAATGACACAAGCCAATGACAAAATGGGTGGAGAGTGGGTGGGGCTTCAAGTACATAGTCTAATACAGCATGGCTCGCTGAGCAGCGCATGCGCTGCCCAGGTTTGACCTAAAAACGACGCAAGCATATTTATCTATTTGTGCAGAAAAATACTAAATCTATTTGCTCACTGCATACGTCTCTAAAGTTGTTGAATTTCCCAGTCTACTATGGGAGAAAGTTGACAAACCTTTTTTATGAAGAAAGACATTAGGCCCTAAACTGCTGATTTTTGGAGCTAAATATGCATGTGCCAGGTTTATGCCAAATTCCATGGACGGAAAGCGCGGCCTGCTCACAGATTCCGTAGCCAGGTGCAAGTTGGTTCTTGCCAGGAAGTTCATGAAACCCGTGTGAAGAGCTATGCCCAGGGTACTCCCCTCAGGGGGTGCTGGGTAATGTGAGCGATGGATGCTGTGTGTCCGAGAACACTTTTTGTTGTGCATGATCGGTGTCATATGTCGTGCACATCACGTGCCACGCACAGTTGCCGGGGTCCTGGGTGATGCTAAGAACGGTGGTACTTGGTAAAGTCCAAAAGGGCCACAGGCTGATGTGCCCTGGCTGACAACATGCACGATGGTGCATCCAATGTATTCTGGCAAACACAGTATTTCCCGTTAGAAATTCAGGGCCACTAGTACCAGAACATAGAGATTGTTGAGTGCGGAAGAACAGTGCAGGAGACCCTTAAGGAAGTGAGTTTTTAAAGTTTATTTCTCACATTAGCAGGAGCTCTCTGGGCTCAGGTCCGCTCTCCATTGAAATCCCAAATGTATCTGAAAACACGGTTACAGATACCATGGGGAAGGAATGAACTCAAAGTGAGTCATTACATAACAAAAGTGATCACGCTCGTCATGTGCAATTTCATCACTCGCGTGATCACGCCTACGATCACACAATGTATTATATGGAAGAGGAAACACCACTGAATAAAGCCATTCAAATGTATGAGGGTACTCAAATCGGATGTAGGAGAACTAGAAACCAATAAAGGCATTTCCTAATGTATTTGAGTGATTTTTTTAATTGATTTTTAGCTAGGCAGTGAGATATTTGCTGGATGAGCCCATGTTTAAAATTGACCTGTTTTTCACAAACTCCGGTGTTAGCGCACCAGTAAACTACAAAACATACAAGTGCCATGAACACTGACCAGCACACACACACGCACACTTTTTACAGGCTCATACATTTCTACACATCGCATTTAATTTGTACAACACAAAAAAAGATGTCCAAAGGTTGACACACGCATACACCCGTACTGGTTCCAATATCCGCAGGCCAACAACATTCAGAAACTCATGCAAGTTAACCGACGTATATGTAAGGAACCACAAACAGACACAATACACATACAGGCACCCATGAACAGAGGCAGAGAAGAATGCAGGCAGGTAACACAAATAACAATCCGTGAGCATGCACATCCCGAAACCGGACGTTTGGGAGCGTAACGCCAGAGGAGCAGTGGTGATGCGGGGCTCCCATGCCTGAGGGAGAGCCCCGCGGTGGTAGCAGAAGTCAGGAGTGGTGGCTGATGCGGTAAGTAGGACTTATTTGTGGGCAGGAGGGGGTGTGGGGGGCGGCGGTGGCGGTGTGTGTGTATGTGTGCCTGTGTGTGTGTTTGCGTGTGCGTGTGTGTGCGTCTATCTGTGTGTGTGTGTATGCGCATGTGTGCATGCCTTCAGCCAGCCTAAGTAACGCTGTGTTTGTGTGCACGCGTAAGCGCGTCCACAGACCCTAATCGGCTCATGCACCAGTGTGTACCACTTGGGAGGCTAAACAACAACAATAGGTCTCGCTGGCGACAGCGCTTTCGCGCTGCAACGCCAGGTGAGACCTAAAAATGTAACAGACTAGAGTGTTGTATGTTAATTTTCCTTAGCGTAGCGTTCCTATATCTGGTAGAGTTAAACGTGTGGGTAATATTCCCCATTGCGTAGTTCATGCCAGCGGTTACACCACTTCTTTTGGAGGGCAGGACCTTTTTTCATCCCAAGCTATGATTCAGAAGAAGAGATTGAAGTGCAGAAAAGAAAAATGGAACCAAGAAGGGAAAAGTAGGAAACACCTCAAAGTGGGAATGTAGGGATGAAATCGAACCTAAGTGAGTTAAAGCAAGAGGAAGTGTAGGATGATGGAGGTATAAGGCTGAATCTAGTCTAGACAGTCTTATTATCCAAAAATCCTGAAATTCAGCAGACTGGACATATGGGGCCTCATTTATGAGAAGTGATGCATCAGTGTGTGAAAGCACTTCTCAGTGTGCCCTCCTTGCAACAAGATTGATGCATCATAATTACTGTTTGACGCATCATGTCGCAAGGAGTTACAGATACGTCAGTATTGCTGACGTATCTGTAGGCGCAAAAATGACGCATTGCTGGAGTGTGTCATAAAAGTGACGCAACTCCAGCAATGTGCCCTTTCATATGGGGCAAGCCCCATGTGAAAGGACCTGCGTCAGTCTTACGCCTGCTGTGAGGCAGGCGTAAGATATTGGCGCATTTACGTCCTAGAAGTGGTGCAGTGAAATCCCATAGATTTCAATGCGTTACTTCTATGACTCTTTCCTGCGTCAATACGCCCCCCTTGCATACAGTATACCTGGCATAGGTATAATGCGGCGCAGGGGTTTACAAAGTGACGCATCTACCCAGATGCGTCACTTTGTAAATATGGTGTAACAAGGCGCATTGTTTACGTCACTGGTGCATCACAAAAAGTGTTGCGCCGGCGGCGTAAAAGTGACGCACAGCCTCATAAATGAGGCCCATGGAATCTCCAACGGGAAAGTATAACTAAGAATCACTTTAAACCTAATTCTGTAAAAGAAAGAAACAGATACTCCGCAATAATGTAATTTTGAAGTGCTACAGCCCACTCTACATAATGAGCCACATTGTGTAATTGCAGGAAGAGGGGTGCCATGTGAAAGAACAGAAAATAAGTGGGTGTTGTTCGCACATGTGTGATCTTGCACTATTTTGTTTTTAGAGCAAAATGCTTCTTCATGTCTGTAATGAGCGTAAGGACACAATTTGTGCTAAAAAAATTCACGCAAAATGGCAAATAAGCAAAAACTCAAATCAGCCTTGACCCTGTGCCTCATGGGAACAGTCCAGCCCGAACTACCAAGCCATGTCTTTCCTAGACCGGAATCAAGCATCCAAGGACCGGTTTCTGGCTATCAGCCTTCTTCAGCCTGGATAGCTTGACACCAGTGATGTGGAGAGCCTGGGACTCACGTCTGAGCATACCCAGACCACTCGGGTGAAAATTGCAAAAAACACAGTTGATGGACAGAATGCAGAACAATGTCAAACATTCACCGGTCCAGGGAAGACATGGCTTGGCAGTTCGGGCTGGACTGTTCCCATGAGGCACAGGGTCAGACTGATTTGCATATAGCCATGTCTGAACTGGGGTGGCAGAGTGGGCTAAAGAACGGTGATGGATTAAACCAAGATCTTTTGACTGGGTTTGAGAGTTTGATTGATTCAGATGCTCCGTCCATCACCACCTCCTTTTGTACCGCTTTTTGGCCGCCGTAAGTGTGGCAGGGTATGCTCAGACGTGAGTCTCTTGCTCACTTTGCCACTGGATTCAAGCAAGCCGGGCTGAAGACGGCTGGAATGCCAGAAACCTGTCCTCGGAAGCTTGGTTCCAGTCCAGGGAAGACATGGCTTGGCAGTTCGGGCTAGACTGTTCCCATGAGGCACAGGGTCAGACTGATTTGCATATAGCCATGTCTGAACTGGGGAGGCAGCGTGGGCTAAAGAACGGTGATGGATTAAGCCCAGATCTTTTGACTTGGTGTGAGTGTTTGATTGATTCAGATCACCACCCCCTTTTGTACCGTTCATCCTGTGCAGGTCATGAGATCATCCACTATGCTGAGAAATCAGTGTCTGTGCCTAATGGTTGATTATTGATCAGTTTCTTAAGCTGGGAGCATGGTATATTACAACCTTCAGGAATCTTGCAGACAGACTTGCTGATAATTTTTCTTTTATATATATATTTCCTACAATTCTGATTGTGGGCTGGCTCTAGTAGTTTGAGTAATCCATGGGTACTATAGTTAATTTAATAGATTTTTGTCAGCCTACTGCTTGCTCTCGTAGGTAGCCCTGCAGGGACATCATCTACAATTTACCTTTTTTTTTTACATTTTCTTTCATGTTGAGGTGCTCTCTGTTATTATATTTAATTATGTAATAGCCAGAGGCCATTTTGCTTGCATAGGGGTCTCATGGGATGTCCAAGAGACACCACATATTAGTATATATATATATGTATATATATATATATACCGCCGGTAGGATATATATATATATATATATATATATATATATATATATATATATATATATATATATATGCAAATCCACTCGTACAAGAAGTACAACGCACTCCACACAGATGAAAGTCGGACAAAGTGCTGTCTGCTTAGTCAAATCATTGGTTTATTTCAAAAACCACAAGCCAAAACCAACCCTACGCGTTTCGGCGGACAACCGCCTTGCTCACGGGTAAGTGTTGTTGTTTGTCCATAGGTTAATAAAGTGCACGTGATGCATTAACCAACAACATCAAAGGGGGACAAAAGTGCTGTGAGGAGTCGGCCATCTTACAATGGGTTAATTGCAATGCGTGAAACAACATAGGATGTGCATTCGAGCCAAGGAATAAATATTACATTGGTGTGCCAGTTCTAAATTAAGTATTGTTTTAAATAATAACTATGTCGTGGAATAGACCCTCCTGTGTTAAATACATTGAAAAAACAAAGGACTCGCCTGCCCAAATATTAGTGGCATAACGCTTGCACCAGTTTAAATTAAACAAAATTCTTTCGACATAATAACAAAGTCCTGTAATAGAGCCTCCTACAATTTGATACGTTTGGAAAAATATAAGGCTCGTCTGTCCATATAATAATGGCATAACGTTTGTGGGAAACCTGGATACATTAAGGTATTGTGCTAGCCAAGTGGCATAATGCAATATACGGATTATATGACCAAGGGTAAATGTTTATACACATATTTACACATTTTGTATAAGAAACATGTGAAACTCATGATTTTAGAAATCGCAAATTATAAGCCCAGTGGCAAATTTCAAGAGAGAAAGATAAATATACCCATCAGGACCTAATCCACATCCTGGTCTTCATCAATATAAACAATATAGAAAAATCAGGTAGCTTCCAAACCCAAGTGGGGTAGTCCATAATCTTATTCATCATGTCTCTTAGTTTCTATCATTCCCAAGTTCATCAAAAGGTCATATTGTAATAATGACTAATATTCCTTAACATTTTCCGTTTCCCAGTTGAGCAGGCAAGTTTCATATCCATGAATTGTCCATTCCATATATTGGCTGGAGTTCCCAATCTGCAAAAGAAACATCCCTGGCTCATTAACTATACCAAATTGTTTCATCTATAACCCAAAGTGTGGACACTTCTCCTATTCATCAATTAGTTACATTAAAAACAAGTGAAGAGTGAATGTTAAAATTACAGCGGGAAGCTTTGGACTCAGTATATGTGTATAACAGCATAACAAAGTATTCAGGTGCAGATAGGGCAGGTCGGTCAGCAGAGCGATGCCCCTTACCTTGTTACCCCTGTTTCCAGAGACAAACCCAGACTGATTTTTCATGTAAGGTCTACTCTCCCAGGAACCATGCCATTTCTTCCTCAGAGTTCAGACCTATCGGGATCTTAGACTCTAGATTGAGAATATATTGGGATTCTAACTGTCTAAGTTTGCGAATTCTGTCCCCTCCCCTGTTGTTAATTGGTATTCTATCAACAACACAGAAACGTAACAGGTCCCTGTTACTGTGATGGTACTCTTCAAAGTGTCGGGCAATAGGTGAGAGCTTATCTTTGTTTTGGATAGCTCTCATATGCTCCAATACACGCTTTTTGGCAGCAAACATGGTGCTGCCCACATATCTCTTGGGGCAGGGACAGGTCAGTATATAAACGCAGTGGTCTGAAAGACAGGTTAAGTGTTTTTCAATTGTTTTCTCCACATTTTCCACCGGGTAGAATACTTTCTTGACATTACAGCTATATTTGCATGCCTTGCAGGACATGCATGTAAAGAAGCCCTTAACGTCTGATGGAGATTCTTTCTTTTTTACAATGTCATTGCTACACAGCCTATCTTTGAGCGATTGTCCCTTTCTAAAGGCCACATTAGGGAAATCTCGTATAGCTTCTTCAATGGTAGCTTCAGTTTTCAACACCTGCCAGTGTTTGGCCAAACACTGTCTGACCTTCATTGATCCTGTGTTGTAAGTCGTAATATATCTGATATTACCGTCCTCCTGTCTATCATTGGATGAATCTAACAGTTCACCTTGGGAAAATTGACTAGCTTTTGATCTAGCAAGGCGCACGACCTCTTTATTATATCCTCGCTCAACAAATCTATTCGTCATGAGATCACATTCTTTCTCAAAGTCAGCATTGATTTTACAATTCCTTCGGGCCCGAAGGAATTCCCCATAGGGGATGCTGCGGATGAGTGAGGGGGGATGGCTGCTAGCTGCGTGCAAAAGTGTATTGCCCGCTGTTTCCTTCCTAAATAAGGTAGTCATCAATTTGTTGTCTGACACAGTTATCTCTAAATCCAGAAATTTGGCATTACTCTTGCTTATGGTGTGCTCAAATTTTAAATTCCAGTCATTATCATTGAGACTTCCCACAAATGTCTCGGCCAAGTCTACGCTGCCGTTCCAGATCAGGAATAGATCATCAATGTATCGCAGCCACAATACTACATGGCTGCGATACAGATGATGTCTCATGGGCACTGCCTGCTCCCACCTGCCCATGAATAGATTGGCAAAACTGGGAGCAAAGCAAGTGCCCATGGCAGTGCCCTGCTTCTGTCTGTAAAAATTCCCATTGAACACAAAAAAATTATTTTCAAGACAAAAATAAATCATCTGAACAATCATCGTACTGTGCTCTAGGAAAGAGATAGATCTGGATTTCAAGTAGTGTTCACAGGCTCTGACACCATCCTCATGTTTAATTGAAGTGTACAAACTGCACACATCAAGTGTTATCAGCAGGAAGTTTTCATTCCAAGTGACATTTTCTATTTTCTTCAAAAAGTCACGGCTGTCCTTCAAATAGGATGGTAATGTCTCAACGTATTGGCGTAAATAGAAGTCAATATATCTAGAACTGTTTTCTAACAGTGAGTTCATGGAGGAGACTATGGGTCTCCCTGGTGGTCTAGTTGGATTTTTGTGCAGCTTAGGCAACAGGTACAATATCGCAATTTTGGGGTTTCTATTTAAAAGGAATGCATATTCATCATACTCCAACAGTCCATATTTGTGCCAATCTTTCAGCTTACCATAGTAAGTATTGTTGGACTCCTGGATAAGGGATTTTGGTACTGTTTCATAGCATTCCTGATTACTTAATTGGTTACATCCCTCAGCAATGTAATCTGATAAATTTTGGACAACCACATTTCCACCTTTATCACTCTGGCGTATCACTATATTAGTGTCTTGTTTGAGCGACTTAATGGCCAGTCTTTGAGCTTTAGTCAAGTTGTCCTTTGACCACATTCTGCTTTTGGCCATGTTTTTCAAGTCTTTTATGACCAGATCTTCAAAGGTGTCTATACCACTAGATGGTACCACTGGATTGAAGGTGGATTTAGATTTAAAGTTATTGCAGCTGCTCAGATTTGTTTTGTACCCCAACATCTGGGCATCAATGGGTGGTAAGTCAGGATTATCGCGTTCGAGTTCCTCGAGAGCCATCAGTGTTTCTACTTCATTGATGGTCTCTACTGCCGGAACCTCTGTTTTAGAACCCTTATTGATGTTACCCCCCTTCGCCTTTAGTTTGTTCCATTTGTGAAGGCGGAGTTTTCGTAGGAAACAAAATAGGTCAACACGTTCTTGATGATAAGAGAACTGACTAGTGGGACAAAAGGATAAGCCAAATTGCAGAACATCAAACTCATCATCAGTTAAAATATGATTTGATAAATTTACCACATTGTTGATGTTCATTTTCCACGTCGTTTTTGGCCCCGTGTTTCCACTCCCATAGGGGTTGCAGTCGCCTTTCCAGCCACCTCTCCTGACTTGTTTCCGGATGTTGCTGTATTTTCTGTAGTTTTTCCTCTTCCTTTGCCGCGTCCGGAGAATCCTCTTCCCCTCCCTCTTCCTCTGTCCTTTTGCCAATTCGATTTGGTCTGCGTTTGATTCATTGCTTGAAATTCCTTCCAAAAATTTGACGGTTGGGCGGTGGTAGTATCATCCACTGGGTTTCCATCTTCAGAGATATCGCTCTCACTGACCTCCCCGTCTGCTATTTCTGCACCTTGTGTTTTGTCCAGTGCGCCTTGTATACCTTTCCTTATCAGGTTGTCATACTTATGACTAAAGGTAAATACCCTTCCGGAGCGGTAATCAATTTCATCCCTCAGGAATTTGCGTTCTTTCTTGGCTATGGTTTCTTCCTCATGTTTTTCAATCCTTGTTCTTATCTCCTCCATTTTATTTTTGAAGATGTCATCTTTCTCTTCTTTTTCAATTTCATTTTTTAACTCTTCAATAGCCAATATTAGAGTGCCTCTGTTCTTCCATGCGTGTTTGATTAATATTGATAGCATCCGATTAGAGCAGTCCATTAGGTTGTCTGCCCACTCCCCTGCCAGTTCTTCATCGGTGTCTTCATAAGAGGGGGCTATCAGAATCCTCAAACCACGTGGCACGCGCTTTTCTTCCTGATATTTCTCAAGGGTGATCGCCTCCCACCACTTGGATATCTCCTTGCGCATCATTTTCTCCAATTTAAAATACTTTTGCTGTAATGATGTTGTTTTCACGACTGGATCTTTAACAGGCGCGTTAGTATTTTTTGCGGCAAACATTGTTGTTGCCCTGAGTCTCCTCTTCGCTTCCATTTCTTCTCCCATAATTTGGCTTACATGTATTGGTGGTTCACGTTATATTAATACAGACGTTAAGCAGACTTGAACTGAAATCACGCTTTCAGCATTAGTTCAAAAGAAATGTCCTCTGTGCGCCACAAGTGCAAACAAACACTCGCTTCCTGGTTTGTTTTGCACGTGGACCGTAGCGCTGCTGACAGGTCACACAATTAGCCGATGTACGTTAGTAATGCGCGTTCCGCTTTTGTGCCGGTAATTGTCTTTGCCGCTTTTCGAGGGAAACGGTTACGGGAAAGCCGTTCCGTTTACAGTAACAATCACAAAGCAGCGTTTCTACACATCCCGGACAGCTGGACACACAGCGCAGGCTGAGGGTACCTGATCAGGGCGCGGTCTACCGGTTACTCGAAAAACTTCACTTTTCACTTCCTCCATATGAAACCGGGACTCTTCACTGGCGGTGCGGTCGGGTTTGGAGGATCCCGAATATCTGCAAATCCACTCGTACAAGAAGTACAACGCACTCCACACAGATGAAAGTCGGACAAAGTGCTGTCTGCTTAGTCAAATCATTGGTTTATTTCAAAAACCACAAGCCAAAACCAACCCTACGCGTTTCGGCGGACAACCGCCTTGCTCACGGGTAAGTGTTGTTGTTTGTCCATAGGTTAATAAAGTGCACGTGATGCATTAACCAACAACATCAAAGGGGGACAAAAGTGCTGTGAGGAGTCGGCCATCTTACAATGGGTTAATTGCAATGCGTGAAACAACATAGGATGTGCATTCGAGCCAAGGAATAAATATTACATTGGTGTGCCAGTTCTAAATTAAGTATTGTTTTAAATAATAACTATGTCGTGGAATAGACCCTCCTGTGTTAAATACATTGAAAAAACAAAGGACTCGCCTGCCCAAATATTAGTGGCATAACGCTTGCACCAGTTTAAATTAAACAAAATTCTTTCGACATAATAACAAAGTCCTGTAATAGAGCCTCCTACAATTTGATACGTTTGGAAAAATATAAGGCTCGTCTGTCCATATAATAATGGCATAACGTTTGTGGGAAACCTGGATACATTAAGGTATTGTGCTAGCCAAGTGGCATAATGCAATATACGGATTATATGACCAAGGGTAAATGTTTATACACATATTTACACATTTTGTATAAGAAACATGTGAAACTCATGATTTTAGAAATCGCAAATTATAAGCCCAGTGGCAAATTTCAAGAGAGAAAGATAAATATACCCATCAGGACCTAATCCACATCCTGGTCTTCATCAATATAAACAATATAGAAAAATCAGGTATATATATATATGTATGTATGAAAAAAAGATCCCAACCGCTTCTTGCAGCGGTTTAAGCAGGCGCGGACCTCCTCTCCATCATTAAGTTAAATATCAGATGTTAGAATCATCAGAAAGCCATCACACTAGTCAAAGTGCCAGCAGTGCATATTTATTTGCGAATATATATATATATATATATATATATATATATATATATATATATATATATATATATATATATATATATATATATATATTACCTACTGGCGATAGCCAGTAGGTATATATAGTTAGGATTTTTTTCCTATGGGATTTTTGAAAATTCTATGTCGAATAACTTTGGCTTATGAGGACAGAATTGGCTGAAATTTTCAGGAAAATGGAACATTTTGTTTCTGAGCAGCCCCTGAAAATTTGGGGGGGTTTCGTCAAGGGGGGGCCGAGAAAAAAGGGGGGTCCCAAAACGTGTTTTTCCCATGCAATTTTCCATAGGGCGGTTGGCCTCACTTTTAGCCTGAACGGCTGAATGGATTTACACCAAACTTGGCAAAATTGTAGGGACTGGTAGCCCGATGTGCCTTTGCTATGTCTCAAGATATAGGCTCCAGTGGTTTTTACGAAAATTAACTTTGAAAAATATATATTGGGCTACATTGGGCTATATATATGTTGGAGCCCAAATGTAGCCCAATGTAGCCCAATGTAGCCCAATGTAGCCCAAAGATGGCCACCAGAGACAAAAAAAAACAAATGTAGCCCAAATATCAGCCAGATGTAGCCCAACTATAGCCCAATGACAGATTGTCCCAGAGTGTTCTAAAGAACAACTAGAGTGCTAACAGTCCTACTTATTACAAAGGTATGGCACACCTGAAGCCATCTTGATTGGAATAAAGTGGTAACTCTTAAAACATTTAATTTAAAAAGGAACAAAATGAGGGGGTTCATTTTGCCATAGAAAGTATGATTAGCGAATATATGACGAAATCCCGCATACCATCAGTCCGCAAAAAAAATCCCGCATGTACTATTAGGCCGCAAATTAAAATAACGAAAACTTTTAGAACAAATATGCCTTTAGCATACACTAAACAACTAAACTACCCTAAACCCTAAAACACTACCCCCAGCATGACCCTACACTACACAAACACTACAACACTACCCTAAACCCTAAAACACTACCCCCAGCATGACCCTACACTACACAAACACTACAACACTACCCTAAACCCTAAAACACTACCCCCAGCATGACCCTACACTACACAAACACTACAACACTACCCTAAACCCTAAAACACTACCCCCAGCATGACCCTACACTACACAAACACTACAACACTACCCTAAACCCTAAAACACTACCCCCAGCATGACCCTACACTACGCAAACACTACAACACTACCCAAAACCCTAAAACACTACACCCCAGCATGACCCTACACTACGCAAACACTACAACACTACCCTAAACCCTAAAACACTACCCCCCAGCATGACCCTACACTACACAAACACTACAACACAACCCTAAAACACTACCCCCAGCATGACCCTACACTACGCAAACACTACAACACAACCCTAAACCCTAAAACACTACCCCCAGCATGACCCTACACTACGCAAACACTACAACACTACATGACCCTACACTACACAAACACTACAACACAACCCTAAAACACTACCCCCAGCATGACCCTACACTACGCAAACACTACAACACAACCCTAAACCCTAAAACACTACCCCCAGCATGACCCTACACTACGCAAACACTACAACACTACCCAAAACCCTAAAACACTACACCCCAGCATGACCCTACACTACGCAAACACTACAACACTACCCTAAACCCTAAAACACTACCCCCAGCATGACCCTACACTACGCAAACACTACAACACTACCCAAAACCCTAAAACACTACACCCCAGCATGACCCTACACTACGCAAACACTACAACACTACCCTAAACCCTAAAACACTACCCCCAGCATGACCCTACACTACGCAAACACTACAACACTACCCTAAACCCTAAAACACTACCCCCAGCATGACCCTACACTACGCAAACACTACAACACTACCCTAAACCCTAAAACACTACCCCCAGCATGACCCTACACTACGCAAACACTACAACACTACCCTAAACCCTAAAACACTACACCCCAGCATGACCCTACACTACGCAAACACTACAACACTACCCTAAACCCTAAAAAACTACCCCCAGCATGACCCTACACTACGCAAACACTACAACACTACCCAAAACCCTAAAACACTACACCCCAGCATGACCCTACACTACGCAAACACTACAACACTACCCTAAACCCTAAAACACTTCCCCCAGCATGACCCTACACTACGCAAACACTACAACACTACCCTAAACCCTAAAACACTACCCCCAGCATGACCCTACACTACGCAAACACTACAACACTACCCTAAACCCTAAAACACTATACCCCAGCATGACCCTACACTATGCAAACACTACAACACTACCCTAAACCCTAAAACACTACCCCCCAGCATGACCCTACACTTCACAAACACTACAACACAACCCTAAACCCTAAAACACTACCCCCAGCATGACCCTACACTACGCAAACACTACAACACAACCCTAAACCCTAAAACACTACCCCCAGCATGACCCTACACTACGCAAACACTACAACACTACCCAAAACCCTAAAACACTACACCCCAGCATGACCCTACACTACGCAAACACTACAACACTACCCTAAACCCTAAAACACTACCCCCAGCATGACCCTACACTACGCAAACACTACAACACTACCCAAAACCCTAAAACACTACACCCCAGCATGACCCTACACTACGCAAACACTACAACACTACCCTAAAACACTACCCCCAGCATGACCCTACACTACGCAAACACTACAACACTACCCTAAACCCTAAAACACTACACCCCAGCATGACCCTACACTACGCAAACACTACAACACTACCCTAAACCCTAAAACACTACCCCCAGCATGACCCTACACTACGCAAACACTACAACACTACCCAAAACCCTAAAACACTACACCCCAGCATGACCCTACACTACGCAAACACTACAACACTACCCTAAACCCTAAAACACTACCCCCAGCATGACCCTACACTACGCAAACACTACAACACTACCCTAAACCCTAAAACACTACCCCCAGCATGACCCTACACTAAGCAAACACTACAACACTACCCAAAACCCTAAAACACTACCCCCAGCATGACCCTACACTACGCAAACACTACAACACTACCCAAAACCCTAAAACACTACCCCCAGCATGACCCTACACTACGCAAGCACTACAACACTACCTAAAACCCTAAAACACTACACCCCAGCATGACCCTACACTACGCAAGCACTACAACACTACCCTAAACCCTAAAACACTACACCCCAGCATGACCCTACACTACGCAAACACTACAACACTACCCTAAACCCTAAAACACTACCCCCAGCATGACCCTACACTACGCAAACACTACAACACTACCCTAAACCCTAAAACACTACCCCCAGCATGACCCTACACTACACAAAGACTACAACAATACCCTAAACCCTAAAACACTACCCCCAGCATGACCCTACACTACGCAAAGACTACAACACTACCCAAAACCCTAAAACACTACCCCCAGCATGACCCTACACTACGCAAACACTACAACACTACCCAAAACCCTAAAACACTACCCCCCAGCATGACCCTACACTACGCCAACACTACAACACTACCCAAAACCCTAAAACACTACCCCCAGCATGACCCTACACTACGCCAACACTACAACACTACCCAAAACCCTAAAACACTACCCCCAGCATGACCCTACACTACGCAAACACTACAACACTACCCAAAACCCTAAAACACTACACCCCAGCATGACCCTACACTACGCAAACACTACAACACTACCCAAAACCCTAAAACACTACACCCCAGCATGACCCTACACTACGCAAACACTACAACACTACTCAAACCCTAAAACACTAAACCCCAGCATGACCCTACACTACGCAAACACTACAACACTACCCTAAACCCTAAAACACTACCCCCAGCATGACCCTACACTACACAAACACTACAACACTACCCAAAACCCTAAAACACTACCCCCAGCATGACCCTACACTACGCAAACACTACAACACTACCCTGAACCCTAAAACACTACCCCCAGCATGACCCTACACTACGCAAACACTACAACACAACCCTAAACCCTAAAACACTACCCCCAGCATGACCCTACACTACGCAAACACTACAACACTACCCTGAACCCTAAAACACTACCCCCAGCATGACCCTACACTACGCAAACACTACAACACAACCCTAAACCCTAAAACACTACCCCCAGCATGACCCTACACTAAACAACCACTAAAACTCTACACTACACTAACACAACACTACACTACACAACACTACACTACACTACACAATCACTAACCCACGAAAAAATTAACACAAACCCACTTACCTCTCTCGTCATCGTGGTTTTCACAACGCAAATGCATTTACCATACATGCCTTTAAAACGTAATTCTTTGTAAAGGCATGCGCGATAAATGCACATGCGTTTTGAAAAAATGCGGGATAATGGTATGCGAGCTCAATGACCTTGCGGGATAATGGTATGCGGACTGAAAGTCTGCGGGATAAAAAATGCGGGAAAATGGCTGCAAACCATGATTAGCAGCAGACTTCCCTGGTGAGCACTAGCTTTACTACAGTGATCTAATGAGCAACTAGAGTGCTAACATTCAGAATTTATGGCAAATGTGTGACACATCTGAATGCCTTCTTGATAGAACCAAAGTAAACAAGCATTGAAAATGCAATAGATCTCGCCCTCGTTTAAGTTAAAGCCATTCTGTTTGTAATGAGGTGGCTTTTTAGCTTTGCTTTTATTAGTGTTTTTAAAACTTTCATGTAAATAACATGCATATGTATGCATATATGTATATGTATGCATGCATTTATATTTATATAGATATGCAGATTACATATGTTTATATATGTATATTACCTACTGGCGATAGCCAGTGGGTATATATAGTTAGGATTTTTTCTCTATGGGATTTCTGAAAATTCTATGTCTAATAACTTTGGCGTTTGTGGACGATATTGGCTGAAATTTTCAGGAAAATGGCACGTTTTTTTTCTGAGCAGCCCCAAAAAATTTGGTGGGGTTTCGTCAAGGGGGGCTGAGAACAAAGGGGGGTCCCAAAACGCGTTTTTCCCATTCATTTTTCCATAGGGCGGTTGGACTCACTTTTAGCTCGAACGGCTGAATAGATTTACATGAAACTTGGCAAAATTGTAGATATGGTTTGCCCGACGTGCCTTTGCTATGTCTCAATATATGTGCTCCAGTGGATTTTGAGAAATTAACGTTTAAAAAAATATATATATCTGTGACAGCGCTCCGGTTAGCGCCCCGGTTCGCGTACCTGACGCGTAACGGAACTTCGCGAAGCGAATCTGATTGGCTCTCCGGTGTCTGTCAACATTCTAAACAAACCGGAGCGGCCGCCATCTTGTCTCTCGGTACGATCGAGAGACAAGATGTGGTGAAAAACGAAGGGGGAAATGAAGGAAAGGGGGCAATGTAGACCACTCCTGACCCCCTAGGATTGATGAGGGGGATATTAAAGTGCCCCGCGGGGCAAAACATTTTGCGATTTTACGCCGTAGAGGCGCGTCCCGGTACGCGAACCGGGCAGCTCACCGGGCAGCTAACCGGGCAGCTAACCGGCAGCGTAGCTGTCAACATTGTAAACAGTCCGGAGCGGCCACCATCTTGTCTCTCGGTAGGTTCGAGAGACAAGATGTGGTGAAAAAAGAAGGGGGAAATGAAGGAAAGGGGGCAAGGTTAACCCCTCCTGACCCCCTAGGATTGATGAGGGGGATATTAAAGTCCCCCGCGATTTTTCGCGGTAGAGGCGCTTCCCGGTACGCGAACCGGGCAGCTAACCGGCAGCGTAACGGGAGTCCGCCATCTTGTGTTTTTGGAGCGTCCGGTTCGCTTACCGGGTAGCGTCCCGGTAAGCGTAACAAGGGGAAAACCAAGAGAAACAGTAAAAAAAAAATTAAGGGAATAGATTTCCAGCAAACTTGGCAAAATTGTAGGGACTGTTTGTTTGATGTGCCTTTGCAAGGCCTCAAGATATGTGCACGTGTGGATTTTGTCTAATTAAGGTTAAAAAAAATATATATATCTGTAAGCGTGCTCCGGCACGCTTACGTTACGGGTTTTGTTTGCGCTGCAGAACCGATACGTCACGGTTATGCGACGCGTCATGAGGCGTCTCACGTGGCTACGTGATACATCACGTAATAAAGAATATATTTTACAGCTATAGATATTAGCTTTTAAAAAACCAGTGAAATTCACTGAAAAAACCATAGGTTATAGACCATATATAGTTAGGAATTTGCATTTACAAAACCTTGAAAATTCACTGAAAAAACCATAGGTTAGAGACCATATATAGTTAGCTGGACATTTTATTGACATAAAACCAATGAAATTCCATATATAGTTAGTTGCACTAACTATATATCGCGCACCCGCAATCCACTGCTGATGATGTCACATATTACATCATTCATGACATGGTCAGTGACATCACTGATGACATCACTGATGACATCTCAAATTACATCACTGATGACATCACTGATGACATCTCAAATGACATCAGTGATGACATCATGACACACCAATACCAGTTACTACATACGCACTCACTGATTCCTACGTCTACACACACATTCACTCATTCACCCATACAATCACTCATACATACAGTCACTCATTATTACAACACTATCATATGCACTCATACACCTATGCAGACACTCACACACTGCCACTCATCCATGGAGTTACTCACACACCTAGTCAGTCCTGTAAAGAATCAATCACACTTCCATTTCCTCATCTATACAGTTAAACACAGAACACCATACTTCAGTGACATCACTGATGACATCACTGATGACATCTCAAATGACATCACTGATGACATCTCAAATGACATCACTGATGACATCATGACACATCAATACCAGTTACTACATACGCACTCACTGATTCCTACGTCTACACACACATTCACTCATTCACCCATACAATCACTCATACATACAGTCACTCATTATTACAACACTATCATATGCACCCATACACCTAGTCAGTCCTGTGAAGAATCAATCACACTTCGATTTCCTCATCTATACAGTTAAACACAGAACACCATACTTTTCACACATATACTAACACATACTTACTCTCTTATACAATCACTGATACAAGTACACATTGATATGCACAGAGTCACACACCTCCCAGCCAGCCACACACACACTCAGTCTTCCATACATCCACTCATTCTTCAATATGTAAAACATATTTAAACTCTACAAAAACACACAGACCCTAGATGATGTCATCAGTGATGTCATTTGAGATGTCATCAGTGATGTCATCAGTGATGTAATTTGAGATGTCATCAGTGATGTCATCAGTGATGTCACTGACCATGTCATGAATGATGTAATATGTGACATCATCAGCAGTGGATTGCGGGTGCGCGATATATAGTTAGTGCAACTAACTATATATGGAATTTCATTGGTTTTATGTCAATAAAATGTCCAGCTAACTATATATGGTCTCTAACCTATGGTTTTTTCAGTGAATATATATATATATATATATATATATATATATATATATATATATATATATATATATATATTATATATATATATATATATATATATCTTTACTGAAAAAAAGAACATAGGTTTCAGCCACATTATAGTTAAGAATTAGCATTTAAATTATTCTGATATCCTGGGCTGGACCTGAAAATTGGGTTATAAACCTTACTGTCCCATCAGCATTTTCCTGTTATTAGGGTTGAGTAGTTCATTGCGTTTTACTTTCTCTACTCTGCTACTCACTTCTCTGATAGTTTTCTCATTATAGTCTCTTTCTTTGAAGGGATACTGGCTACCAAATTATGTGGATGGTAACTTCTGGCACACAAAATGCTTTTCCTTGACGTCTTCTTCCTGAACAGACTAGTCGACAAAGTGCCATCTTTTACCTCCACCATGATATCTAAAAACTCTTACTGGTTTGTTCAGTAAACCTGAGATTGCAAGTATTGCTATTAAGCTTGCCCACAACATTATTTGCTGACTCTGCATCTCTCTTCCAGATTAGAAAAATATCATCGATGTACCGCAGCCACAGGACCACGTTGTTCTTAAACTCTTCCTTACGCCCGGACACCTGCTCCTCCCACCAGCCCATTAACAAGTTTGCATAGCTGGGGGTAAAGCAGGTGCCCATTGCGGAGCCCTGTGACTTCCTGTACACTGAGTCATCAAAAATGAAAAAGTTGTTAATGAGACAGAACTGAATCATCTCAACCAACATCTCTGAGTGGTGAAGTAGGGAGATCGATCTTGTTTTGAGAAAATGTTCTACAGCCTGGAGACCCATATTGTGTTCAATACTAGTGTACAGACTGCATACATCAAGAGTAACAAGTGTATACTGTTCCTCCCAATGTATACCATCTATGCTAGTCAGGAAATGAGTGGTGTGTTTTAAATATGCTGGGAGAGCTATGACAAAAGGTCTTAAATAGTGGTCAATATAATGTGATGTATTTTCCAGGAGAGAAACGATAGATGAGACTGTTGGTCTGCCTGGTGGGTTTTTTGCATCCTTATGGAGTTTTGGGAGTAAATATGGGAATTTTTGGATGCCCACACCATAGGTAGTTGTATTCCTCCCATTCAAGTAAGCCTTTCTCTTTCCATTCAACCAACATTCGTCCAAACTTCTCATTAGATGGACGTATTGCTGTGGTATTGGAGATGTTATAGATTGTGGTATCTATAGTTGTCTTGTTCCTTCTGTTAGGTACCACTGTTTATCTAACACCACAACATTACCGTCCTTATCTGATTGGAAAATTACAATCTTACCATCATTTTTTAAATCCTCAATTGCCCTTATTTGATCAACTGTGAGGTTCTTCCTACTTGCTGGTATTTTCTTATACCTCAAATTTTTGAGGTCTCTAAGTACTCCCTTTTCAAAAACTCCACCGCCTCATAATTGATATTAGGAAAAAATCTAGACTTAGGCTTAAACTTGCTACCAGGATTCAAACCCAAATCAATTTCACAGTTCTCTAATGCCTCTTCTCTAGACATTTCTAACCCTCCCAAACAAGATAAAGCATGTAGTGTTTCTATGTCACCAATATTAATGGAGCTCAATTCATTCATCACATTGTCAGTCACATTACTCGTATGTTTAGTTTCAAACCATTTTTTTCAACTTGAGTTTTCTTGCAAAAAAGAACAAATCAATTCTAGTTTGGCTGTGGTTAATATTCATAGAAGGTCAAAATGACAAACCTAATGCCAAGATCTCTATTTACTGAGTTGAAAGAGGTCATTGATAGAGGTTGATCATAGTCATGTCCTCGCCTTCCTGCCCCTTGTCTCCATTCCCACAGGCAGCTTGTCTTTGCTTTTTCCTCCTCTCCTTGGCTTGCTTGTTCCTCTTACTCTTCCTCTGCCTCCACGTCCCTGTCCTCTTTGTGCCCCCTTCTCCTGATAGAACTCTGTCCTTCCCTGGTTCATTATCTGGAACTGTAACAAAAAATTACTCTTCCGATTTTGTTAATTTTGCTCAGTTTTCTGATTGAGGCCCACCGTGAACAGATCAGGTAGGCTTCCATCCATATATAGCCATATATTCTCCAAAACTACTCAATTCCTAAAAAATTCCAGTTGACCGGTGCAAACATCTTTTCACAGGAGTAATCCAGCCCCAATAACATATTTCTAGAACAAATGATGCTGCACTCCAATGTTACTGAGTCCAAGGGTTTTATTCATCACTACCACCAACGTGTTTCACCACAAGGGCGTGTTCGCGGTTAGGGAAATCTATTTACCATTACTAATTTATATTACTTTTCCATGTGCCCATTATGAGGCATTGTGGGATATGTAGTTTCAATATTAATTGTTGCAAGAATTTATTTACATATATTTTCCATATTTACAGTGTTTTTCATTCCAATCATCAATATGTACCTGTTTAGATTATGTTTAGATTATGTCCTTTTGCAATGGGGATGATATTACCACCAATAAATGCATTTTAATTAAATTATTTAATTAGATTTTCCTAAATTTGTATTATTACTTAAACTTCAGGATTAGCCTCCTTTCAGTCTTTTTCTGGGAGGAATACACAAACCACTTCACCAGAACAATTCACAATCATGTGACCAATGGCACTAGCAGAAGGCACAAATGGCTGTGACAAGAGAAACACAATGCAACTTGTCCTATACGTCTTCAAGGCCTACCTTGCGGATGGCTCCTAAGTATTAAAAAAGAAGATTTGGCCTGGCAAAAGATTTAAATGCGAGGTCGAAACGACAGGTTTAAATTGCTGCACAGGCTGCAATGGCAGGCATAGGACATGTTTGTCCTGGCAAGATGATTGAGGAGGAGATGTACCCAGCCCCCCTTGTACTGCAAAGGACTTTGCCTCCTCCTGGAAGCCGCACTAAGGCAACAATCAAAATAGTTGTCAGAGGCCTCAGGACTCTGTGCACTTTACCACTGCTAAGCAGTGCTAAGTGATTTTGCTCACTCCCGTAAAACATGATTAAATTGGCTTATACCAAACTACCATATTTCATTTGTGTATAAGCCACTTATAAAGTGGCACCACGCATACCCAGGGCATGCAAATTAAATCCAAAAAATGGGTTTGCTGAAATGATTGCACCACTGATTTAGGAAACACCTCAAAACATGTCCCAGGCCTACCATTGCATCCTGAATCCGGTTTTGAACTGCCATGTCGACTTGGCATTTAAACCCCCTAGCCAAGCCTTAAACTTTCCTTTTATTTCGTAAGCCACCTCTAAGGTAGGCCCTAGGTAGTCCATAGGACAGGGTGTTGTGCAATTAAGAGAAAGGACATGTATTTTTTAATTTCATATGTCCTGGTAGTGAAGCTCTCAGCTCACTATTGGGAGGCCTACCTCTCCCTTTGGATAACAATGGAGTTACTTTATTACATTATATAAGTGTAAATGCAACCAGGCAACCATTTAATGTTCGGTCTCACAATTCTGAAAATGCCACTTTTAGCAAGTTTACATTTTCATGTTCTTAGACCATTTTTGCCAGTAGTGTGTCATGGGTCACATGATTGGCTGGTGACAGACTTTGTAAATACCTCACAGACAATCACACAACAGAGGGATTAGGTGTGCCTGGTCGGTCATCTGCTGGCAGGATGGAGCGAAGTTGAGCACAGCCCCACTTACAAATGAATAGCCTGTGCTCTGCCTTTACACAAAGGGCCAACACCAACCTATGCACCACTATTGCTACCTGACAATACAATTTACCTTTTCTATAAATTGGTCACTGAGGATTTATGTGAACTAGAAACTGATACACATCTTTAAGATAACTTGGAGTAGGCAGAACTCACAGAGTTTTACTCCACAGTATCCAGTGGTGTTACATAAAAACTAGGCGAGATTCGGCCAACTTCCGCCTACCCTAATTACAAATAAACAATATTAATGCACATAACTATCACAATTCTACATGCCACAGGGTCGCTGTTAGAATTTTGTCACCCCTGCAGCCTTTTAACACTTCCTACACAACACATAAACGTCCCTGTTATCTGTCTCCACCGCTCAGCACTCTAATTGCAGCACCTCTCTGCGACTCAACAAGCAATGCTCTCCCCGTTCATGTAGGCTGCACCAAACTACACCTTTCTCACCCAGACATTCAATGGCCTGAGTGCCTATGAGCGACAAAGTCATTCATTATGTGCACTAATCATCATGGTTTATTTCAGCCGGTCCTTTGAAGGGTGCCTGCTGCTGCATAGGGATAACAATACAGCATAGCCCTGGCTGTGAAGGGTTACCCTGGCCAGCTTATTGGTAGGCGGATTTGGGCTCACCTCTGGGCTGAGCATGGAGCAGGACGCTCTATCGGAATGAATGGTGGTAGGAACATCAACTGGAATCCTATTTTGAAATATATAAATGAAATAGTAAAGTAAAAACTACTGCAGGAAATTGTGCGCATTAATTAGCGCAATTCAAGATGAAGCAGGTCAGGTCCATAATGATCCGGTTCAAATTCTTGAGGTATTTAGACAATTCTATTCCCAACTATATAAAAGTGATAATATGGTATACTCTTATGATACACTGCTAAATTTTATAGGAGAAAATACTCTCACAAAATCAAATGAGTTACAATCAAATTCTCTCGAAAAAGACATTACATGGGATGAAATTGAATCAGCGATACTTTCTTTGGCTATGGGAAAAGCTATGGGTCCTGATGGTATCTCTCTCGAATTCTTTAGGATATTCAGAAACATAATAAAAGAAGACCTTATATTGACATTTCAGGAAGCTCAGAGAGAATTTCCACCAGCTTCGTGGAGTCAATCCACATTGATGGCTTTTCTTAAAAAAGATAAGCCTCCCCTAAATCCAGCGTCCTTTAGACCGATCTCTTTAATAAATGTTGATAGCAAGATCTTCTCCAAAATTTTAGCCACCCGTATGTCAACAGTAATATCATTTATCGTCTCACGATGGCAACATTGGTTTATCCCAAATAGAGATACTGCGGATCATGTCCGAAGAATAATCGCTTTGATGGACTGGGTTCAAACTACTAATACACCCATTGGAATCACCTTGTTGGATGCCGAGAAGGCATTAGACAGGGTGGCCTGGCCTTACTTATGGGATATACTGGCTTTGAAAGGATTTTGCCCAAAAATGATTAAGGCTTTGAAAACCCTATATCTATCACCATCATCATACATTAAAATCGGATCTTGTAGGTCTAGTCCATTCCCTATTTTCCGTGGTACCCGTCAGGGTTGCCCATCATCTCCACTGTTATTTTCTATTTACATTGATATATATCTTAACAAACTTAATCAAGACGCAGACATAAAACCTGAGGAGGTGGCAGGGACTTCATATAGGGCTTTAGCATATGCTGATGATGTGGTAGTGACTACCACTGATATCTTAAAGACAATTCCAAAAATTGATGAGATAGCGAAAGAGTTTGGTGCTTTTTCAGGCTATAAATTAAACTCTTCAAAAACTCAAGTTTTATTTGTAGGTCAAAATTCACTGACACACCTTAACATAGTATCCACCACAACATATTTAGGAATAAAAATCACAACTCCAATTTCTGATATACCCAAGCTTAACTTTACCCCCATTATTAAAAAGGCAAATACTACTCTAGAACAGATAAATCATCTACATCTGTCATTACATGGCAGAAATAATGTATTAAAAATCCTAATAGTTCCTCGATTTTTATACCTTTTTCGAACTATACCTCTTGAGTTTCCTATAGAATTTTTTAATCAGCTCGAGAGAATGGCGGGAAGATTCCTATGGGGATACAAACACCACCGTAGAGCCTTTAAAAAGCTGACTCTTCCTAAGAACAGAGGAGGTTGGAGTACACCACATTTCTTATTTTATTATTTTGCATCAATATTGTAGTTTATCAAACCACTAATTATTGGCATAAAAGCACCAATTTATGAAGCCCACTTCCCCTCCATTTATGAATTTTCTTTAGGGTCAGAAGCTCGTGGCTGCTTTTTAAAAAATATCGAACCTAGTTGCTTCAAGAAAGTTAAATTCAAGACTGTAATTCCAGCATATCGGGCATGGAAGATTATTAAGCGACATTTAGGGATCCCGAAAATCCTTAGATATACCCCCCAGGCGTCTAAACACCTAATGCCTGAAATATTTAGAGATCAAACCATGGTAAAATGGAGTAAACATGGAATTAACTCTTTTAATGATTTATGGTATAATGATGAACTCATCTCTTTTTCGAATCTTCAAGCTAAGTTTAATATTTTGTCTTCAGATTATTATAAATACTTTCAAATACACAGCTATTTCAATACCCTATCTTCAGAGCAACGTTTAGGGCTTCAGAAAGTACCTTTGATTGAAGCTTTATATATTAAAAGGAGGATAGGTTTTCTGTATAATTAACTGATTACATCATACCCAGATGATCTATCTGTAGTTCAGGATCGTTGGGCAGAAAAATTGGGAGTGACAAATGTATTGATAGAAGATTCTATTAATCTGGCTAACTCTATTCTACTAACGGGTAGATCCCGTACTCAACATTATATGGTTCTTTATGAGCTATATCATACCCCTGAGAAAATCTCTAAGTGGGGAGCATCCACAGGTACCGCATGCAAGAGATGTACATTAGAAGCTGTGGAAGCAACCCACATGTTCTTCTCCTGCCCGATGCTCACGTCAGAATTAAACCAGATACAGATTTTTTATCTTTAATTTTCAAATGTAACATTATTCTCACAGCTGAGATTGTTATGCTAGGTACTTCTTCTATTAACATTTCTGAAGATCAAAAAAAACTATTATTTATATGTATGGCGGTTTATCGTGCCTGTATTACTCATGAATGGATTAGCCCAGATCCGCTACAATTTCATATTTGGAGGACTCGGCTATTAGCAAAGTATAATTTAGAACAGGCAATATATGCTGTGAAAGGCCGTGCTAAAAAAGTTAATGGGGGGGGGGAAATCTGGGATCCCATTTATCAATGGATACAGAAAGAATTGTGAAATTAACCTTTTATTTTTATCTTTTCTGATCTTCTTTTTGTTTATTGTACTCACTAAACAGGCTCCTTATTCTGTTTCTTTTAAGATATGAGTATATGGTGAATTGTAATATACTTTGGTTTTTTTTGTGCCTTAACTTCTATTTTCTGTTGGCTATGTTTCGATATCTCTCTTTTCAATGTGAATTATGTATCTGATTTTGCTTGCAATAAAAAATTTGAAAATAAAAAAATAAAATAAAAAAATAAAAAGGAAATTGTGCGCATCAGAAGTATACATTAAAATCTAAAGGCAGAAAGCAGCACTATTAGAGACTGAATTAACTTATATTCAGAGCATTAAAGTAAAAAAAATTCTGCTAGACAATTAGAAGGATACAGACAATACTAAAGACACAAGGTGCCACTGGAAACTGCCCATGAAATGTGTACACAGAACGTTCTACCAAAAGTTGTGTTGTATTTGCATTCTTGAGGCACCTCATACCCCTGATGTGTCATTGTGCTGCTGTGTCTATGATGATGCTTGTGCTGACCCTGCCACATCTGATCATGACCGGGTCACAAGCTGGTAAGGAGGGTGCGATCTTGCTAATGATATCATTTTTGTGTGGCGATAATTTATGTGTGCCTAACAGCTGGGCCCTGATATTTGCCCTTGCATTACAAATAAGAGTGGGCAGTAAACTCTGGTGAAGTTTTTGTCGAGTGGAAAAACACTGCAAATTCAGCCCACCTCTAAATATGATGAAGGCAGAACAAGTAACATTACAGGCTCTTGGACGAGCCATATACAATTGATGACACAAAAAAAGGGGGTAACATCCTGATTACTTACAGGAAATAGGTAGAAAATTTGCTGATACACAGGCATAACAAAGACATAGTGCCTGATTTAGATATCAGCAGATGGGATACTCCATCACAACGGTGACAGATATCCTGTCTGCTGAAATCTAAATCCAATAATATCTTATGGGATTTACATTTTGGTGGACAGGATATCCATCACCGTTGTGACGGAGTAGCCTGCTCCTGATATCTAAATCAGGCCAATATTGATAATCTCTTATGCTATACTACACTCCTTTTGGGTGATAAACTTAAGTGTTGGGGGATTTATATCTCCTTAGTGACCTCTAATACAGATATCTTTACGATCCAGCATTCACCGCAGCTTGCATCTATGTTTTACCCAAAGTCCCCAATCGTGGATGCTTTCCCACAGGAAGATTACTCATTTCAGGGACAGGCTCACCAACGGAACACCTGTTGGAGTACATAGATGTCTTTTTGCAACTGATTGTTCTTAACTTACCCTCATTTATAATGGATATTAAAGACATCCTAAGCAAATTGGTAGATATAGAATGGACACCTGAACTCACACTAATTCCACTAGATGTGTGATCATTGTACATTGCCTTCCCTAAGACTTAGGGACGTTTGGCTATTGAACATTATTTGGCCAATAGGAATGCGTCCTTACATGACCACTCTTGACTAGACCAGGCTTAAGTAAAGACTTGTCGGTGTCTATTTGAGCCACTATGAAGGACTAGTCAGTAGTCAAGTCATACTTTATTTGATTAATAAAAGCAATTCCATCACATTTTAAAAAAACAATTCATATGTTAAAAACGTTTTTTTTAAAAAAAACAAATCATTGTCATATATTTACATAAAATGCAGATAAAACGACCCCTCATATAAAAGATTACATTAAAATTACATGTCGGAGGTATTTAACAACAGTTTTTTGGACTTGATGCCCATAGCAGCGACTAAGAAGCTTGCAACCCCAAAAATTACCCTTGTACTTCTCAAAAGCTGTAAGTAGAGGAGTGCCTGCCGGACTTGCATTAAGCCTGTTTCTCTCAGGATAGGGACCAGAAACTGTTTCCTGCTATCCTCAAAATGGCCACAAAACATAATAAAGTGCATGAGTGACTGTTCCGAGAAATTATCACAGCTACAGGGGATGGACGGATCTGGTTTCCCCCATACCGGGTAATGCCCCAAGGAATACTGGATAATATTAAATCTGAATCTTGCAAGAAGATTGCGATGGAACGGTCGGGTTACAATTTTCAGGTAGGGTTCTATTAGGGGGGTGGTCAGAAACATATAGTTGGCTCTTACTCCCGGTTTTAGAACATCCACTGCCTCCCGTTCCTGCTCTGCTTGACCCAGGAAATTATCTTTAATCCATGTAACATCACCCTTCTGTAACAAATTGGGGAAAGAGTATAGGTCAGGCCTACCCAATTTGCTGAAAGTATCCTTGATGTATGCTAACCAAGGGATTTTATTTAATTTGTCCAGGGCCATGCAGTCTTTAAGAATAGTATGATTTAGAGTAATTTCAGAGTTGAGCCAGGTTTTAGCCCAGCAAAGCAGTGGTGCCAGTTGTAACTGATCACTAATAGAACCTAGACCCAACTCAGAATGCACTGAGAGTACTGGAGTCGATTGAGGGACCGCTAACAGGGATCTGAGGAATTTGTTTTCTACTACCTGGAGTTTGCCTTGTGGTAAAATTCCCCACAGGGAGGCGTTATACATTGCTATTGAGAGGCACTTAGACTTATAAACTGTCAGCAGGGCCTCTATAGGGCGCGAGCCCAGGCGTTTTACAAAGCACAGTAAAGCCTAAGTTGATCTGGTGACAGAAATGCCTTTCACGTTTAATTGGGGGCGCCAAGTACCCCGTTCATCAAAAATGACGCCCAGGTAGGTGAAGACGGGGACCCAGGAGATCCCCTCTCCCTTACACAAAAACTTTTTTTTATCTTAGTAGCTTTTAGCCGTTTCCCTGCCACCATCACATGGGATTTTTTATTGTTTATCTGTAGGTCCAAGGAAGACATGAATTCCCCAAATGGTTCTAGGAGTCTCTGCAGCCCTACCCCCTTGCGGGCCAGTAGCACTGCGTCATCCGCGTAGAGGAGTACTGGTACTGCAGAGTCCCCCATGGGATATCTGGTGTAGTCCCCTTCAAAGATGTTTCAAGTGAATTTATATATAAGGTGAATAGGAGGGGCACCAAAATGCAACCCTGCCTAACACCTCATTTAGATCTAAAAAACCTGGTACTTCCACCCTCTTTGTTAGTTCTAATGGAGGCTCGTAATTCTTGGTGCAAGACCGCTAAAAAATTCACCAGAGAGGGGTCTATCCCTATATTAGTCAGAATGGCCAACAGCTTAGCATGGTTGACCAGGTCGGAGGCCGATGACAGGTCAATAAAGGCCATATATAGCAGCCCCTCTTTGGCCAGGGTATATTTACTAATTAACATGTGTAAATTGAGGGATTGATCAAGGGTACCCCTTTTATCCCTAAAACCGTATTGTAGCTCTGAGAGGACCCCCTCTCCTTTAAATGTTTTCCAAGTCTTTGCATAATGACTCTGCCCAAGATCTTAACGGCAGAGTCAATCAGTGAGATCGGCCTGTAACAGGCGGGTCACTTCTCAAACCTTCTTTAAACACGGGTATTATTGTAGAGGTAGCCCATGACAAAGGGAACCTGAATGTAACTGTAGAATTGAATACATTTGTGAGAGACTTTGACCAGAAATCCAAGGGAGTCCTATATAGGTCTGCGGGCACTCCATCCGAGCCTGGTGCCTTGTTTTTCGCCATCTCCATTATGGCCCTTCGAACCTCGGCCTCATTGAAAAACAAACCCGGAGCTGAGTGGGTGTCAGCTGGACCCATCTCTGGAGTATATTCCTCCTCACTTTTATATATTTTACTAAAATGGGCAACCCACTTCTCATCAGGGATCACAGAGTCCATGACCGAGTTTTCCATGCTTGAGAAATAAGGATGGTTGAGCACTGCCCAAAATTTTGAGCTATCTCTAAGAACATCTATTGACATAAGATTTTCCCATGCCTCACTTTTAATGTACTTTTTGCGGTTGGCCATGGCAAGTTTATAATTTTTCCTTAATATAGCCACACGCTCCCAGTTTCTGGTGTTTGTTTTAGTGCGAGCATTAGTTCTTTATGGGTTTTTGAGCAAGGACTAACTTAAACCAGTAAAATGTTTGAAGGGTAAATATACAGGACTTGTGTTTGTAACCTTTTTTTTTATGACATTTTTTTTATTGAAACAGCCGTCAGCAATGTACAAGCAATCCTTCAACAGGTACAGTAGAGATACATTATCATCATGAGCAGTTTAGGAAAATACAATCATCAAATGGAGGACTGTGTCATTTAGAGTAGATGGATGACAATGAGAGACAAAAAAACATTGCAAGTATACAACAGTACTATATTGGGCGATGGTAAAGCATTCTGCTCAGTTTAACATAAGCAACACAGCAGGAGGGTATTTCCACAGCAGGTTTCAAAACCACGGGGAAACATCTTAAAAGCATTCACAGCACGTGGGTTTCATGCTTCAGCAACAACAGGGTGTTCCAACAAGTATGCAGCGGGTCCCATACATCACGGGGTCATGAGGAATGGGGAAGCAATTCAGCATATGTAAAAATTTGATCTTGCTAAAGGATCATATCGCCTAGCCACTCCTTAAATTTAGGTGCACAGCTGCGGCCCCACCTACATACCCCGCTGCGCTAAGCCAAAACCAAACAAAATGACACAAACTTTCTGTACGTAACATGAATCTGTTCAGTATATCCTAAAAGTTTAATAAATGGTGATCTGGGGATAGATGTGGAAGTCATGCAGTCTAGGACTGTGAGGACTTGGTGCCAGTAGTCATACACCCCAGGGCATGCCCACGCAAGGTGTAGGAAATTTGCATGTTCCGCCCGACATCTAGCACAGCTATCTGAATCATGCAGGCCATACCTGTGGAGCATAACTGGGGTAAAGTAGCTGCGGTGGAGGAATCTATAATGGATGACTCACAGCCTGCTATTTGAGGAGACTTGCTTGGGTTGCTTATAGCAGTAAGTCCATTGATTGTTGGTTAACTCCTTGTCTAACTCTGCCCCCCCATCTAGCTCGAGAGGTGCAGGGCGGGTAGTGGCTATCTACATACAAGGTGTGGTAAAGCGTAGATACTAAGTGTGAAGTGGAATCCGCCTGTAAGATTTGATGTAGAGGTGTCAAAGTGGCTGGTTCAGAGGGGAACATAGAGTGACACGCCTGTATACCATGACGTAGATGAGCATACAGAAATGTGTCCATGGTAGACAGCGGGGGGTCATGACATAACTGTTTGAGGGTACAGAACTTACTCCCAACTAAGCATGGGCGTAAAATCCGTTTGGCTCGCGGATTTTGCGGATTTTCGGTAAATTCACAATCCGCAAACTCTCGCAAATTTACCGAAAATCCGCAAATTCGCATGCAGCGGATTTATTTGCTTGGTGATACAATATTGCGGCGTGCGGCGTTCACTTACCGTCATTCAGCGTTTGCCGGGTTGTTTTCTCGATATTTTGCGAGTGCTGCGCCATTTTGGATCTTGCTGCGGGATCCCACTGGAGTTTGGTGACGCATCGCGAGAGTTCACAATTGCGAACATGTAGATGCAGCGGGCAGCAACAATCTTGCACTCGCAAAATTACAAAATTTGCAATTCTGCACAAGAAATCCACCAGCAAGCAGCATAAACCTTCGGAAAATTATGATTTTTATCAGAATAACTCCTCAGGTTGACATTTGCCTGCATTGTTTTGGATTTGAGGCCTTTTTGACTTTCTTTGGATCACTTTTGGATTAGAAATCAACTTTCACAAGTAAGTTTGTTTGGGGCATTACAGTTGCTGTTCTGCAGAAAAACGAGTTTTGCAAAACTGAAAGCACTCAGCAGGTGCAAAAGTTCACTCATCATTAGTAACCATTCCCTGTAGTGCTTCCTGAGGGGCCCCTCCAGAGTTCAGTTGCCTACGTTTGTTTGGGGCATTACAGTTGCTGTTCTGCAGAGAAACGAGTTTTGCAAAACTGAAAGCACTCAGCAGGTGCAAAAGTTCAAACTCATCATTAGTAACCATTCCCTGTAGTGCTTCCTGAGGGGCCCCTCCAGAGTTCAGTTGCCTACTTGCAACTATTCTATGACCCTGCTCTGACCCTCACAGCAGGCTCATAGAATAGCTAGAAGTAGGCCACAAAGGTCCTGGGGAAATAAATTGCACTGCAACTGTAAGCAAATTACAGATAAGGAAGCAGGTGCCAGACAGGAACTTTAAATTCAGTGACACATTAATCAACCCCAAATTAATTCATGTCAGTTGAAGCAGGGCAGGTGTGCTTGCTTCCCCCCCCCCATAATCTACAGTGATGAATCAGAGGGTGGCAGTGATGTACCAGAGGGTGGCATTGGTGAATCAGAGGGTGGCAGTGGTGAAACAGAGGGTGCTGAGAACCTGTGATGATGAACCAGACGTAGAAACAACAAAGTTGCGACCGATGCGAGCCGACAAGTAAGTTCGCAATTGCGAACTGGTACAAAACCCTCGCGAACTGGCAGAAACCCTTGCGAACACAAAAAAAATCCGCAAATTCACGAGAATTCGCGGATTTTGCGGATTGCGAGTTCGCAAATACGCAAATTCACGAGCGCCAGATTCGCAAAATTCGCCCATGCTTACTCCCAATGTAAAGGTCAACCCAGTTTCGAATATTGGGAGTACGTGCCATGTTCCTAAATATGCCTTCCTGCAGTAGCGCCATATCGGGGTGGTAGGTTAGCAGGAGAAGAGGGGAATACAGTCTAGATGCCGCCGTATGCTCCAAGATGCGAGTGCAAGCATTTTTTGTGCAGTCCACAGAGGTCGGACTGTGCCCCCGGGCCCAACTCTGGAGAGTATAACGCCATCCAATGAGAAATGGTCTGAAAGCCAGTGTTCAGTGGTGACATGAGGGGTGTAATGAGGGGAATGAAACCAGTAATGAGCAAAGTGGCGCGGCTCCTTACCTCCCCAGACTAGTCTAATCAGTTCTGACCAGAGAGTACTAAAGAAGTGTCACCCAGGACCATAAGGAATATTGAGAAATAAGTAAAGACATTTCAGAAGTATGACCATTTTTATAAGAGATATACGACCGGCCATAGTCAGAGGCAACGCTATCCAACGGGTAATACAGCCAGTAATATGTTTTATTGCACAGCCATAATTAAGGCACATGAGCTCTTCATGATCTGCTGTAACACATATCCCCAAGTACTTAACCTCGTAGTCACACCATACAATAGGGTAGTCCATCTTAAAGGGAGTGGCAGCACTGGTGAGCGGGTAAATTTGTGATTTAGTCCAATTGATATTAATGCCAGAATAGACGCCGAATTTAACAAATTTGCACATGAGTGGAGTGGATTTAAATTTTGGCTGGGGTTTTTTATATAGAGGGGGACATCGGTGCATAGAAGGATATCAGGACAGGTCGTAGGAGACAGCGAAGACCCACATGATTGAAATGTTGCCCAATCCTTACTGCCAATGGTTCCATTACCAGGGCGAAAAGGAGCGGGGATAGGGGACATCCCTGGCAAGTGCCACAGGATAGGGAGAAGGATGGTAAGGTGTGCCCATTGATGAAGACTCTCGCTGTAGGTGAAGTGTACAACAGTCGAATTCAGGAGAGGAAACCTATAGGGAGTCCCATACATTGTAAAACGGTAAACAGGTAATCCCATTCCACCGAGTCAAAAGCCTTGGAGGCGCCTAAAGAAATGGCCACTAGTGCCAATTTGGGATCGACTGTCTGTAGAATGGAAAAAAAGATTCTAAGTTTCTAAGGTTATGGGACGTCACTCTATCTGGTATGAAACCCACCTGATCCGAAAGGACTAATTTATCTAGGAGAAGGCACAAGCGGTTAGGCAATAATTAGCAAGGATCTTGGTGTCAGTGTTCATTAGGGATAGGGGTCTGTAAGATTCACTTCGGTCAGCAGGTTTAGCCGGCTTTAGCAATGATGGATGAGGGCGGAAGAATGTGCGACTTGTGCGCCTCTAGAAAAACCTTGTTTAATATTGGGAGTAGCTGATCAATGTATGATTTCTAAAAACTAATGGGTAGGCCCTCTGAGCCCAGAGCCTTGCCCGACCTCATCTGCATAATAGCTTCCCGCCGCTCGTCATCCTCAAAAGGCATGGATAGGAACTTGCGTTGCGTGCCGCTCAACCAGCCTAGGGTGATGTTGTCGAAAAGGAGAGCAAAGTCTGGAGAAGTACGTTGTGTTTTATACAAATTCATGTAGAAAGTGGTAAACTTTTGAAGTATATCTTGACTATCTCTATGTCGCACATCCACATCATTGTACACCTCCACCACATAATTAGAAAAATTAAGTTGCTTAATATCATTAGGTAAGGCACGGCCACGTCGCTCACACTCCCCATACTGGCGGTGGTTGTGTAATCTGTAAGTTTTTCTCGGAGCAAAGCTCTATGTGTGCCAGATTTATCATCCCACATGTTAGTCTCCAGGTGTTTTATCTCACTCTCCAGTCGTTGCAAACTCCATCTGATGTCCCCGAGTACCCCACAACTCTTGGACATGCCTACACCCCGGACAGTGACTTTAAAAGCCTTCCAAAGTGTGCTCATCTGATCTAGAGAGCCTTTATTTCGGACAAAAAAGTCCTTTATCTCCTCCCCAAGCTCGCCCTGAAAACCGTGTCGAAAAGGGTCTCGGGTATTAGTCTCCAACAACGGGGGGTGGCTACTGAGTTGGGGGGAGCAATCTCCAGACACACAGGAGCATGGTCAGAATATGTGCAGGCAAAATGAGTAGCAAAGCGAATCCAGGGATTTGTGCCCCGCAAGCAGAGCCAGTAGTCGAGGTGGGACCACGTGGCATGGCCTGATGTGAAAAACATACCCTCCCTCCCAGCTGGATGTGTGTATCTCCAGGCATCTACAAGCCCGTACTCCTCCAATATCCCTGAGAGAGCTTTGCGTGTATTTTTGTAATGGTGCAGTGAGGGGTTGGAGCCGTCCACCGCTGGGTGTAAGATCGTGTTGAAATCCCCCCCACAGCACATGTGTGGAGCCTATGCCCAATATGCATCCCCAGAGAGTAGTGAAGTAATTGAGATCATCTTGATTAGGCCCATAGCTACATGCCAAGGTGACTGACTGCATACTCAGAGAACCCCACATAATTTTTTTTAACCAAAATGAGTTTCCCACGGGAATACTCCGAATAACAGGAGAATGTTCGGACGGAGGCCCATCTACTAGCATAGCTCGATGGCCTGTGAGGGTCCATGTGTGTCTCTTAGAGCAAAGCGATCTGCACCTCGTGACAATCAAAATAGGCCAAGATCTGTCTCCTTTTTCGAAGGTCACGTAATCCCCTTACATTTCACGTAAGTAGTTTGATACTAAGGGGCCTAGGTTGGGCTGCCATGATAAACGGGGGAAATGGAACTGTTGTGGGTGTGTTTGCTCAGCAGTGTTGCCAGTATGGTTGCCAAAATTAACGTATTGTGTACATTGCACTTGATAGAACAGGAAAAAACCTCCCCATCCCTTCCCACCCCCCAACAAGAAACATTACTGCAAAGGTGACGTTAAAACAGCCTTCAAATCTCAGATCACCCCCTACCCACAAAGGCACCCCAATCGTGCTGGTATACAACCACCCACACAATGAGTTCCAGAAAGTCAGTAAATGTTCACAAACCCAGTAAAACAGGGATAGGACCATGGAGTGCAGGCAAACAGCAATCCAGAAAAAAAGATGCAGGGGCTAATGTATAGGCACCAGTCCCGTATATGCCGGATAAGGTGAGACCACAAAGCGTGTAGTAACCATCACCGTCTTACCAGGGTTCGAACTGCTTGCAGAGAGTGAAACACGCTGCAATAGTCCTCCAACTGCAGCGGTAATGGTCTGAGCTAATTGTCCCACAGGGGGTGAGTTTAATACCTGCTGAGCGCTGTGAGTGGAGTCCCTAGGCCTGCCCCCAACAGCCTCAAGGTACAGTCCGGGGGGTGATATCTATCTATATATCTATATCTATACTACTATTATAAAGAGAGAGCTGAAACCTTTGAGGCTAGTAATCTCAGGAACCACAGCACCAATCACAACACCCAATACAGCATTGGAAAGGGCAGTTGCAGCAGAAGGACATAGGCTGTACAGATGCCCACCATATATATTTGAAAGGTAAAAGAACCTTACCAGCAAAGTAGTCCCTTGTGGGCCTGGCCGTGGACGGGGCGCGGCATGACGACAAAAAACAGAGCATTCCTTAAACGTGTGCGTTGTGCTGGGGGCGTGTGCTGGGGGTGTGAACAAGGCCAATGGGCGCGGCAATTGCATTTGCGCAGCACCAAGGGGTGTGGCAAATGGGCGCAACAAACGGCAACAATCGCGCGGCACATCCCAAAAAAAAACGGGCCTTGAGGGCGTGTGGAAAACAAACGTGTGCGTTGGGCCGGGGGCATGGCCAAAGCCAATGGGTTCGGCAATTGCGCTGGAGGAAGTGGCGTGGCCAATGGGCGCGGCAATTGCCGGGGCTTAGGCGGGGGCAGACGCGACTGATCGTGCCTCCGGGGACAATAACTGCACAGTATCCTGCGCGCTGTCAGCCAGTCAACTCTCTGCATAAATTACCATGCCTGCGGGGACACTAACTGCAGCGTCTCCTGCGCGCTGTCACACACTCAACTTTCTGCATAAACGAATTGACACCAGGCTCACAACATCAACCAGGGCTGGAGCCAGGCTCAGGTGGCGAATGACGCGACTAAGCGCGCCTGCTGGGACACTAACCTTTGAACTGACTGCACTTTCCCACACGTGCAGCGTCTCCAGCGCGCGCTGTCACCCACTCAACTCTCTGCATCAACGACTTTACACCAACATCAAACAAAACTGGAGCCGGGCCTCAAGCGGGGGATGATGTGATTTAGCGTGCCTGCGGGGACACAAAATTTACAACTGAATGCACTTTCACACACACTTTCCTACGGAAGTGGAGTACATACACACTAGGGACATCTGCTAATACTTCTTACTCCAAGGTACACACAGTATCTGCACACACATGCCTAACTATTGTTACACTTCATGCTAAAAATGTTGTCTACCGCGAGATTTTAAAATACATTTCCCTTGCCTATTACACACATTCTATTTCATACCCGGATAACGTCGGGAAGGGCTGCTATTATATATATATATGTATCTCTACAAGTGTACATTCTTTTTGCTATATATAAAGTACGCCATTTTTACCTTTCATGACAAAACATACAAGTATTGGAAGGAGGTAAGTGACAAAATAATAATCGGCCACATGCATCAAAGTCCGGTTTTGCGATTCCTTATTTGCGATTTTTAGGGAATCGCAAATAAGGAATCGCAAAATGGGATGCATGATTTAAATCGCATAATATTTGCAATTCGGTAAAATTTTTTACCGAATCGCAAATATTATGCAAATTCTAATTTGCGATTTCGCAATTCCCATTGATTCCTATGGGCCAAAAGGCCCTTAGGAATCAATGGGAAGGCATTGACATTTTGCGAATTTCAATTAGCGATTCGCAAAATTTTAGTGCATTCCATGGGTGCAGGTCCAAAGGACCCCCTCCCGCACCCCTGAAATGTATTTTGAAGTGCATGTTTCACACACACATGTCCTAAGGACATGTGTGTCTGTAACATGACAGTGTTTTAAAATGCAAATTTGAGCATTTTAATACATTTTCGCAAATTACCACGAGGTTCACCATCGTGGTAATTTGCACACCCTAATTCGCAATTTTAAAAGTAATCATGCATTGCTTTTAAGGAATCGCAAATTTGAGATTCCTTAAAAGCAATCGCATTTTTGGAATTCGCTAAAAATAGCGATTTTTCCAAAAATGTTTGATGCATCCCAAAAACCTATTTAGGAATCGCAAACGGCCGCATTTACCGATTCGCACCGTTTGCACTTCCTAAATAGGTGGATGCATGTGGTCGATAGTATGGTATTATTTAAAAAGTGGCTCTGCTCTGACTATAAATTGTGATACTCGTTTCTTTTTAAATTTAAGGATGTGAGTACATTGATCAGGTACTATATGGACATGCATGTAAGACACTAACGCCCAAACAAGTGTACTGCTGTTTTTTGCATTTCACAGAATCGAATGGGTATGCAGCTTTAGTTTTGGAGATGTCGTGTCTGTATGCAAGCGTGTTTGCGTGTCTGATATAGCATGTTTCACGCATATCAACTTGTGAGGCGTTCTGCACGTGCGTGCTAAGTACCTGGGAAATGAAGCAGATGCGATACGCTGTTAAAAGCGGCGAACATCAATTATTGTCACATGAATAGAACTGAACAGTTTTTAATTCCGGCACATTTCTCTCAGTATTTCAGGCGTTTACATGTCAGGTTCGGGTTTTGGTTGTCAGGCTTTGGTAAACTAGTCTGAGACCACCTAGCAGGGTCAATGCAAAGGCGTTTTAGTTCTCAAAGAATACACTTGAAAATAAACTTTATTATCGGGCTAAAGGAACCTGTGAATACGTTTGAAAAAAACCTATGCTACCCTTCTACATGGTACGAAAAATATATAAATACAACCAGAACAACATGATTTAATATAACAGAAAAAAACCCTGGATTGCTTTAACTGTCTGAAAAGACTTTGTCGTACAGTGTGCACTGTATTTATCACCATGGTGATGGCAATGAGAAAAATGCAATCCTTTTGCTAGTCTGGATCAGAGTCAGGGGTGACAAACAGCGCAGCACATTATGCCACAGCGTATAACATGTCCAATCATTATCACTGAGACTTCAACCCTATTGATGAACGCAATCAATCAAAGATTTCAGGGAGAATACTAACCCAAACACTACCTTCAGAACATTTTTTACAAACTTCATTCTTGATAGTGCTCAGTGACTCATTGCAGCCTTACAATCTTTAGGGTCAAAACTATGCAATGAGTTCAAACCTAAAATAGTTTTTTTTTACTGGTTACTCCCGTTCAGATTCTTAAAGCTAGAAATGAAGGATTATACAGAAGAAAAAAGAAAGCGTTAATATTGAAAGGAAAATATTAAAAATAAATAACATGCCTTACTCCACAAGTGTATTGCATTGGCATGCCTATTCACTGACTCATTCACTGAAGAATGTTCTCCTTTCTTCGATCTAATACTCAGACTCACCCCTTCCACTCAGTCAGTCACTCACACACTCACTCACTTGTATGTAACAGGTAGAGTTTTGTCAATTGAGTTCAGCAGAGTCTCTATTAGTAAACCTTTGCAACGTTTCAATTCCTTACTGGTAATCTTTATTAAACTGAGTCCTAGTTTTTCTCATCCCAGTCCTTACTTACTTTAGGTGAGGCCTCAGCCCAAGAACCATATGCCCAATAGGGGGGGAAACATTTTTCTCCTATTTTGCACAGTTACAAGCCTTATTTCCGTTCTACGTTGATACTTTATACTCTTCGCCCATAGCCCAGGCCCGACCTGTTATATTTTGTCAAAATCTTGAAGGAATAAACTTCTCTTTCTGGTAAGCATTGTGTGGTCTATCCCTGCATGTGGTGTTGTTTGCTATTCAGTACTATTTCCCAATCACTTGTATGCCTCAGCCCGTGGTGTTTGGTGTTGAGCAGGGCCGCAGTCTACCCAAATCATGTTCTGTAGTTCAGGAAGGATGGCTGGTGCTGCAGCTTCACATGCCTGGGGTTACCTATTCACAGCAGCCTTCACTCCCATCACCCACTTCATCACATTCACGATGGTTGCTGAATGGGTCCTGGATAGCACAACATTGCATGGTCCTGACAAGGCAGATGCCATGTCTGGATTCAGGGTTTTATTATTCCTTGTTCCTTACTCATGTAAGTAAGGTCTGAGAAAAGGAAGATGGTCTAGGAAGTAATGAAATATTTAATCTACTGCTGCAAAGTGCTAACTAACTTATTGGTGCCCTGCACTGCACATATTTTACACCATACTGATCAGTCAAGTGAAATATTATAAAAGTAGAAGCTAAGAATAACGCCCATCTGTCAGAAAAACAATGCACAGGTTAGGTATCTTCCATTGACGAGGTGATGCTTTATTTATATATATATATATATATATATATATATATATATATATATATATATATATATATATATATATATATATATATATATATATATATATATATATTTATTTTTTGCCGCTCATAAAACACCATGCGAGGCACTCTCAGGCGGGTGCTGACGATGCAAGGGTGCACCCCATATCCATTACCGCTCCAATATCCATACGTAGATTTCCATCCACAGGAATAAAGCACTCACGGGGGCCGTTTGTGTCAGTTTTATTGCAATTAAACACAGCAACAACAAACAAACAGACGCGTTTCGGTCGTAGCCTTCTTCTATGTTTACCGAAGCGTCACTAAGACCACCATTTTAAAACAGGGTACATCAAAACAAACAAGGGACATTAACACTTGTAAGCTGGTCGAGGAACATGAGCGCCATCTTAGAGAGCCTAAAACAATACACATACTGCTGTTGTTGTTGTTCAAAACTTAGTAATATGCTCAATTTCATACAAATCGCGTGCATTGTTCATTTCAACAGTAAATAACTGGCGAATGACCAAACTAATACAGCCCTTAGATGGGCAAGCTAAAGAAAACAACCTAATTCCTCAAATTACATATAAAGTAATGCCCATAGTGGGCAAAATTATCAACCCTGACAAAATGGCAGTCTTTAAAGCAGTCCATGGTTTAGAGGGAAACAGAAATTTATCAGACCAGAGAATAATAATTTCTCCAAAGAACAACAGCGGGCACTAAAGAGCCTGAGTCAGGATGAAAGGATCATCTATAAGCCTGCAGACAAAGGCGGGAATATCGTCCTTCAGAGCAAACAGAACTATAACCGAGAGGCTCTTCGTCAACTGACCAACACAGACACCTACTTGCCCATTACCAGCAATGAATACCAATCGAGCATTGAGGAATATCATACGATAATAACCAAATGGCACACCAAAGGTCTATTGGAGATGGATGAGTTTCTATTCCTTAGGCGTTTGAACCCGACTATTCCTACATTTTATCACCTGCCGAAGGTGCTTAAAAATAAGGAAGCGCCACCCGGGAGACCCATTGTGGCATTGCAAGGAGGTCTGACAGAACACTTGTCAATCTATGTGGATTTCTTTCTTTTGCCATCAGTACAAACATTGAAATCCTATATTCGGGACACTACAGACTTTTTGAACAAATTGACATCCCTCAAATGGATAGAGGGCTACACAATGATGGTACTTAATATCACGAGCCTCTACACTTCTATAAAAGATGCAGATGGATTGGAAGCTATGAAATATTTTTTGGACCAACGCCCATTGAAATATGCACAGCATAGTGATATAGTGCTGGAATTTGCATTGTTTTGCTTATCTAATAACATCTTTCTCTTTTAGTCACAGCTGTATAGGCAACTGTCGGGTACAGCGATGGGCACCTGCTTCACCCCCAGCTATGTGAACTTGTTTGTAGGCTGGTGGGAGGAGCAGGTGGCCTGGGGGGCATCCAATGCGATCTGGACTGAAAGAGTGATAAGTTGGCATTGTTTCATAGACGATTTATTCATCGTGTGGAACGGCACCCCTGAAACAGCCAGAGAGTACATTAATGTACTCAATAACAATGAGGTTAATCCTGAATTTTCAGGGGAGGTCAGCGAGACATCTGTAAATTACCTTGATGTGAATATCTACATCGAGTCAGGGAAATTGAAAAGCAGATTATTTCACAAGGCCACAGCTGGGAATTCAGTGCTTGTAGCTACCAGCAGCCATCCTTTAAATCTTATAAGTAGTATCCTCTATGGGGATCTCCTCAGGATTCAACGCAACTGCACTGATGACAATGAATTCCAGAATGCGGCTGAACAAAACATTGAACGTTTTAAGGTTAGAGGTTACAGCCCTGAGATTCTTAGAAAGGCCTATGACAGGGCAAATGTCATCAAACGTGAAAACCTATTTAAGAAAAAGGACAAGAAAACCTACACCAATTCAGGTGGAAGGTTTCGCCTTATCACCACCTATTCTAGGAATGCCTCACTACTCAAAAAGATTTTGAAGAAAAGTTGGCATATTCTTCGCACAGATAAGATGCTGGGCGATGATCATCCGTCTAATCCTCTAATAACGTTCAGGAAGGCCAGATCCATAAAAAATGAGCTCGTTCATAGTCATCTGACAGACATTCCCAAATCCTCTTTTGGTCCCCTGCAGGGATTTTTCCCATGCGGGAAATGTAAGGCCTGCAAGTTTAGTAAAAGGGTCCTTACGTATGAAATTCCGAAGGTAGGGATCTGTAGGAAGATCAAAAAGTTTCTTACTTGCACTACATCCTACAGTGTCTATTGTCTTGCCTGTCCCTGCGGCCTACGGTATGTAGAAAGCACAGTTCACCCCATGAAAATAAGGATACTAGAACACATGCGAGCTATTGCTAAGGTTGATGAGGCGTACCCTGTGGCACGCCACTTTGGCAAGGTTCATCACCAGAATAGGGATCTTCTAAGTTATTCTGGCTTGGACCATGTCCCAAACAATCCGAGAGGGGGTGATAGATTGACACGACTCCGCAGATTGGAGTCGAGGTACATTATTGATCTGCAAATCAAGGTGCCTATGGGACTTAATATGCATGAAGAATTAGCAGTACATTTGGGGGAATGAGTTCTGTTAGCATGTTTTTCAGGAGACTGTGTATATCTACTTGGATGTGGTATTATCCTTTCTGACCTATCAATTTTCTATGGACTCTGGACTTTTCTGATTCTCTGCACTATCTTCTTCCTTCTAGACTCCGACTCCTATCCTCCCTCCCTATCTGTTGGCAATGTGTAGATATTTTGTCTGACATGATTTAGGATTTAATGGCTCGTGGACTGCCTTATAGACTGTCATTTTGTCAGGGTTGATAATTTTGCCCACTATGGGCATTACTTTAAATGTAATTTGAGGAATTAGGTTGTTTTCTTTAGCTTGTCCATCTAAGGGCTGTATTAGTTTGGTCATTCGCCAGCTATTTACTGTTGAAATGAACAATGCACGCGATTTGTATGAAATTGAGCATATGACTAAGTTTTGAACAACAACAACAGCAGTATGTGTATTGTTTTTGGGCTCTCTAACATGGCGCTCATGTTCCTCGACCAACTTACAAGTGTTAATGTCCCTTGTTTGTTTTGATGTACCCTGTTTTAAAATGGTGGTTTTAGTGACGCTTCGGTAAAAATAGAAGAAGGTTACGACTGAAATGCGTCTGTTTGTTTGTTGTTGCTGTGTTTGTTTTGCAATAAAACTGACACTAACGCCCCCCGCAAGTGCTTTTTTCCTGTGGATGGAAATCTACGTATGGATATTGGAGCAGTAATAGCTTGTCAGTTTGTGCAGTGTAATCCTCTGACGAAGGAGCCTCCTGGCTCTGAAACGCGTAAGGACTTTGCATGGAACTGAAAATACCGATCTGTTAAATAAAGGCTTGTGTTTGGAAGCACTCAGCAGCGTGGGCGTCCTTGCTTCAGGGCAAACTTTGGATGTATTTAACTCGGCAGCCTGGCCGAGAAGGATGCCCCACCATCAACAGTGTTATGGGGCCAAAGGGGTTTGGAATCTTCAAATCTCGAGGCGCAGCTGTGGACAGTAAGCGGCATCTGGTGTTTTCAATCCAGTCCACTCGGGCATGTATTTTGAAAAAGAAAAAGACACTGTATTTCGAACTGCACCCACGAGGGTAAAACAAACTTTTCGCTAATACTGAACTATGGGTCCCAGCATGCCTGTATGATGACTCACCTGTGAGGCCCACGTGGGTTGTATTTCAGCATGCAGTAGAAAGGCACCCGAGCGAGCTTGTCAGTTTGTGCAGTGTAATCCTCTGAGGAAGGAGCCTCCTGGCTCTGAAACGCGTAAGGACTTTGCATGGAACTGAAAATACCAATCTGTTAAATAAAGGCTTGTGTTTGGAAGCACTCAGCAGTGTGGGCGTCTTTGCTTCAGGGCAAACTTTGGATGTATTTAACTTGGCAGCCTGGCCGAGAAGGATGCCCCACCATCAACAGTGTTATGGGGCCAAAGGGGTTTGGAATCTTCAAATCTCGAGGCGCAGCTGTGGACAGTAAGCGGCATCTGGTGTTTTCAATCCAGCCCACTTGGGCATGTATTTTGAAAAAGAAAAAGACACTGTATTTTGAACTGCACCCACGAGGGTAAAATAAACTTTTCGCTAATACTGAACTACGGGTCCCAGCATGCCTGTATGATGACTCACCTGTGAGGCCGACGTGGGTTGTATTTCAGCATGCAGTAGAAAGGCACCCGAGCGAGCTTGTCAGTTTGTGCAGTGTAATCCTCTGACGAAGGAGTCTCCTGGCTCTGAAACGCGTAAGGACTTTGCATGGAACTGAAAATACCGATCTGTTAAATAAAGGCTTGTGTTTGGAAGCACTCAGCAGCGTGGGCGTCCTTGCTTCAGGGCCAACTTTGGATATATATATATATATATATATATATATATAGATATATATATATTCAAAGAAAAAACCATAGGTTATAGTCCATATATAGTTAGGAATTTGCATTTACAAAACCTTATTTTACTCGCATAAAACCATTGAAATTCCATATATAGTTAGATGCGCTAACTATATATCGCGCACCCGCAATCCACTGCTGATGATGTCACATATTACATCATTCATGACATGGTCAGTGACATCACTGATGACATCACTGATGACAACATCCAGTTACTGTATGTTTCTGTAAAGTTTAAATATGTTTTACATATTGAAGAATGAGTGGATGTATAAGTGTCTGGATAAAGAATTTAGTAGGTGCATGGCTGACTGTATGAAAGAGTGATTAAATGTGTCTCACTGAGTGCATGGGTTAGTGACTAAACTGTCTTAATTTGTGCATCAATATGTCTGTTGTTGTGTAAGCTACAGCATGTGTTGATCAGTAGCTATATGAATAACTATATGGGTTATTGATTGGTTGCTCAAGTATTTGTATGGGAGACTGAGTATGTGTGTGGGTGGCTGGGAGGTGTGTCAGTCTGTGCATAGATGTGTAAGCAGTTGATTCACTAGGTGTATGAGTTCAAGAGTGCATGTGGAAACAGCTATATGGGCGGTTGACTGTGCATGGGTGTCTTGGTGAGTGAATGGATATCTCAGTGCTACATGTGCAAGTAAATACGTATGTAAAACACAATACATCTGAGAGTTGACATATATAAATAACTGTGGATTAGAGCCAGTGAATGTGTGAGTGGCTGTATGGATCACTGTGAGCTTGTATCAGGGATTGTATAAGAGAGTAAATATGTGTTAGAATATGTTTGAATAAGTAAAGTATCTATAACTGTATAGTTGAGGAAATGGAGGTGTGATTGATTCTTTCCATGACTGACTAGGTGTGTGAGTAACTCCATGGATGAGTGACAGTCTGTGAGTGTCTGTTTATACTGAGTGTATGTAAGATTATATTAGAGTCTGAAGAGGTTCATTGTATTATCACATGACTGATGTCATCAGTGATGTCATCAGTGATGTCATTTGAGATGTCATCAGTAATGTCATTTGAGTTGTCATCAGTGATGTCATCAGTGATGTCACTGACCATGTCATGAATGATGTAATATGTGACATCATCAGCAGTGGATTGTGGGTGCGCGATATATAGTTAGCGCATCTAACTATATATGGAATTTCAATGGTTTTATGCGAGTAAAATAAGGTTTTGTAAATGCAAATTCCTAACTATATATGGACTATAACCTATGGTTTTTTCATTGAATTTCAATGGTTTTTTGAAAGCTAATATTTCTATCTATAAAATGTATTCTTCTTTAAATCATAAAATATATTGTACATGTTTCCTTATACATTTAAAAAAAATAAAATTTGTTCCGCTCCTAGTCCGCGAACTGGTCAGCTTCCCGTTAGCGGAATTCAAAGCCGCGACTTAGTACGCGAGCCGGTAATCGTTGCTTAAGCGTAACTGTTACGTTATCATGACGTTTTGCGTTGTCGCGTAATACGTTTTCCGACGCGCCAAGTTAGCGGACCCGGAAGCGGATTGGATAGCGGCGCAAAGCGCGAAACGTAAAGACAGCAGGTCATGTGACTCGATAATAACACTTTTCATTAGTTCATTTCACTTTTAGTTTCCTAATGATGTAATACTAGGTCATGTGATCTAAAATTAACACTTTTCATTGGTTTAGAACTTTGGCTTTTCCCAAATGATGAAAACCCCTCCTTCTTTCCTCACTCTGACTTTCATCTTGGTGAGAGAAAGACCTTTGTACAATCCAGAGAAATGGCTTCTGTTGTTGCTTCTGGTAGTGTTCCTCCACCACCACCTCCACCTCCTCATGGAAAAAAAGGACCACCTACTCAACCAATCTTTCCACACGAGGAAGATCAGGAAGAGGAGGAAGAACCTGAATATTTGCCAGAGGAGCCCAGGAGGTACAACAGGAAGGAAAATTTCATATGGCAATTCTTTAAAATTCCACCAGGACAAAAGAAAGTGAACGCCAGATATGTCTTCTGCCGTATCTGTGATGATCGCCTTTCGAGAGGGACGGATAAAAAATATAGTTTTGGGAATTTCACTATGCACAGGCACATGAGCAGGTGGCACCCAAATAACTATAGTGCTGCTCAGCTTCGGGACGAACAACAAAATTCCCCAGCAATAGCCAGAAGATCGGTCGTGCCAGAAGTTTCGGGACCAGAAGCAAGGGAGTTGATCCCGAATATTCAAGTGGACATGGGGGAAGTGAAACAAATGTGCGTGTGGTGCAATCAAACATTATGCTTCCGCGAAAGTAGCATAACTCTCATAATGAGAGCAATCAAAAATCATGCATGTCCAAAACGCCCCAAAAAATAAATTCATCTTTGTTTTTGTTGCTCCTGTTGAGCCCTCTTCGATGAGTCATTTTTGTTTCCCCCCTCCCCCCCAAAAAGTAAAAAAAATACAAAATGTTCAGAAAAAAACAAAAAATATAAAAAAATTTAAAACAACAAAAAGTAAAAAAAAGTTCTTTTCAGAACTACCTCCCCATTATTTAAAAAAATTGGTAGAATTCTTTCAACTCTGCCAAGCTCTATTTCTATTAGTTCGCTCCCAGTTCGCACTCCGGTACGCGAACTTTAAGCGCACCAAAAAAAACTTTTTAAAAAAAGGAACAGTAAGTATAAGGAAAGAAAACAGACAGCTATGTTACAAAAAAGACAGCTATAGGGAGTAAAGAAAAGATACTGTGACCCGCAATTCACTTCTGATCATGTCATATATTACATTATTTTTGACATGGTCAGTGACATCATCAGCAGTGGATTGCGAGTAACAGTTTTTTTTGTTTACGTCCTATAGCTGTCTTTTTTGTAACATAACTGTCTGTTTTCTATCCTTAAACTTACTGTTCCTTTTTTTAACGAGATAACAGATATGCCCACTTATTACATCATTCATAACATAGTCAGTGACATCATCAGCAGTGGAATGCAGGTTAAAAAAGTAGAAAACATTTACCTTATAATTCTTGTTAATTTTTAAAGAAAAATTTTCATACATTCAATCTGTAAAAGAGAGAACAAACATTTCCAAAAATATTAAAACATGTATTTAAAAATTTGAAAAAAGAAGGGAAAACATTCAAGAAGAAACACTTTTTAAACAACTTTGACACTTATAGAAACCTCTACTTCTCTACGATCCCAACACAATCCTAAATATATTTATTTTCAACAAACAGTATCTTCATGCTGATGAAATGAGGCCTATTTTGAAATATGATGCTTCTTTTACATTGCTTATGTCTCACAATAGTGATGCCATAACAGCGCAAAAAGAGATGTAAAACCATCATAAAATTGTGTCTAACATTTAAAATTATTGTTTTAGGATGCAAATAAGATGTGTGCTTTCAAGAGCTTTCTTTGAGATGAGGCCTCTTTTCTTTTTTTTAAAAAAAAACATACCCAGAAGTACAGCACTGTAAGCATTAAAATTGACAGTTACAGAAGACTCAGCTTTCCCATATGTACCTCACATTTCTAAATGTATATCATAAGTACAAAAAGCATAACATTAAATATACATGTTAAACGGTTTATTTTTGCTGTTCTCAGAATGTATCAAATTTCACTTAAATCAGTGACTTGAAGGTATTCATCATGTAACAGCGGGGAAAAAAAACACAATCAAAATGACTGTGTTTAAAAAACCCATACAACCTAAGAAATCTGATTTCAAAACTCCTTAAAATTAACTTACTTTCAATGACGTCGAAGGATCTCCTATAAACAGCATCCACTCTGTTGTGCTATAAATATTTCCAGCCCGCCACTTTCTGAAAGAAAACCTCCATCGATACGTAAAATATGTTACATAGAAAAAAAAACTTCTCTCGTTCTATCACATGTTTCCACTAGGCCAAATCATGTTGCCGCGATTCGCAAGTCTTGTAATTCTTCCAATCAAATCCCGACATTTTCTATTTTCGCAACTTTCAAAAATAAAATATTTTAGATTATTTTCACAATCCTGGACTACTAATATCTTACTCTTCTTTGTCACTCATGTTCTCCTTTTCCTATGACACTGATACTGCTTACTATGAAGCAGACTTACTTGCATCAGGTTTATATAGTTGGATTTTTAATCTAGACAGCATTGCAGACTTACATTTCCTCTACTTAAAATTTTGGTTTTAAAAACACCAGGTAAGAATTTTTAAGACCAAACGGCAATTTTTTTTTGAAAGTTACAACGGAATCATTACAGAATGACCAGCCATTTCCAGACTTTAAGTAAGCTGTATAATGTCCTGATGTTGTTGATGGACCATCGTGATAGATAATTGCTACAGTTACAAAAGTCCTCCCTGATATTGACAGCTGAGAAGCCACAAATTTTTTTATTAAAGTTGACAATTTTGATCCATCAGGCCTACATCGTTGGATCATTAAAATGACATACTGGCCATATCTACGTATAAATAATGTTGACATCATTTCAGATTTACATTGGCTACACTCCATGTTGTGATCCGCTGCATTTACTAGCTTATTAAAGGACACTGATTTACTGTCTGGCAAAGTTAAATATATAAATCTTTCTGAGTCTACACTAGTAGTACTTGATACAATACAGTTCTCGCAGTCATGCTGCCATTGATAAGAAAGCCCAAACAGGTGATCTACATCTACACCCTCATCTTGCAATACATCAAGCATATACATTAAAAACTCCTGACAATCTTGCTGATTATTTTCAGAGAAGTCTGTTTGACCTGAACATTCATCTAACAGATAACGAACATCAGACACACTTTCTACTTTTGTTCGATCAGTGCTACATTTCTCTAACACAGAATTCAACAAGCAGCATAAACTTTGTTCCGAATTGAACACAATCTGTTCTTTTAAACTCTCTAGTGAAAAGAGAACATTAACCACTACATTTGCATAGCAGTTGACACCAGAACTGTTTTCAAATTGAAAACCGACAACATCTTCAACAGAATCCACTTTCTTTCTGCTAACAACTTTCGGTTCATTGAGTTTTGGTCTTTTTGGAACAACCTCCCTACTATTACTGATATTTCTACGTTTCTGGCCTACCACACGTTTCTCAAACAAAGGATATTGAGGCAAATGTGGCGCATACTCTCTTCTTAACCTATTGTATTCCTTAACACAATCTAGATCCGCACAAATGTTTGTGACATCACAGTCAATCAAGTACAATCCCGATAAAATTCTAACTCGTGACAATGCCACATATGCCATACCCTCCTTGAACACAGAACTGCCAATATTGACCAATGCACAGTCTACACTTAAACCTTGCGATTTATGGATTGTCACCGCATATGCCAAGCAAACAGGAAACTGTTTCCGGCGAACATATAAGTCTTTAACAAGCAAAAACCTAGCAGAACAACGACCAATTTGCTGTACTTCCTCAATGCCATCAAATTTAATTCTTAAAAATTCTATTCCATCTCTATTTCTGTATTTCTCAAAATCAACAACATTACCCATTGATCCATTTACCAGACCTCTTTCTACATGTAAATTCCTTCTCAAAATGATTCGGCAATTTAAACACACATTCAAAGTCTTTTCAAAACCCGCTGTTTTAGATATAGTCTTCTCTAATGAATCCAATTTTGATTTCAAATTGTCTGACAAAATAATTGTTGATCCCATATGCTCTAATTTGTCGATAGCTTCAAGTTTCACAATCTCTTGCTTTTCTAAATTCAACATTTTGTTGTTGAAGATGGCACATTCTGCAAGAGTTGGCATGAGACATATCCCGGATTTCTTCTCAGTAATTTTCTGAAAAATATTCTCAGGCACAATCTCTTGTTTGGGATATAAATTTGACAGTAATCGTGCATTTAAAGCTTCTTTCCCATGCTCGGTCACTTTTCCAATTCTAATATCTTGTAGAATATTCTTGTAATCTTCATCCTTTGCCTGACGCATATTTTGATGCAGTTCAGCATAATTGAAGTTTAACCATATATTGACGTTGCCAATGCTCCCTAGGCACTTCCTGGTATCTTCATGCGTGAGTATTTTGAACACAGGTTGACCTTTTACTGGTGTCAGCTGCAGAAGATCTCCGAAAACAATGATGTGTTTGCCACCAAATAACACATCATATTCAGTTTTAAGTACTTCTTGCATTCTCAAATGCACAAAGGCAAGCATGACATTGGAAACCATGCTTACTTCGTCAATGATAAGTAGTTTCATTTTCCTCCAGACTCTTGAAACTTCACAGCAAGCATCTCCAGATAACTTGTTGTATTGTAATTTGTTGTCATGCTCCACCGGCAGCATCAGTAGACGATGCAAAGTAATACCTTTAATGTTATGTGCTGCCAGTCCAGTAGGAGCGGTGACAACACAAGACAGCGATGACTCAGTCCTTTCCTGCAAATAACAAGAAATTGCTTTAATGAGGAAACTCTTTCCAGTTCCCGCTTCTCCACTCACGTACAGTCGGACAGGCTTCAACGACGTACATGAGCACTCTTTCATCTCATGACTTAATCCGTGCTCAATTTCCTTGGTAACTTCATCATATATTTTCCTCTGCTCAACGTTCAGTTGTTTTTCCAAGTCTTCTAAGTTAACTGAATCCTCCTGAGCATGTGCCATGGCTCTTTCCACTTCATTCATAGCAGTGGCAGCTTCATTTTCGATAATAGGTCCTCCAAGTGGATCTTGACTCAATGAAACAGAACTCTGACTGTCCTGAGAACTGTCTCTGGCAATCTCGGCTGCAATCGTTGCTTCCTGCTCAATTTCCAAAGTTAGCATTTCTTGATATTTAGGAAAAGCAGGACATGCTATGGACTCCTTGGCTGCATTAAAAGAGTCTTCGTAACAGAGGAAATCTCCAAGCAGTTCCTCTTCTGCACGCCAAGGCTTGAAAAGTTGCAAAAGTGCTAAATAGAAAAACTCCTTTTTTTCTCGAGATTCACCACTCAATTTTCGATGGTTTACTAATTGGCATTTTCTTTGCTTGACCAGGCATCCCTCACTTCCAATTACAGCATACACTCCTTTCTCAATATTTTCTTTGATGTTCCTCTTGAATATATAATTTTGGAGAACCTCATATAGACAAACATTCTCAAGGTGACTGCTTCGATTTGGATAATATGTATCCAACATGTTGGTCTTCAAAATGTCGGTACTGTTTGGCTCCTTTTCCGCCAAATACTCAATTTCCCGGACAGGTTTAAGAACTCGATTTCGCGTTGCAGCAAGACCAAGACTCGCCCAAACGATACTCCTAGATTTGGCATAGAGACTTGCTGAAGACAATCGATCTGAACATTCGTAAGCTCCGATTTCTCGATGCGACAACATCTTCAGACTAAAACTGTACAACTTCTTGCTGAGGCTCTTTTCATGGGAAATGTCCTCCCACATATCCTTCAGTTCTGTCTTTTCTTTTTTGGTGATGTAAGATGTCACATACCGAGCCACAGCCATGCAGTTGTCACCCACAAACTGTATATCCATGTTAGCATTCCACATGGACAAAATCACTGGGTTGTAGTCGTTGATGTACTTGGACTCTTCGTTCCTTTTCAAATTGTATGTATTTTTGGGTGATTTCCTCGTCACATTATGTCGTAGTGAAGACATCAAACTGTTCACTTTTCCTTTAGAAATCACCGGCCGTGGAAAGTTGAAACGACATTTGGTGTAGAACTTGTCCTTGTTTCTGAATTTACGACGACAGTACTTTCCACAACGATGGCTTTGGAAACGTAGAACTTGTTCTCTTAGGCTTTTCTTCTCCGTTGCATTTGGAACAGCACACGTAGAATACTGTTCTATGAAATTCATCACTAAGTGATCGGGATCTGTTCCAAATTTAGGTGCATCCTTGATCCACAACAACATATGTATATGAGGAGCACCTCTTGCTTGGTACTCCTTTCTCCAGAAGAAATCCAACACCTCTCCAAGAGGTGGATTCTTCTTATTTGTGATGAAAGACATCATAGCTTCAAATTTATGATTGAAGTACCTGCATACATTCACAGGATCCAAAGAACACAGTTCTCCAGGTGTCTTGAATTCAATGTTTTCAATATTTCCATTTGCTTCTCGTAGAAATTCAAGTAAGTCTTCCCAGCCATACTCGGCACAGCTCAGAGTGAGGAACCATGTCGGAGTTCCTAAGTTTCTCAGCATACATTTTAAATCACCATGACGATGATACCAGTACTCATTAGTACCACGCTGACACGCCATGAGATTAATTAAGTGAGAATCCAAAATACTATCTTGGACATTGACTTTATGCATAAAGTCCCTTGCCGAGATGTTTCGCAGCTGTATACCACTTTTTAAGATGTGGTTCACTGCATATGACAGTCCAGACAGATCGCTTTCAAACAGGAGATGAAACAAATAGGGAATGCATTGACGAAACCTAGGATCTTCTCCATACAATCGTAAAGTCCGGTATTCAGACGCAGGAATTTGATGAGATCGCTCATCATATCTTCCTCCTCGACCTGTGGGAAATAGCTGTGGAAAACACCGAGCTTCCAAACTTTCCTCCCAAACACTAATGGGACTCCCTTTGGCTTGTTTCATTTGAAACAACTCAATAGCATTCCCCATGACTTCCTTGGAATGCAAAGGATGAACACTATAATGTTCATATATTTCTTCACTTTTAGAGGCCTCTACTTTCTCAATTTGGCCAGCACACAAATCGCTATCCTCTTCATCACTTACTTCCTCTTCTGCAACATACACATTCTTATAATACTTATTATTTTTCTTCAAATACACTGTTGCCTTTTTGACTTTCCTAACATCCACTAAATCTTGCCATATTTTCTTATTCTTTGTCGGAACCCCATTAACCAAGATAACCAGAGGTTCCTCTTCCACTTCCTCTACTCCAATTGTGTTAATGTTTTTATTCAAATCTAAAGGCAAATAAACAACTCTTCCCTTTAATCCTCTCTGTAAATCTGCTGGAGGCAACTTCCCTGTCTTTGGCTCCATTCTTACAATAGCCTGAAAGGGATGGATACTTTGAATCAAAATAGATTCATAAGTATTTAAATCCTTCAATTCAGAAGGAATCTCAACCAATTCAAGATTATTATGAACTGCCCTAGCAGGCATCTGGTTTTGGTTTAATTTATTACAACAATAAGTACACACCTGTTGATCCGATCCCAAATCAAAATAATTTTCTACCATCAAGTATGTGGCCAAATCCTTCCATTCACTATTATTTTCCCTTTCAGTTTTTGCATATAAATCCACTACCTTAGTCTGATTCTTATAATAAGTGCGTCGACAACAAACACAAGTGAAATTAGGCCTCTCACTTGATTTCATCTGAAACGTGGCAATTTCCTTCTGAAAATTATCTGTACTGTAAACCTGTACATTATCTTCCACATTACTCTCTACTTCAGGGTCAATTTGAACATTCTCATCTTTACTACTAAAGTAACAAAACTCAATTTCTTCACAAATATTCTTCACATCTATTTCAGAACCATGCAAAAGAGCAGCACATAATTGTTTAAGCATAATTGCTGGACTCTTTGCATAATACAACATTCTCACTAATTTTCTCACTTTATTATGATGCACTGCTAGCATCCTGAAGTGATGAAAAACACTCTGGCATACTCTCCTGGAAAGACAAGCCAGTGAATGACCACGCAAACCTGTTATTTGTCTCACTCTGCAAGGATCTAAATCTTGCAACAACTTCATTTTCTGCTTCAAACTTTTCTTATTAAATGTCCGTATAAAATCACAAAGCAAATTGATGGAAACCTGTCTCACACTGCAAATAGAACTACACTTCCAAATGAACACAGGAACCTTAGGACGTCTTCCTAAAACCTCATCACTTAGCGCCTCTTCTGTCTCTGTTGTCACAAGTTTTTCTTTTTCAACTGGACAACCATCCTTCACTTCATAAGCTCGACCACTGATGTCAACTGCATGCACCAAATCATTATCCTGAAAATAAGTCTCCTCATTAAAAAATGCCTCAGAACTTGTACTATGCATCCATTCTCCGGAAAAAACTTCACAAAAGTTAGTACGATTTACTACTCTCTTCCATCTACTGTTTGTTTTGAAATCAGAAATTACCTTGCTTAGTTTCCTAATTCTATTGATTACCAAAATAAACAACTTTCGCTTAATTTCAAAAGCATGATCAATAATTTTCTCGACATTTTTCTTCTTCTTATAAAATGCCGCTTTCTGTTTGCATTTCTTAATATTTTTCATTAAATTAACTATTATCCTATTACGGAACATTCGTTGTCGAATGTCCCTAAACTGTTCTTTCCTTCTACTATCATGCACAGAGTTATCTCTTCCTCTACCAGTAACATTTTTCATGGGTCTTTGCTTTCCATTTAAATTACTCTTGTTTTTCTGAACTGAAACATTTTGGCGAGAAATACTTTTTGTACTACAAATATTTTTTAAGAAAGATTTTGTGCTCTTACCCGGAGCTTTCTTGGTGTTTTGATAAGTATTTAGGGAAGAGGACTGCTGCAATAATTATTATTATTATTATTATAGGAGCTTATAGAGCGCCTGGTGACGTCTCTCGACGTGTCCCCGCGCTATGGAGAAGAGTGTTGCTTAGATGGAACAAAGCATCAGACTGTTTAGGTGGTGAAAAGATATGTTTTTAGATGTTTCCTAAAGGATGTTTCACTTTTTTCCTGTCTGATATTCATAGGAAGGGTATTCCACTCCTTAGCTGCGAGAATGCGGAAGGATCTACCTCCAAGTCTGGCTTTTTTTGGGCGCATGATCTTAAGCAAACCTGTTCCCTTCGAGCGTAGGGATCTGGAAGGTTCATAGGGTGAGGCTAAGTCAGACAGATAGGAGGGGGCTCTATGGTGAATGATTCTGTGGCACCAGAGAAGGGCCTTGAATATTATTCTCTTTTTTATGGGCAGCCAATGCAGAGTATCCAAGGAAGGTTTAGAAGGAGCTCTTCGCGGGAGTCGTAGCACAAGGCGTGCTGCTGAATTTTGTAGGACCTGTAACTTCCTAATGTTTTTTTCTGAGGTGCCCAAAAGAAGCACATTCCCATAATCAATACGGGATGTGATGAGAGCCTGCGTCATGGTGCGCCTGGAACTCAGAGGAAGAAGATCCAGGGTGCGACGGAGCGTCTTCATCACTCCGAAGCATTTTCCAGCTGTTTTTTTGACATGACTGTCAAATGAAAGTTTGGTGTCAATCCAGACACCCAAGTTCTTGGCCTCCTGACTGGGGGTGGGTAATGATCCCAGACATGAGGGCCACCAATCCTTGGTCCAGTTGGTGTTGTTCCCACCTATGACGAGTACCTCTGTTTTTGTTCCGTTTAATTTGAGGCAATGCTCGTTCATCCATGTAGCCACCTTGCACATACATGAGTTGAAGTTATCTGCCTCAGAGGAGGGGGATTGAGACAAGGAGATCAAGAGTTGAGTGTCGTCGGCGTAAGAGACAAGCTCTACGCCGAACGATTGGACCACCTCTGCCAAAGGAGACATATATAAGTTGAACAGGGTGGGACTCAGGGCAGAGCCCTGAGGTACCCCCTGTTCTAAGATCAAACTGTCAGAGAGATAGATCCCTCTTTGGACCTGAAAGCTTCTGTTGGTTAAAAAAGCCTTCAGCCAGCCTAGAGCCTCTTTAGTGACTCCCGCTCTGTTTAGACACTGTAGCAGTATGGAATGAGCTACAGTGTCAAACGCGGCACTGAGGTCCAGCATGATCAAGGCCATAGTTTTGCCTTTGTCAGCTCCCTCCCGCAGAGTTTCAGTAGCTCTTAGAAGTGCAGTCTCTGTGGAGAAGCCTGTTCTGAAACCCGATTGTGATGGGTGAAAGGTTTTTTGGGTTTCGAGATGGGTCATTAGTTGGGCGTTGACCACTTTCTCGGCCAGTTTGGCAAGGTAGGGGAGTAGGGAAATTGGACGGAGATTCTCCAGTATGTCTTGACTTAGATTCGGTTTTTTCTTAATGGGAAACACTATGGCTTGTTTCCAGTCAGCAGGGAGGGTGGCTGTGGAGAAAGATGTTTCCAACATAAATCTAAAGTGCGGCTCCAGGACCGGGAGGCTAGCATTTAGTATTTTCGGAGGTGCGGGGTCGCGGGGTGATCCAGATTTAATCCCCTTACAGATTTTTTTCAAGATTTCAGTTGGAGGTACAGAGAAGGCACACAGGTGGATAGAAGTGCTGATGTAATCTTCATTCTCTGAAAAATCATTGCCAGATTTTATATTGCCAGAAAAATTAGCGTATATGTTGGTGATTTTGTCAGAAAAGTATTTTGCAATTTTATTACAGGTATCCACTGAGTCTTTCTGAGAGGTAGGGTTGGACTCGACTGTGGAGATCTCTTTATAGATTTGAAAGAGCTCTTTAGAGGAGTTCTCAGCTTCCAAAATGCGTGTGTTATAGTAGGAGGCTTTGGACGTGCGCACCAATTTGTAGTAGTTTTTTTGAGCTGTTTTATATCTGATTTTTGTTTCGGGACAGAAATTTACACGCCAATCTCTTTCGAGTTTTTTGCATGCTGTTTTAGCGATCTGGAGCTCTTGACTATACCAAGGGGCAGTTTTTTTGGTTCTAGTGGCATTGGTAATAGTGCGGTTGGGGGCGGTCGTATCCAGTGCTTTAGCGATATTATTTTGTAAATGAGCATATACAGTCTCACTATCATATCCTTTTGGGGGGCCGGCAGCCTGGATTATGTGAGAGAAGGAATCTATGGAAAAATTTTTCCAGCTTCTACGCTTAAAGCGTTGAGAGCTTTGGTTATATAGCTCCGCCTTTTCTAGTTGGATGACTATCGGCACTATGTGATGATCAGACCAGGGGATTGGCTGAGGATCTAAGGTCTCAATTCCCTTCCAATTTCCAAAAACAGGATCTAATAAATGTCCATGTTGGTGTGTGGGGGCAGTGTTTTTTAACTCTAGTTCTAAGGTGCGTAGCTCAGATTTGATGTCCGCCGCCTCTTTATTAAACGAATCGTCAAAATGGACGTTTAGGTCACCGAGTACTAGGATACGTGATTTTTTAATCGCCAGATGAGTGATGGCTTCAACCAGAGTAGGGGTGAAGTCATACAATTGTCCAGGGGGCCGATACACCAGGATGCCAGAAAAGGAATGATTCGGACCAGTGGTGATTGTAAAAGTGGCCGCCTCACTGTGATCAATCAAGATAGAGGAGAGGGTGCATTCTAATGGAGTCTTAGTGGCTATCGCAATGCCTCCCCCTCTACCATCTTTCCTATCCAACCTGGTAAGAGTAAAACCAGGTGGAAGAGCCTGTACGATATCGGGCTCTGAATGTTCATCCAACCATGTTTCAGTCAGAAACAGGATTTGAATATTGTCTTCCTCGAGCAGATGGAAAATTTCTAAGCTGTGTTTGCGAAGAGATCTGCAATTAAGCAGAGCTGCCTTAAGTGTATTAATGTTACTGGGCAAGATCTGATTGGTGACAGGGGCAAATGTGCAGGTGGGGCAGTTTACTAGTGATAGGGCGTGCATCGAGTGTTTATTACATGTCGGAGAGGTTGGACAGATATCCAGCAAGTCTTGTCTGCCATACCTTATAATTGTCGATATGGATGAGCCAGGGGTTGTGGCCCCGGGCCCCGTCCGGCCGCGGACGGGCGCAGACGGGCTTGACTTTGGCTCGACTTCGGCGCGCTTCCGGCGCGCCCGCTGCACGCGTCCGCTGCGCGGTCGCTGGCCCATACACATTTATAAGCCGTAGGGGCCACTAGAGCGCTGACCTGTCCGCCTGAGCCCGGAAGTGCTAGGCTCCTCCTCACCCTCCGCAAACAAACGCCCAGCAATGGACGCGGCGGACCGGGGCGGGAGTCGGCAATCAGGTAAGCAAACAAAAGATTTTGTACACACCGATGTATTTTAAAAATTAGCTATCAGTTGCCAGAGTAAAATTAGCACTATGGATCAGCACTAACAGTAAAACAACGTTAAAACACTCAGCGCAAGCGGATGGAGCCTGCCACTGCCACCGGCAAGACTCCTCTCCACAGCGCGAGTGAAAGAAACAGTGGGTTAAATACACAGCCGCCTACAGCGCCACTAGAGCGCTGACCTGTCCGCCCGAGCCCGGAAGTGCTAGGCTCCTCCTCACCCTCCGCAAACAAACGCCCAGCAATGGACGCGGCGGACCGGGGCGGGAGTCGGCAATCAGGTAAGCAAACAAAAGATTTTGTACACACCGATGTATTTTAAAAATTAGCTATCAGTTGCCAGAGTAAAATTAGCACTATGGATCAGCACTAACAGTAAAACAACGTTAAAACACTCAGCGCAAGCGGATGGAGCCTGCCACTGCCACCGGCAAGACTCCTCTCCACAGCGCGAGTGAAAGAAACAGCGGGTTAAATACACAGCCGCCTACAGCGCCACTAGAGCGCTGACCTGTCCGCCCGAGCCCGGAAGTGCTAGGCTCCTCCTCACCCTCCGCAAACAAACGCCCAGCAATGGACGCGGCGGACCGGGGCGGGAGTCGGCAATCAGGTAAGCAAACAAAAGATTTTGTACACACCGATGTATTTTAAAAATTAGCTATCAGTTGCCAGAGTAAAATTAGCACTATGGATCAGCACTAACAGTAAAACAACGTTAAAACACTCAGCGCAAGCGGATGGAGCCTGCCACTGCCACCGGCAAGACTCCTCTCCACCATAAAACATCACCGTGCTGTCTTTGACGTTTTCGAGCCTTTCTAATTCTATTTCTGGTAGGCATTTTCCAAACTATGAAAGAATCTGCAGTTGAATCTGTTGAAAAATTTAATAAAAAATGTTAATAACCACTATTACCAAACAGTAAATGAATAACAGTCATCAAAAACTTAATGCCCTACTTATTATTTAACATAGCAAATCAAGGCATATGACTGTGTATGATGTTATTTTTCTTTTTTAAATGGAAAACGTTCTTCATGGTGCAAGTTTCTTGTAAATACGCTCCCACCTGCGAAACGGAACTTTGCGTGCAGAAAGCTGATTGGCTCTCCGGTGTCTGTCAACATTCTAAACAGTCCGGAGCGGCCGCCATTTTATCTCTCGGTAGGATCGAGAGAGAAGTAGAGGTGAAAAACGAAGGGGAAATTTAATGAAAGGGGGCAAGGTATACCCCAGTTGACCTCCTAGGAATGTTGTTGGGATTTTTAAAGGGTCCCCTGGGGAAAATAAAAAAATATATATTTTTCACGATAGAACCGCTTCCCAAACACCGAACTAGGCCGCAAACTGCACGAGAATACGCCATTTTGTGCTTCGTTTTAATTAAATTACTAGGAATAAGAAGGTGCGGGAGACGTATCCTAATCCCTTATATTTTCTGAGGGTGGCTGAGGAGTCTCATATATGTTGATACATGTGTTCCAGCGGCTGTGCGTGAGCTTCTTTTTATTTTTGCTGCGCGACGTCTGTTAACATTCGATTCGAAGGAAATCAGGAAGTGTTGACCACCAATTTCTCAGTGCGATAAAATATTTTGGGGCATATTATCAAGCCTACGCGCTAAAATTATCGCCGATAAAGCGGCGACAATGGGCTTGATAATATGCTCTGTGGAATTCCAATCGAAGCCCATTTTAGATGTCTTCACATCTAGCATGTGCTTCGATTTGAAATCCATAGAGCATATTATCAAGCCCATTATCGCCGCTTTATCGGTCGTTTTCGGCCGATAAAGCGGCGATAATTGAAGCACACAGGCTTGATAAAATACCACATTGTTATAAATGAATCCTTATTGAGGCACAATGTCTGCGCCAACTTGCCTTTTTTACAATGCCACAATTTTGTCGTGCACGGTAGCCATTTTACATGCCAGGCTGGTCTCAGCCTATCACCTAGCCCTGCGAATGTAGGGAAATATTATCAAACCTGTACACTAAAATTATCGTCGCATTATCGGCCGAAAACGGCTGATAAAGCGGCGATAATGGGCTTCATAATATGCTCTGTGGAAATCCAATCGAAGCCCATGTTGGATAACATGGCTAAAAACTACTTAGCACCATTGTTTGGACATTATTAACATGGCTATGTAACTCCCATAATCAAAATTTAAATTTGCCAAGAACACTTGTGTTACTGCATGCCAGAATGCTACACCGAATATGCAATTACAATTTCGCAAAGTAACAAAATCTATTTCTATATCACTACAGACAAAGCCACAATTTAAAAACACAGCTTTCTTCATCATTTTCTCCTTAGCGATAAAAAGCGGTAGCAATGCATGAATATCACGCTGAAAAGTCAGCGATATTCATGCATTATCCTGCAAATGCTCTTAGCCATGTTATCCACCTCCCATTGGATAACATGGCTAAGAACTGCTCGCAAATGCGAAAAAAAACGGCCGCAATGCATGAATAACGGTGAAAAGTCAACGATATTCATGCATTATTCAGCAAATGCTCTTAGCCATGTTATCCACCTCCCATTGGATAACATGACTAAGAACTGCTCAGAGCCCCATGAGGAACGCTTTCCATTTAAAAGAGAAAAAATAACATCATAGAAAAGAATCGTTTTTAAACACAGCATATAAATCAATTGTATACCTGCATTGTATACCACATTTTAAAAACACAGCTTTCTTCATCATTTTCTCCTTAAATCATACTATTCTCTTTCTAAATTAAATAAATCTTTTCTCACCTTAGCAAATACTTTTTGAGTTTCAAAACAGTCTCAGAAATACACCAAATTGTCTTGAGCAGATCAAACAGGATGCACTCCAGAGGCTGCAGCTATTGAAAGCACAGAAATACAGATATTCTTTTCACATATCTCTCATATTAGCCAATCATAACTCTTCCCTCACTTTTTTCAAATCAAAACCCTTCCCCCCTCTGCCCTCTCTGCCTTTTTTCCATAGCAACCACCTCCTGGAAGACCTCTCATGTTTGCAAATTCACACAACAATGTTTCAATTGAACTCTGAACTCTCAGTGCACCTGCGTATCCAGTGCAATCTTTCATTAAAAGTTTCTTCCTTGACCATTGAAATTACATCTTTCAAAGAACACATCCATGCACCCTAACTTTCTGTTTTCAGAAATGGAAATGCACCAATCACTGCTAATGAATCATTAGCATTGGAAATCCACAGTTTTTTTTCTTTACAAACTCCTACTGTTTCAACTGCCCTTTTATTACCACACTTCATCTGACTGCAGCACAACCTCCTCCCACCATGTTTAACGTCTGGATTGTTGGACATAGTTACATCCACTGGGCTCAAAGGTATGCTGACAACAGAAATTTACACAACCTCAATTTACAAGATGTGGAAATTAAATGGTTGGGCCTAAGAGGATTAAAATGTCACCAATTGATACCATTGGTGAAAACCTTTATGCATTTGCCAAAACCTGACCTGTTAATAGTGCATTGTGGAGGTAATGATTTGGGCACTTTAACAGGAGTAGGTCTGGAAATGCTTTTAAAGGACACCTTTGAGCAATTAATGGCACTTTTTCCTCAAACTGCCTTGGTATATTCCAATATATGCCAAAGACAGAAATGGAGGTGGTCCAACCAATTTGGTCCACAAATTGAGAAAGCGAGGAAGCATGTAAGTAAGTAAGTAAAATATCTTTATTCGATTGTTTACATGTAACAATCATAAAAGTGCATATCATAAACATTAGTCACAAAGTACAGTTTGTGCAAAAAATAAAATATGTTACCACATCAACATAAGCATGAGCACAAGCGGAAATTTCAATATTATAGTTTAAAAACAGTAGAAAATTTACAATATAAAAAAGAAGAGACACACCGGGAATAGAGTTGATTAGCCTTCCATGCTTTTCCTGTGTTTAAGTGCAAGTTTTAAGAAACTACATAAAAACAGGGTGCTGTCGCTATTTAGCATTTGAAGGTAATAAAGTGCCGGTCTGTATTGTGCAAATTGGAGCCGTTGTAGTAAGGGTTTTAAAAACAATTTACGAGGGACTATATAATATGAGCAGAAGAATAAAAAGTGTGCCAGATCTTGTGGAGACTTATTGTCGCAGCCACAAGCTGGCAACACTTGGCCCCTGTGTGCCCCACTTGGTACAGCTAGCAAAAGATGGAACATGTCAAATCGGAACCTTGTGAGCAAAAAGCGTTCGTGTCCCGACAAGGGCCAGACTAGGTAGGGTTCTATATGGAGGGTCGTTTTGGTGAGGGCGTGCAGTCTCACACTGTTTTTCGCATACTCTCTTTCCTCCCTTGCTAAGTACCTAGATGTCATAAAGGTATTCTTCACGAAGATGACATCGTATTTGGTTATATTCTCTGGGGCTAGAAAGAGGTCGGGCCGGCCTAATTCAGAGAGGCATCTTTTAATATATTTTAACCATGGGATCTTGTACTTTCCTTCCCACTCTAAAGCCTCTTGCAGGATGTTTCTAGTGAGGGGTATATCTGGATTTAGCCAGCTGTTTAGCCAGCATAGCAGGGGGTTTACCGCAATCCTGTCACTTAGATAAGGCATACCTAATTCTGTGTGGACAGAGAAGTTTGCCGCGCCCCTAGGGAGCCTTAGAACTCGCTTTAAACAAATCTGTTTCAGCTTTCATGAGAGACCATGGAATGGGCTCCCTGTACAATAATAACTTGCGTTACTACATGCAAGATATCTACAGAGGAGATGGAGTTCACTTCTCAGATGAGGGCAACAGAATTTTCATTCTGAATTTAAGACTGTGCATTGGTACCTACTTATAAGTACCTAAATGGAACATAAACCCAAAAGCTCTTCTCAGAGCTACCCTTCATCTGATCACGCACAATTAATACTTTTCTCTAACTTATTTCTGTAATTTTCAACAAACTACGCTCAAAGAGCGCTACCCGGTACGCGAACTGGAAGCTAACCGCCGAAAATTATTTTTAAAATGTTTTTTCTACGCACATATGGTCCTCCTCAGCCACCCTCAGAAAACCTGGGGGGTCAAAATACTTGTACCGTGTCCCCTTCTACCCTTTCTGAACATTATTTAACCTCCATTTTATATGTTAATTCGACCGAAACACAAAATGGTGGACTCTCGTTACGCTTCTAGTTCGCGGACTAAACTGCTTCCCGGGAAGCGGCCCAAAGAAAAGGTGGGAAAGTAATTCACAAAAAAAAAGAACTGGAGACACTCTCACCAAATATAGATTAGCTCATACTACATAACAATCCCTTTCATTTTCACAAATTTGATTGAAATTCCATTTAGCCATTAAGCCTGTAGAACTGTCTAAATACCTTGAGGTAAATTACTTCACAAAACACATCTGAAGTGTTGGAATTGACAACCAATAAAAATCTTACTTTCATTTTCTACTTTTATTACCTGATATTTGATTGGTTATATACCTGTATATATATAAAGGAACAGAAGAAAACACAGCCATTTTGACTGCTACTTCTTGTTGTACATCACATTACAAAACTTACCTAAGACTTCAACTTGTTTCTGAAGGTAAGTTGTTATTTTTAAAAATGAAGTATATTGTGCACTATAACTTGATATGGTACACTTTTTCTTAAACATATACACTATCCCTCTGTAGTAGTTATGGATTTAGATAGACTTCTCTGTTATAGTTAGGAATGGAGTTAGGCTTCTCTTCGTTAAATCACATACACTTTTTTATAGTCCTATTTCCACTCTGATACTATACACTGCCAAAAGACAAATTCACTGATAAAAACTACCTATCTAAAATTAATCCCAACAGTGCCCAATCTCTACTAATATATATTTTTTTATTCAAAATTTCAGGCAAAATGGAAGGCGAACAACAAGTTACATTTTCAATTGAACTGAAGGAGAACAGCCAAGACAAAATTGATGACTTTATGGATGACAGTAGAGACCACGAACTTCTACAATGTGTTGAAGCAGTGGACAACCTGCTTCAAAATGAAAAAAAATTACACCCTATAATAAATTATGACATTTCTGACAATGAAATGTTAGAAAATTTAATAAAGTATGAAACACAATCATAATAAAAAAAAAAATAAAATAAAGAAAACAAAAAAAACCCAACAAAAACAACAAATAATTAACATACAGTATTAGAAAAGTCTATCATTCCTTTATCCTTATAGTACGCTGCCCAGAGCGCTTCCCGGTTCGCGTACTAGGAGCTCACCACGCATAAATAATTTTTTTTTTTTTTTTTTTTTTGCCCTGCAGAAACCTTTTACAACCTCCACATAAAACCTAGGGGGTCAGGGAGGATCTACTATGCCCCCTTATCAAAATTTCCCCCTTTGTTTTGGCCTCCTCTTATCTCTCGATCCTACCGAGAGACAAGATGGCGGCCGCACCGGACTGTTTAGAATGTTGACAGACACCAGAGAGCCAATCAGCTTCGCTTCGCATAGTTCCGATAAGCGAAAAGTACGCGAACCGGATCGCTGCCCGGAGCGCTGTTACAGATATATATCTTGATTTAAACGTTAATTTCTCAAAATCCACTGAAGCACATATATTGAGACCTAGCAAAGGCACATCGGGCTAACAGTCCCTACAATTTTGCCAAGTTTCGTGCAAATCCATTCAGCAGTTCGAGCTAAAAGTGAGTCCAACCGCCCTATGGAAAACTCAATGCAAAAAACGCGTTTTGGGACCCCCCTTTTTTCTCGGCCCCCCCTTGACGAAACCCCCCCAAATTGTCAGGAGCTGCTCAGAAACAAAATGTGCCATTTTCCTGAAAATTTCAGCCGATTCCGTCCACAAACGCCAAAGTTATTAGACATAGAATTTTCAGAAATCCAATAGGGAAAAAATCCTAACTATATATACCTACTGGCGACCGCCAGTAGGTAATATATATATATATATCTATATATCTATATATATATATATATATATATATATATATATATATATATATATATATATATGAGGTACGTATAGTTCCCAGTGCAGCACAGCGCAGCGCAGTAAGCCACACCGTCAATCAGGAACAGGCAAGACCCAAACGTGGTGCAAATAGATTTATTTAGATGTTAGCCCAGCACCAATCCGCCATGACGCGTTTCGGCTAGAGATAGCCTTGATCACATGACAAACGTCACGGGGGATGACCACCCCTTTTAAAGTGCAATACGTGTCATCACATGTGATAGAAAGCGAAAACATACTCAACTTTCTAAGATAATACAAGATAGTTTGTACAATAACTGCATAAATGCATAAGTCGCACAAAAGGCAATATCAACATTCATTTGATTCATATTGTTGGGATTCATGGCATGGCTCATACACAAATAAATAAATAAACTTATTAATAGTGCAAAAAGTTAAAAGCCTATAAATAATTTTAAATAATTATATTGCCATAAAAACTGTCCCTCTGCAAATTATGTACTTGTCGGGAGAACTATTTTCACCATTGATTATTAACAAGTACTGCAGTATACATAGTACATGCCACAAATCGTATGGTACTAGGGTATCAAACAAGCTGATAATTCAAGTAGAAATACTGCCCATGTGAGCTGCTACAAGATAAAAGTTTTTTAACCGCCTTTCAATCAGTTGTGCAACATAGCTTTTTCAGAACTGTCACATGACACGATGACAAAAGTGCTACCATAAAGTGAAAAATGTGCATAAAGTAATGTTAATTCATTAATTTTTCAGAAAGTTAGATTAAAAACATAGGTCAAACAATGTGAGGGTCCAGGGCTCATGTTGAATAATAGCCTCAATTCTTATTCCATCTTAGATTCAAAATACAGGACACATAAACTTAATTCAGGTTAAACTGGAAGACATTGACAGTATGGGTATGAACATGTTATAGATGTGTGTAGCAATCCTCTCCCATATTGAGACCCTGAGGTGTCTTGGTGTCGAGGGAGATAATATAGCGGGTCTCCAGCTTTCTTAATTGAGACTCCCTATCACCACCTCTCCTTTGTGGGGGGATGCAGTCTATAACAAAGTAGCGCAACATCGAAGCATCTTTACCGTGCGCTAGTTCAAAATGCCTGGCTACTGGGTATGTAGGATCAGCATGTGCAATTGCACGAAGATGTTGTAATATACGCTTGTGGACCTGAGGTCGAGTGCTGCCTACATACCGAAGCCCGCATGGGCATTCTAAAACATAGATCGCAAACTCTGTTTTGCAATTTAGTTTTTGTTGGATCTTAATTGGTGTGGGAGATAGAGGTGTAACTACCTCGGTTTTACTCACACCATGCTTACATGCTTTGCAGCTAGAACATCGTAAGAACCTTTTGCTGTCGTCTAACCAGGAGCCAGTTACGACTTCTGGGCTACTTGTTACCAGACTATCTTTCATTGCTCTTGCTTTTCGGTATGTGATGCTGGGATATTTAGGCAGTGTAGTGCCCAGTATAGGATCCGTTGAGATTAAAGACCAATTGTTTTGATTATTTTTTCAATTGATCTATGCTGGTTGCTATACCCAATAATCAATCTGGTTTCATTGTCGCCCACACTAGCAGGGACAGTTGGCTGGCTATCTTCTCCTAAACCAAGGAGTTCTAACCTATTCGCCCTGTTGGCCCTAGTAATGGCCAGGGTCCGACTAATTTGCATATAGCCAAGTTCTGAGCTGGGATGGTGCAGTGAGCTAAAAAACGGTGATGGATCAAGCCCTGATCTTTGGACTGGGTAAGAGTGGTCTGCTTAATTCAGACACTCTGTTCATCACCACCCCCTTTTCTGAATCATTTTGTCCACCATAAGCGTGGAAGGGTATACTCAGATGTGAGTCCCTTGCTCATTGCACCATCAGGATTCAAGCAAGCCGGGCCGAAGACGGCTGAAATGCCAGAAACCGGTCCCCGGTAGCTTGTTTCCTTCCCAGTATAAGAATTGGCTTGGTAGTTTGGTCTGCCCTGTTCCCATGATGCACTGGGCCAGGGTCCGACTAATTTGCATATAGCCAAGTTCTGAGCTGGGATGGTGCAGTGAGCTAAAAAACGGTGATGGATCAAGCCCTGATCTTTGGACTGGGTAAGAGTGGTCTGCTTAATTCAGACACTCTGTTCATCACCACCCCCTTTTCTGAATCATTTTGTCCACCATAAGCGTGGAAGGGTATACTCAGATGTGAGTCCCTTGCTCATTGCACCATCAGGATTCAAGCAAGCCGGGCCGAAGACGGCTGAAATGCCAGAAACCGGTCCCCGGTAGCTTGTTTCCTTCCCAGTATAAGAATTGGCTTGGTAGTTTGGTCTGCCCTGTTCCCATGATGCACTGGGCCAGGGTCCGACTAATTTGCATATAGCCAAGTTCTGAGCTGGGATGGTGCAGTGAGCTATAAAACGGTGATGGATCAAGCCCTGATCTTTGGACTGGGTAAGAGTGGTCTGCTTAATTCAGACACTCTGTTCATCACCACCCCCTTTTCTGAATCATTTTGTCCACCATAAGCGTGGAAGGGTATACTCAGATGTGAGTCCCTTGCTCATTGCACCATCAGGATTCAAGCAAGCCGGGCCGAAGACGGCTGAAATGCCAGAAACCGGTCCTCGGTAGCTTGTTTCCTTCCCAGTATAAGAATTGGCTTGGTAGTTTGGTCTGCCCTGTTCCCATGATGCACTGGGCCAGGGTCCGACTAATTTGCATATAGCCAAGTTCTGAGCTGGGATGGTGCAGTGAGCTAAAAAACGGTGATGGATCAAGCCCTGATCTTTGGACTGGGTAAGAGTGGTCTGCTTAATTCAGACACTCTGTTCATCACCACCCCCTTTTCTGAATCATTTTGTCCACCATAAGCGTGGAAGGGTATACTCAGATGTGAGTCCCTTGCTCATTGCACCATCAGGATTCAAGCAAGCCGGGCCGAAGACGGCTGAAATGCCAGAAACCGGTCCCCGGTAGCTTGTTTCCTTCCCAGTATAAGAATTGGCTTGGTAGTTTGGTCTGCCCTGTTCCCATGATGCACTGGGCCAGGGTCCGACTAATTTGCATATAGCCAAGTTCTGAGCTGGGATGGTGCAGTGAGCTAAAAAACGGTGATGGATCAAGCCCTGATCTTTGGACTGGGTAAGAGTGGTCTGCTTAATTCAGACACTCTGTTCATCACCACCCCCTTTTCTGAATCATTTTGTCCACCATAAGCGTGGAAGGGTATACTCAGATGTGAGTCCCTTGCTCATTGCACCATCAGGATTCAAGCAAGCCGGGCCGAAGACGGCTGAAATGCCAGAAACCGGTCCCCGGTAGCTTGTTTCCTTCCCAGTATAAGAATTGGCTTGGTAGTTTGGTCTGCCCTGTTCCCATGATGCACTGGGCCAGGGTCCGACTAATTTGCATATAGCCAAGTTCTGAGCTGGGATGGTGCAGTGAGCTAAAAAACGGTGATGGATCAAGCCCTGATCTTTGGACTGGGTAAGAGTGGTCTGCTTAATTCAGACACTCTGTTCATCACCACCCCCTTTTCTGAATCATTTTGTCCACCATAAGTGTGGAAGGGTATACTCAGATGTGAGTCCCTTGCTCATTGCACCATCAGGATTTAAGCAAGCCGGGCCGAAGACGGCTGAAATGCCAGAAACCGGTCCCCGGTAGCTTGTTTCCTTCCCAGTATAAGAATTGGCTTGGTAGTTTGGTCTGCCCTGTTCCCATGATGCACTGGGCCAGGGTCCGACTAATTTGCATATAGCCAAGTTCTGAGCTGGGATGGTGCAGTGAGCTAAAAAACGGTGATGGATCAAGCCCTGATCTTTGGACTGGGTAAGAGTGGTCTGCTTAATTCAGACACTCTGTTCATCACCACCCCCTTTTCTGAATCATCGGCCCTAGTCATGGCATCATCTAAGATAGCTGGTTTGTAGCCACGCTGCAAAAAACGCTCCCTACACTGCAATTGTGCTACACGGCACTGATTCTCACTGCTGCAGATTCGTCTGACACGCAGCATCTCCCCATAGGGGATGCTGCGAATTAAGTGGGCGGGATGATGGCTGTCCGCATGCAGCAGCGTGTTACCAGCCGTAGGCTTTCGGTACAACTTAGTACTATATTCACTGAAAAAACCATAGGTTTTAGCCCATATATAGTTAGGGATTAGCATTTTCAAAACCTTAATTTACTCGCACAAAACCATAGAAATTCGCACATATAGTTAGATGCAATAACTATATATCGCGCACCCGCAACCCACTGCTGATGATGTCACATATTACATCATTCATGACATGGTCAGTGACATCACTGATGACATCACTGATGACATCTCAAATTACATCACTGATGACATCACTGATGACAACATCCAGTGACTGTAAGTTTCTGTAAAGTTAAAATATGTCTTAGATATTGAAGAATGAGTGGATGTATAAGTGTTTGGATGAAGGATTTAGTAGGTGCATGACTGACTGTATGAGTGAGTGATTACATGTGTCTCACTGAGTGCATGGGTTAGTGACTAAACTGTCTAAATTTGTGCATCATTATGTCTGTTGTTCTGTAAACTGCTGCATGTGTTGATCAGTAGCTATATGAGTAACTATATGGGTTATTGAATGGTTGCCCAAATATTTGTATGGGAGAGTGAGTGTGTGAGTGGGGGTGGCTGGGAGGTGTGTGACTCTGTGCATAGATGTGTGAGCAGTTGATTCACTAGATGTATGGGTTCAAAAGTGCATGTGAAAACAGCTGTATGGGCGGTTGACTATCAGCATGAGTGCATTGGTGAGTAATTGGATTTATCAGTGCTATATGTCAAAGTAACTACATATGTAAAACACAGTACATGTAAGAGTTGACATATATAAATAACTGTGCATACGAGCCACTGAATGTGTGAGTGGCTGTATGGATCATTCTGAACTTGTATCAGGGATTGTATAAGAGAGTAAATATGTGTTAGTATATGTTTGATTAAGTAAGGTGTGTATAACTGTATAGTTGAGGAAATAGAGGTGTGATTGATTCTTTGCATGACTGACTAGGTGTGTGAGTAACTCCATGGATGAGTGACAGTCTGTAAGAGTCTGTTTACACTGATTGTATCTAAGGTTATATTAGAGTCTGAAGAGGTTGATCGTATTATCACATGAATGATATCATCAGTGATTTGATCAGTAATGACAAATGAAATGTTATCAGTGATGTCATTAGAGATGTCATCAGTGATGTCATCAGTGATGTCACTGACCATGTCATGAATGATGTCATTTGAGATGTCATCAGTGATGTCATCAGTGATGTCACTGACCATGTCATGAATGATGTAATATGTGACATCATCAGCAGTGGGTTGCGGGTGCGCGATATATAGTTATTGCATCTAACTATATATGCGAATTTCTATGGTTTTGTGCGAGTAAATTAAGGTTTTGAAAATGCTAATCCCTAACTATATATGGGCTAAAACCTATGGTTTTTTCAGTGAATTTCAATGGTTTTTTAATAGCAAATATCAAAAGCTGTAAAATGTCAAGTACGTGATAGGTAAAAACTTTTTCGTGTTTATGCATGCTGATGTGCTTTGAACGCTGCCCCCCCTCCCCTCTTTTCTCTTAGTAGTACTCTCTCTTTGCAGATAGTGAAGGGTAGTTAACGCAGGCCTTTACCCCCGTTGTAATCCGTCGTGCCTGCTTGTCTCTCCATTTGATTGATTGTTATCCAAGCATTTACTGTTTTACAATTGGTTCTCTTTGGTTCATTCTCTATTTACAAACAAGCACAAAGTCACAATACTCTGTTTAGTCTTTGCAGATTGTGAAAAATATTGTAAAAAAATAAAAGTAATCGAGCAAAATCAGTAGGCCACTAATGGAATCTCTTTTTGACCTCGCTAAAATAGAAACATTAGGAACAACCCTTCTGAGAAATACGAAAATAGTGAGATGAACTGAGCTCCACACCATGAGAACTGCAAGACAACTCGGCTCCGCCACCCACCCCGCCCAAAATAACGATAAACTCTATGCAAATATTATAAATATATACAACACACCAGCAAAGTAACAGGGTAAAACATTTTATTAAATAACTATTTACATAACTATTTTATACTTTTTGTTGCCTGATCCGGCTAGCTCAATCGATCGAGTATGAAACTCATAAACTCTGATAGCAAGCGTTGCTGCTGATGCTAAGCAGACAAAAACTGGTTTTCAGTTTGTACATTCATCAAGATTTTTCCATCCAAGGCTGGTTGAGAGTTTGTAGAACGATAGCTTCAGATTTTCAACATACGGTGTGGTGGCGCGGACTGGGAGGGGGTGCTTGGCTCCTGCCCCCTCCCTAAGTCGTGTTGCCCTGATGTGGCCTAAGATCGCCCCCGACATAGGCGGCCGGCTCCCGGGGTCCGGCGGAACTTTTTGCCTTTTGATGACTCATCCATTCTGGACCTTGTCCCACAATCCGTTTGACCTGAAGACACGCTGTAGTGGGGCGCCCCTTTACCGTTTCAGTTGCCATTCCGCTCGCTTTTGCTACACTGTGCCTCTTCCGCCATTCAGCTGTTTACCGCCCGCTCTTGCGACTACAGCGTCTCGCTCACCATGTAGTTGAGTTGCGCCCACTCTTGCGGTGCAGCGATAGGCGGCTGCCACAAGACTCTCAAAATGGCGGCCGGCTCTTCAGATTTGGGCGTGATCCACTAAAATGGCCCTGGGACACCTTGGAACTCGGACGCTTGTCTGCTAGGGCTTGGGCCCCCTTCTCAAAAGCGTCCCCTGAGCCTTGAAGATTCTACAAAAGTCTTGGGGGCCCCCGACTCCCGCAGGCTTCTGGTGGGGAGCGGCTGCCATGATTACTCGTGGAATGGCCACGACTAAGCTACGAGATGGTGGTGCTCTCATGCTGACGCCAGCTTCAGTCTGAAACATCCAGAAACACTGTAGACTACCAATTCGATCAGTTCCGGTAGCGCCCCAACGTGACCCGGTAGGGAAGAACTTGCCCTCCCCTCTTTGACTGATGGTTCTTGTTGCCTGTCCCTTCTGTTGTCATTTAACAGAACTTTTTAGACTACTGAAAGGGGTTGTGTTCCGACCGCTGATTGGTGGAGACATTTTGACTATATTCTGAACCTACGTTGTCGCGTAATGCGTTATATGACACGCCGCGTTAGCGCACCCGGAAGTGCTCCGGTGCGCGAAGCGCGGCTTCCCGGAAGCGATCCGGGGCGCGGCGCGTAACGTAAGCATAACAGGTTATGTGACTTGTTTATAAAACTTTTCATTGGTTCATTTTACTTTTGTTATTCTAACGATGAAAGGCTAGGTCATATGACCTAAAAATTATGCTTTTCATTGCTTTCGGACATTATTTTTTCTTAAACATATATGTTATAATGTTCCAGGCTAATGTACTTTCCCGGAAAATTTACAACTGTCCTGCAAGTAAAATATATTCCTTTTTTAGCAAAAGGGCGTTTCTTCGTCCCATGACGGAGCCGTTGAGCAAAAGATGCTTGGCCTGCTGTCTTAGTCGCCGATACGCCTGAATATCAGATTCTTATCGATCACTTTATGTTGCAGGAGTAAAAAACACAACAGCCCTTGACCATTTATCTTAACTGCGTTCCTGCGTATTATACCTTTTATCCGTCATATAATTGGACTGCTTTATTTCACTTGCCTTTTACTAATTCGAAAACAGTGACTAAAATTAAAAACGTTACCAATGTAAATACTACTACCATGTTTTGTTTTAAAAACCTTTATTGTGAAAATGTCAGTATACAAATACGACCTATAACCACGTGGGCCGGCCACGGAGCAAACTGGAATCGTATATGATGAGGAAACATTTACACTTACATTTACAACAGGGCCACTTACAATAAAATTTTCAAGATATACATTTGCGGGCAAGTACCATGAGTGACGTTAATTCGAACTTACAATAGTACAGTAATCTTTAACACATCAGAACTTAATATCAATAGGGATGTCCAAATGTTCAATCAGTACTCGTCCCCGCCCGCCATGTGCTTCAAAACTGCATACGTATCTCGTGATCTCAAGGTTGTTCAACCAGTACACAACAAGGAGTTACGAGTCCCATTTATACCGGCGCCATTTTGGGCGAGGCCGGGCAGGTCCAGGATATAGTCAAAATGTCTCCACCAACCAGCGGTCGGACCAGAACCCCTTTCGGCAGTCAAAAAAGGTTCAGTTAAATGACAACAGAAGAGATAGGCAACAAGAACCAACAGTCAAAAGAGGGGAGGGCAAGATCTAAAGCCATTGTTCTACAAACTCTCAAGCAGACTTGGATGGAAAAATCCTGAAGAATGTACAAACTGAAAACCATTTTTTGTCTGTATAGCATCACCAGCAACGCTTGAGTCAGCTTTGTGTGAAGCCGCCATTTTGATTCAATCAATAGCGTCCCCCTGCACACATTCAGGGACCTGGTCGTGTCTAAAGGTCAAACGGATTGTGGGACAAGATGCAGAAAAGAAAAGGAAAAAAGTTCCGCCGGACCATGGGAGCCGGCCGCCTATGTCATGGGCGATCTTTGACCACACCAGGGCAATAGTGAAGATGCAGCAGGTGCAAATAAGCTTCAGACAGTGTTACAAGCACTGCTCAGAACTCTCAACTATGACACCCAACATCCAGGACTTGCCATCCGGATCTTGGCTCTCAACTATGGCACCCAACATCCAGGACTTGCCATCCGGATCTTGGCGCCTTGTGCTGAATCCGACCTATTCACACATCGGTCCGCTACTGACACCACCTCATAAGCCAACGGGACACCCCACGCCGACTTTCGGCGCAGCATTGTAGGATGGCCACACCAGTGCGGCAACTTGCTGGACACCACCTCGGTGCCATCCAGATCTCGGCGCGTTGTGCTGCCTTCGGTCTACTGTAGCCGCAAGTGCGGACGCAACTCAGCTGGATAGCGAGTGAAACACCAAGGGGCGCCCCACTGCAGCCAAGGAGCCTCCATCTTGGGGGCGACGCACAGCATCACATTGCTTTCTCAAACAGCCCCCACTGACTGACGCGACCTCACAGGCCAACGGGGCGCCCCACGCCGACTTTCGGCGCAGCATTGTAGGATGGCCACACCAGTGCGGCAACTTGCTGAACACCACCTCGGTGCCATCCGGATCTTGGCGCGTTGTGCTGCCTTTGGCCTATTCGCACATCGGTCCGCTACTGACGCCGCCTCACGTGCCAACGGATTTTCTACGCTTTTTATACCAGCGCGTAACGTAAGCATAACAGGTCATGTGACTTGTTTATAAAACTTTTCATTGGTTCATTTTACTTTTGGTTTCCTAATGATAGAAGGCTTGATCATATGACCTAAAAATAACACTTTTCATTGGATTAAAACATTTTTTTTTTCCCAAACGATGAAAGCCCCACCTTGTTTCTGGATGTTTCAGACTGAAGCTGGCGTCAGCATGAGAGCACCACCATCTCGTGGCTCAGTCGTGGTCATTCCGCGAGCAATCATGGCAGCCGCTCCCCACCGGAAGCCTGCAGGAGTCGGGGGCCCTCAAGACTTTTGTAAAATCTTCAAGGCTCAGGGGACATCTGAGTTCCAAGGTGTCCCAGGGCCATTTTAGTGGACCAGGCCCAAATCTGAAGAGCCGTCTGCCATTTTAAGAGTCCTGTAGCAGCCGCCTATCGCTGCACCGCAAGAGTGGGCGCAACTCGACTACATGGTGAGCGAGACGCTGTAGCCGCAAGAGCGGGCGATAACCAGCTGAATGGAGGATGAGGCACAGTGTAGCAAAAGCGGGCGGAATGAAACGGTAAAGGGGCGCCCCAGTACAGCAGACGAGCCTCCACCTGGGGAGGCCCGTTCACGCCGCCTCCCCCCCCTCACCCCTGCCGGGGCGCCCCACGCCGTTTTTCCGAGAAGCATTGTAGGATGCCAAAACCAGTGCGGCAACTTACTGGACATCACCTGGTTGCCATCCACATCTCAGCGCGTTCTGCTGCCTTGGGACTATTCGCACAACAGACCGCTACTGACGAGGCCTCCCCCCGCACCACCCGGGACGCCCCACGCCGTTTTTCGGAGCTGCATTGTAGGATACCAAAAACCAGTGCGGCACCCAGGTAACATCACCTGGGTGCCGTCCAGAACTCAGCACGTTGTGCTGCCTTGGGACTATTCGCACAAAACACAGCTACTGACCATTGTTGCTTCTTTTTTAAAAAAAATTTAAATGTATTTACTGTTTTTGTTGAGTTGTATATATTTATAAGTTATTAAAGTGTTATAATCCTACAACTTTGTTGGAGTGCTATATATTTATAATGTGACACATAATTGTAAAAACTTTGATGTACAAAGAGGCATCCCTGGAATCTTCCGCTTCAGGCTCGGACCCACACACCCTCACAGTGAGAATCCCCTCCCCAAGCACAATACAGGATGGTTATCAGATAGTAGAAACGCGTGTGGTGTGACGGATCTCATTGGGTGGGGGCCTTGATCTACTGTAACTCCTTTGAAGAGGGGTGATTCTCCACAGCTGGGGCCATAAACTACATCTGCAGGACTAGGTGATAGCCTGAGACCGGCCTGGACAATCGGACACAGAGGAAGAGGAGTGTCAGAGGGTGCGGTAGTGAATAGGGTGAAAGGGAGGTGTCAGGCGGGCACAGGGTGTGATTCTCAGAGAAGAACAGCGCAGATGGGAGGAGGTTTCTGGGCCATGCATGAGAGAGAGAGCGGGGGTGACCAGTGCGTGGGGGAGATGCTAGCGAGGGTGGGGAGCCATGCTGAGGATCAGCGGCGTGCAGAGAGTGGGTCTGGTCAAGGCATCTAAAATGGCTGCCGTGCTCAACAAAAGTGTGGCATTGCAAAAAAGGCAAGATGGGGCAGACAATGTTTATCAATAAGGATTAATTTATAACAATTATTTTTAACAAAATATTTAATCGCAGTGACAAAATAGCGGTCAACAGTTCCTGATTTCCATCGAATCGAACGTTAACAGATGTCACGCAGCAAAAAAAAAAAAACGCTCACGAACAGCGCAGATGGGAGGAGGTTTCTGGCCCATGCATGAGAGAGAAAGCGGGGGTACACGCAGCAAAAAAAAAAAAAACGCGCACGAACAGCGCAGATGGGAGGAGGTTTCTGGCCCATGCATGAGAGAGAGAGCGGGGGTGACCAGAGCGTGGGGGAGATGCTTGCGAGGGTGGGGAGCCATGCTGAGGATCGGCGGCGTGCAGAGAGTGGGTCTGGTCAAGGCATCTAAAATGGCTGCCGTGCTCGACAAAAGTGTGGCATTGCAAAAAAGGCAAGATGGCGCAGACAATGTTTATCAATAAGGATTAATTTATAACAATTATTTTTAACAAAATATTTACTTGCAGTGACAAAATGGCGGTCAACAGTTCCTGATTTCCATCGAATCGAACGTTAACAGACGTCACGCAGCAAAAAAAAAAAAAAGCTCACGCACAGCCGCTGGAAGACATGTATCAACATATATGAGCCTCCTCAGCCACCCTCAGAAAACATAAGGAGTCAGGATACGTCTCCCGTACCCCCTTATACCTAGTAATTTAATTAAATCAAAACACAAAATGGCGAATTCCCGTTTCGCTACCAGTTTGCGGCCCGGTTCGCGAACCGAGAAGCGCTCCTACCGTGAAAAATCAAATTTTAATTATTTGCCCCACGGGACCCTTTAATAACCCCAACATCATTCCTAGGGGGTCAAGAGGGGTCTACCTTGCCCCCTTTCATTAAATTCCCCCTTCGTTTTTCTCCTCCTCTTGTCTCTCGATCCTACCGAGAGACAAGATGGCGGCCGCACCGGACTGTTTAGAATGTTGACAGACACCGGAGAGCCAATCAGCTTCGCTACGCAAATCTCCGTTACGCGAAAAGTACGCGATCTGGTGCGCTATCTGAGACGCTGTCACAGATATATCTGTTTTTTTAAACGTTAATTTCTCAAAATCCACTGGAGCACATATATTGAGACCCAGCAAAGGCACATTGGGCAAACAGTCCCGACAATTTTGCCAAGTTTCGGGTAAATCCATTCAGCCCTTCGAGCTAAAAGTGAGGCCAAAGGCCCTATGAAAAATGAATGGGAAAAATGCGTTTTGGGACCCCCCTTTTTTCTCGGCCCCCCCTTGACGGAACCCCCCCAAATTTTCAGGGGCTGCTCAGAAACAAAATATGCCATTTTCCTGAAGATTTCAGCCGATTCCGTCCACAAACGCCAAAGTTATTAGACATAGAATTTTCAAAAGTTCCATAGAGAAAAAATCCTAACTATATATACCTACTGGCGACCGCCAGTAGGTAATATATATATATATATATATATCGCAGCACTCGAGGCGTGGTTTGGACGCCGATCGGGATGGCGGCGTGAGCTTGCAGCTCCGCGCAGGGTCCCGCTATTTCTCCTGAAAACCGCACCTGGGGCGACCCCTGGTCGATGCACTTTGTCTGCGAAGTGTTGGGGAACCACTGGTGAGCGGAGGAGACCTCTTTGGGGTTCGCTAGTCCCATGGAGACCTGGTCAGACGACGTCTGAGGTGTTGCCCGGAGTGCGAAGAAAATGGCGGCGACGAGGGTCGATGGTCTCTGAACCGAAACTGAGTGGAATTGGCATCGGCTGGCGGGGTGGCCCGCCTGTGCAAGATCGGAGTTGCAGGATCTGCTGGTACGGACCCGAGGAGCGAGAGAGATTGGTGGTCACCATTGGATTGGAATACTGGGGGCACGTACTTGTCTCTACTTTCCCCCTCCCCCTCCACCCCGGTTCTGGCGACAGTGGGGCGGACGGCGCTAGAACTTTTGGTCCCTGGCGTGACGGGCACTGCAGAGGCTCTCTATCACGTTCGTTGCTGAAGCGCACGTCTCCAGGGTGGAGATTTTCGGGACCTGGTGGGGTCCGGGCCTGCCCGTGTAGCTGCGACAGAGACACCTAAGATGGCGGCTGAGGGTGGAGCGGCCATCACGGAGCGGAGCCGGGAGGATGCGGCCGCGCTGTCCCAGGTTGGCGAGGCCCCCCAGCCGATGTTGGACCAGGAGCAGAGACTGAATCGGTGCCTGGATGCTATTCTGGATGCCATCACCTCGACCAAGGAGGCATTGCAGCAGGACATTGCGCAGGTCGCTACGGGGCTGGGGCTCCTAAGAGCGGATCATGCCAAGTTGGCGGATAAGGTTGAGGACCATGAGCAGCTATTATTGGACCTGAAACCGGCAGTGGTGACCGCGGAACATAAGATAACGGACATTCTGGCGCGGCTGGACTCGTTGGAGCGGCGAGCGGAGGATGCTGAAGGCCGCAATAGGCGGAAAAACGTGCGGGTCTTCGGCCTGCCGGAAAGAATTGAAGGGGAGGATGCGGTGGCCTACATGGAGGACTGGTTCCGGACAGTGGTGGCACCGGAGGGACTCACTCCCTTCTTTACGTTGGAGCGGGCACACAGGGTGCCGGCTCGCCCTCCAGCGCTTGGCCGCCCCCCCCGACCGATGGTGGTGAGGCTCCTTCATTACAAGGATCGGGACCTCCTCATCCAGAAAGCTCGGGCCTCGGGCCCGTATAAGGTGGAAAACAGCAGAGTCACGATCTTCCCGGACTACACTCAGGCGGTCCAGAAGAACAGGGCATCCTTTCTGGCGGTGAAAAAGGAGCTAAGGGAGGAGGGAATCCAATACTCCCTGCTCTTCCCAGCCAAGCTGCGGATCATCCTGGATGGGACCAACCACTTTTTTCAAACTCCGGATGAAGCATGGATGTGGTTGGAATCTTACCGAGCTGGTACGGACAGGAATAACAAAAGTAGGCGAGAGAAGTCTAAACCGCCTCAGGTCCGGAAATCTCAAAGGATACGCTCCCGCACTAGGCGTCAGCGAGAGAAACGGGAGGCCCAAATGGCTGCGGACAGAAGAGAGGCGCTGGCAGCGACGGCGGCCATCACGAGATCACAGCAGGAGAGTGACTTGGCGGTTACGGACTCTGGAGAAGATGGTGGCAGGACGGTAGAGGAACTTTCTGAGGCGGAGAGCTTGAAGGGGCCGGTGGTCACCCCCCAAACGTCTGATGAGATTTTTCATGGCTGATTCTTCTGTGGGACTAGGGACACTGTTTCTGGTAGGGTGGCATCCTGTTGGCGCTGGGTGGGTCGCATGGTAGGGTGCAGCATCAGCATTGCGGGATGGAAGGCGCGGGGTGCGGGCTCCGCCTGCCCGGGGTCGGCGGTAACTCACCCCCTCAGGGCCCTTAAGGCCTTCTGTGGTGGTGACCACAGGTTAGTCGGATGTGTGTGTTGTTTAAGGTTTGGATCGGGGCTCACACTGGGTTTGTAGGCTCTGTCCTGGGGAGTGGGGTTTGGGGAGTTTTTCTTCTGGTTTGTTTTGGGGAGGGCAACCGCTGTGATGTGGGCATTGAATGGCTATACCTGAACTGGATTGCTCAATGTTGGTATGGGGACGTTACCTAACTTGAAATGCCTAACGTGAAATGTCTGAGGACTGCGAACTATGGTCAAACGCCACAAAGTACATGCTTATTTGGTACGGCGGGGGGTTCAGGTAGCCATGCTGCAGGAGATTCATCTAACGAAACAGGAATGCAACGCGCTACAGAAGAGGTGGCGGGGTCAGGTCTTTGGCACCACTTACTCCGCGTTTGCTAGAGGGGTACTGATATGGGTGCGGGCGGGGATACCGTTCCAGGTGTTGAATCAATTGGTGGATCCTGAGGGCAGATATGTGGCGGTGGAGGGGAGGTTGTATGGCCGGGATGTGGTTTTCAGCTGCGTATACGCTCCCAATGTTGATCAGGCCCGCTTCTTTGATGGCCTGTCTGGCTCCTTGGCCTCTTTCTTAGCGGGGCCTTTGATACTGGGGGGGGGCTTCAATTCGATCACAGATGTGGCCTTAGATAGATCCCACCCACCACTCGTTGATTCCCCTGTACGTAAGTTGGCCGCACACAGGAAGGATTGGCAGGAAAGATGGGGATTGCTGGATGTGTGGCGGGAACAGCACCGGGATGGTAGGGACTATTCCTTTTTTTCGGCCCTCCACGCCCTGCATGTTAGGATTGACTCGGTACTATGCAGCGGGTCCTTAGCCCCATTGGTTTCCCATACGGAGTATCTGGCCAGGACCATATCGGATCATAATCCTTTGCTGGTGCATGTCCAATGGCAGAGAGCGCGCTCCTTAATTCCAACATGGCGGCTCAGGCCCGACACCCTGGAGGACTCGGTGTTTAGTGAAGCAGTCCAATGGGGCATAGATCAGTATTTTGGTGAGAATGAGGGGACAGCTTCTTGTAGGCCCACTGAATGGGACGCGATGAAAGTGGTGGTGAGAGGAGTATGCTTGGGGAGGTTCTCGAATGCTCGAATGTCTGTGTTGAATGCGCTTGCCAGTGCGGAGGTGAAATTGAGGGACTTGGAGCGGCGTAGGCCGGACCGACCGGATCTACAGACCCGGCTGCTGGAAGCTAAAGAGGTGGTGGCCACCGGAACGGCTACGGAGCTATGACTACAGACTATATGCCATTAGAGCGCATGCTGAGAGAGATAAGGTGGGCACGTTACTGGCTAGACTCGCTAATCCTGAACTCAGGGGCTGCCCGGTCTTGAGCATCAAAAATGGTCTGGGGGAGACGGTCTACTCGCAAACGGCGGTACTGGAGTGTTTTAGGGCCTACTACGCTGAGTTGTACGAGAGTCAGTTAGGAGTGGAGGCGTGCGAAATAGTGGAATATCTGGAGTCAGTGCAGCTTCGGGTGCTTGATGACGACGATGCAAAGGACTTAGGTGGACCTGTCACGCTGGCCGAGATTAGGGCGGCCATTAAACATATGGCGAGGAATAAAACACCCGGGGTGGATGGCCTGCCAATAGAATTTTACCAGAAGTATGCTGATAGCTTGGCGCCCAGACTACTGGTGGTATATGAGGAGGCTCATAGGTTGGGAAGTCTGCCTGGATCGATGAGGGAGGCATTGATAGTACCGTTGCTAAAACCCGGCAGGGAAGCGACTGATGTGAGGTCTTACAGGCTCCTGTCCATGCTGACGGTGGACTATAAGATACTAAGCCGGATCTTGGCCACCAGGTTGGCTCCACATATGACCAGCCTGGTGCACAGGGACCAAGGGGGGTTTATCCCAACGAGGAGTACGGCATTAAATATTCGCCGTCTGATAGGGATACTGGATGGCATAGTAGATACGGACGGTACCCAGGCGGTGTTGTCTGTGGACATTGAGAAGGCTTTTGATAGTTTGGAATGGGTCTATCTGGATGAAGTCCTAGTGAGGTTCAGCATTGGTGAAGGGTTCCGCAGATGGACGAAGGTGTTGTATTCCTCGGCGACGGCGCGAGTACGACTGGGCAATCTGGTGTCAGCGGCTTACCCTGTTGGTAGGGGGACGAGACAGGGGTGCTCCCTTTCCCCTCTTCTGTTTGCACTGGCGATGGAACCACTGGCGGTACGAGCCAGGTCGGGAGACATGTACGCAGGGATTGCAAGAGGTGGGCAGTTGCACTACATATCATTGTACGCGGACGATCTGCTACTGTACATGGAGGATACAGAACGGGCTCTGGAAGGGGCGATAGCGATGTTGTCTGAGTTTGGCCGGTTGTTGGGCCTCAGGGTTAACTGGACGAAGATGTGTGTCTTCCCGCTTCGGGCGGCCACGCCCTGCCCCGCCCGTGATATAGGGGTGGTCTGGGAGCCATCTTGCTTCACTTATCTGGGAGTCCGTATCTACCACGAGGTCGCGGACTTATTGGAGGGCAATATTGGGCGGTGCGTACGGGCGCTGAGAGGTTGCATGTCTTTCTGGGCGTCCCTCCCCCTGTCGGTGTTGGGTAGGGTGGCTCTGCTGAAGATGGTGGCGCTTCCGCGGCTCTTGTACTATTTCCGCACGCTGCCCATTTGGATTCCCCAGAGGGTCTTCAGGGATCTGCGGACAATGGTCATTGACTTCCTTTGGGGGCACGGCCGCCGTAGAGTGGCACTAAACACGTTGCTCCGTCCTAAGCTTGAGGGGGGATGGCCGTCCCGGACTTTGAGTTGTATTATCTGGCCGCGCAGCTACAGGTTCTCACACAGCATGTGGCTAGGGTGTTTAGAGGACCGGAAGGCGACCGAGAGCGGGGGATACAGCGCCATGTCTTGGCCTATATCGTTATGCAGCAGAAACTGGAGTTGCGAGGTCTTTCTATGGAGGAGCGGACGCTCAGGTTATGCTGGCAGAGGAGTCTGAGGAGGGCGAAGGCGGCCCGGCCATATGCCCCGGAGATACCAATAGGCATGCTGACTGCGCTGCCGCATGGGGCGAATGGTCCCCATTATTGAAGTGGGAGGAGCTGGGACTGCAAGTAGTGGGGGACTTGTACATTGATGGGACGTTGGTGCCCTTCCAGACGCTACAAGAACAGTTTGGGCTGCCGGAGGGGAGCTTCCTATTGCATGCGGCTGTGTGGCGGCCAAGCAAAAGCATTGGAGAGAGGGGCTCATTGTACCGGGCACGACTATGGCCTGCCAGTATGTAGTGATGGCCGCCGGCACCTTTAAAGCGGTGACTTGCCTCCATAATAGGATGTTGCATGAGGGGTTGGAGCCGCTCCTGGGCCTGAAAGCAAAGTGGGAGGTGAGCATAGGCAGGCCCATTCCGGACACGGTGTGGGGTCATATCCTTAAGCGCACGTGGAAGGGCACGAGGAACGCACGCTTTCAGCAGGTGCACTTTTATGTTTTGCATAGGGCCTACTTGACGCCGGAGAAGATCAAACGATACTTTCAGGTACAGGAGGCGCGGTGTCCGAGGTGCTTGGCGTTGGAGGCGGATCTGGATCATCTGTTATGGGGCTGCCCGAAACTGGTGGACTACTGGGAGGAGGTTGGGGGACTCCTCAATGCAGTGACCGACAGGGAGGTGGAGTTTGACATGGCGGCGTGCTTGTTGCTCTGGTTCCCACACACAAAAAACACTAAGGTGACAAGCAAATTTATTGACCTGGGGCTGATACTGGTGCAGAGGGAGATCACCTGGCACTGGAAGTCCAGGGAGGGGCCGTCGGTGAGGAGGTGGATGAATGAATTGCTGAGGTGGTCTGAATGCGAGAGTGTGCTCCGTATGAGACAAGCAGTCAAGCTTGATAACGAAAAGAGCCTGGAATCAGCGCGGGCGTGGGAGTTGATAGTGCAAGCTCTGCGTGACTCCCTGGTGGACGATGAGGATTGAATGGATGGAGCATGAGGACACTGCGAGGCACACGAGTGTGGAGGTATAAGTAGATCTGTAGCTGGACCCATACCGGAGTCAGGGGCACGGCACACATCATTAGCGGTTGCTGGGGGGGAGGGCACGGGTGTTGTTCTAAGGCTGGTGAGGGGTGGGTTGGACACCGGGATCCAGGTTGGGAGCGGAGGCACTACCGGGCCTGTGACTGCCTTACGGTTGTAGAGCATGAACGGATAGCGGAGCAGGGGCAGGGGCACGTGGCACTGTTGTGGCAGGACTCACAGGGTCTGGGGGGCGGGATTGCAGTATCGCCATGAGACCGGGCTGTTAGCTTATGATGGACGGTGTTGGGGTTGGGTTAAGGGTTGGTGGGGTAAAATGCAGATACATGAAAAGATTTCGACCATTGTCCCTCAGGGATGCTCACTGTGATGTCTTCTGGCAATCTGGAACATTATGCCGCCCGGCCTCCGGGATACGGGCTGAATGGCTGTGTATACACTGTGTTACTCGAACTATGCAGGGGGACACCATGAGTGTGCTGGTTGATTTATTGTATGCAATGGTTTCTAATTCTGCAATAAAAACAAATTAAAAAAAATATATATATATATATATCGCAGCACTCCGTCATTCACCAGCATCCATGGATAGACGGAGAAGGCCACTTAAATTGTGCCAGAAAAGAAAATTTTTATTTGCCTGCTCGGTCCTGCCGCGTTTCGGCTCGGGGTGAGCCTTGATCACATGACGTTGATATGTATATATATATATTTAATTTATATATATATTATTTTTTATTAACACAAATGTGATTTTTTTGTTTTGATTATTCACTTTCAGTTTTTTTGAAAATCATTTTAACAATATGTTCTGTATTTGAGGAGAAATATTTTATATATTTTATCAATGTATGTGCATATATTAGATTGGAGTGTTAATGGTAGATCTACCCCACTGAAAGTCAAAAGCTTTCCACATTATGGCGTATGTTGTAATAGGAATAGTAAAGCTACACCCTTAAAAAATCAACTCTTTCCACGAATGCGACATAGGGCCTTATTGCGACTTTGGCTGGCTGGCAGCGAGCCACCATGCCAGCGCTCCACTACCACACCGCCAAAGTTGATCACCGGCCACCTGCCAGATTGCAAGTTTTCACTCGTGTTCTGGTGGGTGGTGCTTTGGCGGTCCCACAGCTTTTGTGTTCCTTACCTGAGATTGCTGCCGTTGAGGAAACTCGTAATCGACTTGGTGGTGCAACATCGGCCCAGCCAGCATATTGTGGCCTCAGATCACCGAGCCACCACCAGGGATCAGGTATTCCCAGCTGTTGCAGTGGTCCTATGGTGGTCTGCTATTCATACCTATAATATGTCAATCAGACCACCAGTGCAGTGATCACGACCGCCACTGCACATCCACCATGGGTTTGGCGGTCCAATGGACTGCCAAACTCATAATTAGGCCTTAGACTGGACTGGGAATATTAAAAGTAACCCCTTCATAGTACCACATTTTCTCCAATATGGCTTAGATTGGAGTGGAATTACTTAATTTACACCCCTCAAAGTCCAACACTTTCCCCAATGTGTCTTAGATTGAGGTGTAAGATAGTAAGTCTATACCTCTTGAAGAGTAGCATATTCCTCAATGTGGCTTAGATTGGAGTGGGAATAGTAAGTTTACCGCTTCAAAGTCTAACACTTACCCTAATGTGGCTTAAACTGGAGTGGGAATAGTATATCTACCCCCTCAAAGTTCAGCATACTCCAGAATGTGTTTAGAATAGTAAACACAAACTCCTCATAGTCCAACACTTTCCCCACTGTAGCTTATATTGGAGTGTGAATAATATATCTACACCTTTTATTCTCTAAAATGTTCTCCAATGTATTTTAGTTTGGAATTGGAATATTTCATTTACACCTTTGTAGGTTGAGAACTTCGTGAACCATATTTAACTTTTGATAGCAAGAACTCTTCCCTTAATAAGCATTGGTGTTTTATTGTTATTTGTATTTTATTAGTTAAAGTAGTTTTTTTGAGTGTAGGTATACTCTGTAATATGATACTTTGTTTTACAGTATAGGTTATGAAGTTAAAACTAAGAAATGACACAGTGGTTTTTTAAGCTAAGTTTTATTTATTAGTTTCAGCCATTTTACAAAAAAATTGGGGGGCTTGCAACCTCTAAAATTGTACACCACGAAATAGTACCTCACAGCACATCCACGGTTGGATGAATCACAGTTGGTGTTAAAACATCAATTTCATGAGCAATGTGTCCCTGAAATAAGGCACCTTACACATTGTCCAAATCCAGTCAATTAAGTAAGTGAATACTCAATACTGAGTTCAGGGCAGAGATAGATCATGTAAAGTTTTATTACAAAATTATTAAAGATATACTACAGAGATTATAACATGCAGATATGTAAAGAATCAATAGTAATAGGGCAATACAGAAATATGAGCAGAATGACGAAATAACCCAAGTTTCAACAGGCAGCGAATCATTATTAAATTGGACAGCATCCCGAGTAGCATCTGAAAGACTTCATGAAAGCACTGTCTCACCCCCAAAATCTGGGGTTTATATAAATATTTTTTGCATTGGAAAGTATTAATTTTGCAGAATCATCATGAAGTGAGCAGACAAAGTACACTTTTAGCAAACCACAGCAAAGGCGTAGTAAACGTCAAATTGCCTTTCCAACCAAGCACCATCCCACTACTTGAATATTGATTATTTCCACTCTAAGCTCATGTCAGCCAGAGATGCCAGGAGAGACTATATACTAGAACAATAGAAAACTATTGTGAATGAATGCAGTACAGTGAGCTAGCAGAGAGTCCTTGAGAAACAGCAACATCGCTTGAACAAGGTCAATGTAAATAAACAAACATTACTCTGTATGAATGCATGCTTCATAAATGATGAACAGTAAACATGTAGGAAATAGACATACATTTTACTAGGCCTGGGTGGTAAATTCCGTTCTGCTTGCTGCGGCGTGGAATTTTTCCCTTGTTTGTGCTTTCAAAATGCGTGTTTGCGTGTTCTCGGGCGTGGCAGTGACTTACTGGGATCCCTGCGTTCACCGGCGAGTTTTCCTATCCATTCGCGTATGCCACGAGATTTTGGAAGCTGGCCCGCGATCCCGCGAGAGTGTGCAATTGTGAACACGTCATTCGGACGCGCCGGCAAACAGGAAACACGCAACATGAGCGGGCAGGATAAGTGGAAAAAGATGGCTGCACCAATTGGCGACCGCATTGGCAAGTTTGCAAGATATTTCCCCTGAGCACGCAAATAGCGTCCGCGAACAGGAAAAACCCATCACAAGCAAGCGGAACAAGCAGTTCCGCATTTTCGTGGAAATCTGCCTGCTCACAGAGATTTTTTACCATTTTGTGGAGCTTTGCATAGCACATCTACGCAAATTCTGCCCACCTGCATTTTACACAAGATGACTTTGAGGCTCAACCAAAGCCTTGAGGCTGATTGCGATTTTGGGCGGAGTTGCCTCCACCCAACATCGTCTCAGTCATGGGACCAACCGACACCCAGCCAGTGGTCCCGACTGGCCCATTAGGATGCGTTTGGTCACATTCCTATATTTTACAATGGGAGCATGTATTCACCTTAAACCGTCTGGAATGCATGCTCCTATTGTAAGATGGGAGGTCAGTTCGTCCCTGTGGCAGGCACCTCAAGGTGCCTGCACCTCAGCCCCCAACTGGAGTCTGTGAACCAAAGGAGGCCCTGCTGTGTACCCCCAAAGTCGAGTTCCGACACCCTTTCTGTATCAGAAAGGCCAGCAAGGAAAGGCTGCTGAAACTCAACATCGTAATCTCACGGGTAAAAAGACCGCCCTTGGGATTACTGGCCACTTCCGACTGGCCGACGGGCTCTCCGAGCCCATCAGAAGCCAGTCGGAATGTCTGTTTGGATTCTGACCAGCATATTACGATGCGGTCGGAAAGCCGTAATCGGCCTCCTAGTTCTCATAACCAAGAAAAACACACTTTAACAAGACATGACAAATTTCTTTCAAATGCAGTAGCAGTATGTCAGTATGTTCATGTAAATTCGAGAGTAGATTCACATTCTACACATTGTTCCTAATGCCCAAACATATAAACTGCACACAAAAATGAACGACCTACTATTGTCTCTTTACTATTTCTTATGTATTTTAAATATAATGCATTTAAACATAAATTGTTACACCTTTTCCAAAACATAACTGTTATATGCATACATTTTATAACAACATTAATATTAACATAATTTTTAAAAATAGATTTTACTAAATTGTTTTAACATTCATGTGGAATGTTTTGAGTCTTTTTTACATATATACATTTTTCAGAAATGTAATACATTTTTATTTAACCATACCTTTTATTGTATACAGTGCATATTTAGAAATGTTTTTATATATTAAAATGTGCCATAAGTAATGTTTTAGTTTGTATCTCTTTTAAATATAAGTATTTGGGTTTTGATTCCATTCTTTCTTTTACACGGGATTTCTTTCCAACTAATGGAGTCTAATTAGGTACTTTAAGATAGTAATGTTTGGATATGGGATTTTACATACTGTTTATTTATTTAATTGCAGCCCTGACGAAGTCTAAGTGCTTTACCCAGCATGACGAAACACGTGTTGGCTGCTGTATACATATGTGAATTTGGAAAAGACTATGGCTGCATTTTTGAAGTGAACATGGAAAAATAAACCTGTTTCAAGAACAACAGGATCTGGCATATTGGATCTATATATGAACTGATATACTTTGTGACTGTGCCTTTTTGATTGTCTAACCTTAACAGCTATAATTCATAGTACATTTGAGTGCTCGGGTGGAACCAGGCAATGTATTGAGATCTGCCTAGGTGGGTCATATTGGGGTGTGTAGGGTAGCCGCACCCTCTTCTCTGGTAGCACCATTATAATAGGATTCCCTTGTATAACTTTCTCCGTAATTTTGCTGAGCGCCCTATTGCTGTTGACTACCAACCTTCAGTATATTCTTTTAAATATATGTTTGGTACAGTAGCATTTTTTTTAAATTTTGTTAATTTTTTCAAAATGCATCTTTATTAAAATAAAGTATGAAGAAAAATATCATTTTATTTAGCACTGTGCTCTATAGGGTTAAGTCTTTTTTATGTTTATTTAGTGGTCATGTTTTCCACTTTATTAATTTTGAAGTCTATCTTTGTGATTTTGGGCTGTTCCTGGTTGGATTTGGTCACAGCTCCCTTTCCATTTCTACACCTTGGGTAAGATGACTGTTTGAATAACTTTAGCGGTAAATGGGACCTTTTGTAGAATTTTCTCCACTGCCTCTCCAGCCTATCTCTAAGTGGAGATCTCCTTCATGAGTGCAGAGTATCTGCACACTTAACTATACATTTTAGTGCAATTGTGAAGGAACAGGATGCAGTGGCTGAAAAATAGGGAATACTTACTACTAAAGGAAAGCGGTTAAGGGAGCAGTAAGGAGGGGCTTAGTGAGTCTCAGGGATGGGATTAGGAAGGACATGTACTCACCCACAAAAAAGTAAGCCCATTGCTAATCAACAAACTGCACTTCTTAAGTTACTACAACCAAAATGGAACCCAATTCAATAGTAAATCACTCCAGCTGAGAGAAGAAATAAGTCAAGTGCCACATATTGCCAATCAATGGTACAACATCACCCTCCCATAAAAAATAGTGGAGGTAAGGCCTTAAAAAAAACGATTTAAAATAATGGTATATTAACCATGTGCCATACACAGCATGGTGAAGGTGACACGGCCCATGGATGTGCAATAGGTGCTCTATACCACAGCAACTCTTGCTGCAGCCCTTTTCGTTCGCCACAGCACAAGCAGCAGTGGTATGGAGTGCTTTCTTACTGCCAGCATGGTGGTAAACTCATATTGCAGGGGGCAGACCACTGCATGCTTGCCGGGCGGTCTCCTGACCACCGCAAAAGTGTTCAACGGTCCGACCGACCACCATTGTAATATGACCCTAAGATGGGAGTGGGAGCAGTAAATCAGACCCCAACAAAGTCCAACACTTTCCTCAAAGTGCCTATGTTAAGGAGGAAACAGCTAATCTGAAACCCACAAAGTCCAGCGCTTTCCCATTGTGATTGCATTTGGAGTTGGAATAGTAATTCTGAAAGTCTCTAAGTCAACCATTTTACCCAAAGTGCTTAAGTTTACAGTTGGAATAGTAAAACTGACCCTTCCAAATCCCAACTCTTTCACAAACGTGGTTAAGTTTGCTGTGTTGTATACATTTTGTAAATCTCTGTTCTAAAGTACACAATGTTTAGTATAAATTCTTTTTCAATCATTATCACATCTTTTGTTACTTTTCTTTACTTCGATCCCCAAAAATCTAAATCTGAATTATGTTTAACTAGCAGCCCGTCCCGACGTTGTCCGGGTATGAATTGCTGGTATATTGTTTTGTAGGATTTCGTTTTGATAGTATTTCTTATCTGTGACAGGCCTGTGAAACGCTCCGATTCACAGCGCACTGCTGATGCAACTAAGAGTGCGCGTTCAGTAGTGTGTGAACTCGAGTTTCCATAGTTTATTTTTCCTTGCAATATTATATAGCGCAAACTCGACAACATGGCATGAGCACAATTTACATTACAGAAGAACACATTCATTTGTGGTAGGCATGGGGAGACAAAGCGATTTGCCCAGAATCACAGGATGTTGAGCTGATGCCGAGATTCAAACGTAGCTCCCCAGCTCTAAAGTTCGCAATTCTAGAACTTGTGGTGGGAGGTGTGTCTAAAAGTGTATGTCGGTGCTGGCCATCAATGAGAGAGACCTGTGCATTTTTCAAATGGGTGGTGAAAAAATATGAGTATGTTGCTGGAGATGTGGGCCGCCGTGCCACAAATGTACTTACCGGGGGAGGGTAAACACCCATTATTCCGCAACTTTCTTTCCGCATACCATCGCTCCGCATACTTTCATCACGAAAGTACCATGACTCCGCAATACCATTATAAAGCATGGCATTACATTTTATATGCTTTTCCCATGAATACATTTACAACGAAATTCGTTGTAAATGCATGAATGGTAAAAGCATGTTTTTTTAATGTTTGGATAAGGTAAGTATAGGTATAGGGGTATATGTTTTGGGTTACTGAGGTATATGTTTTGGGGTGTTTGGGTATTTTAAGGGTTCAGATATGGTTTTGGGTTATGGGGTACTGGGGTAGTTTTAGGGTTTAGGGATAGGTGTGGGTTTTGGGGTACAGGGGTATTTTTAGGGTTCAGGGCTAGGTTTGAGTTTTGGGGTATAGGGGTATTTTTAGGGTTCAGGGGTAGGTTTGAGTTTTGGGGTACAGGGGTATTTTAAGAATTTAGGGCTAGGTTTGGGTTTTGGGGTACAGGGGTATTTTTAGGGTTCAGGGCTAGATTTGGGTTTTTGGGTACAGGGGTATTTTAGGGTTCAGGGGTAGGTTTGGGTTTTGGGGTACAGGGTTATTCTTAGGGGTCAGGGCTAGGTTTGGGTTTTGGGGTACAGGGGTATTTTTAGGGTTCAGGGGTAGGTTTGGGTTTTGGGGCACAGGGGTATTTTAAGGGTTCAGGGCTAGGTGTGGGTTTTGGGGTACAGGGGTATTTTAGTGTTCAGGGGTAGGTTTGGGTACAGTGGTATTTTTAGGGTTTAGGGCTATGTTTAGGTTTTGGGGTACAGGGGTATTTTTAGGGTTCAGGGGTAGGTTTGGGTTTTGAGGTACAGAGGTATTTATAGGGTTCAGGGCTAGGTTTGGGTTTTGGGGTACAGGGATATTTTTAGGGTTTAGGGATAGGTTTGGGTTTTGGGGTACAGGGTATATTTATAGGGTTAAGATGGGTTAGTGTTTAAGGGTGTTGGGGTATTTTAAGGAGTATGGGTGGGTTATGATTATGGGGTGCAGGGGTATTTAAAGGGAGCAGGGTGGGATTAGCAGACGATATGAGACATGGCATGAAGGGCCAAATGTACCACACGCCCCCAGCGTTTGTCACGCCCCCAGCACACGCCCACAGCACAACGCAAACACCCCCACAGGGGACTACTTTGCTGGCACGGTTCTTTTACCGTTTAAATGTATATGGTGGGCGTCTGCATAGCCTATGTCCTTCTGCTGCAACTGCCCTTTCCAACGCTGTATTGGGTGTTGTCATTGGGGCTGTGGTTGCTGAGATTACCTGCCTCAAAGGTTTGGGCTCTCTCTTTATTTTATTAGTATAGATTATATATAGGATGATGTTGTAGTATACATATATTTTCATTTGTGGTTATGCAAATTTTCTCAACATGCCGTACAGAAAGAATTAACAAAGATGTAAGCTTTTTACCTGATTTATATATTTACAATATTGTTATATCTAAAAAGTACCTGAAAATGTGGTTATATATTTGTTATAAGCATTTTTAATATATATTTATACTTAAGATATTTTTGTACATTTCTTACACATAGGAAAATACAGTACTTGTTCTTTAGTATTATTATTATTATTATTAAAGGCTTTTATAGCGCGCTCTATTACTAAAAAAATAGTATCCTGGCGCGTTGAAGGCTGAGCAGTATGGGAGAGGACAAATATCTGGAAACAGAAAATAGAAAAAATTAGACTATAATATTGAAAAGGTGGGTTTTTAGTCCTTTCTTAAAAGCACTAAGGGTCGATGCAGTTTTTAAGTGGAGGGGAAGAGCATTCCAGGATATTGCTGCTCTCACTGAGATTGATTGGCCGCCAAGTCTGCAATATTTGAATTTGGGAACGGACATTTGGCACAGGTTGGCCGATCGCAGGGGGCGATTAGGGACATACAAACAAAACCTTTTCCTCAGGTAGACAGGGCCAGTTTGATGGATAGCTCGGTAAGCAAGCACTAAAATTTTAAACAAAATCCTGTGGGCAACTGGAAGCCAGTGGAGAGCACATAGCAGAGGACGAGCACTGGAACGCCTAGGGACATTAAACAGGAGTCTGGCAGCGGCGTTCTGAATGACCTGAAGACGGTGAATCAGGTATGCCGGCAATCCACAGAACAGTCCATTCGCGTAGTCCAGCCTAGAGAGTACTAAGGCACGAATAACAGTCTCTTTAGCTTCTTTCGGTAGGAAAGGGAAGAACCTACGTAAAGTTTTTAGGGTAGAAAAACAGACCCCAGTGAGTTTCTTTAAGTGGTCCTCAAACTTAAGGTTCTTACCGAACCAAACCCCTAAGTTTTTCACCGGGCCAGATGTGGCTTTTGGTGGGGGTAGGTCAGCAGGCCAAAGACGCTCACTAAAGTCCTCAGGAAAAGAGCCATACAGCAGGATCTCGGATTTACTTTCATTACATTTTAGCTGGGCATGTGCTAACCATTGAAAAACAGAGGACAAACAAAGTTGGGCCGCCGACGTATCTAAATTATCTTTAGACCAGGTAAACAAAAGTTGAGTGTCGTCGGCGTACGCCATAATTTTTGCCCCCAACTGTTCTGCAAGGTAAATCAAAGGGGTAAGGTAAATGTTAAAAAGTAAAGGGCTTAAAGTGGACCCCTGTGGAACACCAGTAGAAAGTAACTTAGGGGTAGAGGCAAATGGAGGCAGCCAAATTTGTTGTGTGCGGTTATTTAAAAATGAAGTCAGCCAGTCAAATGCGGGGCCAATAACACCAATGTCGGCTAGTCTGGCGAGTAGAAGGGAGTGAGGCACCGTATCGAAGGCAGCAGAGAGGTCTAGTAAGATCAGAGCCGCTCTGCCACCTTCGTCAAGACACTCCCGAATAGCCTCCGATATTTCGACTAAGGCCGTCTCGGTACTATAGGCGGCCCGGAAACCAGACTGAGCTGGATGTAGGGCCTCTGTCGATTCAACAAATTTATCCAGCTGATTGAAAACAATCTTTTCGCAGATTTTTGCAAGAGCTGGGAGCAGAGATATTGGCCGGAAATTGGACGAAGTGGCCGGATCTAATCCATTTTGTTTTAACAATGGGAGCAATTTTGCTTGCTTCCAGCAGGTGGGGACAGTAGCCGTAAGAAGCGAGAGGTTGATGATCTGGGTTACCTCATTTCCCACTGTTTCCGCTAAACCCACAAATACTCTAGCCGGGCAAGGGTCAGAAGGAGATCCTGATTTTAAAGCAGCAACAATAGCAATGATGTCAGAATTTAGTTGTGTGGTGAATTTAGCCAGTTGCTCAGTGCGTGGAGGCATTGAAGGAAGCAGAGTAGTTAAAGACGATGTGGGGCCATTACAAACATTTTGCAGATCCACCTGAATTTTAACAATTTTTTCAATAAAAAACTCAGATAGTTCTTCACACCATTCCTTCGATGCAGGTAGCAGAGGTTGTGACGCACAGGGAGATACAAAACGTTTTACAATCGTAAAGATTTCCTTACTATTGTTGTTCGCTTTGTTAATACGTCCAGCATAGTAGCTGCGTTTGGCAGATCTGATGGCTGCATAACACTTTTTTTGCGCAGCCCGCAGATCCTTTTTCGCCTCGGGAAGATAGGCTTGTCTCCACAACCTCTCTAGCTTTTTACAGCCTGATTTGAGGTCGCGGAGGGCATGAGAAAACCAAGGTTTGGAGGGGGTAGAACGGAGTCTGCAGACCCGGCTGCTATTGATTGATGCAACAGTCGCGCATTCCACCCATGAATTAAATGCGCTGACTGCAGCCTCAATATCAGGAGGAAGCAAAGGGCGAGAAGCGGCAAGGCCATCAGAAAGGGTATTTAGGTTAATCTTCTGTGTATGGGCGGTTTGGGGATGAATCACAGCAGAGGTCAGTAGAGGCCAGGAGAATCTGATAAGCTTATGGTCCGACCAGATTACTGGCTCAGGATGGGCCATAGTGATGTCAAAATTCGAGCATACCAGAAAAAGGTTTAATACATTAAATATATAGTTTTACATTGATTTCTTTTGGATGGAAGTATTTTTTACATGTTTAACTTTTTTTCCCAGTGGATTTGATTTTGTAGTCTTTCTTTGTCATTTTTGGCAGTTCCCATAGCCTGCAATCACGGTTTCCTATTGCTAGTCTCCAGTTCAGGTAAGACAATTTTACATTTATTTTATGAGGTTTTAGTTGTGGGGGTTGGTGTTTAGATGTAGTTAGGCCTGTCTTTGTAACTTGTATTTAGTGTAGCGTGTTTAAATATGTTTAAGCTGTTGCGCAGTAAACTTTAAAGTGAAATGAAATATTTAAATTTATTTTATATCTGTGTTCCTTGTGTTTAAAATAGATTTTTACTGTACTTTGGTTTGTGCCAGTGCTGTAAGTGTTTTTGAGGGGGTTTATATTGGTGGGTTTTTACAGTTTTTATTTTTAGATGTTGGAATTCATTTTAAGTTGGATGCATTCCATTGTTTTTCAAGGAAAAAGACTGGGTGATTTCTTTTTAACCAAAACAAATTTTAACTTTTTCCTCCATTTTGTGGTTTTCTGGGAGCATTTAATTATTTTATTTTTAATTTTTCGTGTTTGTGAAGGTTTGCTTGGATCATTGGACTCACATTGGATGTTCTATTTATCTATGATTAAGTTTTTTTCATGTTTTGGCTCTTTATTCTCAATATTTTCTGGGGTTTTATCTTATGGATGGTTACTTCCCTGACCCCAATTTTTTCAATGAATTTATAAATCTTATCTGATTTTACGTATTTATTCTATTGAATGGGCAATGTTTATTTTATTGATTGTATGTTTCCTTTTCATTCCCTATATGCCTGTTTTTTTGTGCAGTGTTAATAAAGTTTTATAAGTGGTAAAAAAGTATTGTTTTATTGTTACTTGATTTAATAACATTTTGTAGGAAATATTCATAAAGTATGAATGTTTGTGTTTTAGGCAGGTTCTTGTTTTTTATAAATATGGTAGCACTGAGTGGCTAGGAAAGAGTCTTATTTTCAATGCTAGGAGTTCATGCATTTCTATAGTTTGTTTTGAGACTTGTGATGTGAGTTGTGTAACAGATTGTTTTAATCTAAGCTCTGGTGTCTGAACTTCGCACACTGTTATTCATACATCAGGTACCCTCCTAATAAATATATTGTTTGTGTATACCTGAAGGTATTTGTATGATCACTCATCTGGTTCTGTGCATAACCAGCTTCTGCTTTATATATGAACTCCCATTAAATTGTTGGTTGAGTCCGCCCAGGTAGTACCATCATATCTGGGTGTGGATAGATGCCTGTGATGAAGCATGTCACGATAAGTGAGTGAGGCGTCTACTCCAATATCTTTGGATACCCAATCGCCCAAAGATCAGACAAGGGACATCAATATACTACCTAGGGACCTGGCTTACTGCTTTTTCTTCTTCTCCGGGAAAGGCTTGATATCCGGAAGGAAATTCAAGAGGCAGCAGTTGCTTATACGTGACGAGCCCAAATTAAAGTTATCACTTGTTAAATGTAATAGGGTAACCCAAGGTTACCCTATGGGAGAGGTAGTCCTCACAATAGTGAAAAACACAGCTGTGGGGTTTTCACTACTAGGATATGTAAAACTGAAAAGTACATGCACTCTGCCCTATAGGGTGTTTAGAGCATACCCTATGGGGTGAATTATGTGCAGCAAAGAAGGAGTTTTAGGCTTGGCAAAAGTGTTATTTTGCCTAGTCAAAGTGGCAATTCAAACCTGCTTTCAGTCTGCAATGGCAGCTTGCAACATCTTTTAAGTAACTACTAAAGCGGGTGTCACAATAAATGCTGCAGGCCTACTTGTAGCATTTAGCTTACCATCCCTGGGTACATGGGAGACTACTTTACTAGATACTTAGAAGTAAATTAAATATGCCAACCAGGTGTAAGCCAATTTGCCATGTTTAAAAGAGAAGGCACACACACTTCAGCACTGGTTAGCAGTGGTAATGTGCACAGAGTTCTAAGCCTAACAAAAAGATAAATCAGCAAAACAGGAGGGGAGAAGGCAAACTATTTGGGGGCAGACCACCCAAAGGTTGACAGTAATGCAGAAAATGCACCAATTAAATTGGGGTTAAATGGCATATGTTGGCTGCAGAATGTACTTACACCATCCACATCTATGACAACAACATGTGCTACCATGAGCACCACTGTGCTCTTGCTGGACTGTGGTTTAAAGGCACTGCAACAACACATGGTAAGAAAAGGTGCCTTTGCCATGTAGGAAAACCTATATTTAGAAATTAATAGGTCATCCCTAAAGTCTGCATTTTCTTTATTAGTCCATAAGGCAGTGTCTTGTAGTTCCCACTAATCTGTAGGTTCTGCACGTTTGTAGACAACATAAACTGTGGGTGAGGTGCATAGACTGATTCCATGTCCCATGTCGTACATGTTAGCCAAGAGACCAGCTAGCTCACAGTGCCGCCACGCCCCCCAGTAGCCCAGGTTGCCTACTGTTGAGAATTAGCCACATAATATGGCTGGATCAGATCAATGGAGACAAACCTTCGTCTCGAGGACCAGAAAGGGGTGGAAGAAGTACAGTTCTGGTTCATTCAACAGCCTGGGCTCGAACAGGTGTTCTGTAAGATGGCCAGAATTCGTATTTGTCCACCGTCTCTTCCCTGACCAGTGCCCCAATCTTTGGGACCCAGCCGGGTCTTTCTGTGAGAACATTTACTTACCCAGTGGCAGCACGTTTTACTTGCACGTTGCTTTGTCATCCAGGAATTCATTTAGTTCCAGTAAAACAGTCAAACGTTCATTGATGTCAAATGGTATGTCTGCTGCCAGTGTGCCACCATTATCGAGGTCCGGGACCAACATTCTTACCACAAACAGGATTTAATATTGAGTACGAAAACCCAGGGATGTTCGTGGCATGTATGTTGTTAATTGCCCTCTGGACCCCACACAGGTGATGGACCCAACTGTGACCTGAGCCTAATACCCTTGCTGTTAAAGACTGTTTTTAAGTCACAGTTTTTCCTCTTGACCACCAAATTTCCCTCAGGATGATGGAGGGAGGAGTACCGCAAGGCCACACCCAAACTTCACATGGCTTCTTTGTAAGCCTGAGAGCTAAACGCCGGCCCTGGTCAGACTGTAGTGTGCCAATTGCGTATGTACCGATTAAGACTCTCAAGTCTTTGATAACAGTTTGGGCATCACCTGACCACTGTGGCCATAGCCCCAGGAATCTAGAGAATGAATCCACTGCCTACAAGATGCATTTATAAGACCTTCAGATTGTAAGGGACTACAGTGGTCTAAATAGGCACAAGCAATAGCCTTGTTTAAAATAAGTAGAGGTGTCTGTGGTTGACGTGCTGTGGTTGAGCCCTTCATCTGCTGGCAGATATCACATTTGAGGACAAAGTCCTTGGTCTGTTTAATAAGACTTTGCCACCAATAGCGCTGCTATAGTAATGAAACTGTAGCAGTAATCCCTGCATGTGCTGAACCCAGTCCCTCATGTGCAGCTATTTTCAGTCCTAATATGTGATTAGTGTTTGGTATGACTGTATCCCCCACTCCTGGAATCTGAGCATACAGTATTTTCTGTGCATCTAATTTGTAGGAGTACTTGAGTGGAAAACCTTTCGGCAGGTGCGTCAATGCATGCAGCATTGAAAGGCAACATGATGTCTCTGTCTATTCTCATACTGGAACGAGTGATTGCAGCAATGGCAGCAGTACGAACTGTTGCCGTAGCGGCTTTATCAGCCATGGATTCCCCTGCAACGTGAATGCCAACAAGTTGATGACTCAATATGTGTATTACATAAGTCCATGGCATGCAATCTTTCAGCTTTGCCACATGTTCCCAAAGCATCTTGTGCTTGATAGGTGTGGGGAATCCATTATCCATAATATTCAGTGCCCGTATCAGGGCCCTGAGCTCTGCCAGCTGCACTGTGCAATCATCTAGTGACTGTGTGTGTGTTTCTTCAGGATGGAATTTTCCATCATGCATGCAACCTATTACTATTGCGCATTCAGTGGAATATTGGTGTTTTGTCCCTACAGCAGGCTGGGCAGATGCATCAGTATAGATGATATAATCATATTGATCTGGAGGCATTATTTAATCCAGCTGAGGATATTCTTGTTCATATGAGGCACAGGGTCAGAGCTGATTTGCATATAGCCAGTGTCTGACCTAGGGTGGTGTGGAGTGCCAAAAAACGAGGGATTTAGGCCCGGATCTTTGTACTGGGGTGAATGTAAGACATTGTTCTGCATTCTGTCCATCAACTGCGTTTTTTGCAATTTTCACCCCGAGTGGGCTGGGTATGCTCAGATGTGAGTCTCAGGCTCTCCACATCACTGGAGTCAAGCTATCCAGGCTGAAGAAGGCTGATAGCCAGAAACCGGTCCTTGGATGCTTGATTCCGGTCTGGGAAAGACATGGCTTGGTAGTTCATGCTGGACTGTTGCCATGAGGCACATGGTCAAGGCTGATTTGCATATAGCCAGTGTCTGACCTAGGGTGGTGTGGAGTGCAAGAAAACGATGGATTAAGGCCCAGATCTTTGTCCTGGGGTGAATGTAAGACATTGTTCTGCATTCTGTCCATCAACTGTGTTTTTTGCAATTTTCACCCTGAGTGGGCTGGGTATGCTCAGACGAGAGTCCCAGGCTCTCCACATCACTGGAGTCAAGCTATCCAGGCTGATGAAGGCTGATAGCCAAAAACCCGTCCTTGGATGCTTGATTCCCGTCTGGGAAAGACATGGCTTGGTAGTTCGGACTGGACTGTTCCCATGAGGCACAGGGTCAGAGCTGATTTGCATATAGCCAGTGCCTAACCCAGGGTGGTGTGGAGTGCAAAAAAACGATGGATTTAGGCCCAGATCCTTGCTCTGGTGTGAATGTATGACATTGTTCTACATTCTGTCCATCAACTGTGTTTTTTGCAATTTTCACCCCGAGTGTGCTGGGTATACTCAGACGTGAGTCCCAGGCTCCCCACACCACTGGAGTCAAGCTATCCAGGCTGAGGTAGGCTGATAGCCAGAAACCGGTTTTTGGATGCTTGATTCCGGTCTGGGAAAGACATGGCTTGGTAGTTCGGACTGGACTGTTCCCATGAGGCACAGGGTCAGAGCTGATTTGCATATAGCCAATGTCTAACCCAGGGTGGTGTGGAGTGCAAAAAAACGATGGATTTAGGCCCAGATCCTTGTACTGGGGTGAATGTATGACATTGTTCTACATTCTGTCCATCAACTGTGTTTTTTGCAATTTTCACCCCGAGTGTGCTGGGTATACTCAGACGTGAGTCCCAGGCACTCCACACCAATGGAGTCAAGCTATCCAGGCTGATGAAGGCTGATAGCCAGAAGCCGGTCCTTGGATGCTTGATTCCGGTCTGGGAAAGACATGGCTTGGTAGTTCGGACTGGACTGTTCCCATGAGGCACAGGGTCAGAGCTGATTTGCTTATAGCCAGTGTCTAACCCAGGGTGGTGTGGAGTGCAAAAAAATGATGGATTTAGGCCCAGATCCTTGTACTGGGGTGAATGTATGACGTTGTTCTACATTCTGTCCATCAACTGTGTTTTTTGCAATTTTCACCCCGAATGTGCTGGGTATACTCAGACGTGAGTCCCAGGCTCTCCACACCACTGGAGTCAAGCTATCCAGACTGATGAAGGCTGATAGCCAGAAACCGGTCCTTGGATGCTTGATTCCGGTCTGGGAAAGACATGGCTTGGTAGTTCGGACAGGACTGTTACCATGAGGCACAGGGTCAGAGCTAATTTGCATATAGCCAGTGTCTAACCCAGGGTGGTGTGGAGTGCAAAAAAACGATGGATTTAGGCCCAGATCCTTGTACTGGGGTGAATGTATGACATTGTTCTACATTCTGTCCATCAACTGTGTTTTTTGCATCTCTCTCACTACAGCAGTCTCTACCACTGTGAGAATGTTCTTAGTGGGTGCAAAACGCATTTCAGCAGTTGTGTACAAATGTGATTTGTATAAAATAGGTACTGTATCACCTTTGCTAAATGGACATGTGTACCCGGTTGACCTAGCGACAACACGGATCACCAGATTTGTGGCATTTACACGTGTGTGTTAATGTTTGAAAGCTATCATATCAGCTTGTACGGAACGCAACATTTGTGTGTGTTCCTGTGTCCAATGTGTGCTTGAAAAGTCTGATCTAATCAAGTTTTAGAAAGGTGTCACCCATTCTGCCAAATCCAAAATGTATGTTCCGCCAACATTTTAAAAATGTTAAAATCAATTGTTCTCTTTCCAGACTTATTGGAAATTGGTGCAACACACATCTTTCTTAAAAATGTGTTGCCAGGCTTTTGTCTTCACTTGACAATTAATTTCCTAAAAATATGACATTGAGATGGGCAATTTTAGATTTTTTTAATTTAAATTTGTAGCACAGGAAAGCAAATCCCAGAATTATACGGTCTACTCTATCCAAATGTTCCATTAAATCATTGTCCTTTAGATATTTATCATCAATGTAGGACAATGCCTCTTCATAGAAACTTTGAAGTAACTCTGGAAACAGCCCAGGGGTATTCTTATATCCCGGAGGCAAACAACAAAATTGCCGCTGTTAGCCCAGCACTGAAAATGCTGTCAAATATCTGCTTCCAGGAGCTATATTTTGCCAGAAAAATCCACTTGAGATATCAGGTATTGTTTTGTATATTATCCACACAATGTCGTTCATTAATGCAACACTGTGTGCATTTTGTACTGTGAACGTGTGAGTGGATGTGTTTAAATGTCTGTAATTTAATACTAGATGGTTTGAGTTGTCTGGTTTCATTACGGGAAACAAGAGTTTATTCATTGATAAGGTGCAATTTTCTATTACACCCTCATACTCAAGTTGTTCTAGGATTTCCTAACTTGTTTTTAGCTATATGTTTTATTGCGTATTGACTCTAGGATTGAGGAGAGGATTTCAATGGTACCTCATGATGAGGTGACTCATCATCCTACCCACATGATTGCGGAATAATGCAGGAACTAGCAATCACACCCACACCTTGGCATAAGAATGTCTAACTGATTCTGGAATAAGGTCAGAAAAAGCAGGTAAAATCACTGTTTCCCTGTTGGCATTCCATTGTGAACTCAGGTGGCTTGTCTTTGTCAGTCAAAAGAATATTCTAACCGTGTGCCAAGTTGTCCCAAAACAGAGCCTTGATATTTATTGGCATGTCCCCCTCCAATTGGAGTGTAATTTTGTATAAACTATGGGGAATACTAGTATCAGGTGCTTACACCGTAATATGCTCACTGAGCAGTAAAGCTGCAAGATAATCCATCATGTTCCGGTGGGCTATTGTGAAGTCTGCCGCATTTCCCAGCATCATCGCTGCCCATTCCTTGCTCAGAATCAGAGTCCTCAGTATTCTGGGCAGGCCTGATTTTAATTCTGGCTTCCTTTTTCTTTTTGAATGGAGGTTTAGTTTTTTTTTGTTTTTCTTCTTCAATAATGATGTAGTAAAATGAGCATTGTGGTTCCTTCTTTGGCTTCAAATGCTCTTCCAATCTGGCTTCTGACCATCCATCTCTCTCCGACAATGTATCGGATGACTCCCGAAAGGAACAAGATGAATGTGTATCAGTATCCTGATACCTGTCAGGCTTTCTAATATTATCACCGTTTCGGAGAGTATATCTTTTTTTAGGTGGCTTTCTGCTGAGGTGACCCACCCTGTGACATTTGCTAGTCTTTATTTTGTTGTTTATTATCCCACTTCTTCTTCACTGAAGAATCTGGTGCTTGCTTAAAGTGTTCCTTTTCAGAAATACTCTTAACTTATGGTTTAGCAGGTCTGGCTCCCAAATTATCTCTACCTAGCATACCATAGGTTTCTTCGATAATCTTAGGTAATTCCTGCTCCTGCTGTACAGTGGTGAGATCCCTCAGTTGTTGGTGTATAGCCAATGCAGCTGCCTCCCCTTTTATGTTAATTAACATAATGGCCAACACTGCGTCAAAATTGCCCATGAGTTTCATCCCTAAGACCAGGGCATGTGCTGCCCGTACTCCTTCTGTAGATGCTTCAACACATCTGGTAGGACAGCCAGAGAAGGGATACCATATGTTCTGGTATAAACGGCAGTGAAGACTGTACCCCAATTTGCACAGTCTTCCTGTATGGGGTAAACACTGCTTCAAGCTGGCTTGTTTTTTGTGCTATCTAGAAAGAAATTTGCTCCAGACTGTTGGGAATTTTTTACATAACAGCATTCTGTGTTTGTAGGCTGATACTCTTAGTAGCCAATTGTCGTTATGTAGTTTGAGCAGTCCACGCAGAGTTTACTGTAAGTGTTTGCATTACCCCCTCATGGGTCCTCCCCGTCCCAGTCCTTACTACGTGAGGTAGTCCTGCCTCCACCTAGTTAATCACAATGCCAGTATGCTTAAACTGCATAAGCCCCGCCCACCTACTGCCATGCCTGTATTTTTTCACATAGTAAGGACTGGAAAGGGGAGGACCCTAATCGGGGTAATGAAGATTACCGGTAAGTAACAAGACATTATGAACTGTGTGAGATGTACGTATATTTTTTTTTATTTTGTACACATTTATGCTGCAGTTAAATCAGCAGTATCAGGATGTGGTGTGTATGCAGCTAAGACCTGCCATGTCGCTCCTTCTTTCGGGAGCAGACAGAGTCTCATTTGCTTTGTTGTGTGTGGGAAGGCACCTTTAAACCTATTAATATGTTTTCGGTAAGAAAAAGAAACCTCTATGTCTTCATATGGAGTGTATTTATTTGGTGCTTCATCCTCAATATATGTATGAAATAATTGCAGATGGTAATTTAACCCAGGAATAGAATACCTCTGGCCTGAATGCTTTGTGTGCCTCAACCACTAGGGTAACATCTCCACCCATAGCCGGGAGATCAAAGTCTAATTATTTGAGAGTAACTGCATTTCTTCTGTTCTCTGCAATGTTTAATGTGTGGGCAGCTTCTTCCCTAGATATAATTTAAATTAATTAATTACCGAAAGGGTTAATACAAAGTGGAAGGTGTATCCTTCAAGCTTTAATAACCTACAGCCAATACATAGGGTCTACCTACTCAGCTAAGGTGGATTCACTACCGCCACAGAAATCTCTGGTTTGGAGTAGGAATCTCTGAGAAGGCACAACTTAACTACTCAGGTCATCCATAAAAGAAGAACGCAACCAAGGGTAAGGCCACATGTGGTGTAGGTCCCACTAATCTGTAAGAACTGCACTCTTGTGGAGAACATACAATTTGGGTGAGGTGCTCCGACTGATACCATGCACCCCATAGTATTTATTGACCTAGAGACAAGCTAGCTCACAGTGCCACCAAAAGGCCCACCTCTAACCAAACAGGGAGCAAATGGTTTCTGGAAACCACTGAACATGACAACCCTGACCCCTCAGAGATTCTGGTACAAGATCTAGAAACCTTTCACTCAGTCACTCATGCACTCTTGCTTTCAGCGAAATATGCAGAGAATACACCATGTAACGTTTTCAATATATTTATTGAACAAACGTTAATATTGTATAGAATACATTTTCTGCAATAATCAGTAGACAGAAGCATATGGAAGTGATCAAAAAGCACCAAAATAGTGAATAGCAGATATAGTTCCACCACGGTTCTAAAACAGTGTGTATATGCAGGCATATAAAACAAGATAGTAATTAGACCTAATCCCACTACACTTTGATGCCTACTCCATGTGTGTCCAGAGGGTATGTAGGTCCATAGCCAAGAATCCCAACATGGGATGATCCAACATCATTAACTGGTGGGAAAGAATGTAGGACCCTGTCTTGGTCACAATCTAGACACCCCTCATGGAGATGTCAGGCAGCTTCTTTTCGAAACCTCAGCATGTAGGGACCCATCAACGCCAGCTGAAGTGTCTCCTCTGCTAACCCCGGAAATGATTATGTATTTGTAATAAAAAGCATACTTGAAATGTTTATTGCAGATTAGCATTGTTATGAATAATGTATATGTAGATAGCCCTGTATCCTCATGGATGAAGATAGAACAACAATTTTACCGCTTGCGCAAAGGCCTTGTGCTTGGTGTTCGAGGCATCATGATAATGTCGTGCGAAGCCAGTTTTAAAAGCAGAGCCATTTCAGAGACACTAATCCAACTCTGTCACACACGCCAATGTGTTCAAAAGGTTACACTAAAATGTTATTATGTAGAACAAAGAAAATGTAAGAAAATGTGAAGTGTTGCTACATGGGCCTAACATGGGCACATAACAGCAGGGTGTCAAATATATTACAAATTAGCTTATTGCGACTATTTATACTGTGTGACTTTTGATACCTTGAGTAAAAAAGTAACTTTATTAAAATGTCTTGAGAATGACTGACACACAACTGGCTTAAAAACAGTTCTGTGACTCATTGTGCCTCAGAGCTAGGACAAACATACTAAACTGGGACATCTCTGGCTGACCACATAACAGGGATTTGGCAGAACAAATGACAATCTTAATAGAACTGCTTTTGAATATGAGATACAGAGGAGGGTTTATCCCATACAATCACGGGCTCCAGCCACAGTATTGGAGAGAACCAGTATGGATACTTTTTTATGGGAGAAGAGCTAATTTCAATAAGGCAGTGGCTAAGTAGCTAACAATATGCCTGCCTGCTGGTAACAGAAGGGAACTGCCATATTGAAACAGGACCACACAGTAATTTTACTGTATGGCAAAGAAGAGAAAGTGCAGTATAAGAAAAAGGAGGTGAACTGCAAGAAGATTGTTAGGATTGGGTGGCAGCACTTCAATAGGCATTGGCTAGTGCATACAATAAACTTGACACCTCAATCACTACCCCTCAGAGCATTCCTGTACCCGTGAACAATCTACATGAATGGCCTTGCTGGAAAACCACTTCTGACTCCTGTTGAAAGAAAATGACTAATTCAAGGGCTTGTAGTTTTGTTACTCCTGTTGGCATTCATGTTTCTGGAAAAGTGCTCAAAGGTTAAAGTGAACTGTTTACTGCAGGTACACAAAAATCAAAAGGATTCCTGACTCCAAGAATTCCCAGTTAACCACAGAGGACTGCACCCTGCAGGATGCCTGTCTGGAGAGGGACAAAGGACCATATTTATCAAACTTTAATGCAACACAACAAGACACATTGCTGTGCTGCACTGCATGAAAGGGAGAGAGAGAGGGCAGGAATGTGCCATATATAACATTATATGGCGCATTGCTGTCATCTCCCTGTGCTGGTACGCATTATGCTGTCTTGCACCAATGAGGCATCCGTGGGTTGTGGTGAAAGGGTACCTGTTTTGTAAGAAGGATACCTTCCTGCATAAAGACAATCAGAGGCATGAATCAACAAGGAGAAATAAAGATATTTCTGCTCATTGTGCCACTCCTGGCAAGGCGTAGGATTTTGACTCATCCCCAGGTTTACCTATCTCGGTAAATCTGGGAATGCGCCATAATCCATGGGTAAATGCATGGGAACACCACGCTCCACCCATGGAATGACTTCAGAGGACAGAATAATGCAAGGCACTGAATTGCACTTCCTTGTGTAACTCCAGATATATCAATCCATGCAAGGTGGCGGTGCGTGGCTTGGTAAATTTCATTCCCGGTTTTGCTTCACCCTGCGTCACCTTACGTGGCACAAGTGTGACATAAAACCTTGATAAACATGGCCCCTCATGCCTATATTCCTACCCTGAAAAGCTAGGGGCTGTAGGACTGATCAGAAGGAAATCTCCTAGCAGCTATAGAAAAGTGTCACATAGTCATTTATTCCATCCTCTGCTTGCATGACTGGGATTTTATTAGCCTTTCCCAGGAAGGTTGCACCCTAAGCAAGTGAGAAGTTGAACCTTCAGCAGAGTTGAAAACAGATTCAGCGAGACCTCATGATAAAGGTACCGGGCCTTGTGTGGTCCGGTCTGGCTTGCCATGATGGAGGATCTTGACTCCTCAAAAAGTACCTAAGGGTCTGATTTAAAGTTTGCAATCCAGGGTACTTTGTCATAAAATTATGGATATTCTCTTTTTACTAAAAGTGCATTAGAGCCTATGCCACTTGAAATTAGGGAGTAACCAGTTGATTAAACTTTAAATCAGATCCTTAGACTGGCGTGAGGCAGCAAATCGATCCAACAGATAAAGCACTCCCAGCAGCCTAGAAAACCATCAATGTAATAACATTGATTTACCAAACTTTTAAGTACCACCTTACAATCACAGTTGCTCACCATGAAGAAGTCACACTCGAGAGGCACCCACAACATTCCTTGGTTTTAAATCAGAGGGGTGTAGAATGAATTAACCCAAGACAAACATCAGGAGAAGAGCCGGTTGCAAGATCTGTTCTTGGAACGTCAACGGGTTAAGCACAAAGTTGGAGGAAGACGATTTCATAGAGTTCATCACACAACACAACATACCTCTACTTCAGGAAGCCTGGCAGACAAAAAACTTGCCACTCGTGGGATATAAAGAACAATTTATCCCAGCAGAAAAGGAGACATGGCACGGTAGGGCAAAAGGAGGGCTATCATCTTTATATCCATGACTTCCTTTGGAGAGATTGCTGTACTGATTTAGATTCGACATGGATGCAATGCATTAAAGTCAAAATCTCTCCTACCGTGGGTCTATTAATTCTGAATTTATATATGCACCCAGTCGGAAAAGACAAAGGGAAAATAATTAGGCAACTAATAGCTGCAATTACAGCGCTGACAACCACCTGCCCAAGTGATAATATGATAATAACAGGTGACTTCAACATGAACCTAATCCAAGGACAGGATTTAGCGAACTTTATACAGCCACAGCAGGGCAATTGAAGTAGACAAGATGCAATGGGGAAGAAATGTGCAGCAAAATTGGAAGCCCTCTTTCTGCACATGCTAAATGGAAGAGGTCCCTTGGACAGACAAGCAGCCCTAACAAGGGTCACCAGGAACACAGGCTCAACAATAGATTTTACATTAGCAGACCCTGATCTATTTCCTCACATCAAAGATTTCCATATCCTGGAACGGGTTGAAAGTGACCACTATCCCCCGATCTTTACATTATCTATCAATCCAAAAGAATTGGAACAGGCGCATCCCCTAACATTGAACACTCAACTCTTTAACTTACAACAATTAAACTGGAATAAAGACATCTACAATCTAATGAAGACATGTCGCTCATTGCTCTCACTGTCAGTAGAAGCTCAAGATACAGTAAAGGCCTGGGAGTCCTTTGTAGTTAACAACAACAAAAAATACCAAAACAAGTGCAGAGGACACAAAATAACAAGAAACAGAGAAGGGAAGTGGTACACGCCAAAGATGCGTTCCATAAAAACGCGGATGAATACATACCTAAGGTCCTATCGAAAAAAGGACCCCAATTATCACAATAAACTCTCACATCAATAGAACATTTTAAAAAGGAGCTAAAACATGAAACCAAGGTGGCCAAGCAAAAGTATAAGGAAAACCTCGAGACCACCACACTCCATGCCAGCGAGCTGCAAAATTCCAAACAGTTCTGGGCAAAAATAAACCTTATGCTTAACGGTAAACAGCAGCAGTTCAACTCAGACATGACAGATCAAATCTGGAGCTCTCACATTGATGCAACATACAATACCACACTGGACAAGTGCATAGACAATACAACTGATATCCCAACAGAGCTCAATCCGACTCCCAGTTCGAGAACAACCCCAGAAGCTGAGAATCCCAGCAAGCAAAAAGATTCACCTCATACGCTTAGTCTGGTACTGGTGGAAGCTTCAGCTCTGGATCCAATAAAGTCATTCCAAATCAAAGAAAGCAGTAAGCCAGCTTTTCTGGAGCATAAAGGAGGAACAGAGGAGATAACTCCAAAGCAGGTTCTGAAGACTATAAATCACCCAAGAGCAGACGGGGCTGCCGGACCAAATGGCCTACCCAACACTCTATTTAGGCAAGATCCTACGTTTTGGTCTAGCCTCTTATCCCCCTAGTTTTGTAACAGCTTAAGGACCGGGAATATTCCTGACTCATGGACGGGCAGCATCCTTCAACTGATTCATAAATCAGGGACACGCTCAGACCCCAACAACTACAGGTTAATAGCCCAAATAGACGTTGAGGCCAAGATCTACGCATCAAACTTATTGGCAGACCCGGAGACTTGGGTCAGAAGCAAAAACGTGTTCCAATGACACAAACAGGATTCCGTGCCAGCATCGGCACCCTAACAAACTTATCAGCACTAACTCTCCTAGCTAAGAAAGCAATTGATAACTCTAACATCCTATATACATGCATTCTGGACCTCAAAGCTGCTTTTGATAAAGTGCCAAGATCTAAACTATGGGTTAAAATGAAAGCTTGGAGCGCCCCTCCCAACTTATTGGGAGCAATCATCACCCTTTATTCGCATACCTGGGTCCAAATAAAAAAAGGGGACGGTCGGCGCCTAACAAGGACATTTCCAACAATAAACGGGCTGAAGCAAGGATGTGTGCTGGCCCCTAGCCATCTATACCGCCGACCTAGAGAGCGACCTACGCACAATCCATGGTGACCCACCGAAATTGACATACACCCATAGTGAGTCTGCAATATGCGGATGATATTGTGCTCCTCTTTCAAACTCCACTTCGTTTACAACGGCTGATCTCACAACTCGCGCTGTACATCTCAAACGCACAATTAACAATAAACCTAAAAAAATCTAATGTACTATGTTTCTCCATCACACGTAAAAAACAACAAAAATTTGTTTGGAGGATAAATTCTGGTATTCTAACCCTTGGGAATGCAAAATCAAAACAACTTCAATTTGCTTTCAAAACCATACAAAGAAAACTAAGCGGTAGCTCAACCGGACACCTGCTAAGGGTTATAGCAGCAAAATTTCTGCCTTCAATCACATATGGCTCAGAAATGATGGCCAAAAAGGACTCTAGAACGCTAAACCTTGCCCAATCAAGATTGTTTAAAAAACTCTTCTCAATTACGCAACATATTTCCCAAGCGCAAATACGCTTGGTATACGGATTAACAAATCAGATACCGGCCAGACAAGGGGTCGTGGCCAAATATTACTGGTGCATGAGGGATGCTGAAGATAATACGCTTGCCCATCTCTGTTGGGAAAAGGTTGAAAAACAGGCTAAGTAGACCAATTTCACATGCAAGTCTCTTAGGCAAGCGCTTCTATTGCTAAATCTGGAAGAAGCTTGGCATTCACCAATGCTATATCTTGTTTTTAAACAAACCACCAACAAAGCCATCAAACAAGGATCGTGCTAATAGACAAAGCATTAGTGGCTGGCAAAAGTCATGCCTCGATCGTGATGCCAACATATAAACAACTGAAACAACAATTCTATTTACAAGAATGTTTCAGGGATCACTATAAGAGGAAACTAAGCTTATTGAGGTTCGGGCGGTTTCCGAGTAAAGATCTCACCCCAAAATGGTTATGGACCTGGAAAACTCTGGATTGTTGCCTCTGTGATAAGGGAGTAGAGTCATTATTGCATCTATTATGTATCTGCCTGGCCTTACAAAATCAAAGGAAGATCCTCCTGAGGCCACTCCTGAGTGAAAGTCAGGACATGCAGGGCGGCTGTGATGAAATGCCTCAGTGGGTCTTCGATACAAGTTTCCTGCAAAACGATAAAATTCCTGACATTTGCTGCTCAGAAGCTCGAAAAAAAGGAAGGAGCAAAAGAGGAACTGGGACATATGGACACCTTGCAGCCGGACCCAGATCCTCTTTCATTCTCTTTACAGCCGCCCTTCCCCCCTCTTTTTCTCTTTTATTTTAAGACACAGCAAGCATTTTATTTGTGACAAGATGGGACAGTTACATCCAATCAAATATAAGCCCTTATGTGTGCAGTCCCCCTTGTTATAACTGTCATTTGCTGGACTCAATCTTTTAATGAGAGGGCCACCGCCTTATAAAAGTGCTACCCCTTTTTCCTTTTATCTTTGTATATTTAAAAACGCTCTCCCTGTTTTTACCTATCATTTATATCTGTGCAAAGTCACCCAGGACACGGAACATGTTTTATGCTGTTTTACGCTGATTCAATATGTTGATGATTATCACATGGTGGTAAACTCCACCCTTTTACGATTTTAACAAATCAAATAAAAGTATTTATGTGTAAGTACCACCTTTAGTAGGGATCTTTGAAAGTACTGAGGCATAATATAGCCCTGCTTGTAGCCAGTGAGTGAAGAGAGCGAGCAGACCATTTTTAAGGTCTTGGTAGAGGTTCTCCGTCTGAAGAAGAGTTTGAAAAACTCTGGTCAAATAGTACATTTTAAAACACAATTTTCACACAAGTTTTCTAAAGGCCCATAGCCTCGGCAAAGACACGATTTAAATGCGACATGCCAATAAAAGATGACCATTCTCAGGAGGTGAACACAATTCTTTTCTTAAATTGTACTATGGAGGTGCCACCATATGACAAAGATTACAGAAAATATGCTAGTACCATGGATGATCATTATGGCAAAAATTGCTTCAGTATGTCAGAGCCATGGCTGCTCCTTCAAATATTCCAGGGTCAGCAATTTTCCACAGATGCCCACTGTGCCAAGAAGTACCCCCAGTATGTCAGTATCATTAGTTCGTAATGGATGCACGTTGTGCTACAAATGACCCCCTATATGCTGTAAAAAAAAAATTCTTTTTGCCATGGAAACATTTGTAGGACAACATTTACCTTCAGGATGCTACAGTCATCTGCAGAGGTGCAAGCATAACACATTTTCACTCACACTCACTTGCATTTACTCTTACCCATTCTCACTCACATTCATTTTCATTCATTCACTAGCACACATTCATTCTCACTCGCTCTCGGTAGTACTAGAAATGTTTTAGCCCATTTCTCACACTCAACTGCTAGACCTAATAGCAAACATGTAATCTGGCTCTCCCTCTAACTTCTGTCCCCCGCATGTCATAGCCACTCTTTCCACCATTCTTGCACCCAATGTTACATCATTATGTAACCAATCCCTGACTTTAGCAGCTGTTCCTTCAGCATGAAAAGTTGCCCGTGTTAAACCTATTTTTTTTAAAGCCCATGCTGATTCCAAGGAGCCGGCAAACTATGGCCCTATATCTTTACTCCCTCTGATAGGAAAAGCGCTAGAATCCTATGTCAACAAACAGCTTTCCTCCTATCTGGGGAATCATTATCTGCTGGATGCCTCTCAATCCAGCTTTTGACCCTCTCACAGAACTGAGATTGCTTTTATAGCAGAAGTCGACACTCTTAGTTTATCTTTGGATGTTGGGTTTCGAGCTATGCTGGTCCTTCTCGACCTGTCAGCAGCGTTTGACACCATATCACATTCTATTTTGATTCAATGCCTCTATGAGATAGGGATTCAGGGCACTGTCCTTAACTGGTTTATAGATTTTCTTAAAGACAGGGCCCAAACGATCTCCATTGGCCCTTCTCAATCCAAAACCCTTTACCCGGGTAAGGAAGTGACCCAGTGCTCCACTCTGAGCCCTACGCTTTTAAACATCTATGTCACCCCCCCTTACCCAGCTAGTCAAGTCCTGTATTTTTTAAATACTTTCCAATGCATACGATACCCAACTGGTCATATCCTTTGGGCATGAGATTGAGAATGTTAAGTATCGATTGAGCGCCTGCATGAGAAAAATTGCCACCTGGATGTCCCTAACTGTCTTAAGTTGAATGGGGCTAAAACAGAGATTCTTCTGTTTGGCAGAGCTCAACTCTACTGTACAGATGATTAGTGGCCTGCTGAGCTTTGCCCTGCCCGTTCACTCACCGACACAGTCAGAAACTAGGGTATACTGGTAAACAATAAGCTATCAATGAAAGATCAGGTTATGTCCGCGGTAGCACCTGCTGTGAGACAATGCGCTTCCTCAGAAGGCTCTTTCAATGGCTTCCGACGAGTACTCAAAAAACCCTTATCCAAGCATTGATACTGAGCCGCAGTGACTATGGAAATTCTTGTCTTGTAGCATCTAACAAGCCCCTCCTTTCCAAGATGCAGGTGGTTCAAAACACTGCAGCTCACCTGGTTAACACAATGCCACCAGGCACACCTTCAGTACCATTACTTGGAGACCTTCAGTGTCTCCCCATAAGGAGAAGAGCATGGTTCAAATTACTGTCCCATACTAATAAATCATTGTCAAGCAACAAACCCAAGTATTTGCAGGACAAACTCAGTCCCTATTGTCGCAACAAAATCCTTAGATCTAAAAATCAACTTCTTTGCCCTCAGCGTATTTGAACAACCAAGTACGATGGACGAGCCTTCTTTTGTCTTGCTCTCTACCACTGGAACAGGCTTTTCTTGTTCATATGGACATGGACTGACTTCCTGGTTTTACAAAGCATCTTAAGACCTGCAGTGTTTTTTTTCTCGCAGAGCCATCAGTGATAAGTGCTGTTTTAACCCGTTGACCGCAGCGTGAAGTCCGCTGCGGTGCGGACGAAATGATGAGTCGGCGGGTTTGGGATGGCACCCGGCCGTCCTACGCACACACCCACTGTGACAACAGATGGCTGGGGGGCGTCCGACGCATGGAAAGGGTTAATCTTTGCTAATGTAATACAATGCCACGGAGAAGATTATCATACATGCCGAAGAAACAAGGGATGGCCGCGACTGAGGAAAATATTTTTTCACATCTGAAAAAGAAAAGTATAGACCCTTTTGTCAAAAGCTTATTGCTACAGAGGCTTGTGACCTACCTCACAGGTATCAGTCAGTGACTAAGAATGGTAACCAGAGAGGGGCTCGTATGCAGGGACTTGTAGTTGATTTTTTCCTTGAGTATTCTTGATCCAGAGCACAGTGCACAAAAGAGCTTCCCAAATTCCTATTTATAGAAGCAGTTAAAATACATGTCTTTCCTTTAAAATAAACTTTCCAATTGAACTTAAACATTGAATAGTTTTTAACAGTGGCTTACTGCCAGGCTTGTTAAAAGAAACATGCTAAGGTGGAATGCTGAGAAATAAATAAGTGAAACTTGATAGAACATAGCAATATTTTACGTTCTTTGGTAATTGAGTCTAATACCCTTTCTTGTAAAGCAGAGCTTCAAAAAAATAGAAAAACTAAGAAAGTTTTGAAAATTACATTTAACGGCAAGCAAGTGTGAAAAAATGTACATTTATCTCCCGTTTTTCACTAACCACCCTTCATCAAGTTTGCCACAATTAAAATTCAGTGAAGGACATTCGAGAATAACACATTTGACAGGGGTCAGAAGCAATTAAACAATTTTAGGAATAGAGCCTTCCATTGTAGCTCTTTGCTTGCAGAAGTTAACAACCTATCACATACATATTCATTAATTTTGACAAGCCATCTGACATGGAGCATTTTTTTTTAAATGCTAAATATTAATTTAACAATTTCTCCGAAATTGGCAAAAAAGCACTCCAAATTTTTATTCACAAAACATGTATAAATTATTACTCAGGAGACAAAAAAAGTTTTCTTACACAGCATTCCATTACATAAAAAAAGTTAAAAATACTGAACTGCAGTGCACGTATTTGGATATAAGCACTGGCATCAATCAGTACAGATTTGTAGCTTTGTTAACTTATTTATTTCTTTTTACGTACTGTGATATTTATATAGTGCAGCCTTCAACAAATAGGTAGCGAAGCGTTTCACATGAAACAACAACCGAGAGAAAATCACATGAAGGTTAATCCAAAAATGTAGATGAGACTGTATGTGATATATAAGGAATAAAGTGACCCCTGGTGTACATGATAAAGATATTGCAAGTCACAGAGGAGTACCATATCCATATAGAGGAACGTGGCCTATGGCCTTATAATGTTAGGAAACTCCTAGGGGACTTGCAATATCCTTATCATGTAAACCAGAGGGTACATTATCCAACATAATACATGGTCACACCATCACCTTTCCCAAAAACAACTTTAAACCTTGGTGCTAACTCTTTCATATGAAAGAGCAAGCATGCTTGCAAGCATGAATAATAAAACTAAACACACTAGTGCAAAATTAACACATTAAAAACCGGTAAGATATTTGTTTCAAAGAGATATTAGAAAAAGTTCCATACAAGGCAGTTTAAAAAAAAGATAGCTGCATTCGCTAGGAATGTGTTGTCACTGATTATAATAAAATGACAGTTACAAAACAGCGGGGGAACCCAGACAACCACGAGGCCAGGGTAATGTACAGTACACAAAATGGGTTGGTCACTTGTAGCCCAGCAGTAGATTCTTCCTTTCCTTTTTCCTTTTCCCTTTTCCTCTTGTCCCTCTCTTTTCCTTCCCTCCTTGTTCTCTTTTCTATCTTCTCCTTCTTCTTTTCTTACTGTCTTCTCTCTTGCTCTCTTTTCTCTTTTTTGCGGTTTCACTTTTCTCTCTTTATTTTCCTTTTTATGGTGATACTTTTGTTGCTCATTTTGATTCATTGACATACCCCTTATAATATTTTCCATATTATTAATTTATTCCTTGAATATTCTGTTCTATCATTTGACCAACTATTGTACTGCTACTTTTTATTTCTCCCTTCGATTGTATCACCTTATATTGTAGTTAACTATTTATTCTCTTCTTAAAATTTAATAAATCTATTGAACAAAAAAAAATTGGGTTGGCCACAGTGGAATTAAACTCAACAATATATGCAACATCACCTTTCGAAAATCGTATTTTGCAATTTATTCATATTTAGAACATGGTAATATATTCAAATGGCAGTATACATATCTACTTTGGGGCCGATTTTGATTTCGGTAGGAAGGGCTCCGAACCATGTTCGGAGCCCTTCCGCCCAATCGGTCAGTGCCGGCAGGATTTGTTTCCGACCGAGCCATTCCGATTGACTCGGTAGGAAAGGAATCCGACTCGGATTTCCGGATTGCGCACGACAGGCTCGGAGAGCCTGTCCGCAGTCCAGAAATCCCTCAGTACTCGCCCGGTCGCCTCTTTACGACGGAGGAAGTACGATGGCAGCTTTTCACTGCCTTTTCGTGCCGTTGTGTCCCCCACGAAAAGGCAGTAGGAAGCTGTTGCTGGGGGACCCCAGCCTGTCCCCCATGGGTGTGAGGCTGCCGGATGGCAGCCTGGGGTCACCTATGGTGCCCCTCCGTTGATCCCTGCACCCGGTGGCAGGCACCTTGGGGTGCCGGCCACAGGGTGCAGGGATGAACTGCACCCCTGCTTTCAGCAATGCAGGCATGCATTCCGCTCGGAATGCATGCTTGTATTGCAAAGTATACGAATGCGACCAAACCCTGTTCGGGCGCCTCGTACTAGCAGGGCTGTAACTGACGACAGCAGGCCGGTCGGTTACATCTCCTGGCCGATGTCGGACGGACTCAGGTCTATGCAACATCGGAATCGGCCCCATAGTTGTGAAGAGGTGCTCCAAAAGGGAAAGAAAGGGGTGTTACAAGGTGTGCGTTGGTGAGGGTTGATAAAAAAAGGAAGGGCGGTGTGCAATATATACATCAGCAACTGAAAAAAACCTATCCAGCCAATTAAAAGGATAAATATACATGAAAACCATAATATTATAATGATGCAGTCAATCAATCGCTGTTGTTTATATGTAGAAATTGAAAACACCGTTGATGTTTCAACCCCAATGTTTGGGCAGGAAATTTGAAACCTTACATATGTGTCTTCTTCAGGACAAGGGGCGACCCCTTGGGATTGTTTAAACGTAAGGTTGGCTTTATTAATTCAGGTGATGGAAAACAGTAAATAATCGTGCAGCATTTAAACAGAGCAAGAAAATGAAAGTTACACTTTAATCCACTAAGAGAAATCTAGTGGGAATATTCAAAAGTATTGACCCTGAGGTCCCAATGTCAAAGGGACGAGCGTCTAAATCGGAAACATGACTCTATGAGTGCTGAAAGAATAGGATAGAAAACATGCCATTTGGTATTTCAATAACATTCGCTTGTCAAACCCCCAACTTGTGATCATTTTAACCTTCATATATCGTCTTCATCATGGAGTTTAGAAATCAACGTGCACAATTTCCTCCTATACTCCCATTAACGCTATAATTCAGGTTTTGCGCCTCCCACTCGTAATCCCTTGTTCTGGGGTTGCCCCACGCTTGCTCGGCAATCTCGCAGCGAAAACCGGAGCCCCTATTTCTTACCGCATAGGTGCAAAGCCTCTGGCATGTACTCAGCTCATGTTTGTTTTACGAAAAACAGTTCCGGGATATGTGTTACTGTTCTCGCGTAGTCTCGCGATAACAACGCCGCCATCTTGGAACGGGCTGTTATCTTGGGCTCAATGTCCGCGGACTTGATAATTCTCGCCTCGGCGCCTACTCTAATCATGGGTCCCACGCTGCAACTCTGGGCATTAGCTTGCTTAATCTCCACAACGGCCCCTACAACACTGGGATGCCTGACTTCACTTTGGGGGTGCCCACGAGGGGCATCTCACAGGGAGAGCCAGGAAGGGTTCCACAGTGTAATACAGCGCTGGGACGCCCCATTGGGGCAGCTGTGCGCTTTACAAAATACACTACAATACACTACTACATCCATTCGAGACACCGAAAACCACCGCAACGAGGTGTACTCTCGTGGGAATACGGCACTGCATATTAAAATTCAAAATGCAAAGATAACTTTATTAAGCACCAACTAGGTTCTACATCTCCCTCTTCGTATGAAGATCGATTTTTATTAAACATCAGCTAGGTTCATTTTCTTCATCTCCCTTTTCGTGTAAAGATCGAACACAAGTTCAACCACACTATTCTCTAGTGTAATTGAACACACACTCCAGGGGCTTGTTATATGTTCTTATAAGAATGTTTTATTTTTCAACGTGTCACATTGTCCTTTGATCCCTGGCATTACTCTAATAGTGCCACACAGATGTTTATAGAGGGTACTGAATGAAGAACACTCTGGAGGTGACAGCCTCATACATCTACCAAAAGAACATATATTATGAGGAGTCAAAGGGACTAGTTCATGAACCAGCCTCACCGGTCCGAAAACCCACTGTGTGAGGACTTTAAGGAATTGGGTCTCAAATTAATGTGATCAAAGTACAGTGTCCACCCCATGTCCCCAACCAGGCAGACTCCATGATGAAGACGATATATGAAGGTTAAAATGATCACAAGTTGGGGTTTGACAAGCGAATGTTATTGAAATAACAAATTGCATGTTTTCTATCCCCCTAGCACTTGTGTTTGAAAACGGAACTTTTGTCTGTTTGTCTTGCAGCAAATTAATGGGGAAGGTCCTTTTATGAGTGCTGCAGTTACAGCTTCATGAGATACATATATCCCCCGGCCGGTACGAGTGGAAATGGCAGCGAGAGGGTAATTATTGGAAAGGTGTATGCTATTGGGTGTAAGTGGCTTGAGCCCCACACACAAGTTGTTTACGAAGGTGTATGTATTTTTATTTCATTTCAGTTGTGCAGACTAAATTGTCCATATGCAGTGGCTTTAATGTATATGACGCCCTGAAGAAATTGCCAAAATCTTTGTATGGCAATGAAACATGTCAGCAAGTATAGTAGTGGTGGTTGGATAGTTAGTGACCTCACTTACTATTTTTAGATTAAGGGCATTTTTAGTTAAGGGCAAAGCCCTGAAGTGGCTCTCGTCCTTTCTCTCCCGACGCTCCTATCAAGTATGGGAAGGCGAAAGCCGCTCCTCCTCCATCCCCCTCCAGTGCGGTGTGCCACAGGGCTCTTCCCTGAGCCCTACGTTATTCAACGTTTATATGGCCCCACTGGAGGAACTTGTCTCACCCTTCGGAGTCACCATCGTCAGTTACGCTGACGACACGCAACTGGTGGTCACTCTTTCCCACCCCAAACTCGAGCCCTCCAACCTCCACGACTGCCTTACCAGCGTATACCAGTGGATGAGCGACTCTGCCTTGAAGCTTAATGGCTCCAAGACAGAGATCCTGGTCCTCGGACAAAAAACCACTAACATCCCTTCCAACTTCTGGCCCGCCTGCATGGGCGATCCTCCCACTCCCAAAAAGGAGGTCAAGAGCCTTGGCGTGTGGCTGGAGACCGACCTTACCTTCCGAACCCAGGCCAGAAAGACGGCCGGAACCTGCTACGGGTTACTCAAATCCTGCAGGAAAGTAATCCCTCTCCTACCCTTCCAGTCGCGCCTTATGCTGATCCAGGGCTTAATCCTATCCAGGTTGGATTATAGTAACGCCATCTACCTGGGCGCCCCGGAATCCACCTTCCAAACTCTTCAAAAGGCTCAGAACGCCGCCGCCAGACTCCTAACTAGCACCCCGGCCAGATCATCGGCCAAACCCGCTCTTAGGAAGCTACACTGGCTCCCGATCAAAGAAAGGGTCACTTTCAAGGCCCTCTGCCTGGCCCACAAGGCTCTCCATAACACCGGCCCCCCCATACTAAACAACTGGATCACCCCCTACAAACCCACGAGAGCGCTTCGCTCAGAGCACGGAAACCTTATCGCGATCCCCATGGTGAAAAAGGCCCGGATAGGGGGCCGCCGCTTCTCGGTAAACACCGGTCTCAAGTGGAACGCACTCCCTCTGAACCTCAGAACAGAGCCCAATCTACTTCGGTTCAGAAAAACACTCAAAACTCTCCTCTTCCCCTAATCTGATCTTCCTCCCCCTCCTGAGTAATAAGGTTCTAGCGCTGGGATACCCTCGTGGTGACTACGCGCTCTACAAAACTCTAAATAAATAAATAAATAGATTCCCACACCCAACACAAGAGAGTGAATAAAGTTATATATATGTGTTGCTGTGTGATGTGTTTTTACATGTTGTCGGACTCTTTGTAGATCACTGTTTGATCTTTTCTTTTTTCACTGCATATTTCTTGACACAATTTCTTTATGTGTTTTGGACACGTTATTCTATTCTTTTTTGAGCTTGAAAGCACCAATGATGATAACAGGGCAATCCTGGTGAGTGCCTGCCAGATTCCCGTTGGTGGTGCACCCGTGAGGTGCTTTCTCGTTCTCACTCACATTTTTTGTCATTTATGTAGCATTGCTTGACACTAAAGTGTGTAAGTGTATGTCGTCTCACAACTGAACTGATTCTCTTGGAACGGGCGATTGTTTAATAAGGCACCATCCAGGGCTATACCTACTACCCCAACAAACTAATGATAGCGGAGTGGCTTCTTGCAATATTATTGCGAAAAATTGGTATGCTCACAATAGAAGGATAGGTCTATAAGTGCCCAATAAATCTAGGTCTTGTATTTGTATGTTGTATCATGAGTGGAGGGCGACCTATGACTAGCTGTACCCTCTAAGCTCCTGTGTGTTTGAATACTGTGTGTAAATCAGACCATTGTCTATCAGCAAATATGCGTTGGTCATTGACATAATTAGGAGGCACAGAAACAGAGTGAGGAGGAAAAGGGAAATTTAGTCTAACTCGGTCAACAGAAAAAATATCACTGTAGTTACTTACAAAGCCCTTAACAAATGTGTGCATAAGTAGGCAAGCATGCTCGTTATAAAGAAACCTAAAAAAATGAATTAAAAGATGGACTTTGGAGCTAGCCTTAATTGTATGCTTGCACTTTGAGGTGTGGCTGTTTCTAATTTCACTTACTGGGTTTATAATTGTGCTGTCTGCTAATTCTGATGTGTGGCTAGTTCCGCATGCCGCAGTTAATAACGATCAGCTCGCCCATAATGAGGGCCTCGGTGCAAATCCACTGCTTGGGATGCTGAAAGGATTGCTGGATACAATGCCAAATTGAGGCAGGAAACGCCTGCAGCAGGTTGGCTAACAACGGCTATGAAAAAGTGCCCTCTCCCTTATTGCATGTATGCTCTTTATTGCATACTATTACAAGCTAATGGGGTAACCCAAACATGGCCAAAGGACCTGGGTGCAATAGCGATGCTGACAGTTGTTCTGTTACTGAGTGAGGGAAAGGATGTTCAGACTTGTCTACCTTTCAGCGAGTGACCCCTCATTGACAGTATTTAGGGGCGCCTCTGAACCTGGCTCCTTACACAGTAGCCAGTGGTCCATTCTGAATCATTTGTTCGTAGGCTCTTCTATTGTTGATTTTACTGAGAATGGGCAGTAACTTTGGATTCTACTGCATGATCAGATCACCCACCCCACATAAGGCTAAATAAAGAGCCACTAAGCCCATCCATGTACTCAGATTGTGCATGACTCTTCCATACTACTGACGATTGCTCATGATCCTCCTTCTTTTACGTCCTGATGAAGACCTGTCAGTTAGGTCCTTAATTGCCAAGCTCATCATAAGGGTCAAAAAGTCAATGACATAACTATACAAGACTGGATTGTTTTCTTTTCATCCTATAGACAGATGTGCTACAATTGATCGGCCTCTTTCTCTTATATGGATATATTTTGTAAATATGAGAGACCTTTCCTGACAGGCTTACCGCAGTGACATGGTTCTTTGGCACTGCTCTTATTGTTGTCTATAACTTTCAGGTTCATCTTTTCCTCTTTTTTCACATCATTTACGAGCACTTTTTCTCATGCACTTATAGGAGGAATCTAAAAGCATTGATTGTATGCAAATGGGTTTTTTTGATCAGCTACAAAGTCCAACAGTTTTTTTCCCTCTCTCCTGCTTATCAATTTTGTTTGATGTAAATACAATATTGAGTATTGTTTTATCCTTGCCAATAGGACTAATAGTTTTTTGTATCTTTTTTAGCATACAACGCCATGAGACGACTAGTTACTGTACTGTGATTGCAAAATTTTAATAGAGCTTTATACCCATGACAAGGAAGTCCAGTGGACTAGTTTTCACCAGTGTATGGTTGCAAAGATGTTGGTTATAGTTTCTCCTATAGTGGAGAGGTGCACAAGGCTCAAAGACGTGTCAAACATTGATGGTGCTAAATATATTCTGTCCCCTACCTGTTGAGGGAGTTGATGGTCACAATGCCCTTCATAGGGGGCAAGGGTGTAGACCATGAGATGTGGCACCTGCAGTAGTAATTAAGGTAGCTATAGATGCTTGTGGCAGCAGCCGTCGTAGTGCTGCTGCTCACCTGCATCTTCTTACTGGGCAGTGTACAGCCTCTTACTTCTTTTAAGGCTGCTAGCGATTGGCTATATTAAGCAAAGTTTGGGCTGTGTTTCAGAATTATGATCTGATTGGCTTTTAAAACAGTTCTTGTCTCCTGCTCCCTGTTTGAAGGGAAAAGCGCCCTTATGCGGAGATTTTAATGACTTTTACTAAATTCTTGCAAACCTTGGCTGCGCCCCTGCCTTAAGCACAAAGTATATCATATAAACTATCATTATCTACAACTCCAAAATGTATGGTAAGGAAACAAAATGGCCCTTTGTTGCATGCAATGGAGTATTGTCAATGTTTTCATTACTACATCAAAAGGTTTGCCATACTGACAGAATGCACAGCGCATCCTAATTGAAAGGCTAATTTGAAAGAAAACAGGGAGGAAAGCTGAATATCAAGAAATGTTCAGCAATCTGTGAATGGTTTTAACTAAATCTTTAATTTGTTGTATTGCGTTTTCATTTATATATAGCACTTATTATGCTGACGAGTGGTTGAAGCGCTTATCAGCAGAAAATAACCTTGCACTTCAAAAAAAGACAACCAAAAACTATGACTATCACAGGAGCTCAACAGCATAGGAAAGGGCACATATCTTAACATCTGTGGGTTTTCTACAGGCAAACACTGTGAGCAGGGCATTGCCAGGGAACCTATGAAATGTGAGAACACCATTTTGAATTCAGTGAGTTTTATAGTGGTTACAATGTGGTTCCTTTTTTCTTTTGAAATACCATTGGATTACTTCCGCTCTAAAGCAGATGAATTTTGTATAAACAACAGGAGTGAAGACCCATCAACCGCTTTGGGATTGGGGTAAGTAATACAGTATAAACATATGGTATCCCAACTGGTATTATTTGGAGACAATTATAAAGGATATGTTAACAAACATTATCAGAAAAGACAAAGGAGACTCGTTCTTGATCATAAATGTGCTCATGGCGTCATATTTATCCAAAACAGAGAAAAAGGCAAGTAACAGTTGTATCAGCACTGTGAACAGTTCAGTTAAAACAACCCTATTTGTACTTGGTGCTCAAGGGGTGCTAGTGATTGTACACGGTTGCGACGCAAGTGACAAAGTGACCAGCAAAGAACGGCGCAAGGTGACTGGTGCATAAATATATACAGTGATAAAGATAGTCAATATGGTTCCAACTGAATTGTGGTCTTGATTGGTTCTATTTTGGGCTATAGATTTTAGATGAACCACATTGCATGATGCGCCTTGGCTTGCGCTGGGTGGTCGACGGCATATTGATCCTCTTGAATTGTTATCAATTGGTAGTGCTGAAGGCACAGTGAGCGGGATTCTTGAAGAGAGACAAGTTCTCATAGGCCGGGAAACCAAGCCTGGAATCGTTGTGTAACTCAAGGAACTTGAGGCATGGTTGGCGAGCGGGAACTGGGCATCGAACTGGTCATGATCGATGAAAGGAAAGCAAATCTGTCGGTCGGGAGCATGAGAGAAAGCAAGCAGGAGAGGCGTAGAGTAGTTGTCAACTTTGATTGATTCCCATTTAGATGAGCCAGCTTCACCTTCTATCACTCTTGGATCGATGTCCCGCCCAATGTGATTAACCCTGATTTACCAGGGTGCACAAGGGGATTTACAACTACTCTACACCTCTCCTGCTTGCTTGCGCTCACGCTCCCGACCGACAGATTTGCTTTCCTTTCATTGATCGTGACCAGAACGAAATCCCTTTGAGCATTTCCAGGGTTTCAAAACATAGTTAGAGTGAGTTACCAGACAATCCGGTATCTTACAACCTAACATAGAAGAAAGACTCACGAGGTGCCAAAAAACAGTGGCCATTTTTTGTTTCCGCTCCAGATTTTCAGGTAAATCAGTACACTTCTGGGCTCACCAGAAGCAGAACTAGCCCAGATGCTGGCAATTTCGCGGGCTTTTCCATTAAACTAGAAACTATAAATAGCCAATGCCAGTCACTCCGAAGTATTCCAAGGAGCAACACAGAGGCGGAATGGAGAGAAATCGTCATCGGTAAAGTGAGTAAGACTATGGCCAGAGGTCTTTAATATATGGCCATTTCTAAACTTCGCCAAGACTGAATTCAAACCCTTATTCTTCACAGTAACCGTGAGGACATACCTCTGATGCTGAGCTCATGGGGCACGATATTTTGTGAAAAATGTATGTATATTTTATTTAAAAACTTCATTTTCCACCTTGGATAAAATGACATAATCGCGACATAGTTAATACTTTGGTTTACCCCCACTCTTCACCATGTGCAGCATTTTTAAATAACAGTGCCTCATAACCTGCTGTCAGGGTTACTGAACATGGCAACAACGAACAGAACCCTCTATCTTTTTGTGGCAATAATATTTACCGATTCCTTGTCTTGTCTTTACCAAGTTTGAATGATTGATGTGTGAGTGATTGTTTTGGCGCATTTTCTTAACGACAAAGATGGAACCAGGAAATGCCGTATGTTGCTAATTAGAATGAATGAATTACGCCAATAGGAAAGAAGTCTGTGAGAAAAATATATCACGTCTCCAGGTCACATTGAGAAACCACTAACAGAAATGTGTGAATTGAAAGTATGTTTCAGAATAATGCTCTGATTCTGTGTTTTTCCATTTTCTTTATTTCCTTTTTCTTTCAGAGACCATATTAGGTCACCATTTTTTCCTCAAAGGCCAAACTCAAGCCTTGATTTAAATAGACTAGCCTATTTTTGCCAGTCTATTTTAGGAAAGTAGGCATACTATATATTAGATAGCTTATTGAGTACAGTAGGGATTAACAAAGGTCCTGATGAATTTAGCAGTAGGGGACTGCTAACCAAACATGTAGACCAAGTAGGGTGTAATAAATAGCCCTACCACAACCCCTTTTTAAATATTTCCAGCTAGTGAAGCGAATAAATTATTTTTTCTACTAGCCAGGAAATGTTTTAAAACCTTATATTTTGCACTTAAATCCCTACACCCCCTACCACTTACACATTTTTCACACCACACATAGCCTACCTTCAAAATAAAAAGTGCTCCCGCGTAGTTCGTAGATCATAGCATGCCCCGCCCAGTAGAGGGGCGGCAAGACCCCAATGATGAAGCATGACACTATGGGAATCATAGTGTGTGAGGGGTGTTTTAAAAACACATAGTGCTTGCCTTTGTCACCCACAAAGACTAGCGAATAGACACTAGACTTTTTTCACATTATATATTATACACCATAAAACAAATTGAAAATACAAATAGATAGAATCCTATTGTTTGATTAACTAGTTTAGGAGGTTGATTCTATCACAAAAACCTCTACTCTCCCTCTTTTTTTAATTTATTAGTGTGTATCCCATCACGCTTACAGGAATGCAGAATTACACAAAACTGTGTGGAGGAATTTCTCTACCTCCTCTCCATGTTTGACCATGCAGGCCTGGATCTCCCAAAATGGATACCTGGGTCCTCCATGGTTTGTACCATCCACAGGCACACATAAACCTTGTGCATGTATGCAACCTACACAGACTACATAGCACTGGGCACATAGGCACACATTATGAATATATCCAGCACATACATGTAACAGGCACACACTTCACAGGATTGTATCTTTCATGACCTGTACCACTCATAGGCATATTGAGATCCAGCACGTGTATTTACCACGCACACACTGCACAGCACTACGTCCTCCATGTACTGTTACCACTCTTAGGTACACCTACACCCAGGACATGCACTCACTGTGCATGCACTGCTCAATACTGCATTATTCCTGTATTGTACCCTTTCCAGGCACACATAAACCCAGTGAAGATACACTGCCCCATCACTGAGCATCACTTCACCAAACCAATTTAGGCCAAGAATAAGTTAAGCACACAATAGCTGAATAAAATAAGAAATAGTTAGCCTGTAGGCCTCATTCCACTGACACAGGTTAAAAAGGACCTGTTCACTCCTACAGAACAGTACATGGTATGCTGCCACTACTGAGCTTGTGCTGCTTAACTCTTAGTCTTTTGGGTGCTTCTCCTTGAACAACGGAACTGCAATCTGTGAGACAACCCTATGCATGGCACACAAGCACGATCCTTGTTTGACTATGACAACAATAATCAGCATTAGGGATCAAGACATAGGATGTGTATTTCACAAGATCTTAAAACCATTTTACATTGGTACCTAGGGTAATGGCATCATTAGTACCAAATAAGCACGACCAGAACATGTTAAAAGTAGACACCCATGGGGCGTGGCTTCGGCGCTGCTGGTAATGGCTGCATCTCCGAGGAGCTTCGCAGCGGCGTACACGGGACGGGAACCCTTCGAGTGCTCCCATCATCTACGTGGTCTGCTGCTCCATACCATCTTTCTTCGGAACGCTTACTGCGTTCAATGTCATCCTTTCCGGCGCATGGGGTGAGCGGCAGCCTTTATTTTATGTTTTTCTCTGCAGTGACGGCTCGCGTTTAATCGCGGCCGCCATTTTGTAACTCCTTCCGCCCCGTATGTGCTGCAAAGTCTCCCTCACACTCAAGTGCGCAATGGTGTGCAACGCTTCCATTTTACTCAATTTTTCTTCATTTTCCGACCCTTTGCCTTAAATGACATTTCTCTCCGTGGGTTTGGCGTTGTGAACTGTTTCTACCTCCCTCTTTCACCTAAGTGCCCTGCCTCGCCACCATTTTGGATTTATGCTTTACTTCACAGACTTGCAGCTACCCTTTCTTCATATATTTTCATCTCAGATGATAAACGCTCTCCATACAATGCGATTCTCCCACTAAATTCAAGATTACTGTCAGTTTTTCAGTTGTTTTTTTTTAACGCATACTCTGCAGTTTTACGCTTTTCATCGACTATCTTGCTGTTTTTGAGGCTCATGTTTTCGGGGTATTCACTCTTTGAGTTTTATCTCTTCATGGCAATGTCTCATCACAACCGTAACTCCTCTCAGCAAGGTCATTCAACTACTACACCCCTGGAAGATGTCAACCCTTTCATTGTCTTACAAGAGAATTCAGAGGACGCAGCCAGTGACTCTCCTTCCACAAAGTGTTCCTCTCCTCAAATTTCCAGTTCAAACACGAAGGTTACTTCTAAATTACCCTCTGCGTCGGCTTCCGCTTCAGGGAAACAAGTTAAAACGAATCCCCCGTCACCTCCTAATGCAACTTCTTCTATCTCTATGGAGCTTTTTCTAGAAGAAATTCGCTCGCTCAAACCTTACATAGAGGAAATCCGTTCTCTCAAACCTTACAAGGCGGACACTAACGCTCGGCTCCATAAGCTTGAAGATAACTAGTCTCATACGGAACAAAAGGTTGACTAGCTTGAAAAAAACGTCACCTCTGTTCAAGCTCTGACTGATCAAGTTCCGAATATGCAGAAAGAAATTGAAAGTCTCAAGTATCAACTGGAAAATTTGGAAAATTGAAACAGACATAATAACCTACGCATTTACGGACTTGCAGAGGGACTTGAGGGACCGAACCCTATCACTTTTTTCCAATCCTTCTTACCCCAGCTTCTTGGTCTCCCGACCTCTCCAGCTCTAAACATCCAACATGCTCATCGACTAGGTCCACCTACGCGTCTCTCTAATGCCTCTTCCTCTACAGTAAAACCCAGAGGTGTTATCCTGTACTTTTTAGAGTATAATGATCTTCTCAAAGTTCTTCAGTCTGCTAAGCAGAAAGGAAAAATCACTTGGAATAGTTCTAATATTTTCTTTGCACAGGATTACGCCAAATCTACTGCAGACCGTCGCAAAAGATTTCTGGATATGCGGCCTGCTCTTCGTTTCCTGAATGCTCGCTACGGTTTATTCCATCCTTGCTTATTTGAAGTGACATATAACAACAAGACGACGAATTATGAAGATCCGGCGGTGCTACAGCAGTTTCTTGACTCTTGTGCAACTGATTCGATGGAAATTCCTCGTTCATATTATTATACTTATTTTCTCTTATTTCTGTAAATGCACCCAGTGTTGTGCAATTACAAGTTAAACTCTATGGAATGGCTAGATACTCTGTGGGGCTATTTTTCTTTATTTGAGATGGAGGGTGAGTGAGGGGGAAATAGAAAAAAAAATTGAAGCAGAGGAAAGCATTGCACTATTCGCCTGTTAGACAAAAAACTGGAATGAGATTAGCATGCTGCAGCAGACAAAGTGGTGTTTGATTTTTCCATCTAGTTTTACCAGCTGAAAAAAATGTAGTCAGGTTCTTCCACACCCGGAAAAACCAGGTGCTGAAAACTTAACAACTAATAATTAGTTGTAATGAAATTAACACACAAAAACATGTTAATTATGTTCTGCCTGATTAGTGACAGTGCTCTAAGAGTGTACTGCAGATAGGTAGGAAGGGCCACACAGTCATAGATGTCCTAGCATGCCCTTAACCCTTGTATGATGTGTCAAACTTCATTCTCAAGCTAGGCCCACTCTTGGTAAAGTGCAGATTTCCCTAATTCCTGGGTATTTTTCCTCCTAAATTAATTCTTTATACAGGTTGCAATCAACTGAGCCTTGTCTGTGTGATCGAAATAGGGGCAGGGGCTGATCAGGCAATCAGCTATTAATCTTTCAGGCAGGCCACAAAAGCAGGTATGCTTCCATTGAGCTTATGTCTCTTCAATTCTCGCAGGGACCACACATAGGGGGACCCTGTCCGGTGTGTCATCCTTCCAAGCACTGTGTTAATAATTTGAAAGGAAAGTACCACCAACTATTTAATAAATTCAATCTGGTTACGGCAAAACACTGTTTAATGAGAAACTCTGCACAACTCTGAAACTCATGAAGAAACTACAGCTGGTGCAGAATGCTGAATCAGGGCTCCTTTTAACCCTACCCAGGAGAGCCCATATCCAACCAGGACTAAAACAACTTCACTGGTTGACTATAAAAGAATGGGTGAGATTTACAGATTTAGTCCTGGCACAGAGAGCGTTCTACCTTAAAGGCCCTCAATATCTGTCCAATAGATTCACTTCTTACCAACCAGCACAATCCCTGCATTCTTCGAACGCCTTGGTGGTAGCCACTTCACATTCTAGATGAAAAAAGTGGGGAAGTAGTTCCTTTATATTCCAGGTCGGCAGGGAGTGGAATGCCCTTCAAGTTCAGCTTGGCGCTTGAAGAGAAATCGCAACATTAACATGTTCCGTACTCGCGTCGGTCAAAGGCCGACACGAGCCCTACCTCGGGGGTGTTGCGAACGACCGTTGGCCGACGCAGCCTCACCCACTCTGTTAAACGCCTGCACTGTGGCAGAATGTCCGCCGCAGTAAACGGGTTAAGAGACTCCTCAAGACCTGGCTGTTTAGTTCAGCTTTCTAGTCTCATTGTTATTTAGGGATCAGACTTGCTTTCCAAATACTTAAACGGTTCTTAACAACTCTGCCTTAACTATAGCATTAACTATAGCACAGGCAAGTCCCCAGGGAAGAGAGTGTTACATTCAGACAGTACCAAACAGTGTTAAAGTTAAGAACACAACATAAGAAATTTCCCAAACCTATTGAAAAATAATAACTTAATGAGCAGAAAGGCACAAAAAGCACGAAAAGCAGATGAGGGTAACCAGTGATATGGAGGTTTTTTGTTTAGCCTAAAGCCAGAAAGGGATAAAAAACAGAACAACAATCTAAGTCAATATTAGCGATAGACCCAGACTAAGACTGACTGACAGCTGTGCAACCGGTGTCATGTAATCACAGTGGGTCATATGAATCATTGTTTTCAACTTGGGACTCTGTTATTTTTCTGGTTTTCAAAATAATTCTGTCAGGCAAGGCAGAACGCTGAAGTTGGCAAGTGTCCCTCAATACCAGGTTAGTTGTTGGGGAGCTCTCACAGAAGCCTTCAGTTTTGCCACCAAAGGTCCTTAGTGGTGCGAAGTTGGATTTCATAGCAGCTTTTGTTGCCTCGCTTCTGGCATGGATTCCTTGCCTAATTCCAATGTTTTAACTTTTGTAAATAGGTTTGTTGAGGCAAACGCACAGCTAATTTAGTTCGTGTTTTTGATTTTTGCTTAACTCAGATTTAGGGTGCCGCACAGGAACCGTCCAACGTCCCAGGACGTTAATATATAATGCAAAGTCGTGTTTCTAGTGAATCACTAGACCCATCCCTGTGACGCACACCTTATCTTTCCCTCAGAGCAAAATGAGGGTTCCAACACGGTTTTAGTTCAAATTCTTCAGTGTTTTTATTTCTTCACACTTTAAATTGTTTGATCATTATGTTTAATTTCATCTTGACTCATTTCATTTGTATATATGTAACATTCAACATTGTTATATACTACATCCAATGCATTTTGGGCCTTTTGTTTAGCCCTTCATCAGGGAATAACACTAAAATAAAATGAAACAAGAAATATCTTGAGTATCCTGTTTGAATTGTTACACCGTGTATATAATACTTTTCGTGAGAATTTTAAGCATAACTAGTTAATCACTATGATAACAGATTGGTGATTAGATCATGTGCAGTATCATACAGCTTACATTTGTCAGTTCTAGTACCCATGGGTAAAAGTAAATATGAAGGGCGACCAGCGTCTCACTTACATGTCTGTGTTTGTCAATTGAATGCTCGTGTCTGCTGAATAAGCTATAAAGAAAATGTGAATAATCGGACATTGTCAGAGAGTACTATTCTGGCATAATATGAATGCTGTATATTGTTAATTCTCCGCATTCAATGTAAACTAACCCTATCTATGCAGCTTCCTTTCAGTGTACGTCCATCTGAGTGGTAACGCCTCTGGCGTCTACCAGATCTACTTATCACTCCGCCATTGTGATTATAAAGTCCCAATCATGTGACTTGAGGACTAAACAAAAAGCTAGGTTGATGGCTAGTCTATCTATGATGTGGTTGATATGGGGAAACGGTGTTTATAAAAGCGCTGCTTGGTTAAACGAAAAAAAGTTTGAAAAAATAATTGTCATGAACAGTAGAACTCGGGCTCGAACCCATGGTTTTACAAAATGTAAGTGTGCTGACTGAGTTGAGTGTATTACAATGTGGAGCTGTCATAGGATGTGTGATGAGAGGCAATATTCACACAGGTTAATATAAAATCATGATATACGATTAATCACAGGGTATCACAGTCAACATAAAATTAAATAACTTAAATTAAATTAAATAACTCGCAATTGCTACCGAATAGGCCATAGAACATTTCATCATTGTTCATAAGTAACATGATAGTTCAATCCGGTCATTAAGACCATTTGGTTTCTGCGAAGACAGTTTTTGTATCCAGTAATTCTCCCTCTTAAGGAGATGTTTGGTGTTATCTCTTCCTTCCACTTTTTCAACAGTTTCCAGTATTATAAATTTCAATTGGGATATATTATGTTTTTCTTCATTGAAGTGGACAGCGACGGAAGATTTCATATTTTTGGTTCGGATGTTTGATTTATGTTCTGTAAGTCTAGTCTTCATACATCTCTCAGTTTTTCCCGCAGGGACATTTTAATGCATAAACAACATTGGTGGTATCACAGGTGGCATTAACTTTAAGTTTTACCTCAAATCCTTTCATCGGATGATTGATCCTATTACCTCTGATTATACTGTTACAATTTCCACAATTGAGGCAAGGTTTGGTTTCCATTTTTGGTGTTCTGTGTTGTAACATTTCCCCTAGATTGCGAGCTCTTGTGTATGCGAATAATGGTGGATTTTCAAACGCTTTGTTAAAGTCAGGCTCTAAGTTGAGTATACTCCAATGTTTTGAAATAATTTTTTAAAATTTTGTGCTAGCTGTAGAGAACTTTGAAACTACCACCATCCTGGTTTGTTCCTTTTTCTTTGTTGCTTTTAGTAGTTCTTGTCTGTTTGTAGTATCTATTTTCTTTCTAGATTCTTCAATGATATTATCAGAATAGCCTCTTTTCTTGAATCTGATTGACATTTCATTGAGTCTCATTTGTAGGTTAGTCTCTTCTGAAACTATTCGCTTTACTCTTGCCATTTGATAAAAAGGTAGGTATTTTTTCAGGTTGGGTTCATGAAAGCTAGAGAAATGTAACATGTTGTTACGATCAGTACTTTTGATATGTAAGTCTGTTTCAAAACCTGTGTTGGTAATGGATACTTTTACATCTAGGAAGGTAACCGATGTGTTTGAAATGTCCCACATGAGTTGTATGCGATCATCTGTGTTGTTAAATTCCATGATAACAGTTTGTAATTCTTCTTGCGAACTTTTCCATACAATGAATATGTCGTCTATATATCTAATAAACAATTTGAGGTTGTTTTGCCACGTAGTTTTGGAAAAGATGTGAACTTCCTCAAAGTCTTGCATAAAGATGTTAGCGTATGCCGGTGCTGCTGAATTGCCCATCGCCATTCCCACAAGTTGTGTGTACCATGTTTCTTTGTATCGGAAATAACTTTGGTATAGCGTAAATATCATTAATTCCATTAGAAAAGTTTTAAATTGAAGTTCTAAGTCTGTATTGAGTAGAGCTTTTTCCACTGCTTCTAAGCCTAGAGAGTGGGGTATAGATGTATATAGGGAACATACATCTGCGGTACAGAGTATTAGGTTTTCCTCTGGATCAATCGTTATTTCCTTTAATTTCAGCAGAAAGTCCGTCGTGTCTGTCACATAAGTTTTCATATTTTTGACTGATGTTTGTAAATATTTATCTATCAATTGACCAACAGGTTCGTACAAACTTCCACAAGTGGAGACAATTGGTCGTAGTGGAGGATTTCTAAGATTCTTGTGAATTTTGGGTGTCATGCGTAGGACTGGACTTTTTTGATTGGGTTTGATAAGAAATTTCTTAGTTTTATCATTGATGGCTTCCATCTCATAAGCCTTTTCCACTATGTTTGTTAGGGTTTTCATAAATTCCAAGGTGGGATTGCCCTCCAATCTCATGTAGGTATTAGTATCCATTATGTGTTCCATAACTTTCTTTTCATACATGGAGGTGTTTAAAATAACTAAAGCGCCCCCTTTGTCCGCTTTTGTACATGTTATTTCTGTTTTGGAAGCTAGTTGTTTTAAACTATCCAAGTCCTTTTGGGTGAAATTTTTTGTGCTGTGAGTTTTGTATTTGATATGGGATAGGTCTTGTTTTACAAATTTTTCAAAGATATCCAGTGTCTTGTGGCTGACCGGTGCCTGAAATGTACTGTGTGGTTTTAGTCCTTGCAGTTGGTCATTTTCCTCTTTGTCTTGTTTAAGAAGAACATTGTCAAAAAAATGGCGTAGTCGGAGTTTCCGCATAAGTTTAAAGAAACTGACTTCAAGCTCTAACGGGTCTGTATCCGTAGTGGGTACAAAAGATGTGCCTCGTTGCAATAGTGATTTTTCATGGGAAATTAGTTCATAATCACTAATGTTTATAACTAGTTGTTCTGTGTTGTTGTTTTCTTCCCTTTCTTGTCTTTAGCCGGTACCGACGTGCTTCTCGTGTTGGGGTGATCTTTTTCCTTTTCTTTTGTTTTGTCCCCTCCGGGGTCTCCTTTTTGGGCTTGACCTTGATCTAAAAATGAATTTGGTTCATTGGTGTTGCTTACAGTGGGTTGTTCTTGTAGAGATGTCTCAGAGATATTACTTGTTGGTGTTTTTTGAGTTGGTTGTTCTTGTGTTGATGTATGGGGAGTATTGCTTTTTTGTTGTGGTTTTTGGGTTCTGTAGGAAGTATTACTACCAGATGAAGATGTTTCCGTGTTAGATGTATATGGACGACTCCTTCTTTTTTGGGCATATACTTCAGCCCAGGTGTACACTTCTCCGAGTTTATAATCAAGAGTGTCCCTCTTGAATTTACGAATTTTCCTGTCATTATTATCACAAGTGTGTTTATCCATTTGTTGTTGTATATTATCCAAGGTCTTTTGTAATTCATCTTCAGACATCATATTGGTTAATTCTGTGGATATTTCTGAGATCTCTTTAGTAAGTTCTTCAAGTATTCCCGTTAGTTCTTCTATTATTAAAAGCATAAGGTCAAGCGAACACTTATTTAAAATAGCAAACCATTTGTCTTGAAAGGTTTTAGAGTTTTTGCACAGAGAAGGTTTTAGGGCAATCCTTAGGCCTCTTGGTATACGAAGATTCCGATGATATTTGATTAGAGTGCTCGCATGTAACTTTTGATTGATTTGTCTTTTGGTAAGATATATGAGTTGTCTTATGCTTTGTTCCTTTGACCTTTTGGTAGACTCTTGTGAAAATTCCTCCCTAATGAGAGCGTATATTCGATCTGCTTCATCTGTTTTAAATGCGAATGTGTCCGCTCTTGCATCTGTACTTTTTGAAATGCCATCATAGTTACTCATTTTTGGTTGATTTGCGTGCTGTCGGTCTCACGGGGCGTGAAAAAATTGTAAATAGGTTTGTTGAGGCAAAAGCAGAGCTAATTTAGTTCGTGTTTTTGATTTTTGGTTAACTCAGATTTAGGGTGCCGCACAGGAATAGTCCAACGTCGTGCAAAGTCGTGTTTTTAGTGAATCGCTAGACCCATCCCTGTGACGCACACCATATTTTTCCCTCAGAGCAAAATGAGGGTTCCAACACGGTTTTAGTTCAAATTCTTCAGTGTTTTTATTTCTTCACACTTTAAATTGCTTGATCATTATGTTTAATTTCGTCTTGACTCATTTCATTTGTATATATGTAACATTCGACATTGTTATATACTACATCCAATGCATTTTGGGCCTTTTGTCGAATGTTACATATATACAAATTAAATGAGTCAAGATGAAATTAAACATAATGATCAAACAATTTAAAGTGTGAAGAAATAAAAACACTGAAGAATTTGAACTAAAACCGTGTTGGAACCCTCATTTTGCTCTGAGGGAAAAATAAGGTGTGAGTCACAGGGATGGGTCTAGTGATTCACTAGAAACACGACTTTGCATAATGTTTTAACTTTGTCACTATTTTGGTTCTAATTTTCTTTCAGGGGCATAGCATCAGACTGTAGCAGGTGAGGGTTACGTTGCCCTGGGTGTACCTTAGCAGCGGGTGCATGGTAGCCTTGATTGCTGGGTGACTGAACGGCAAGCGGGACAAACAAGTAATCTCTAGCCTTCTCTGTCTTGCTTTTCTAAGATCAAATGTTTCTTGATGCTGAGAAAATCGCGTGTGGTCTCCACTACAGCCCCCATGTCATCACGGCATACTCATAGGTATCATGTCTCTCTCCATCTAGCATTCTAACCAGGTCCAGCACAGTCCACTCACAACTGGTGAGTTAAATCGTCTTTCCAGATGCACTCCTTTCCGTAGATGAAAAGTCATCAAGGCTTCTTTTGCCAGTAAATTATGCACAGTTCTTTTTTCTTCAGCTGTTGTTTCAGGTCCAGGACTGGCCTGTGCTATTAGGGTGGACGTTTCATTTTTATCCTGTACACTAAACAGTGATTGGAGATTTTTTAAATACAATCCGGATTGCAATCTCAACAAATCTGCCCCCCATTTATCAGTAATTCTTTTATCACTTTAAAGTTCCTCATTCAACATGTCAGAAGTCAGGCTCCTGTCTCAGGAGCTCTGATTTCCCACATCCGCTCCACCGGAAATGAGGCAAAATCTGTCTCCCTGATCTGGCAACAGTGTCCTCACCTGTTGTGATTGCAGCTGAATGACTGAGGGAACTTTCTGGATATATAGGTTTTTTAGGACTTGTTTTCCCATTTTGGGATACTCCAGTGAATAGAAAAGATTTTGCTAAACTCTTTTTTAAATACGGTTTGTTCCTGCTCCTTCCAAATGGCACATCCTGAAGAAGAAGAAATCTAATAAGCATTAAGGGCCAGATGTACGACCCCATTTTTCGGACGCTAACGGAAGATCCTCCCATGTGCGGCTGCAAAAAATGGTAATAGCATGTACAAATGCTATTTTACGAGTCACTGATTCGCAAAATAGCATTTACGACTCGCTATTAGCAAGGGGCGTCCCTTCCTAATAGCGAGTCAACACGCTATGTATTAACGTTTTGCGGCCGCAAAATACTTGAACAGGGGAAGGGTTCACCAAAGAACCACTTCCCCTTCGTGAGTATGTGGGAAAATATTTTTTAAGAGCAGGCAGGTATCCCAGAGACCACTTCCTGCCCTTATAAAAATAAAATTGAAAAGTTTCATTTCTCTTTTTTGAATGCATCCTGTTTAACTTTATGGAAAACGAGCTGCATTTTGCAAAAAAGTACTGCTTTATTAAAAAGCAGTCACAGACATGGTGGTCTGCTGACCCCAGCAGGCCACCATCCCTGTGAATGCTAGCCATTCCTAGTTGGGTCACAAATTAAGTCTGGCTCATTATTATTAAGGAGACATGCAATTTGCGACCCCATTAGGAATTGCAAACAGTTTGTGAGACACTGTTGTGCAGTCCAATTAGCGAGTCGCAAATGCAACGTAATTTGAGACTCTCTAATTGGCGGGTCGTACATCTGACCCTAAGCTTCTTGATTTGATTTGATTTTAGGTTTAATATAGCGCTCTAATGCCAGGGGCATCTTGGCACCGAAGCAGACAGGAGGGGGAAGGGGGGTGATTCTTAGTATTCAGTCAGGGAACAGCCAGGTTTTGACTTGCTGTCGAAATGTCAGGAAGTCAGAACAGTGTTTAATGGCTAAAGGTAGAGAGTTCCAAAGAGTGATTGCCTTCAGAAGGAAACTCCTGCCACCTCAGCCCGTGAGTTTTGATCTAGGATTGGATAATAGCCTTGCTTCTGAGGATCTGAGCTTTCTGCTCGGCACACACCAGGCTAATTTATTAAGTAGATAGCTAGGTCCACAATTATGCAGTGCCTTGCAGGTTATGCATAGGGTTTTAAACTCGAGGCATTTTGCTATAGGTAGTAAATTGCTCAATTTTGGGCCGCTGACTTGTGTTTAGGAATTCCAGCGATAAGACTCGCTGCCGCATTTTGTAATACTTGTAGTTTCTGTAGGGACTTTTTGCGCCCTAAGTTTCGTACTGGGGTGTGCACCTTAGCAAGGAGCTCAACAATGATTGGATTTTTTCTTAACTGAAATAAAATTCAAACTGCTTCTAGCTTGTGGTCTGGCACAAACTCACAGATAAGAAATAACCTAAACAGTGTCTGACTCCGTGCTTGGGCAGACACTATACTCTTTCCTCCCACAACGTGAAATGAGAGGAGGGAACTGTGTCTCAGTCTCAACAATAAGCCAGATGCTGGTTTTTTTTCTTAGCATAAGAATAGACAGATGTTTCCTAATGTTGTGCTTTGTACCTACTTACAGTTTGTGGTAAAAACTGGTGTGAAACCCATTGAAGAATCCACAAAACTACAAATTGGTGAAAAGTAGACAAAATTCCGAACTCAGCATTGAGTAGTTTGTGTAGATTGTTCAAGGATTTCTCAAAGATAGTGACAAAAGAAAAAACATTGGTAGCAGGTTTTGCACAGAAGGTGATCCTCACAAATAATACATCATTAAGGCATAGATTCATCAAGCGAAATGGCGATCGTAATAGCTGCGAAACAGCTATTGCGATCGCAATTTCTGCTCTCGCAATTCATCAACCAAAAAGAATGAAATAGCGAATTCGCAAAAACAAAATTTCAAAACCAATGTGGAACCCCCATTGCGATTCCATAACAGCGATTACACACATTTTATGCGAATTATATTGCGAATTCGCAAATAAATCGCTAATCCAATTCATCATAAATCGCAAATAGCGAAAAACACCAAAATCGCAAAAAGCGAGTCGCAATTTAAGGAGAAGCCAAACCAGGGGGTAACCATGAAGTTCAATTGTAAAAATAAAAAAAAAACATCCAAACAAGAAACAGGTGTAGGGTAAATCAAACACACTTAAGGAGACACAGTAGGAGCATGAGGAAAGTCTCAATGCCAGGTCTCTACATCGTGGCAAGACGGCTGAGGCTCCAGGCTGCAGCCCGGAACCGACGCAGGATCCAGGAGTGCATCTTCCGGCTGCGGATTTCACTCCTGGGCCACACTGAAGAGGAGATCTACTCCAAATACAGGTTGAATGGGGCAATGATAACTAAGCACATCAGAGACCTTGACCCCCTGATGCAGCACCCAACAAGGAGGACCAATGCCGTGCCCACCCATGTCCAGGTCCTGTGCTGCATGCACCTCCTGGCCTCCGGAAGCTTCTGGGGATAGTTGCATATGCAGGGAGGATATCCCAGAGCACACTGTCACGCTGCCTACGGAGTTTCCTGGACACCATGCTGAGCCGGATACACCACTACATAACCTTTCCAACAACCCAACAGGACTTAACCCTAACAAAACTGGACTTCTATCATACCGCCCAATTCCCCCATGTAATTGGCTGCATTGACTGTACCCACATCCACTTCTGTCCACCCGCAGAGACCGAATACATGTACCGGAACCGCAAGTCCTACCACTCAGATGGTCTGCAATGCGAAGACCATCATCACCGACATTGTGGCCCAATACCCGGGGAGCACGCATGATTCGTTCATCTACCGGCACAGCAGCATACACACCCGCTTGGCCAGGAGTGACTTTGGCGAAGACATCTCCTATGTAAGTACACATGCCCACATACAGTATGTCAAGACCATGAAGCTGCGCATAACAGGCACAGACCCTCTGCTCCTATCCTTCAGGTGACAGCGCCTACGGCCTCCGCGAATACCTCCTCACCCCATACCTCAACCCTGCTACACCACAGGAACGGCGTCACAATGCTGTGTACATACACACAAGAAATGTAATTGAGCGGACATTTGGGATGTTAAAGAGCCGATTCTGCATCCTACACAAGACTGGCGGGGCCCTCAAATACCAGCCTGAGGTCTGCTGCCACATTGTGGCTGTGTGTGCCATACTCCGCAATATTGCAACCAAGCAGAGTATACCTGTGGAGGTGTCTGGTAGTGAGTCGGAGGGGGACAACCTGCCACCTGCATATGTGCATCATGCACGTGGGGAGAACCCTGCTGAAGGACACAGGCGCCATAACATCACACTGAACTATTTCTAGTTCACCCATACCCCTCACACAACACTGCACTCATGCCAGCCACATGAATTAATGACATGAGCATGACTTGTGTTCAAAATAAATTCATATTCTTATGTTCAACAAGCTCTAGAAGTGTTTTGAATTATCAAACAATATCACAGATGTATTACATCATACAGGCTCTTGTATGCAGAGCAGGCGTGCGTGGTTACATCACCATGGCACTGCTGGTAATTTTCAGTCAGTCACTGGCGCCTCCTGCCGGACGCACCCTGTCGCCTCTCCAACTCCACGTTTGCAGTGTCTGGCCGGGATGCAGCACTGGGCTTGGAACTGCGGCGCCTTTCTGGTTGCACCAGCACAGACAGGCTGCTCAGGTTCGATGTGCCCTCACTGGCATTATCACCCCCCTCCTTGCATGGCCATGGCCACACACCTGTTGGTTTTCAACTGCGGTGGTAACCTTCTCCAGGGCCCTTGCTACATCTTGGCAGCATTGTACCATTTGAATCTACATTGCCAGTGACCTGCGCGACAGTTGTGATGTGGCATTCCCTATCAGGTGGTTCAACCGGGTATATGCAGATAGCCGGATCAGCAGCTGGTGGTGGCGTCGGCGGGTGATGTCCTGCTGCACCACCATCAGTTGGTTGTTTTCTTTGACTGCAGCCGTTAGCTCCTGCACACTTCCTGTAAGCTGGTTTACATTGCGTGCAGTTTTGTACAGCTGCAGCTGCATGGCTGCCATGTGCTGTGCCAGCTTGCAGTGCACAGCTACCATCCGGGCTTCGATACCTAGCCCTAGATCTTGGGCCTGTTGCTCCCTGTCTGCTCGTGTGGCCACGGTGCACTGCTGCCTCAACCGGCCGCTTGCCTGGGACCGCACAGTGGCTGTGCGACGTGTCTGCCTCCTGGGTGGTGGTGGGGTCTGTTCCACTGTCATGCGTGACGCCTGGGGTGGTTGAACTCCTCCTGTGGCTGCAGGGGTGGCCCTGTGCGTTTGGGAAGGTGCTGGTACTGGTGCAGGTGCATGTGACGGTCCAGGTTCTGGGGCTGGATGGCTCTCTCCCTCCGTCTCCTCTGGAGTCTCCTCGATATGGAGTGCCTCGCTATCTGAGGTCACTGAACAGGAGCATGATTAATGATATGATTCTGGCACCTGGGATGTAGCAACATGCATGCAGCCTTGCATTCCCTGACTGGCTTTAGCGGTATGTTTCACTTGGAAGTTCTGGCCCTGTGTGGATATCAAGGCACATTGTCACACTACAGGTCCCACAATGCAATGGGGCGTTTCTGATGGGCAGGGACTACATTACTGGGGTTTTCAAATGGCTAGCTCTGGGGGCATTGGCATTGTTAGGGGATGGGGTCGCAGTTTCTTGGCTCTTACTTTGTGATTCGGGTGTGAGTCGGGAGGTGTCCAGCTGAGTGACCCCCACCAGGTTGCAGGGCTGATGGTGTCCTCAACCAAGTCCTCCAGTGGTGAGTTTGCGGCAACAATAGGGGTCTCCTTCTCCCGTGGCCACTCTCTACCCCAGGATCTCTGCAATGCACTTCTTGGCACGGCCCCTGAGGTCATACCACCTCTTTTTGAGGTCATCGATTGACCGCTGTGTCACTCCTATGGCGTTGATATTTGCCCTGATGCGCAGCCAGATGCGCCTTTTGTCAGCCTCGGCCACCTTCCTGGAAAGATTTCCAAAAAGCTTGTCATGGTCCTTGCTGACTCTCTCAATCAGGTACTCCAGCTCCTGTTCTGAGAACTTGATTTTCCTCTTCCTGCCAGTTTCACTGGATCCTGCTGCATCCTGGGAGATTATGGTTGCAATGTATGTCCTGTCTTGGGGCTGCAGGGTGTGTCTCCTGGAGCTCAATGCTGTGCCTCCTCCTCTATCCAGCTCTGTGTTCCAAATGAGTAATGGATCTGCCTACTTCCTGGTTGTGATGTCATCATTGTGCTCAAAATGCGACTTCCCGTTTTAGTGATCTCGCAATTTGCGAGATCGCTATTTGCGATTTCGGTAATTGCAAATTCGCAATTTGGGGTTGGGAAACAGCCGATTCTGCGAATTAATTGCGATTTTTAGAAATTTGCATACGGTGTTTGCGGGCGATTGCGATTCGCACTTTTTTTGCGATTTGGATGATGAATCCCATCTGCATATTCTAATTAGCAATTCAGTATTTTTCGCTAATTAGAATTCGCAGAGTGGGTGCTTGATCCATCTGGGGGTAAGGCCATTAGACTCTTCTAGTCTCAAGCACATGAAATGTCTTAAATTTGGTCAAAAGCGGCAACACGCATAGAAAGAAATAGAGCTGTGGTTTACAATGTTTTTCGCTGCACACTAACCATGCAACACTTGATAATGACAATTCTAAACAATATAAACTATATTCGAAATGTTTTAAAAAATCTGAGGTTAGATACATGAGGGTCATTTTTTAGGATACAGTTGTACAATGCAATGTCAAAAATATAGAAACATTCAATAGATAATAGCTTGTCTTGCCATCCTGTATCTGCGAACTTCTCTAAATTACAACTGTACACTCAAGTATGGGTCGGTCAATCATCAGGGCAAGGAAAGCCCAAACATGGGATTTTGGAAGGCATAATAAAAGGAATTTGGAATTAGGTAGAGCTCTGGGATTAGTGTAGCTGCAGTGGGTCAGAGGTCAACTGTCACATATGGAAACCCACCAATCCCCAACATTTCTGTAAACTGCACACCAGAAAGAGTGCTTTTTAGTGCGTCTTGTGTGGATGCCACCACTTTTCCTTATCAAAAATGCTCTGCAAACATTTCAATTTGGCTGCAAATAGGGCTTCCTCACAGTTATATGATGGAAAATTCTCCCATGTGTGGGGAAATTGCTATAGATAAATGGACAGGGACAGGCCAAAACTGGGACAGTGTGAATTTGTAGTACTGTCAGTGTGGTTTTCCCAGGGCTAAAGTTTTGACTTATTCCTGTTCTATGCAAAAGGCCCACTCTCACACAGAGAGCTTTGCCTTTAGCAGGAGAAGTTTAGGAATGTTGGACAGTGAGATGTTTGCTATTTAATCGATGTACTGGAGTTTTATGTTACAGAAACGTAAAGAAATTGTGGTTTTTTTTCTATTTTCTATCCACCCTTTGACATTTGCAGGGCATTCTTGGCAAGCAAACGTAATGGGATTCATAGTAGGCAATTCACACTAGTTTCTCTGTCACTACTTTTAGAAATGTCTAAGGTCTGTAATTTTTTCATGGGTGCTGGCCAAAATCTGACTCAGATACTGCTGACATTTCCTATCAAAGCTCTACCAAGAAAACATTCCCCAGTGCATAGTTTATGTATCCCCGCTCCAATCCATTGAAAACACATGTAGAGACCCCCCCCTCCAACCCCACATAGGAAGCCAAGAGGAGCACAGATGTGGGCCTAGTCTTCCCTTGAATATACTCTTTGAACAGAAAGACTGAATTACGTTATCATGTTTTGGAGATAGACATTGTTGAAAACTAATTTTGTAAGAGAGTGAAGTCTGCCATCCAACAATAGAAACCGTAGGATGTGCAGATGCTAAAAATATATATGCTCAGAGATATTTTGAATAACATGAATATGATACACAAGATCAAATGTCAGGTACCCTGAACAAGTACTTCGGTATATGTTGGTTTCCAAATTTACCAGATTCATCCAAACCAGTTTATAACCAGCGCACACCCTGAACCTATAGAAAACCTGTACATGACTACCACCCTCAAGCTTAGGAAACCTACAGGAACAAAATTGGGTTAACCTTTGACAGAGATATACTCATGTTTGATGGAGACTGGAGAAAGTTAACATGGTTTGGACAAAAAATACTAAAACCCTTAGAAATGTAATGTTTGATGTGCAGCTGTTAAAGATATGTAGCTGTGGCCTGTTTCCATATAGTCCATACAGTCCTGTAACCAAATCAGAGGTTCCTTAAACTGTCATTTTGTGTTCAGTCGCTTTCTGAAATTCCCAGGTGCATTGCTTCCAGTGTAATCACCTTTGGGCATCTTGGACCGATAAAAAGCCCCATATGCCAGTATCTCACATGCTCAGAAGGACCAGAGAAACAAAGCTGGGGATCAAGCCTTAGCAGGGGAATATATATATGGATGTACAAAGAAAGCAAAAAGGTGCATTTGTGTGAACCTCACATCACCTATTTTTCAGAAAAAACACCATCACAAAGATGTACAGCACCCCAGCAATGAAAGAATTAAGGGGCAGATATACAAAGCATTTTACCAGTTGCAAACCGCCCATTCGGCCGTTTTTAACTGATAAAACGGGTTTTGTCATGTGCCAACCCTATTTTGCGGGTTGGGAAACTATTACTAAGTCACAAAAAAGGGTTTGCCAGTTGCTATTGGGAAAGGGTGCGTTAAGGGCGTCCCTTCCAAATAGCGAGTTGCACTCGTATGTCGGAATGTTTTGGGACTGGGAATATGGTCAAAAAAAGATCGCAGTTACCACCAACCCATTTGCAAATGGGAAGGGGGTCCCCTTCTCCTTTCTGAATGTGGGGGCCAACATTTCTAAAGAGCAGACAGTGGTCCCACGAACCACTGCTTACTCTTAAAAATAAATAGTTTTTGAAAAATGCATCCCGTTTTCCTTTAAGGAAAATGAACTGCATTACAAAAACAAATTGCTTTATTTAAAAAGCAATCACATACCATTTTGGATAAATCTGCTTTTACTGCATGTTTACATAATCCTCAAATTGAAGAAGTTCCTAAACCTCCATGACGCAGTTTGATGTCCTATTTAATTTTATTTTATTTAAATTTTCATTGTGTATCACACATTTGTTATATTATTGCTATCATTTAAGTTTTTCTGCTGGTGTTATATTGTATTTCTTTTTTCAAAATTTCCTGATTATGTGCTCAATGATTTTTGTTGTTCATCTAAATGTTATCATTGCAAATTATTTAAATAAACTTTCACTTTAAACTTGAAAGAAAAAAATTATCACAGACATGGTTGTCTGCAGGGGCGTAGCAAGGGGGGGGGGAGGGGCCTGCCCTGGGCAGCACAAGTTTCCCTGCTCTTACCTACAGCCATCGCAGGGCAGCGCCAACAAAAATGGCAACGTCTCTCAGCTCTTAAACACGCCACGGAGCGGCAAATGCAGGGGCTGCCATGGGCGGCCATGGGTCTAGCTATGCCACTGCAACCCTTGTGAGTGCAGCCCATTACCAATAGGTCACAACGTGAGACCTACCTCATGAATATTAATATGGTAGGTCTATTTGCAACCCACTGGAAATCGCAAAACGTGTCTAAATAACATTTGTATATTGGCTTTTGCGATTTCCTAATTGCAAATTGTAAAACAATCACAATTAGGGAATTGCAAGCTGACTTTTTTCCACATCTGGCCCTTAGCAATCTGTAAAAGGGTCACAAATGGACGTGCCTCATCAGTTTTCATGAGGCAGGTCTCAATTTGAGACCCATGGGATGGTGGCCTGGTGGGGTCAGGAGACCACCATGTCTGTGTCTGTGATTATTTTTTAAATAAAGCAATATATTTTTTGTAGTGCTGCCCAATATCCTTAAAGGAAAACGGCTGTATTACAAAAATAAATACGAAAAGTTCTCTTTTAATTTTTTTAAAGTAGGCAGTGGTCCACTACCTGCTCTTAAAGAATGTTTTCACCCACATTCTTAAAGGGGAAGGGGTCCCTTAGGGACCTCTTTTCATTTTCAATTGGGTCACCACCTCCTCTACGGAGTTGGTAAATTATGAATGGTTTGTGATTGTATTCCTGTCGCAAAACATTCACACATACTTGTGCTATTTAGTAATAGGAAGGGACGCCCTAGACACTCCCCTTCCTAATATCAAATCATAAAAGCAAAATGCGATTCTGTAAAAAGTTAGCACATCGCATTTTGCTTTTTGTACACGTCAAAATGCATTTTACTAGTCACAAACCGACAAATGTGGCCATTTGCAACTGGGAAAATGCTTTGTACATCTGGCCCCAGATTCTCTTAGCGGCTGGGAGGGAAAGATCAGTACAGGCAGAACTGCCAGATGTGATGCCCCCAAAAGACTGAGTTTGGGCCCTTTATTTCCCTTTTTGACTACTGGGGCCAGATGTACTAAAGTATTTTGAGGTCGTAAACAGTCCAATTTGCAGAATCAGGATTTTTGGAACCGTATCGTAAATTGGGCATCTTGTCCTAATAATGACTCACAGTGTTATGTGGGGATGTTTTGCGACCGAAATGTGGTTACAAAACATTCGCAGTTTACTACCAACTCCGAGTTGGTGGTAACCAATTCACAAATGGGAAAGGATCCCCAAGAAACCTCTTCCTTTTTGTGAATATTTCTAAAAACATTTTTTAGGAGCAGGTAGTGGTCCACGAACTACTGCCTACTTTTAAAAAACGAAAAGAAATCTTTTTATTTTTATTTTTTAAACACCTCTCATTTTTTCTTTATGGTAAATGGGCTGCCTTTAAAAAAAATGCTTTATTTAAAAGCAATCACAGCCTTGTTGGTCTGCAGACCCCAGCAGGCCACCATCCCTGTAATTTTAGCCATACCCAATGGGTTGCAAAACGAGACCTACCTCATGAATATTAATGAGATACGTCTATTTACGACCCACTGGTAATTCTAAAATGTGTCAAAGACACATTGTACATGGGTGTTTGCGATTCCCAAATAGTGAAATGCAAACATTTGCTATTTGGGAATTGTAAAGAGAAACGTAAGTACATTTGGCCCTAAAAGCTAAATTGAGTGCAAATATCTGAGCTCAGCCTGACGAAATCACGATATGTGCGGCAAAGGTTCTGTACCCAATTTAGTACAAAACTCACTTTGACCACCAAAGACTTCTCCGACATGCTGGTGTCAGTCACCTATTTTTAAGAACATTTATTCTCGTATAGAAAATATATTGGTAGTTGCTGCAGCTCAGAGGAGGTACAGGTAGCAGGACTGCAGAAAAAAAAAAATGAATACAAGTTATATCTTTTTGTGGGTGTTCTACACTTTTTTAACTATACATTTATTCTTTATGATTTTTCTAATTGAACACACCTTTCAAACCGCTGTAGACTACCATTTGCATATACCGTTTTGCTCAACTCAGTTGCAAATCTGAAATAGAATATGAGCACATTTCTAAATGAGCTGTGACCTTGCATTCGATGTTCATCCGCTTTTCCCAATTGCTTCCAAAACACCACAACAAGAATCGCCGACCATATCCATACACCAGAGGAGTACAAAGTTATACGCTTTACGTCCACAAGAGCTTTTATATTAAGCAGTTTTACACTGTTTTACTACTCAACACGCAGACATAGTTCAATTTTATTCAAATCCATAACATCACTTTTGTGCCTGCATGAGGGTCTCCAAAGTATGAGTAAACTACTCTTAAAATCTTCTTTGCAAACTGTAACTTTGCAAGCTCTTCCAAATGTTAAAATTTTAGTTAAAGGGAGAACTCCCAGGGGTGTTAATTAAAATGTGACTTCACTGGCAACAAGGCCATCCTAATCTTCCTCCAAAAATAATTGGAAAGTTGTCTGGAACACAAGGCAGTCTGTTCGCAAACATGGTCTTAATCACTTTTTCAGAGTGGGGAAAATTAGAAGAGCATGCGAAGTGACAGTCCTGTTTACAGACCCAGCCAGGTTAGACGGCTGAAGCCTGACAGTACGACTTGTTCAGCCTTCTAAATACAGTAAACATGCGTCCTATTTCTCAGTCTTTACTGTGGGCGGGACATTAAATATCTTTCACTCACGAAACTCAGAATATTCAACACAAAGTTAACTGTGTTTCCGAGATTTACATATTTCTACTATTTCTGTTTCATTTAAAAACAATCCCGCTATACAGAAGTGTGCGAAATTTGCGTAATTAATTAAATGCGTCTCCTGAATCTCGTATTCAAAACATGATAGGAGGACGCAATGTGTGGCCAAAGTAGCACAAATACACATGATGAGCATGAGAGGCCATGTTTATCAGAGCCTGGTACTCCTCACTCCAGCCTGCTCCTGCCTAGCTGTTCCCTCAGGAAAAAAAACCTTTATGGCTCAATTTTTACCAAGCGTGACCTTTACCACCGGTCTTTACCACACAGGTAAGTACATCACAAGTAAGTACATGGGGGCAGATTTACAAGCCGCTTGCGCCACTTTTGCGTCATTTTTAACATGGGAAAAGTGACGCAAATTTCGCGCAAGGGGCTTGTAAATCTGCCCCATAGTATAGTTTCTTTACCTTTACCACGCATACTTTACGAGGTAGTAGGTTTTAAATAACATATTTTTTATGTAATTTAAAAGAAAGGGGTTATGGTGCTAGTAGCGGTAAATGTAGGTAAGAGTAATTTTAGAGTTCTGAGATGGAAACAGGTAAGAAAAGGTAAAGTTAACTTTAGGGTTTAGGAGAGGTTAGAGGTAAAGGCAGTGGTGTTACGTAAAATGATGCAGAATGTGCCTGGGTCTCCAATATCTCACATATAGACATTAGCTGTTGGCTCGATGAGGGCACCTGATGGGGCTACAGGGGCTACTGCTATGCTCCTACACACAAACAGACATGCACACACAAACACACATACACAGACACACACATACTGACTCCACAAAATACTGGTTACCCACACAGCAAGCAAATCAGGAAGCATGGAGAACAATATGAACAAAAAAAACCTTGCAGCATTGCAGGGAAAGAATTGTACAGAAATACATTTAGGCAAAATGTGAATCGGTACATATATGGCCTTTGCACATCAATAGTTAGTGCTAGACCTGACACCCTTGGTGGCAGTCCTGCATTTGTTTTGTCTGACCCCTCCTGTTCTGCTGAATTCGTTCTTGTTGGCTTTAGAACTCTGTGCACTTTATCACTGCTAACTAGTACTAAAGTGCTTGTGCTGTCTCCCTAAAACATGGTGCAATTGGCCTACCAATAATTAGCACATTACATTTACTTGTAAATCCCTAGTTAATAGGATTCCCCATACCCAGAACCTGTAAACTAAATGCTTCCAGCGGGCCTGCAGCATGTATTGTGCCACCCACTAAAGTAGCCTTTTAAAACATGTCTCAGGCCTACTTCTGCAGTCTGTAGTGCACTGTTAAACTGCCATTTCGACCCGGCAAAATAAACCTTTTGTTGGGCCTAAACCTTCTTTTTTAATGCATATGTCACCACCAAGGTAGCCCCTAAAGGCTCATAGGGCAGAGTACATTGTACCTAAAAAGTAGGATATATGGATTTCAGTTTGACATGTCCTGGAAGTGACAAACTCCTTTGGTTTTTCGATATTGCAAGTCCTATCTCTCCTATAGGATAACGTTGGGTTACCTTATTTCACTTTATAAGTGATAACATAAGTTTTGAAGCAGATAGGAAAATTATGTTTACACTCAAATAAATGGTAATTGTAAACCCTCTTTAAATGTTGGATTTTAAGTGGAAAATTCTGAAAATGTCACTTTTAGAAAGTTGGCATTTTTTGTACTAATCATGTGGTGCCTGGAGCCTGTGTCCTGGATCACATTACTGAATAGCTTGTCAGTTGCCCTTTGTGTATTCATCCCAGACAGTGCAACATGAAGGATTAGAGGTCTCCACCCAGTAGTTATTAGGAGTTGAAAGGATGGGCCATCCTTTCAGGATAGTTGGGGAGGCGCTGTTCCCTGTCACACTTACATTTCAAAGGGCTGCCTCCAGCATACAAACCAAGGGCCTTCACTCCAACCTTTTCTCACCCTAAACTACATGAATGGGTGACTGGTGAAGGGAGAACTTTCCAAAACCAGATGTAGGAATAGTATAGGGAGCCCCCCTACTTCAAAGGTTGGCATCAGGTATAGATGTTAACCCTTCAGAGCCATTCATCACATTACTTCTGGGCCTGTGAAAGACTCAAAAGATGGACTTCTCTGCTTCTGTACTGCTGTAAGGACTGCCCTGCTGCTGGAAGAACTGTCCTGTTGAATTGCTGCCTGGGAAGGAAGCCTGGACTGGTTCCTTGAACCCAGGACTTCCAGAGTGATACCAAGGGCTAGTTGGCTGGAACCCTGAGTGAGCTACAGGGTCATACGAAGCTCCAGAGTACAGCCCTGCATCTGCCCAGCTGACCAGACCCATCCGGACCTTTGAAATGCTGCTGGCCTCTGCTGGAATGAGCTATGATCCCCAAGAGCTGCTCCCCTGGTCCTAGCCATTGGCTAAAATCAAAGTGTATTTCTCCTTGGCCTACTAAGGCTACCATCACAACCAATGCAGTGCAATGTGACTCAATGCAGAACTACACATCACAGAGCCTCATCAGTGGCTTCATCAGAGCTAAGGCCTTTGCCCAGGACCTTGCATATTTTGATAGAAGGCCTCCTCCTTAACTGCTGCAAATTGATGCAGCACTTCATAGCTCCCGATCGGAGGTTCATTAATAACCAGTGCAACTCAACACAATGCAGGACCTTGCACCTCAGCCGAAGTACACTGTCCGTCAAGCCACATTCACTCCTGTACTGGGCTCATGCTACATCACGGTCAGCCTGAACTTGTGACTGTGTCTCATTCCGGCGCAATCAGATAACAACAGTTGACACTTTTTTTCTTGTGACTTTGAAATTGCATATCCCCAGTTCTACTGATTGGAATTGTGTCATTATGGTATAATCGTATTTATTTGCTTCATATTTAGAGATTGGTGTGGGATTTTCTTTAATACTGTTCGTGTGCTGCATAAATACTTTACAAATTGCCTATAAGTCCTGAGAAAGTTCCTCGACATACTACCATCCAGTGCTAGGAAAACCATAGTCCACGCCTTGGTTACCTCTCAATTGGACTATGGTAAAATCCTATATCTGGGTGCGTCTAAAAAAGGGTTGACTAAACTTCAATTGGTACAAAATGTGCAGATCTCTTAGTGCTAAACCTCCCTAATAGAACATCCACAAAGAAAGCCCTCGCAGAATGGCACTGGTTGCCTGTGGAGAAGAGAATCTTGTTCAAGGCAATGTGCTATTGCTAATGAATCTGGTTAAAAAAAAGGTCCACAATATATGCAACCATTGATAACATCCTACACACTGTGCCGGAACCTAAGATCAAAAGGTCGGGCATTGGTGACTGTGCCAAGAATATATAAAGCAAGAATGGGTGAACGCTCCTTAAGATATCTTGCAGCCAAAACGTGGAATACACTGTCGGCGGACCTAAGAGCAGAACCGTGCGAAACCAACTTTCACAAACACTTAAAGACATGGCTGCTCCCAACAGCACGCTAGAGTCACTCTCAGGGACCAGTAGCTTAGCATAAGAATATTTGCTTCCTTACAGAGAGTCTGTTCTAACGCGGTGACACACCGGTGCTGTAACCAAGTGCTTTGTAAATGGAAAAATAAATAAATAAGTCTGACTGCATTTCTGCCAAGAACCTTGAGAAATAAGCACAGGTTAATTTATTGACTGTTGTGGTTCACCCTGAACAAGGATTGTGGTTGTTGCTTGAGAAAAGTCTTCACCCCCTAAATCAAGAACCCAATTTCTCACAGGCAGCAATAAGAATGTAGAAAAACAATTAATAAGATTAAAAATATAATAATAGGACACCATGGAAACAGAAATGAGAATACACACACAGCAATCTGTAACAATTACCCCAGCCAAACACTTCTAAATGTTGCAAAAATGCATATCAATCAGCCACTTGACACACCTACAAAATGTTGGGCAAGCACATGAGGGAGAAGGTGGCTGAGAAATAAGGGATTTTCTTCCTGGAGACACGACTCCATAGCCACCAACAGGCACATGCTGACAAGAAAATAATTTTACTTTGGTATGAATTTAAAACCATCCACAGGCCCCTAAAGTAATAGGAAAGCACCACAGTAAAATTACAAATCTGGAAAATACCACAGTAACAAGACAAATCTGGAAAGCATTCACATAAACAAAAGGAAGTAGGAAGATAAATATAACCCAAGGCATTCACCATCCCAAAGTTTCCTTTGCCCTCACATTCTTATCCTGATTTGTACCCACTACTCCAAACTTGAGGCCATCAAGCAATAAAAACAGAAAAGTAACACAAATATTGGTGTCTGCCAACAAAAAGCATTTTGCAAAGTACAGCAATGAGCTTATTGTATTTTGCCAGGAATGGTGAATGATGTAGCAATGATTCCCTCCAAAATCCAAATTCAAGACAAGGCTGAAGAAAACACAGGGAGCAATTGCAGGAATTATGTGTAATTTCTGCAGTGTGGATTGGTGATGAAAATGCTAAATTACACCCAGGGCTATTGATATCACAGACATTTCTTAAAATACTATTGTCAGGGGTCTATCAGGGAACAAGCAGGGTGACTGGTCAGAGGACTAGCTGGGGGAGAGTGGGACAACAGTGAATGCTGGGTGTGTGTGTGGCCTCTGAAGGAAATACAAACAAAGGTTACCAAAAGGCTGGAAGAGAAGCAGGACAGAAGCAGAGGACTGATGCAGGTTGGAACAGGCTGTGAATAGGGTACTGGAGGTCTTCAGGAAAAACAGAAATACACACAACAGGAATGGAGAGCAGGGAACAATAGACAAACTATCATAAGTGATAGCTTGTCTGTTCCTCTGAAATGATCTCTCTGTGGTGTGAAAAGATCTTATATGAAAGCAAGGAGCATATAAATCTCGCAGATTTCTGGGAGACCGCACCTCCAATGGAGAATATGCACTGGGTGCTTCTCTGTGCCGCAGGCATACGCTTTGAAATCTAACTGGCAACCTTGGAAGCAATTAAACCAGGATAGCAATACAAAACAGAACAACAGGGGACAAAAAATGGAACACCAAAACAGAACCTGGGCTCAAGCAAAGCAGGTTTGGAATCAGGGTCAGGAACAGGATTGTAATTCTGAAAACAAGGCTAAGAAAGAGCTACACTCAAATATAGTAGCACAGATGGTTTAGGGGATTAAGCGAGGGAAGGAAAGGATGGGGACAGCGAGGAGGGAGACCTATAAGTCAAAACACACCATAAGAGTAAACCAAAACAAGTCTTTCTCCTAATATAACTAACACTTCCGTATAGGTCTCTAATTAACTGTAAAGGAAAAAAAGTATGTCCCGAGCTTCACTGGCCTAGAAGAGTGCTTTCCTCCATATCTGAAGGTTCCTCTTCATATAATACACTTTTCAGAAAATGGAAACAATAATTATTACTTTTGTTTGCGAGTCCTTTTTTAGCCATTCACACAACGCACACTTTCTTACCCACCATATATATCATATGGATTCGCATTGAAAGAGCAGGGGGAAAAACAGGTACCATAATGCATCAGGGAGAATGGAACCAAAAAATTGACTAAAAGGTGAAGCAAAACTAAGAATGGAAATGATTGATGTGTATATTTACTTATTCTGATGTAAAGGGAGGTTTGTACAGGGAACTCGTGAGTGACATTTAGTGGCAGGATGGTATAATCCTGACAATTTTACATTTTAGGTAAGTATGACATGCTCTGCAACATTAAATTAAGCTATTAAATGATACGCCTAGCAATCAAACCTAAGTTAAACGGTAAACACCTATTATCACGAATCTTTCTTTCCACATACCATCACTCCGCATACTATTATTACGAATCTACCATGACTCCGCAATGCCATTATAACGCATGGCATTACATTTTATATGCTTTTACCACGCATACATTTACAACGAAATTCGTTGTAAATGCATGAATGGTAAAAGCATGTTTTTTTATATGTTAGGATAAGGTAAGTATGAGCATAGGGGTATATGTTTTGGGGTTCTGAGGTATATGTTTTGGGGTGATTGGGTATTTTAAGGGTTCAGGGATAGGTTTGGGTTTTGGGGTACAGGGGTTCAGGGGTATTTTGAGTGTTCAGGGATAAGTTTGGGTTTTGGGGTACAGGAGTATTTTTAGGGTTCAGGGATAGTTTTGGGTTTTGGGGTGCAGGGTGCATTTTTAGGGTTCAGGGAAAGGTTTGGGTGTTTGGGTACAGGGGTATTTTTAGGGTTCAGGGATAGGTTTGGGGTTTGGGGTACAGGGGTATTTTTAGGGTTCAGGGATAGGTTTGGGTTTTGGGGTGATAAGGTTTGTTGAGGGTTTACAGGGTAATAATGTTTTGTGGTACAGGGGCATTTTTTGGGTTTAGGGTGGGTTTTGGTTATTGGGGTACGGGGGCATTTTTAGGGTTCAGGGATAGTTTGCCGTTTTGGGGTGCATGGTGTATTTTTAGGGTTCAGGGATAGGTTTGGGTTTTGGGGTACAGGGGTATTTGTTGGGTTCAGGGATAGGTTAGGGTTTTGGGGTACAGGGGTATTTTAAGGGTTGAGGGATATGTTTGGGTTTTGGGGTACAGGGGTATTTGTAGGGTTCAGGGATAGTTTTGGGTTTTGGGGTGATAAGGTTTATTGAGGGTTTAGAGGGTATTAAAGTTTTGGGGTATAGGGACATTTTTAGGGTTTAGTGTGGGTGTTGGGTTTTGGGATACAGGGGCATTTTTAGGGTTCAGGGCTAAGTTTGGGTTTTGGGGTGCAAGGTGTACTTTTAGGGTCAGGATGGGTTAGTGTTTAAGGGTGCTGTGGTATTTTAAGGCGTAAGGGTGGGTTATGATTACGGGGTGGAGGGGTATTTAAAGGGAACAGGGTGAGATTAGATGTTAGGGTGTAAAGGGTAATTAAATAAATAAAAAATATATATTAAAATATATATTTAATATCAATAAATATATATATATATAAATATATAATACAATTTTACAGATTTTTTAAAATTTAAATTAAAAACAAATATTTGTGTATATGTTTATGTATGTAAATTATTGTGGCCGGCGACTTCAACTGCACATTTGAGCCACTATGCAGTGAAGATCTCCATGCAGTGAAGAGGATAGCAAATGGGTAGTGCCCCCTAGCCTTGCCACCAGTAAAAAGATGGACTGAGATTGTAATCCAAGGTAATGCTATAATACTAGAATACGGCCACAGTGCTACAAAAGGCAGAACTCTATCTGACTCCAGGGGCAAAATACTTCCAACAAACTTGCATGCCCCTACCGCATTGATTATATCTTGGTGGACTTGCACTTCTGGGCCGATGTCATTGACATGGAAGTGGGCCAAACTATTGATAGTGATCTCAATCCTCTATTGCTAAAATTAAAGAATCGATGGACCCCTCTCAACAAAAATACGAATATCACTGGGAATTCCCTCGTCTCCACAAAGGAGCTAACCCTCTCTAATTGTGGTAGGCGTCTAAGATGGTCCAAGGTTGCAGGGGAGGACCAAAAATGAATGAACATCTCCTCAATACTAGTGTCAAGCACAGCCGAACTCGAGGCAGCCTCATGCAATGTGCAGGGGTGGGAGACGTTCCCCAAAATACATTTCGTGACAATTGCTCAGATTGGTGCCCACTTCCTTGAAAGACGACTCAGTGGCCACACTAGGAGACAAACAAAAATCTCTAATTCATGGTACACTGAGTCTTGCAGGGAGAAAAGGCAAGCTTTAATAACCGCGGTCAAGGGGGAAAATCCCACCATAGCCAAAATAGCGAGGAGGGAGTATAACCTATCACTAAAGCAAGCTAAACATGATTGGGAAGAGGCACATTGGGAGGACCTGAAAGATGCTTGTAATAGGAGGGATTCCGGCTCTTTTTGGGCTCTAATCAAGATGAGAGATAGGAGGGACAACATCTCAATCGCGCACCATATTGGTAATAAGGCTTAGTGGGCTCACTTTGACCAACTGTACACGGAGGAACCTGAGGTCCTATCTACCTTTCGATTGCAGAGAATTCAGGCTCCACTTACACTTGAAGATACCAATCTTTTCCAAATCGAACAGATTCAGAATGCAATTAATTGTATTATCCCTGCAAAGGCGGTAGGCCCAGATGGTATCCCGGGTGATTTGCTCTTATTAGAACCACAGAAGAGGGCTCAATATATCCTGTTTTTATTCAACAATATAATGAAAGGAGCAGAAGCCCCTATATCTTGGAAAGGAGCACAGGCCATAACTATATATAAAAAGGGAGATCGCCAGGACCCTGCCAATTATAGGCCTATTGGCCTAATACATACCATGCAGAGCCCTTCTAAATAGGATCCAAAATTGGATGGAAGAGGAAGACTTTCTTTCCACCTATCAAGCAGGTTTTAGGAAAGCTACCAGTATAATAGACCAGGGGCCACATGTATCAAGGCTTTTGCGAGTCGCAAAGGCCGAAATTCTGCGAATTTCGGCCTTTGCGACTCGCAAATGGCCGATTTGCATTTTTTCATATGTATGAAAAAATCGCAATTTAAGGAATCGCAATTATTTGCAATTCCTTATTTTGCCATAGCATTTAAGGAATCGCAAATTTTGCGATTCCTTAAATGATATGTATGACACATTTTGAAATTGCGATTTTGAGTTAAGAAATCGCAAATTACCACCAACTTGTACTTGGTGTTTATTTGCGATTTCTTTTAAAAATGCCCGATTTTGGCATTTGTGAGGGTGGCATGTGACACACATACATGCCCATAGGGCATGTATTTGTGCCACATGCACACACATGTAAATTTCAGGGGTGCAGCAGGGTGTCTTTGAGACACCCCTGCACCCTTGAAATAAATCTCAAATTGCGATTAGCAAAGTGCGAATTCGCAATTTGAGAATTATTGCACTATCATTCCTATGGGCCTCCTGGCCCATAGGAATGCATTGGAAATTATTCTTTATTTGCGAATTCGAAAATGCGAATTCGCAAATAAAGAATAATAAGGAATCGCTAAAAAATAGCGATTTTGTACATACATTCTGTTTTGCGAATTCTAAATAGCGATTCACAAAAAATCGCTATTTAGGATTCTCAAAACAGAATCTTGATACATCTGGCCCCATGTGTTTAGACTACTGCTTCTCTATTGGAAAGTAGTCATAATTGGCAAGGGAAGTCTTTACCTTGCGTTTATTGACCTTAAAACTGCATTTGATTTAGTGCAGCGAGAGAGGCTTTGGTCAGTGCTCCAGGAATTGGGCATACCCTCCTACCTTTTAAATCTTTTAATACGCCTCCATGACGAAACCTACGCCAGAGTCAGATGGGGGGATCAGGGGCAAACCACAGATAAGATATGGGTTAACAGGGGGGTCCGCCAGGGTTGTGAGATGGCTCCTACCCTTTTTTCACTTTACGTGAATGGAGTGGTTAGTTTCTTGAGCCAATTTCCAGCAGATGCCCCAACCCTGGCAGGGGAAAAAATCCCTACCCTCCTGTTTGCCGACAATACTCTCTTAATCTCAAAAACCCAGATGGGTCTCCAGAAACTCCTCACCCGCTTCCAATTGTTCTGTACACAAACGGCCCTAACGATAAACATCACAAAGACAAGGTTTATGGCTTTCAATGCAGGGAAACATTTTAGAAACAATCTTACTCTTAACAGTTCCCCCTTAGAGAGAGTCCATTCCTTTGATTATTTGGGTATTAGGTTATCCGATAAAATGCACTGGGGGACTCACCTGAATAAAATGCTACTGAACCATAGCGGTTGGTGGGTGCCATAGGTAGGGACCAACGATCAACGTCAACTAGACAGGTAGCTGCAGCCCTAGTAGTTTATGAAGGTAAGGCTGTGAGCTCAGCAATGTATGGCGCTGAACTTTGGGGTTTCGAAAAAAACTGATGAGATTGGACGATCTGAGAGTAAATTCCTTAGAGATCTGGTATCTGTTCCTACCAACACACCACTCAAGCCCCTACTCTCTGACATGGGCAGACGCCCTTTCAGCGAGGTGGCTAGACTTCACTCTCTTCTGTACTGGGTAAGACTAAGACGCACCCCAGAACTCCATAGTTATGCGACGGGTCTTTCTGAGCTCATTACCCTGGATACCAACAAAAGGGTTAAGTGGCTTAGAGATCTGAAGGACTTACTGACCAAGCTGGGCTTAGCCGAAGCTTGGGCCAAGCAGATCCCTCCGACTAAGAGTGAGTTAAAAAAGATCTACTGGAACTGGGTTAACCACCAGGTCTTACATAACCCAAGGCTTGGCAGACTAACTGACAAGTTCCTCCAGTATAAGCCAGTTAGATCCTTGGAACCTTATCTAGATTTTATCAGGACACCTAGAGATAGGGCACTATATATCCAGTTTAGATTTAGATCCCTAATGCTAAATACCACACTGGCAAAATGGGACCCAACAACTTCCATCGTAGCTAACTGCCCTTGCTGCGATGCACAGCAAGAAACTGTAGCCTATTTATTCTTCGCTTGTCCAGCCTACAAGCAAGCAAGGGCCAAATGGCTCAAGCCTATATGTACTCTATTGGGCACTAGAAACCACCTTGATGCTCTACGGATCTTGAGAACGGACTCAACTAGGTCCTTGCTAGTATGCAGTGTTGCCAAGTACCTGGGACGTGCATGAATCATCCGTATAAAAGCACAATCAAGGAAGAATCTCTAAATAAATTCCATCTAATCTGGGGACCATGTGAGTTCATTTATACATAGGAATGATCTGTGAAGCACTAATGATTAACTGTTTTGTGTGGGATATGTGTCTTAGCTAAATCTGTAATTTTAAATCCAATTTTAAATCCAATTGTCGAATATCAACTAAGATATGACGCCTAATTTTAGTGCGGATGGTATAGCAAGGTTTTAAAAATTCGTTTTATTATATGAAATGTTAATTTTATAATTTTTTATACGACTGTGAAATGCTTTCATGATACTTGCTATCGAATAAAGTTTACTTGAAATGAAATATATATATGGCTGCCAGTAGGTAAGTTTAGTTAGGATTGTTTTCTATAGGAAATCGGCAACATTCTATTGGGAATAACTTTGGCGTCGGTTGAGGAATCTGCCTGTAATTTTCCGTAAATTTGCCTCGCTGCGCTTCGCTCCTTCCCTGAAAGTTTGGGGGGGATTCGTCAAGCAGGCCGAGATAAAAGGGGGGTCCCAAAACGTGTTTTCCCCATGTTAATTTCCATAGGGCGGTTGGACTCACTTTTAGCCCGAACGGCTGAATGGATTTCCACAAAACTTGGCAAAATTGTAGGGACTGGTAGCCCGATGTGCCTTTGCTATGTCTCAAGATATGTGCTCCAGTGGATTTTGAGTAATTTAGGTAAAAAAAATATATATATCTGGGCGGAGCCTAACCACACATCTGATCTGATTGGCTGTCAGCACTTCATCCAAGAAGTGTTGGCAGCCATCTTGGGACCAATATACATGATAGCACCTCATTAAAAAGCATCGTAGTTAATAGAGGGTTTTAGGACTTTAGTTACATTATAAATCATTTGTTGATGGTACCATACTCATTTTAGGAATTGTGGTGTGTTCTAAGGTGATTTTACCATGTGAAAAAGCCTTCGGCTGTGATATCATGAATCATGTTTGAAAGAAAACTAATATCTCATGATTTTCCCACAGTGGTTTGGAAGGGGATCTATAAGCTAAACTGAAAGCATATTTTCTGTAAATTCACATTATCTTTCTCAGTCATGTGAGAATGAAGTCTGACATTCTCAGTAAAACATGTACATCCAACAAGGACAGAGACTGCCAGTTGATTCCTTTGTGTTCTACTGCAGCCTCCTAGAGTGTTCTAAAGAACAACTAACAGTCCTACTTATTACAAAGGTATAGCACACCTGAAGCCATCGTGATGGGAATAAAGTGGTAACTCTTAAAACATTTAATTTAAAAAGGAACAAAATGAGGGGGTATATTATGCCATAGAAAGTATTATTAGTGCTGCAGAAAGAAAAATTAGGGCACATTTTGAGTGACTTCTCAAATCCTCTTCTATTTCATTAAAAAATACTGACATGCAGTCTCCCAAGATGGCCACCAGAGACAAAAGAGCCCAAATGTATCCCAAATATCACCCAGAAGAAGCCCAAGTATAGCCCAATGACAGAATGTCCCAGAGTGTTCTAAAGAACAACTAGAGCGCTAACAGTCCTACTTATTACAAAGGTATGGCACACCTGACGCCATCTTGATTGGAATAAAGTGATAACTCTTAAAACATTTAATTTAAAAAGGAACAAAATGAGGGGGTATATTTTATCATAGAAAGTATGATTAGTGCTGCAGAAAGAAAAATTAGGGCACATTTTGAGTGACTTCTCAAATCCTCTTTAATTTCATTAAATAATTCTGACATGCAGTCTCCCAAGATGGCCACCAGAGACAAAAGAGCCTAAATGTAGCCCAAATATTACCCAGATGTAGCCCAAGTATAGCCCAATGACAGAATGTCCAAGAGTGTTCTAAAGAACAACTAGAGCGCAAACAGTCTTACTTATGACAAAAGTATGGCACACCAGAAACCATCTTGATTGGAATGAAGTGGTAAGTCTGAAAACATTTAATTTAAAAAGGATTAAAATGAGGGGGTTAATTTTGCCATAGAAAGTATGATTAGTGCTTCAGAAAGAAAAATTAGGGATCATTTTGAGTGACTTCTCAAATCCTCTTCTATTTCATTAACCACATGGCTGCTGGGCGTTTTCCCCCCCTGTGCTGGAAAATGCCATTTTAGTGGCACCATGACGAGCTCAGCTCGTCATCAGCACACAACACCTTTGGGTGATGACGAGCTGAGCTCGACATCAGCATCGAAAGGGTTAAAAGAATTCCGACATGCAGACTGAAACATGCACTTTGAATACCAGCAGCAGACTTCCCTGGTGAGCAGTAGCTTTACTACAGTGATCTAATGAGCAACTAGAGTGCTAACATTCAGAATTTATGGCAAATGTGTGACACATCTGAATGCCTTCTTGATGGAACCAAAGTAAACAAGCATTGAAAATGCAATAGATCTCGCCCTCGTTTAAGTTAACGCCATTCTGTTTGTAATGAGGTGGCTTTTTAGCTTTGCTTTTATTAGTGTTTTTTAAACTTTCATGTAAATAACATGCATCTGTATGCGTATATGTATATGTATGCATGCATTTATATTTGTATTTATATAGATATTCAGATTATATATGTTTATATATGTATGTGTATGTATATATATATATATATATATATATACATACACATACATATACATAAATGCATATGCATATATATGCATATATATATATGTGTATATGTGTGCGTGTAGAGAGAGGTAGAGAGGTAGAGGTGTAGAGGTAGAGAGGTAGAGGTAGAGAGGTAGCGGTAGAGAGGTAGAGACTAGTAGAGAGAGAAGTAGAGAGAGGTAGAGAGGTAGACAATAGAGAGTGAGTAATAGAGAGTAGAGAGTGAGTAGTAGAGAGTGGTAGAGAGCAGTACAGAGAGTAGCAGAGAGTGAGTAGTAGAGAGTAGTAGAGTGCATAGTAGAGTGAGTAGTAGAGAGTAGTAGAGAGTGAGTAGTAGAGAGTGAGTAGTAGAGAGTAGTAGAGAGTAGGTAGTAGAGTGAGTAGTAGAGAGCAGTAGAGAGGGAGTAGTAAAGAATGAGTAGTAGAGAGTAGTAGAGAGTGAGTAGTAGAGAGTGAGTAGTAGAGAGTAGTAGAGAGTGAGTAGCAGAGAGAGAGAATAGTAGAGAGTAGTAGAGAGTGAGTAGTAGAGTGAGTAGTAGAAACTAGTAGAGAGAGAGTAGTAGAGAGTGAGTAGTAGAGAGTAGTAGAGAGTGAGTAGTAGAGTGAGTATTTGAGAGTAGTGGAGTAGGAGAGAGTAAGTAGTAGAGAGTAGTGGAGAATATTCCAAAGTTTGGCACAGTACCACTTGCACAATAAGTCCAATCAAATCATATCACTTAGAGTCCTTATTGAAGCGCTGAATCTTGGTGTATATTCAAATGCTTTTATTTTCCATAAGTTTATGTACCACAGCCAGCCGAAACGTTTCGTTCTGTACAACAGAACTTCTTTAGGGCATTCTTATTTCCTTCAAGTTATGTCGGTATCCTCTTGTCATATAACTAGATATTTCTTCCAAATGTTAGATGAGACGTAAGTACATTCTTATTCAAAGTGACTAGGTATCAATTTTACCCACACAATTCGGGCAGACTTGAGTAATTTATAGCATCCTCAAAGTCAGTCTTTCAAAAATTCCAAAGTATAGGACATGATAATCCAAATAAAAAATGTTTCTCAAGAAAAGTCATTTTCAATCATTCGGAATATTGGTGTTTGGGCAGATATGACCCAGGGACCCCCAGTATGCAAGGGGAATTAGTCCCCCTTCTGCAAACGCGCCAGTGGCCTGCATTGCAGAGAGGTGTAAAAAGGGGCATAGCCTCATTACACCTCTGTGCAATGCAGCCCCCTGGCGCATACTGGAGGTTCCAGGTGGGCTAGTTGGCCCCCAGGGACCCCTAGTATGCAACGGGAATTAGTTCCCCCTCTGCAAACGCGGCAGGGGGCTGCGTTGCAGAGAGGTGTAACAAGGGGCATAGCCTTATTACACCTCTGCAATGCAGCCCCCTGGCGTATACTGGAGGTTCCAGATGGGCTAGTTGGCCCCCAGGGGCCCCCAGTATGCAAGGGGAATTAGTTCCCCCTCTTCAAACATGCACGGGGGCTGCGTTGCAGAGAGGTGTAAAAGGGGCGTGGCTTCATTACACCTCTCTGCAATGCAGTCCCCTGGCGCATACTGGATATTCCTGGTGGGCTTTCAGGTCTTATATAGTTAGGAATTAGCATTAAAAAAACCTTTGAAATTCACTGAAAAAAACATAGGTTTCAGGCCTTATATAGTTAGGAATTAGCATTTAAAAAACCTTGCAAATTCACTGAAAAAAACATAGGTTTCAGGCCTTATATAGTTAGGAACTAGCATTTAAAAAACCTTTGAAATTCACAAAAAAAAACATAGGTTTCAGGCCTTATATAGTTAGGAATTAGCATTTTAAAAACCTTTAAAATTCACTCAAAAAACTATACGTTTTAGGGGTGTTATAGTTAGCTGGACATTTCACTCATACAAAACCATTGGAATTGCTCCTATATAGTTAGTTGTACTGACTATATTTCGTGCTTATATCGTATGCGCTCGGGTGCTTCTGGGTGCGCTTACGCCATGCGTATCACGCGGACGCGGCAACGCGATACGTCACAATGATGTTTTCGTTCGCTGCAATAGCGCAAATGGGATGCTCACCGGTACGCGCACTGGGGCGCGTCGCAAGACTGCGCTTTCCGGTGCGCACACCGGTACGCGCACCGGGAGCGCTCCAGGACAAAAAAAATAAATAAATGAAGAATATACATAAAAAAAAATAGTATTACATAAATATACAATATAGGATTCATTATAAAAAATATTATATTTGATAGCATTAGAAATTTGCTACTAAAAAACCTTTGAAATTCACTGAAAAAAGCATAGGTTTGAGGCACTATATATAGTTAGGAATTAGCATTTACAAAACCTATGAAATTCACAGAAAAAACCATAGGTTTCACACCAGTTATAGTTAGGAATTTGCATTTACAAAACCTATTAAATTCACTGAAAAAAACATAGGAGGTCTGTCACTCTGTCACAATTTCCAGCTAACTATAACTGGTGTCAAACCTATGTTTTTTTTAGTGAATATATATATATATATATATATATATATATCCACACTCCTGGTACCGAAAGCTCGTGATTTCAGCAGAAAATACCAGAACCGGGGCCCAAATGATGTTCAAAGTGCTGTATTTACTGGCACATGGAAAAAACAAACCCTACGCGTTTCGAAGCCTGGGCTTCTTGCTCACAGGTACATTTGTTTTGGTGGCCATTCTTTTTAAAGTGATACATTCGTGATTATTTCCGTGCACGTGACCACAGAGACATAGAAGAGTTACTGTGTTGCATACACAGTCCAGTATTTACAATTACAAGGCTGCAGTGAAAATGAAATAACACATTGTTGCATGCTTTAAGGATCAAGCAATTCGCTAATTATGTACATTAAGCTTGCAAAATAGCCACGACAATTAAGACATTGTAAACGGCATAGTTATAACGCCCCAGTGGGCAACATCATGATATGTAATACATGAATGACCCCTTAGTTGAAGATATCAAAATGTTGAATGTCTACAGTCACTAGGGGAAAAAGAGTCAATAAAAAGGGCCGTTTTGCCTAAACCAATCTTTCGTGCTTCAAGGTGCCTAGCCCCAGTGGGCAAATTCGATCCAACTGCCATGTGCATCTTCAGCATACCTGAAAATTAAAAGGACAATATGCACAATATTTACTATATGAAGCCCCTGGATCACGGTAATGTACAAATATTATAAACATATAGAATGGAACTTGACTAGAAAGCAGACACATTATAAATCAATTACATTTGTAAATGGACTGATAGCTCTTCCCCCATATTATGTCCTGAGGGCTGTATGGTATTGTACCGAATGATGTAACGGGATTCTAGTTTGCGCAACTCCAGTAGCCTGTTACCACACCTTTCTTTGTTTGCCACACAGTCAATGACGAAGAATTTCAAAAGATTAAGATTCTGTTGATGCTCTGCTAAGAAATGTCTGGCCACAGGATATTGCGGATTCGCATTTTTGATAGCCCGCAGTGTTCAAGTACCCGCAATTTTGCTTTTTTGGTGGTCATGCCAATATAAAACTTCTCACATGGGCATTTCAGAGTATAAACAGCATATTCAGTATTGCAGCCCAAAAGTTTGGTGATTTTATGTTCTGCCTGGTTTCTGCAGATCTTGAGACTATTGCACTTCTGACTATTTTTACACGCCTTACACTTAGTGCAAGGAAAAAATCTCACAATATGAGGAGATTTCCTGGGTTCCTAAATTAAGGCATTGCTAAGAGAGTCTTTAAGGGATTTGGCCTTCCTAAAGGTAAGAGAGGGGTTTTCACTTAATACCTCTTTTAAGTCATGGTCCAATTTGAGGATGCCCCAATGCTTGTTGAGACTTTTCCTCAGATGCCAGGACTGACTGTCAAAGTTAGTTATGAATCTGATTTGCTCCGACTCCTCACGTGTTATGGGTATTAAGAGGTCATTCCTGTGCATTAATTCAACCTTGATTTCAGCTTGCTTAATTACAGTATTGCTATACCCTCTTTCCCTGAACCTTTGGCACATAGTGGTTTTTTCCGCTTCAAAGCCCTCTTTAGAGCTACAATTACGCTTAGCCCTAATTAGTTCCCCCAAGGGGATACTACATATCAAGTTTGGGGGATGGCAGCTTTTTGCGTGCAAAAAGGCTGTTCCCCGCCGTGGGCTTGCGGAAGAGAGAACTAGTGAGTGCCCCATCGATGACTTCCAGACTAACATCTAGAAACTCCAATTTCTTAGTATTCATGTGACTGGTGAATTGTAAAAAGGGAGAAAGTAGAGGAAGAAATAAAAGCGAAAAAACAAAGGAAATTTCTCAGAGATGAGATAGACTATAAAAAAGGCCAGATCCAAACTTTTGCAAAGAAATTTGAAGCATTATGTGTTCCCACCAAGACACCCAAAAAATCTAAGACAAGTAGCAACAAAACAGCTGCACAAGATGAAACTGTGATGGAAGGTATCACTCCACTAGTGCAGTCAGATGGGGAAAATGTAGAAAGTGATGTTTCGGAAATAATAGAACCGCAAAACTCAAAAGACCGTATTTTAAACGAGGTAGTCCTACTGGCCCATGGTCGCCAAACTCCACCAAGAGGTCGTGGAAGAGGCGGCAGAGGAGGCAGAGGAGCAAGAGGAGGATCAACAAACACAACTGGATCAGCAAGCCCTGTGGGAGTTCGAACAAGGGGCAAAAAGGCGCAAAAATGAATGGAAAAGACAACAAAACTGTGGTAAATCTTTCTAATCACACTTTATCACCTGAACAATTATTTGTTTTGTCACGAGGTCTGTCCTTTTGTCCCACAGCTAAATTTAATTTTACAGATGCACGCATTGACTTATTTCAATTCACTAGAAAGCTTAAGCTTAGAAAATGGTTCGCCTCCAAACCACGTTTAAGAAAAGATCCTAATAAAGAAAAAGCCAGCACCCTGTCTATTAATGATGCAGAAACATTACAGTTGGTGCACGAACTAGCTGGATGTGAGGACGTTTTAGACAATCCAGTCCTCAATCTATGGAATAGTGACATGGACATTGGGGCAAGCAGTGCTAGCAATTTGAAACCTAAATCCCTGTTTGTTCCACAGATTAACAGCTGAATGTTTTGAAGCAGGAATGATCAATGAAATGAGAAAAATTGAAAAACGTGTACCATACTTGAATTTTAATTTAAACAAAAAAGAGTATGTAGTGTTACAAGAGATGCAGGACTGGTCTGACGTTGTAATTAAAAACTCCGATAAAGGAGGAAACGTCGTCATTTGGCCTCTAGATATGTACTTGAAAAAGGCCTCATGCAATTAAATAATGGTGGCAATTATAAGATCTCGAATACGCAAGAATACAATGAGTCTAAACAAATGTATTTCTGTAAATTGGTTGATTGGAGAGACAGAGGAGTACTGGAGAATGATGAGTATAATTATTTATTGTGTAAATATCCACAAATTCTGGCGCTCTACTTACTCCCTAAGTTGCATAAAAATATGAAAGTGCCTCCTGGAAGGCCCATTGTGTCTTCTAATGGAAGTATTTTGGAAAATACCTCCAGGTATATCGATTATTTTCTTCAACCACTAGTCCAGTCCCTTCCATCTTTTATCAGGGATACCTCTGACTTTTTGAGGGTGATTAATGAGTTGATTTGGAAAAATGACTATTGGCTCATCAGTTTCGACGTCACAAGTCTTTACACGTGTATACCGCATGACTTGGGCATCGATGCTTGCAAGCATTTTTTCAGAGAAAGGTCAATCTCACACTTACTCCATACACACATGTTATCAGACATGATCGAAATTTGCTTGAAGAATAATTTTTTTATCTTCAACAAACAAATATACCAGCAGACCCGGGGAACTTCGATGGGCAGTTGCTTCGCCCCCAGTTTCGCAGGGTTATACCTGGGCTGGTGGGAGGAGCTAGTGGTGAATAACATCTCCCACTTTGCTGACCATGTAGTTCTCTGGGTCCGCTACATCGACGATATTTTTTGTGTGTGGAATGGGACACTTGAGGAAGCTAAAGAGTTTGAGATTGTCCTCAATGATAATTCGTTGAATTTACAATTCACCAGTCACATGAATACTAAGAAATTGGAGTTTCTAGATGTTAGTCTGGAAGTCATCGATGGGGCACTCACTAGTTCTCTCTTCCGCAAGCCCACGGCGGGGAACAGCCTATTGCACGCAAAAAGCTGCCATCCCCCAAACTTGATACGTAGTATCCCCTTGGGGGAACAAATTAGGGCTAAGCGTAATTGTAGCTCTAAAGAGGGCTTTGAAGCGGAAAAAAACACTATGTGCCAAAGGTTCAGTGAAAGAGGGTACAGCAATATTGTAATTAAGCAAGCTGAAATCAAGGTTGAATTAATGAACAGGAATGACCTCTTAATACCAAAAACACGTGAGGAGTCGGAGCAAATCAGATTCATAACTAACTTTGACAGTCAGTCCTGGCATCTGAGGAAAAGTCTCAACAAGCATTGGGGCATCCTCAAATTGGACCATGACTTAAAAGAGGTATTAAGTGAAAACCCCTCTCTTACCTTTAGGAAGGCCAAATCCCTTAAAGACTCTCTTAGCAATGCCTTAATACAGGAACCCAGGAAATCTCCTCATATTGTGGGATTTTTTCTTTGCACTAAGTGTAAGGCGTGTAAAAATAGTCACAAGTGCGATAGTCTTAAGATCTGCAGAAACCAGGCAGAACATAAAATCACCAAACTTTTGGGCTGCAATACTGAATATGCTGTTTATGCTCTGAAATGCCCATGTGAGAAGTTTTATATTGGCATGACCACCAAAGAAGCAAAATTGCGGGTACTTGAACACTTATGGGCTATCAAAAATGCGAATCCGCAATATCCTGTGGCCAGACATTTCTTAGCAGAGCAACAACAGAATCCTAATCTTTTGAAATTCTTCGTCATTGACTGTGTGGCAAACAAAGAAAGGGGTGGTAACAGGCTACTGGAGTTGCGCAAACTAGAATCCCGCTACATCATTCGGTACAATACCATACAGCCCTCAGGACATAATATGGGGGAAGAGCTATCAGTCCATTTACAAATGTAATTGATTTATAATGTGTCTGCTTTCTAGTCAAGTTCCATTCTATATGTTTTTAATATTTGTACATTACCGTGATCCAGGGGCTTCATATAGTAAATATTGTGCATATTGTCCTTTTAATTTTCAGGTATGCTGAAGATGCACTTGGCAGTTGGATCGAATTTGCCCACTGGGGCTAGGCACCTTGAAGCACGAAAGATTGGTTTAGGCAAAACGGCTCTTTTTATTGACTCTTTTTCCCCTAGTGACTGTACACATTCAACATTTTGATATCTTCAACTAAGGGGTCATTCATGTATTTTTAATCATGATGTTGCCCACTGGGGCGTTATAACTATGCCGTTTACAATGCCTTAATTGTCGTGGCTATTTTGCAAGCTTTTTGTACATAATTGGCGAATTGCTTGATCCTTAAAGCATGCAACAATGTGTTATTTCATTTTCACTGCAACCTTGTAATTGTGAATACTGGACTGTTTATGCAACACAGTAACTCTTCTATGTCTCTGTGGTCACGTGCACGGAAATAATCACGAATGTATCACTTTAAAAAGAATGGCCACCAAAACAAATGTACCCGTGAGCAAGAAGCCCAGGCTTCGAAACGCTTAGGGTTTGTTTTTTCCATGTGCCAATAAATACAGCACTTTGAACATCATTTGGGCCCCAGTTCTGGTATTTGCTGCTGAAATCACGAGCTTTCGGTACCAGGAGAGTGGTGATTTAAAGGAGGTGGCGATCCCGCCGGGAAGCCCGCTGCTAAAAGAGGCTGGAGCACGCCAAACTAGTGTGTGTTTTATATATGTATATATATATATATATATATATATATATATATATATATATATATATATATATATATATATATATATATATATATATATATTATAATTCTATTGTGCAATATCTAGATAAAAGGTTTACAGTATAGAAATACTAGTTTACGAAAGCACTTGCACTTTATGATTGAGGAATGAAGTTGATTTGATTAAACAGCATTACCATCTGCAATAGTCCCATTAGGATCTGTGAGTTAACATGATCAACAGAGCCAGAGGTGAATCCACATAAGACATAACTGTGTTAAGTTGAATACATTGTGGCAAAATACTTAAAAAATATTGAGATGTAAGTAATTAATGATTCCCGTTTACAAATAAGGTCCCATTTGCTGAAAAAGGCACTAGCCCTAAAAAAATGTGAAATACTGCGTTTACGCTTTCAATATGAAAAACTGCACTTGCACTTTAAATATTGAATTTGCCCTCATGAGTGGAACTATTATGTTTTGTTCATTCTCATTTTGGAATTTTAACGTTTATTCACATGTATATCTGTTTTAAAGCAGGAAAACAAATGTTTTTACTTACTTTATATCCTTCTTGAAGGTATTTGAAAGTGTTAAAATGGCCGCAGTATTCGCAAACAATTACATGTCTTGCTGTGAGTCCCTCTACTGTTTCCACTATGTTTACATGCACTAAAGGGAGGGCTCTGGACAACGAAAAAACATCGTGATCAAGGGAGCTTGACTCCCGAAACGCATTGATGACATTGCTACAATTTAAATAAAGAAGCCTATGAAATAATGCTCGTGAGTGCCTGGATGATTTCAGCCAGAGATCAATTGGAATTGAAACCTTATTTTCAATATATATATATATATATATATATATATATATATATATATATATATATATATATATATATATATATATATATATATATATATATATATATATATATATATATATATATATATATATATATATATATATATATATATATATATATATATATATTACCTACCGGCGGTCGCCAGTAGGTAGATATAGTTAGGAGCTAGTTTCCATAGGAAATCCACAATGTTCTATTTGGAATAACTTCGGCGTCGGTGGACGAATCTTAGAGAAATTCTGCAAGAAAATGCCCCGCTCCGCTCCGCCCCTTTACCTGAAAGATTGGGGGTGATTCGTCAAGCGGGGGCTGAGAAAAAAGTGGGTCCCAAAACATGTTTTCCACATGCAATTTTCCATAGGGACCTTTAGCCAGGGCTACAGCCCGAACGGCCGAACGGAATTACACCAAATTTGGCAAAAAGGTAGAGTTCAGTTCGCAGATTGTTAAATGGTGTAAATCCGTTCAGTAGTTCCTGAGAAAATCAAAAGTAAAATCATAGTGATATCTGGAGACGAAGTACTATACACGTACAATTATGGGCACAAGCTGCATGCTGACTGGCTGTCAACCGTCTGTCAAAACTCCAAACAGGAAGTGTTGGCAGCCATCTTGTGCCTCTGTAGAACCAAGTCTCAAGAAAACAGGGAACGTGTAAAAAGAGGACACGCCCCTTTTTACACCTCTCTGCAATGCAGCCCCCTGGCGCATACTGGAGGTTGCTGGTGGGCTAGTTGGCCCCCAGGGACCCCGAGTATTCAAGGGGAATTAGTTCCCCCTCTGCAAATACGCCAGGGGGCTGCCTTGCAGAGTCGTGTAAAGAGGCCACACCCCTTTTTACACCTCTCTACAAGGCAGCCCCCTGCGCATACTGGAGGTTTCTGACCCCCTAGGCCTGCTCAGGTGGTCCCACAAGGACCCCCAAGGCCCAAAATAAATATATATATATATTTTTTTAAATCCCGGGATACGCACAGGGTACGCTACCCTGCCGATCCCAAAAAAAACATTAAGGCACCACTCTGCAAATGCGCCCCCTGGTGCATTTGCAGAGGCGGAAATAATTCCCCTTCAATACTGTGGGTCCCTGGGGGCCAAGTAGCCCACCAGGAACCTCCAGTATACGCTAGGGGGCTGCCTTGCAGAGACATGTAAAGAGTCCACGCCCATTTTTACACCTCTCTTGGAAATTTTTCTAAGTGTGGAGTTTTGGAAATTAAAAAAATTAATCAAAAATCAGCCGATTTACTCACCTGTTATCAGGAGAGACCTCAGTGCTGCTTCTTTCAGCCCACTACTGATCCTGAAAAGTAATTCTAATCGTAGTTACAGTAACTTGAATTACCTTACATAGGCTCGCATTGTCTGGTTTCACTTGAAAATTCTTCTAAGTGTGGAGTTTTGGAACTTTAAAAAATTCTTCTAAAATCAGGCCATTAGGAATTTCAATGGTTTTGTATGAGTGAAATGTCCAGCTAACTATAACACCCCTTAAACCTACAGTTTTTTCAGTGAATTTCTAAAGTTTTTTAAATGCTAATTCCTAACTATATCAGGCATGAAACCTATGGTTTTTTTCAGTGAATTTCAAAGGTTTTTTAAATGCTAATTCCTAACCATATCAAGCTTGAAACTTATGTTTTTTTCAGTAAATTTCAAAGGTTTTTTAAATGCTAATTCCTAACTATATCAGGCCTGACACCTTTGTTTTTTTCAGTGAATATACATATAAAATACTTTTACAAAGTATATGACTTCAGCGCACATGCGTTTGCGTTGTAATGGCATGCATGATAAAGTCATATACGGGGTAAAAGTTTGAGAAATGATGGATTTGCGGAGTAATTGTCCCGCGTTGTAAAAAATGCAGAGTGATGGTATGCAGGATTTTTCTTTGAGGAATATCAGCATTTATTCAAGTTGAACAGCTGGGATCAGCAGATTTCAGGTTTCTTCATCTCTTCACTTTGGTCTGCTTAGACTTAAAAATTCAGACTTGTGCTGTGGCTGATGAATGACTGCAAGTCAACATAGTGGTCATTTAATTGCCCACTGTAATGTTGATAACTCAAACAGCTCATTTGATTCTGAACTGAGTGCCTGACAAAGTAGCTCATGTTAACATGTGTTATTTCCTTCTTAGTTGCTATTAGTTTTGTGTTTTTGATTCCCAAGACTGGAAAGAGTTGAAAACATTGGTTAACACAGTTCACACCTGAGGCAATAATGAACATATTAAAGTGTTTCTCAGTGGGTTTGTACAAATCATTTCTTCTTATGACAACTTTATGAGTAAGTACAGGGTCACTAATTATCATTTCATGAGATAGATGACAACATTTAGTGTATGTTAAAAATTATAGTTCAGAATGACTAGTGGCATAATATAAAAAATGAGCTTATATGTTGTGGATGGAGGGAACCAGAGTCCAAATTAGATTGCGTAGAGCCCTTCAAGTAGCATCACTCACTTACTATAAAGTGGGGACTTTTAGTTAAAAATTCAATGCTTGCATGAGCAAGGTGGTCTTCAGGAGCTTTCTGAACAGCAGGTCCTTTTATTTTAATCTCAAAGGTGGGTTGAGTGCATTCTACACTCAAGGTTCCTGTACTTAAGGGCTCTGCACCCTTTTAATGAAAGTGTGAGCTTGCACCTGAATTTTTGCAAACTATGACGCAAGCTGAGTTTCGAAGTTGATGTATGCTCTAGAAACCCATGGGTACTGGGCAGACAATTTTGAATTACTCCTTTTTAGTGCTTTAAATTGAGCTACATGCTTACTTCATCTTTCACGTCATTAATTGATTAGTTTGTGTTAGAAACTGGGTCTCTAATTGGCAGAGGTATGCACCCAGTCCAAGTAGGGACCACCACTCTTATCAGGGTAAATTGGATACATATCCTAGTTTAACCTGTGATCACTCTCTGGTAGCCTGGCACAGAAAAGTCAGGGGTAACTTAAGAGGCAATGTGTAAAGTATTTGTGCATACTTTAATTACAGTAACACAGTGAAAACACCACAAAAATACACTACACTAATTTTGAAAAATTGAGAATATTTCTCTGTGGAAGAACAAAAACATAACAACAAAAATACAATAGGTAGAACTTGAGATATGAATTTTTAAAAATTAATTGTGAAAACTGTGCTTAGACTTCACTAGTAGTCAAAAGGTTACTTGAGGTCGGAAGGACTGGTGCAAATCCAAAGTTGATGCTGACTGCTATCAATGGCAGGTCAGCTACTGGGCACAGACAGATCCCGCTGATGAAGTACTTTGGGTGGAGCAAATCGGTGATGTGGAGGACCGGAGATGAGGAGTCGAGGAGGTGGCACGTAGTTGTCAATTTGTGGATGGTGGCGAGCGTTGACGCCAATCTGTAGCATCAAGGGATGCTTCGTCAACAAACCCCTGTACAAGGGAGGCAATGGAGGGGACACCTCAGGCAAGGGTAGGACTCACAGAGTGCAGAGTCCAGCAGCACCAGGTGAGTTGCATGAAGTCTTGTGTGCCCCTGAGACTTCAGACATAGGAGGCAAGTCAGCAACCCCTTGGAGAGGAGAAAATTGGGTTCAAGGATGTAGAGAGCAGGTAAGTCCCTCTCACTCCCAGGCAAGAAGCAGTAGGCAGCAGGCCAACACAGCAGAGCACGTTCAAAGTGGCAGTCCCTTCTGTAGAACAGCAACCAGCAGGCAACAGGCCAACACAGCGGAGCAAGTAGTAAAGTAGCAGTCCCCCTTGTAGCACTGCAGCTTTTCTTCCCGGCAGAATGACGTTGGTTTCAGCAAAGTTCGATTTGGTGTTGTCAGGGGTCCACTACTTATAGCCAAATGTGCTGTAGGAGACATCCAAGAGGCATTTTAAGATCACAAGGTTGCTGCCATTCCTTCCATGGCTCCAAACACACTAAAGGGGGCAATGCAGTCCTTTGTGTGGGGACAAGCACAGCCCTATTCAGGTGACAATGTTAGTTTCTCCATCCTAATCTACCTCAGGAAGTCCCACCAGCCAGGTGATGGGCATCATAATGCAAATGTCACACCCCAGCTCACTTTGTGTGACTGTCTAAAGGGAATGCACAAAGCTCAACTGTCACACTAACCCAGACGTGTATTCAGAGACAGGCAGAGGCACAGAATGGTTAAAGTAAGAAAATACCACTTTCGAAAAGGGGTCTTTATTGACTTGCAACTTAAAAAACAACTTCATCATAAGTTATGTTTTGAAATAATTGTTTTTCCGGAGACACTAAACTCCAGACCCCTATCTGCTCCCAATAGGAATTTACAATTAAAAGAGGTGTTAAGGCAATCCCCATGTGAAGCTAATGGAGCGATAGGACTTGCAATAATGAAAACATTTAGCAGTTTTTCACTGCCAGTACATGTAAATCTCAAAAGTATGTGTCGGACCTTTTAAATACATGGCACCCTGCCAATAGGGCTACCTAGGGCCTATCGTAGGTGTGACTTCTATTAAAAAAAGGGAACTTTTGTGCCTGGCAAGAAGTTTAACTTGTCAAAAAACAAAGGTATCCACCCTTATAGGAAAGTATAAAAGTGTTCCTCCAGACTACGTGTGTCTCTTACAATGGCGGAAAGCACACAGCTTTGTTTAAATGCCCCTCACCCACTAAAAGGACCCTTGGTGGCATGCTTTATCATCGGGGTCTTCCCGTCCGCTGCGGGACCGGGAGTGCCACGACCTACGACTACGTGGGAGCACTGGTTATGAAAAACAATACTATGTGTGGTGTGGGAGTGTGAATGGAAGGGTCAGAAGTGAGTGAATGACGAATGGTGAAAAACTAGAAAATACCTGGCTCAGTGGAAAAAATAAATTTTAATGTTCCTTTGAGCTGGTATTCTTAAAAGTGGAGAATGAGATGGAGATACTATGCTTTAATGAGCAGTGTCTCCTGTGTAGACATGTTTCGAAGCCCTCCCCTGGCTTCTCATCAAGACCTAGAAGAGATCCCTTCTACACTCAGATCAAAACAACTGTGTATTTACATATACTCCTTAGTAAGTGGAGCACATACATTTAACATGCACAGTATACTATACCCCAGTAGGTATATTGCTGAATAGGTTTCTTATATCACCTAGATAAAGCCCCGTGAGCCTTCAAAACCGGAGGGAAGGGGTACCTATAGTCAAACAAATATCAAGGTTACCTCCTCACCAGGACACTGCCTTGCCGCGGCTCAGTGGAACCCTTTGTTTTATGACACTATAACTTGAGGAGGACGTATCCACCTCTTCTGCTCCTTTTAAGCATTACCTCTTCTCTCCCTTCTTGTGTTACTTTGAAGAAGTTTAACTTGCCATGTTAAAATGGCAGTTTAAAACTACACACTGAGGCTTTGCAATGTCAATCCTGAGCCATACTTAAAGGGTTACTGGGTGGGTGGGTGTATCAATCAGTGCTGCAGGCCCCCTAGTAGCATTTAATTTACAGGTCCTGGGCACATATAGTTCACTTTACTAGGAACTTACAGGTAAATTATATATGCCAATTGTGGATGAGCTAATGTTACTATGGTTAGAGTACAGATCGTTTGCACTTTAGCACTGCTTATCAATGGTAAACTGTCCAGAATTCTAAAGACAGCAAAACAAATGAAGCCATGGATGCCAGGTCTAACAGTTTGTATAAATGGTGTCAATTACCTTAAATTAGTAGAAAGATCATAAGTGATTTTGTCAGCTCTAACTATAAACACCTGTCCAGAAATGTCCACCATGTGTGGCTCTGACTTGGGATGGCAACCACTTATAACTGAAAGTACAAACATCAAACTGAACTGCATGTACCACAGTCACCTTGGATGATTGGTGGTAAGATGCAATCAGGGTGCTATCACCTATTGAAATGAGTTCAAGCTTCAACAAGAGGACTCTAACAATGGCTTATTAGCCAATGGTATGATCCTGAGGAACTGAATAGAGTTAGGCATCCCAGACCAATGACTGTTCTGAAGAACACCTAATCACGTGAAAGGTGTCTGGCTGGTATGTAAGCCAACAATGAAGAGCCGCCACTTCTGTTTGTCTTGAGCATATTTATCTACAGTGACCCTGCTATAGTGCAGGGCCTTCATTTCTCTTTCTGTGCCAATACTGGAGGGCAAACACTTATGATTATGAGTTCAAACATAGCAATTTAATAAATGCAATCATCCCAATGCAATTAGGAGAACCGCTGCTAATCTGCCAGCAGGTTGCTCCCACCCATAAAAAATTGCCAGCCTTCAGTTTATGCTTAGCTGGGAAAAGACATGTGGTAAGAAATGTGGAAGTTTGGTATGAATAATCATCCCCGTGCCCGAAAACATTTTTGCAAGCCTGTAAGACAAATTGTTTTCATTCAACCAGCAGAAAACAGGATCGAGGGTATTTGTGGATGAATCACTAATCACTAGCACTAGAATATTGCTTATAAAACAGCCTGTCCCAATTATTAAAGCATACACCTAAAATCCTCCTGCTGCCTTGCACTTAAACTGGAACACATCCTAGCAACCAGTAAAGTGTTAAGTGAAAACACTACTTAATTTAAACAAGGTAAAGACTGTGGGCAACAAGTGTGAGGTGCAGATGTATGTTTCATATAGGTACTGGTTTAAATCGAAGGCCACTTACCAAAAATATGTGAGAGGAACTAAAATCTGTCCTTAAAATACAGACTGACTGACATTATAGAGCTTTCATGTAGTGCTCTCGAGAATTTCTCTACATTTATAAGGTGCATATATTTTCAGACATTGTACATTGTTGAATAATGTATGATGTATGAATGACTCAGAAACAATTTAAGTTGTAGTTTGATTGTAACTATTTTTCTAAGGGTTTATGCCATTTTGTTAATTTCAGAAATATGTGTAGTCTAATTTACAAACTACAGAGGCCTATACGGCCTGGGTGTACATGCCTTATCAGATCAGTGGCTACTGTATAGATATAAAGCCATTGACTTAAAATGGTACGTCAGATGAGGTATTTAATAGGTACATTTCATTAAGCTAAATAGTGACAAAAGCTTCTTTTGAACGGTATTCAAGGTTTAATAAACTGATTATCGCATTAATTTGCATTGAAACATTGCCATACTTATGCACCAGAAAAGTAGTCAAAAAGTATATTTTCTACAAAATATGGGTGATTTCACAGATATTTTTTATGTCCTGCATGTGAAAGGTCATGCCCATTAGCACAACAGAGCAAATGGAAAATGTAATCTAAGGTGCATTTAACTGAACGCCATCTAGCATGAAAAGGGTAAAGCAAATTGTCACATTCAGCGGATTCAGTGATGTAAAAAGTGATGTGATGAATGATGTCATTTGAGATTCGTAAGTGATGTCATCACTGATGCCATTTAACTAGGTCTACGAATAAGTCAGCCCCTGCGGGGGAGTCTTGAAACGAGGGTGCCCAGCCTCGAGGTAGCCTCGCTCGAGGTGAGGGGCCCCTCGATGTCTCGGTGGCCCTGTACAACGGAGCCTGAGGGGACCCAGCCCCAGACTGGACTGGGATTCCGACTGACTGCACCAGAGGCGTCCGGAGCTGCCCCTGACCTGTGCTGAAGGAAAGTAAGGCCCTTCCTGCGGGTCACACACAGGAGGCCAATAAGTAGGATTGGGGCTGTGAGGAGAAGTGTGCATGCCTCCATCTCTCTCTACCCCGTGCTCGCTGAGAGGGAGCTCTGGAACTGGGATTTGAGGCGTGCAAGGACAATCACTGATGGCGATTACTCTTTCTATGTGTGTGAAACAGAAAAAATTAGGAGAAATGAATCATTTTCCTTCTTTCCCCAGTTTAGGATCAGGTGTTCCCTGGTCTTATTTTTGGCGCTGCCCCAAATTTATGCCATCCTTCTAAATAGGGGCAGCATCAAAAAGCAATGGGTGTTGCAGCGGAACGCCCACTGCAACACCCATCGCCAGCATGTTTCACGCTAAGTGCTGCTTGAATAGGGTCATTATTTACAAGGCGGCGTTAAGACACCTTAAATGGCTTAACTCGGCCTTGTAAATAAAGCAAAGGGACTATTGCCACCAGAACTTCAAAAAAGTGGTGTTCTGGTGACGATAACCCCTTGTAAATATGTCACCATGTTTCTAATGAAAAAGGTTCAGAGAGGTGTTAAAATCGATATTAGCTATAACTTTCATCCTCCACTGATCAATTAGTGCAAATATGTAAACAATCAAAGAGAAGAGAAATGTGTGTTCAAGTGTGTGGAATTTTGTGTGGATTTGTCAAATGGAGCCATACTTATTATCAATTGCCTTTCGTACTATCTATCCTTTTCAACCACCATAACCACAAAAGTACTATTGTGTGTGTGTGACTATATCTAAACTTCTACACACGCTGTAGTCTTAAATCCAATATTTCATAGTGTGAGCTGACCAGTTCCTCAGTATACTTCTCTAAATTTGAAAAGGAAAATGAATTCTGTGTCTCGACGTTGCATGGACTTAAAAATGTCCTACCTGCAGTACGTTTGCATGATTGACAGAACTGTTTTAAGAGGACTTCTAATATAATTTTAGTCCATGAGTGTCTTCCCTGTATTTCTGGATTAATGGATATGATTCCCAAGGCCATGCTAGAGAGCGGGAAATGGTGCTTTACCACACTAATTTTAGCACAGGATAGGAAAGAAGAAACTCCCTCTACGGTGACAATAATTGTGATGAATAGAAAAGGAATATCTATAAGTCCTTAAATCATTTTGTTAAAGTTCTTTCAAAGGAAATGTTAAGGAGAACGAGAAGGTAAATCACAGTTTTAAAACTGCACTGTATTCCTCTTATGAATCAGCGGATCATAATGGGATTCCCGAATTGTAGGAAACAAATTCAAGCAAGGTTTTTCTAATGCAGCTGAATGAAAGGCATTCAATTACTATTCCACTTCAGACCAGGAACATTTTGTCTTTGTCGATTAAAGTGCTGCCTTTTGTTACTTTATATAGGAGAACAACAGTGTGCACAATGGAAAATGTGAATGTAAAGAAATGTTAGTTGGGGAGGTGAAAGTAGAGGAAGTCTGCTTCATAATTCTTTATTCAACATATTTTATTGTATGTAATCAGGTGCTGTGGTCTATAGGGTTCCACTGTCTAGCTTTTCCTACTCTAGATTTTAATGTATGATTGAAATATGTCTTCCGCAAGATTATGTTTTATAGATTCAACACTTTCAGGCACTCAACGCAAGATTCACCAAAAAGTTCACCATCTACTCATAGACTGTTGTGCTGTTTGGAGGATATTTCTGATTTTCTTGATTCAGAATGCACAAGGGTTTCCAAGAAAGCTTGACTGGAGCTGCAGTTTTCCAGTTTCAGTTTTCTTCTATACTGAGAGGTAACCCTTTTTTAAAGGATTGCTGCTGATGTAATAGATTATTTTCCTTAGAGAGTATGTATTGTGAATGAAACCTTTTCATTGTGTTGCAAATGTAACTTTCTGGAGGACAGTTCTACTGATAGTTGTGATTTAGGCTCACTAGAATCCACTAGTTTATGTGTCTCTGTTTGAAAATGTTTCATATTGAATTTTACACTTCCTGACTGTGTTATTGCTGATAAAGCTAATGATAGATTTCCTTTGCCTAAGAAATGGGTTAGTGTTATAATAATTCATATAATGATAGTGATTCTGATTGGCCCAATATTTGCTATCACTAGTCGTGCAATGTGGAATTTACCGTTTTCTATTATTGCCTACGGGTAAATTGTGTATAAAAGTCCTTCTTTTTGAGGGTTAGCCAAAGGGCCTCTTTACAAGTTTGGTGGTACGGAAGATGGAGCGCCCCGCTCCCACACAGACAAACCCCTAGTTGACCCGCCCGCCAGAACAGAAGTTTTCTCCCGTCTGCGGGCAGTACTTTGGCGTTCCCTCCATGGTGCCTATGAAGCCTATGAAATACGCACCGCAATGGGAACGTCAACATCAGTATATGCACCGCATGAACTGCTGCAGTCCATGCTGTGCAGGTACTGGGGTGCATGCACACAGTGTGGCACAACATGGGCCCCCCTGGATGCCCCCCATGGTCCTGAGGCGCAAGGGGGGGCCTTTGTTTCCTCTCCGCCATGGTTTTGATGGTGGACTCACCCCCATGGAAAACATGGCGGAGAGGAAAATTGTAATATGTTTGACAGGACCACGGTGGTCGCGCAAAGCATATTGCATACTCAAAACGGCTGCAAAACGGCGGTTGCGGTGGTGCCAGGGTGGAATGACCTCCCTGATCATGATTGGGCTGTTGGAAGACTGCCCCATCATGCCTCCATGCGTGTGGTGGTACGTTGACCTCCAGACTTAAAATGAGGCCCATAGACTTATTGTTTTCTTCACAGAACTCTGTCACAGAACTATGTCCAATTATTCTGAAGGCTTTCTTTTTTTCTACTAGAGATGCTGTAAGTGTTCCTTGTGATTCTGACTAAGAGAGACCTTCTCTGATGATTAATAGACTTCCTATTCTATTAAAGAATTAGTTTTATTACTTTTTGTGGTTTATAGGGACTGGGAATTATTCAAATGTCTTACTATGCCTTTTGTAAATGAGCCTTCATGGCATCGAACCTTTTAACTTTCCCTTGGAGTAGAACCCAGGGCCAGATTTAGATCTTGGTGGTCTTACCGCTGTCCTGCCACAGTGGCGTCCCTAGCACTTTGCCAAGTCGACGGTCTTTTGCATTTAGATGCATGCAGGCTGTCTTGCAATCCACGTCGAAAGATTGTGTCCCACTGCGGTCACTGCACACCGCTGCTGACACGGCAGACTTCAATGCTAGTGAATACTACTCCATCACCGCCAGGGCAGCGGTTTCCCGCCAAGCAGCTTTAGATGTCACAGTTGTGCTGGCGGTCTCCTATCAGCGGTTCCCAGATGGAATGTGTCAATGGCGGTACAAGCTCATCAATGCACCATCATTGTGGCTATTGTGTGGATGCTAGTACAACACGCCTGATGTCCATTGACCACATGGAAACATATGCAAACCATACTATAAAACACACCCCATTTCAGACCATGTTCTTTTGCCATTCGACTGCACCATGACACATGTCAGCAGAGCTTTACCCAGTTCAGTCAGGTCTTTTTTGTTTCTTTCCACTGTTACTTCTCACTTCATTTTTTTCATTTGTCACCTTGTGGTCAATTTGCTAATTTGATATTATTTTGTTGCACAATGCCAGACCACAAACATCCCTGATTTACTGAGAGTAATTTGTTGATCACAGTGGATGAAATCAGAAGAGTGAATGCTGTAGCTAACCACCCACACACACAGAAGGAAATTAGGAAGAGGTGGAATGACCCATGGGAGAGGATGAGTTCCCTGGCCTCCAAATGTCACACCGAGTACTGGTGGTGGTTCTCCTAGACCTCCCTTACAACTCATGTTGTGGGAAAAAAGGTCTTGCAGATCCTACTTCCTGAAGGCTTTAAATGAATACCTGGTGGAGTCAAGTCTGGTAAGTTACACTTTAGGCCTTCTTACTAAACCTCAATGTCCTGTTTGCTTGCCTATGTGTGCTGCACTTTGTTTCATAACATATAAAACTCAAACTATCAATTTCAGATAATTTTGATTGTACCTCCAAGTGTTACCACACCAAATAACCCATTAACCATTTGTGTGTCAAATCGTAAATGTCTGGCCCATTTCCACTGCATATTTTCCACGGGTATGTTGCAGTATCCATTGTGCAAGTGTTGTTAAGTTGTCTTTGAAATTACTACAACTACCATGATGCCCTGTTTCTGTATCTCAAAAGAATATTACTTTTTCATGTTTCTTATTCTCTCTTGTCTAACAAAGTTCAACATATGGTAAAGCACCATGTAGTGATCAATCCCTATTCAATACTCTCTTCTAAGCTGGTTTGTGTGGTTTACTGAATGGTGTCCTGTTCTTCTCAAACAATTGAATTGATATCATGAGTTTCACAAATCAAACTGTGTACACACTAAAATTGTAAAGTATGATAATTACTATGCTGAATATTAGTGGTACTTGCAAACATTGACTTTGCACTGTTAACATGATTACTAATGTCAAACATTAATCCAAGCTGTAGAAATGTCTGTTTTGAACTCAGCTAGGCCTTGGAATTGTCTTTTGCACTTTTCACCCCTCCACTGTGTTGGCCTGCATAGTTGGGAGATGTTAAGTATACTTCATAATCACTTCATGAACAATTCAGGACATCCTATTACCTGCTTATTTGAAGTTGTACTGTTTGTATTTCCCACAAGGTAGGGTACTGTGTTCAATACCACTGAAAGCTATCATCGTAATAATCACTACAGATTTTATCTTCTAGATATCTACATTGTTTGTCCCACAAGATTTGATTGTACAATACACAGTTTTAAAAATAAAAATGTTCTCAATTCTCAATAGGTCCAAATGGCAGAGCACATGGCCAGGAATCTGCCACTGAAGAGACCACCACTCCAGCTCTGAGTCAAGCAGTCAGTGAGGACAACACTCCTGGTAATCTGGAGGATGATGAGGAGCCTGGTACATCTGATCAGTCTGGGAAGGCAGCTCAAGTGACACTCACTGCACCCACAATGACAACCCACCCCAGCTACAACACCTCAGTTCAAGTTCAAGTTCAAGTTCAGGCATTTGTATAGCGCACTACTCACCCAGAGGGTCTCAAGGCGCTTGGGGAAGGGGTCCATTATTTGTCGAAAAGCCAGGTTTTAAGTTCTTTTCTGAAGGACACATGGTTTTGAGTAAGGCGAGGTGAGTGGGGAGTGAGTTCCAGGTCTTGGCAGCTAGGAAGGAGAAGGATCTGCCACCCATCCTGGATTTTCGGATGCGCGGGACTGCGGCGAGGGCTTGATTGGACGATCTTAGTTGGCGGGTGGGTTTGTAGAAGGACAGTTGAGTGTTGAGGCATTCGGGTCCTAGATTGTAGAGGGCCTTGTGTGCGTGGGTGAGAAGACGGAACGTAATTCTTTTGTTGAAGGGAAGCCAGTGGAGGTCTTTTAGGTGACCGGAGATGTGATCTCGTCGAGGAATGTCCAATATGAGTCTTGCTGATGCGTTGGAGTTTTTTTTGCAATTTTGCTGAGATTCCTGCGTATAGTGTGTTACAATAGTCCAGTCGACTCGTGACCAGTGTGTGGGTGACAGTCTTTCTAGTCTCGAGGGGGATCCAGCGGAAGATCTTTTTGAGGGTGCGGAGTACGTTGAAACAGGAGGATGAGACTGCGTTGACTTGTCTGGACATCGAGAGAGAGGAGTCTAGGATGAAGCCAAGGTTGCGTGCGTGATCTGTGGGTGTGGGTGCTGTGCCCAGAGCGGAAGGCCACCAAGAGTCGTCCCAGGCAGAGGGGGAAGTTCCAAGGATGAGCACCTCCGTTTTGTCTGAGTTGAGTTTTAGGCGGCTATATTTCATCCATTCGGCTACTTCTTTCATGCCTTCATGAAGATTGGTTTTGGCGGTGTTAGGGTCTTTGGTGAGGGAGAGGATTAACTGGGTGTTGTCGGCGTACGAGATGATGTTGAGGTTGTGTTGACGCGCGATGGAAGCGAGTGGGCTCATGTAAACATTGAAGAGGGTGGGACTGAGTGAAGATCCTTGTGGTATGCCACAGATGACTTCAGTGGACTCTGAGTTGAATGGGGGAAGTCGGACTCTTTGAGTTCTTCCAGTGAGGAATGAGATGATCCAGTCCAGGGCTTTTCCTTGTATGCCGATGTTGCTGAGGCGTTGTATAAGGGTGCTGTGGCAGACTGTGTCGAAAGCGGCAGAGAGGTCGAGTAGAATGAGGGCCACTGTTTCTCCGTTGTCCAGTAGTGTTCGGATATCGTCAGTCGCTGCAATGAGGTCGGTTTCGGTGCTGTGTTTGGCTCGGAACCCGGATTGAGATGGATCGAGGGAGTTGTTGGATTCAAGGAAGGCGGCGAGCTGGTTGTTGACGGCTTTCTCAATGACTTTGGCCGGAAATGGGAGAAAGGATATGGGTCGGTAATTTTTTAGTTCGGGGGGTCTGCTGTGGGTTTCTTCAGAAGGGCGCTGAGTTCGGCGTGTTTCCAGCTTTCTGGAAAGGTGGCAGAGTTGAACGAGCAGTTGATGACATCCCGGAGATGGGGTGCGATGATGGAGTCAGCTTTGTTGAAGATGTGGTGGGGGCAGGGGTCGGTTGGCGAGCCAGAGTGGATGGAGTTCATTAGGTGGATGGTGTCTTCAGTGGTGATTGGGTTCCAGGCGCTAAGGTTGTTAGTTGGCGGAGTGGGATCTGGGGGGGTTGGGGAGCGTTGATCGCTGGTAGTATTCTCGAAGCTGTTGTGGATGTCGGCAATTTTGTTGTAGAAGAAGGAGGATAACGCATCGCAGAAGTCTTGGGAGGGAGTGATGCCGTTAGATGCTGCGGTGGGGTTGGTGAATTCTTTGACGATGTTGAAGAGTTCCTTGCTGTTGTGAGTGTTGTTGTCCAGACGATCTTTGAATGCTGATTTCTTGGCGGATCGAATCAGTTGGTGGTGTTTGCGGGTGGCTGCCTTGAGGGTGGTCATGTTGTCGGCGGTTGGGTTTTTTCTCCATGATTTCTCCAGGGTGCGGCATAGCTTCTTGGATTTTTTAAGGTCATCATTGAACCAGGGAGCCTTAATGCTGGCTGATTTGATTTGGTGCTTTTTCAGGGGTGCTAATTCGTCAGCACTGTGGGTGATCCATTGCTTGAGATTGGTGGCTGCTTGGTTTGCGTCCAGTGGGAGGGTGGGAGGGTTTTGGTTGAGTGAAGTGAGGAGTTGGTCGGAGGTGACTTTGTTCCAGTTTCTCAGAGGAATAGGTTGTGGGCGGTTGTGGTTCAGGGTGGTTTTGTAGCTGAAGTGAACACAGCTGTGGTCCGTCCAATGGAGAGCTGTGGTGCGATCGAAGGAGATATGCTTGCTGGAGGTGAAGATAGGGCTGAGCTTTTGTCCGGCTGTATGGGTGGGGGTGTCAACAAGTTGTTTGAGTCCGAGATTGGCCAGGTTGTCCAGAAGGGTGGTGGTGTTGTTGTCGTGTTTGTTTTCAAGGTGGTAGTTGAGGTCTCCTAAAAGAATGTAGTTCTCGGAGGCGAGGGCATGTGAGCTGACGAAGTCCGTGATGTCATCGTTGAATTGAGTGAGGGTACCTGGAGGCCTGTAGATGAGTGTGCCTCTAAGTGTGGTCCTAGGGTCGGTGTGGATCTGAAAGTGGAGGTGTTCGGCGGTTGCAAGATTATCGTCAGAGCTGGTTGAGATTTTGATGGTGTTCCTGTAGATGATGGCGATGCCTCCTCCTGTTTGATTGGTGCGGTCTTTTCAGATAATCTTGTAAGCGTCCGGTATTGCTATGGCGATGTCGGGTGCTGATGATGTGTTCATCCATGTTTCTGTAAGGAAGGCGATGTCCGGTGACGCAGTGTCGAGTAGGTCCCAGAGTTCAGTTGCGTGTCTGTGGACCGAGCGGGTGTTAATTGAAATTGAAATTGTGTGTGTCTTATAAAGCGCACTTCTACCCGCACCGCAGGCCTCGTAGCGCTATAGACCGCTGGGGAACCCGTCCTGGCTTTCCCTGTGAGATAGTCCCTCCTGGGAGTCTCCAAGGTGAAACCAGGCATCCCCGGCGTTTGTGAGGGGCCGTTGTGGAGATGAGGCAAGCTAATGCCCAGAGTTGCCGAGTGTGATCTCTGGTTGGAGTAGGCACCGATGCGAGAATTATCGAGTCCGCTGATCCTGGTCCAAGACCCTGCCGCGTCGGGAATCGAACCCTGGTCCCGGGCCGTTCTCTGCTCTCGGGTCAGCCGCCTCTAACCAGTGAGCCACACCACTCCACTAGCAGGATGCACTTAAGGCGGTTAGAGTCGGTGCTGTGTTTGGAGGAAGTAGATTTGGTGAGGGTCCTGAAGCAGTTGAACTTGCAGGAGAGGCAGGCGAATGGGTCGTGGGTACGTCCTGGGATGGCTTCGCAGCATTGTGGTGTGCGTCCAGGGTGAAGGGCAAGGAGAGTTCCGGCATCATATGTGACTCTAGTGGGTTGGGTGCGGCGGGGACCAGGGGGACAGGCGCTGGGCGCGGTCCAGGCACGGATGGGCGTAGACGGGCTTACCTTTGGCGCACCTTCGGATCGCATGGGTCGCGACCGCTGCACGTGAAAGCTGCGTGGGAATGCATCAGTCATAAATGGGTGGTGGGGGGAGGGGCGAGGGGCGAGGGAGGCTCAGCTGGGAGGCGGGGCGGGCTCTAGAGGACGGGCTTGCAGGGACAACAATAACAAAATGGCAGCGGATAGTAAAGTAAAATAAACACAGCCACAAATATCAATGCAACAATGGTACAATGAATGCAAATGCGCTATTATGAAATGTATGCTGATCAAATGAGGCCAAACTGCAATAATTAGCGTTACAGCAGCGTTAGTAAAAATTATCGAGCTAAAGATGGCAAAGCGCCCTGAGATTCTGTATGAAAGGGTGCAAAGCTGATCGCGATAGGGCAGTATTAAAAACAGCAGGTTTAGATCAGGAGCGCAGCACTACGATACAAGCCCGAGCAGGGAGCCTGGGGAGCGACCGCTAAAACCGAAGACTCCACTTTCTGTGTTCCTAAGACTGTGACACTGATTGTGTGCCCATCAATCCTGGGTGATGGTGAGACCGCTGCACGACCAGCTCCAGCTCACCCAGGAACCAGCTGGATGGGGTACTCTGGGCCAAGGGGACAGGGTAGTGGAGTTAGTGGTCGTGGGAGACTTTTGGTGGGCCAGAATAATGAGGACACTGAAATCACTGTTACCCAGACCATCATCAACCAAGTCTTAAGAGCCTATCAACAGTCCCAAGACATGATAGGCCGGGTACAGCGAGGTCTGGGAGATGAAGCAGTCGCGAAGGGAGCTCAACTATTAGCAGAAGTCTGACAACTCCACTAAGGGTTCCCTTAATGGGGTGCTGCAGGATATTTTCACCTATATGTGCAGGGCTTTCCCAGCACCATCTACCCCTCCCTGTGGTTCAATAACATCTGGCCCATCTACATATGCCACAGGAAGGGATGCCCTCCCACAGGAAGAACCGCCTGCACACACCCAATGTCCAGCATCTGTCGATCCCCTCCTTACCCACAGGAGGAGACGTCCACCTACATTACCAAGAGGTAACGATGGTAAGAATTCTGACACCATCAGCAAGAAACGCTGATCCTAAATCCTGAGTGTGTGCTTACCGTCTCTCTGTGGAATATAGCTGGACACATTTGCCTTTCTGATGCCAGTTGTATTTTGGACTTTGGATTTCAAACAATTTTGGCTCTCCAACTATGGTTTTTTCGACCATGACTGACTTCTTTGCTTTTTTATCCAATATCTCATTTTCGCCTAGTTTTATTTCTTCACGTTTAGTTCATTAAAATCTCTATTCTAAAACTCACAGACTGATGTGGTATTTCTCAACTCTATCAATGCATTTGTCTTGTTCCATCATAACTTTACAATAACAAAAATTAAAGGAATGAGTGAACATAGATAATTAGCTAGTATGTATGGTATTTCTCAAGTTTCCAACCATGACTCCCAACATATTAATACCACTACATCATCTACTACTCTGTTGATCTCATTTGACCAGAAATTGTCTGTCAATATTTATAATAACATAAAATACATACGTGTCACTGATACTCAGTGACAGTTTTGACATTTCCAGTGTCAAACCTTATCAACATGGAAGAAGGGAATATATTCTGAACAGTCAGGTTGAAAAGGTAAATGATCATTCAGTGATGTCATCAGCTGGAGCCAGATCATCTAGCTCACACAAGGAATCCCACATCAATAGCACCAACAGACAAAAAAAGGGCAGTACTACATTTTGGAGACACAAGTTTATTCCAATTCACTGTTCCAGTATCTGGTGGAATGGCACAACTAAGTGTCATTGGTGTGCCACAAGAAGTATGCCCTACAATGATGACACACAATGACAGCTACATGCACATTACACACAATGAGGATTTTGCCAATGTGAAGTGAGCACTACACATGTGTTTTGAGCAACTGATGACACACATATAGCTTTAGTGCCAATACACAACAGAGAACAAGTCCAATAAATTTATTCAATCACAGTGCGAGTTGCCTCAGTACAGCATTTGTACACCCAAAGTCTGTATTTGTCTTTCCCACGGTCAACCCTGCTTCCCGTTTTACTTGTAAACAACACCATTTACCTGCCAATGTCACAACTCTGAAATGTGCAAATAAAGATGATACAGTGAAACAGATCAAAAAATAAATATTACGAATCACACAGAACATAATGGGCACATTACAAAGTCGCCTTTTGGAGGACACGGTTTTACAAAACAATCAGAGATAAACAATGTAGTTGATCCCAGAAGCCAATGTGCCCAAACTTTGATAAACACAGTTGGCCTGATTTTACATGAACTTGCCCTTCCCAACAAAGTACGACCACATATTTTTCTCCTCACCACTAGGGGTGGGTGACTAACTCTGCTCCGTCGGCGTAGTTCACTGAATTTGGCAGCTTTGCTCTCCCTTTGGTAAAAACTCCACTACCTGCTGCATAGTGGAGTCTACCGGACCCATCCCCATTTTTCCAGACCCTATCATGGTATCTCCTTGGGACAGGCTCAGCCTTAACTCAGTTTGACATGCGCAGTTCTTGCTGTCCTTGCCATCGATGGTTAGCTGCACTTCCCACGCGGGATGAATCTGAGCAGGAGTTCCAATGAGTTAGAGGTGGTGAGAAGAGTGGCAAAGGAGCTAGCCTTTAGGCCGCACCCACTCCCAAAGCTGCCAAGACTCAACATTGACCACCCAGCAAAACCCGCCAAAATCCAGAAGAGCACAGAGGGGCTGGGGCATCGTCCTCCCATCGGGGAGGAAATGAACTCCGCATACAGGGAGAAGTGGGTGGAAACTCCAAGCAGCTGGGTTCCTGCTGCTCGGGCGATGCTGTGTGCAAATCTCGCCAGGCTGGTGATATAATTATTTTACCTTCACTATTTTTTAAGTTCTTTAGCCTCCTTATTTTGATATTGTTCATATTGTGAAAGTGTTACCTAATTCCTTGGATACTTTGGTTTTGAAAGCGCGCTGGGCACTTTGCTCCTAGCGCGACACGCTGACTGTTGATTGGAGTGGGTGAGTGGGGGAATCACGGGCAGGATACCGCCATCTTGGGTTTAGCACCTATAAATCTTCACACTGACTCGACCGCCCAGCGGATGCCTACAGCAGGTGCACCACAGGCACACTGAAGGCGCGCCAAAGGCAAGCCCGTCTGCGCCCGTCCGCACTCGGTTCGGGCTCAGGGCCTGTCCCCCAGGCCCTTTTACGTCAGATTTTTAGTCTTACTCCAGGGAGCAGCTTATGGGCTGGGATCCTGAGTGGGGCAAGGCCTGCTGCCCAAGGGCTATCCCCAAATTAACTATGGAAGCACAGGCTGAGTGCAGTCCCGAGTGCCATTTTGTTTTGACTCGCATTACGGAGAATCCTATTAATCAGCGAGGCAATACATTCGGGGACAGGACCAATGAAATAGTTCAGGCACCACTTAAATGTCTTCTTCTTAATGCCAGGTCCTTGATCAGGCACAGTGTGGAATATGCCTTGTTTATTGAGGATAACAACATTAAATTAGCCCTTATAACAGAATCTTGGTCTGATGAAGCCTCGGAACTTGATCTTGTTAAAGCCATTCCACCTGGCTTCTTTTGTTATAAGCTTGATAGACCCGTTAAGAGAGGTGGTGGGCTGGCAGTTATTTAGCATAGCTCTTTGAAACCCTCTTTTGGCACAGCTTCTAATCAGGCATGTGAGGCATTGTCAATTAACATCCAAACATCCAATCATGACACATTCAACGCTAGTCTCCTCAATAGACCCCCAGGTAGTAGGGGTGCGTTTTTAGATTCCATTGGAATACTTTTAGAGGAAGGGCTGTGCAATATGTTTTTTACGGTTATGGGAGATTTCAACATTCATCTGGAAGATTTTAGTGATACTGACAATGTAAGACTGCAGCAAATTTTTAGCGGAGACGATCTCAAACAGCTTGTGACAGATTTCACTCATTCTGCTTAGTTACACAAATACAGTACCACTTACTTGGACTGATCATGTGGCAATTTTATTTGAACTTAAACAAACCAAGCACCATCAACACAAACCTCTTGCTAAGGCTGTTACAACTATAAGGGCATTGAAAAATATTGACAGTTTAGCATTAGAAAATCTTTTAAAAGCCTCACTACCCGCGCCATCTTCTAATGTAGAAGAAGCTACGACCATCTACACTGATTGGGTGGATTCTGATTTAGTAAATTAGTGCCGGGCACACAGTGAGTTCTCAAGCGGGCATCACCTTCAGCACCATGGTATACAGAAAACTTAAAAACACATAAACTAGTCTGTAAGAAGCTAGAGAGGGCCTGGATGAGAGAGTACAGAAATTCTGATAGAGAGGCCTATAAAGGAAGCCTTTCCAAGTATAAAAAACTGCTCTCTGAAACCAAAAAGATATACTACGGGGAACAAAACAGAAAGGCTGGATCCTCATCCAAAGTTCTGTTTAAAACAATTTCTGCGCTTACTACCTCTTCTAGCCCTAAGACCAAAAATAACTCTGAACTATGTGAGACTCTGGCTGCCTTCTTTCTACAAAAGGTCGAAAACATTTTGTCATCCTTTACTCCTACACCCACTGCCACTAATGAGGCTGTTATATTATGGCTTTTTGAGAATAACAGGTCTACTGCTATACTAGATCATTTGACTTCATTGGATCTACATGGAGTTACCAAACTACTGTCAGAGATTCAATCAGGCTCCCCTCTGGACCCATGTCCAGTCGCGTTGCTGAAACTGGTTCCAGAAGTCATTGGGAAGGTTCTTACCCAATTGTTTGGCTCCATTTTTGGTACCTGTCATTTTCCGGGACCTTGGAAAACAGCATCTATTCTTCCCCTACTTAAGAAATCCAATCTGGATCCAAATGATCCGAGCAATTATAGACCTATTTCTCATCTCCCTTTCCCAGGAAAGATGATTGAGAAGGCTATGAATGGCCAACTCAGATTGTTTCTTCAGACTAACTTTTTGCTTGACACCACAAAGGTTGGTTTCTGTGTGGAACATAGTACTGAGTTGGCACTGATCAAATGCACAGTGGCAATCAGAGAGGCCTTGGACCAGGGTGGTGCCGCAATACTCATCATGCTGGATGAAGTTTTGATGGACCGTTTATCTCCGGTCGAGGTCCAAGGCAAAACTTGGGATCTTTTGAAAACTTTCCTGACCAGTAGATTACAAACTGTGGACCTCGGCTGAGATAGATCAAAGCCCTTCTCTCTCCCTAGTGGAGTGCCGCAAGGGTCCTCGCTTAGTCCTACATTATTCAATGTATATGTTGCACCATTGGCAGATTTGACCAGATCCTTCGGGTTCCAGTTAATCTCTTATGCGGAAGACACGCAAATGGTGTTGTCCAATCAGAAAGAGTCAGAGGCTGAGACTGGTTCTAAATGCCATGACTGTATGCAGGCGATTGCAGCCTGGATGGCATCAAACTGCCTTAAACTTAATGCAGGGAAAACCGAGGTGATTGTATTCGGGAACATCACTAACCTTTGGACACCCGATTGGTGGTCAGCTGCAATGGGCATGCCTCCTGTCCCTGTGGACAGGGCCAAAAATCTGGGAGTGATCCTCGATTCGAAACTTTCCTTCGGTAACCAAATTAGTAAGGTCGTCTCATCCTGTTTCTTCATTGTCAGAATTCTGAGAAAAATGTAATTCCTCTTCCCGGAAGACAGCCTGAAGGTAGCAGTCACAGAGCTCATTCTGTCACGGCTGGATTACTGCAATAGTTTCAATATCAACATCCAGAAGAGACATTTGGGCAGACTCCAGATCGTGCAGAATGAGGCAGCTCGGCTGCTTACAGGTACACCCAGGGTTGACTTGGTGAGGCTGGGACTCAGAACTCTCCATTGGCTCCCTGTTGAACAACGGGTACAGTTTAAGACCTTGTGTATAGTTTTTAAGGCCCTTAATGGCATTGGTCCTGACTTCTTGAAATATTCGATTCAGTGGTATGTTCCAGGAAGAGCTTTGTGCTCTTCCCAAGCCAAACAAGTGATCCTACTCCACTATAACAAGACTAGTTGGGGTGGTAGGGGGTTACGTCACTGTGCTAATAAGCCTTGGAATAGCCAGGCTTTCCATCATAGAAATTTAACTGAGATACTCCCCTTCAGGAAAGAATTAAAAACATGGTTATTTATTTAAATGGTCATCTTAGTTAACAGTCACAGTTTCTTTCTCTCCAGGTTGGTAGGGCATAGCGCCAGGACACCTCATGGTAACAGAGTGCTTTAGAAGTCTCAGTAACATCAACATTAACATTAACAGTGGTGTGGCATGGAAGTGATGGGACAGTGAGCCCAGCAAGAGCACAGAGGGCCTGCTCCAGGAGCCCCCACTTGACACTGCAGGTTGAGAAACTACCTATTTGATTTGCAGTTGCTTAAGAGGAAGGAGACAATGCTATAGTTTGGGGTGGCCCAACTACATGTAAATTGTATTTCTGTAGCGCTAAGTTACTACCCATGACAAGGCATTGAAGCACTTATGCATGTGCTGGGTTTGTCTCAGTAGATGAAATAAGAAGACACAGATTTTGCTCAGTAGTTGACCTGAAGCTCTCTCACAGTGACATGCAGACTACAACCAGTACATCATGGCAACTTTTTCCACCTTTCATTGTGCACTGTCAAGGAAGCAAAAGACACACAATTGATGGATGGAATGGAGATCAATTCAAAACCACAGTCACCCCCCCAGTCAAGAGATCTAGGTTAAATCCATCATTCTTTTGCTCACCATGCCACCCCAGTTTAAACCTGCCACATGCAAATCAGTCTTGACCTTGTGCCTCATGGGAACAGTCCAGCCCGAACTGCCAAGCCAGGTCCTCCGTAGACCGAAAACAAGCATCCTAGGACCTATTTCGGGGTTTCTCCCCTCATCAGCCAGGATAGCTTGAGTCCAGTGGCACAATTAGCCCAGGACCCACATCTGGGCATACACTGGCGCACTTAGGGGAAGAAAGCAAAAGTCCCACAAGTGGAAACAGGGATCATATGTCTTTTAACTAAAAGCAAAAAAAGTTCTGTGCCTTATGTGCAATGTTGAAAATAAAAGCTTCTTGAACAGGCACAACTGACAGATACAGCTAATTTACGGGGGAGCGGAACTCCATGGAATCTCACCTCATTTTCAGTTAACTCAGCGAGTTTAATCCACTCCTAATCACCATATCAATAGTTGGCGAAATGGCGAAAGAGATAACATGTAAAGATACACTTACACTCATAAAAAGAAGTTGTCAGTGACATCTTGATGTAAGCCAGCTCCTTCCTCTTCTCCGCTATCATCTTCATTTGGCATATGAGGTTCCTCACCCAGTGATGTTTCATGGTCTCCATCTTCTGAAATTTAAGGGATGTTCCGTCGCAGGGCGATGTTGTGGAGCATGCAGCAGGACACAGTGATTTGGCACATGCTATTGGGTAAGTAGAAGAGGGCTACACCAGTTTTGTCTAGACTACGAAGTCTGGCCTTTAGGAGCTCGAAAGCCTGTTCCACTGGCCCCCATGTTCTTCGATGGGCCTCATTGAAGCGGACTTCCCCTGGCTTTGTTGGATTCCTCAGCAATGCCAACAACCATGGTGAGTCGGAATAAGCTGAGTCTCCTAGCTGGAAGACATAAAAAGGGCCAAAATAGCGTAACACAATTCCAGGTTATGCAACTAGAAATACCACAAGCAATATAGTGAAAGCTTGTACTGATCCACAAGCCAGGCCCTCTCAGGTCCAAGTTGAGACATTTGCAGAGGTATGGGGCTGCTCCGTAGTACGAAGGAATCATGGGCAAAGCCGGGGAAAGGCACATATATGCTGCAACTTGCATGTTAAATTGAATGGAAGTGTTTCCAATTCCGGTACACTATTCTCTGGTGTGTGGTCACATGAGGCAATTTGTGTGCCATCCATTGCTCCAACGTTATGTAGTAGGCAACCCAAACCACAAAGGTCCCCCTTTACATTAGCAAATAATGTTGCCTTTGAAACTGGATGGAGTTGAAGCTGTCCATGTGTCTAATCACTGAAGAAAGAACTTTTTGTAGCACACCACTGAAAGTTAGTTGTGACATACCACCACAAAATGAAGTACTGCCATGTGTTTGACAATTGGTGTAATAGATGTGAGATTTATGTGGTGAGGCTAAAGACCAGGCTCCCAATGATGACATAAATCCAGTACAGTTTGCCTACTTTACCTGAACTTCTTGATTATATACCTTTTTTCCATGGTGGCAAGGTCTGTAAATGAGAGGTACACCTGAGGCTGTCGTCTCCTCACTCTCCCAGGGTTCATATGTTTGCGTTGGAGAAAAATGTCAACTTTTGTTACATTTTCAACAGCAACATATTTGATAACAACCAGTGAAGTCATGTACTCCTACAAGATATATATATAGCAAGTACATATTTTAATCTTACATATGCTTTTTGTCCTTTATTCTTCAAAATTATATTTATTGCTTAAAATAGTTGAGAAATTTTAGAAATATGTGAATAATACATTTTAAATGTAATTACTCATTTAAAGAAAAATTAGTTCATCACAAAATGCCCTCAACTGAGAGGCAAACAACACTGTGCTAATTTTGCTTTTCAGCACTCTAACGCACTATATATAATTGTTTTTTTTTTCAAAAAGAATGAGAGTCCATCAAAGTGTGTATATGTGAACAAACTAGGCCCCAATTTGAGTTGTGACAATGCATTTAACAGTTACAAACACAATATTTAGAATTTCTGAACTATCGGCTACCTGACCACGCAGATAGGACTTTTGAAATCTGAAGGGCGTGTCAGTTGTCTACGACGGGCACTGCCATGGGCTAACATGGGCTAACATTGAGGATCAGATACATGTCTCAAATGTATATGGGAATCTGTCTAACTGTTTTGTTAGTGTTAGTGATGTGAACTGTCATATATATTGTTCCTTACATAGGACAATGATGGTGGGGATTTCTAAGCACTTTTCTGTGGTTAAAAAAAAAACCTTTCCTGTGTGTTTAAAGCCTAAGAGTGTAATTGGTTTGTACTGAGAAATATAGATGGATGTATATGTTTGATTGATATGTGCTACGTTCTAAACTCACACCATGACACCTTGAGAAGACATTATAGACTCTTTACAACAGTACATAAAAATGTTTTCCGCACACATAAAATGGAAAGGATGTTAGCTATGTGAATCGTCCAATACTCACTCAGCTTATATTTGGCCTTTCTAAACAGTTGTATCGGAGCTACCATCAGCATTCACTGGGGAGGGTGGGGAGGGAGATTTGATGGGCGGACTGGGCTGGAAGGCCCTCTGCAGCGTGGGTTGTGCCTGGAGGACCCAGGAGTCTACTTCACACAACACCAGCATGCCAGTGCCCTAGTAAGCGGCAACCTCGCCCCCTTTTAAAACAAATCAGCAGTGTGGGGCCTGAAGCCCATACCTCACACTTTGGGGTGGCAGTTGACAATCCTACAACATAGTTCCCCCCATCCTGCTCACAGACCGGACTCCGGGGTGACAATAGGCCCATACGCTAGATACCGGCCTTCTTGTAGTGTTTGCCCTCCAGTGCAGCTCCCCAGCCATGCAGCTTGGTCTCCCAGCACCAGCCGTTCATAATTGACACACGTGCCCCTCTGTTGCCGGTCATTTGTGCTACTCGCTGCAATGTGGCTGCAGACTGCTCCAAGAAAGACACTACCATTAATGAAATGCTGAGCAAACCCCCAATTTAAAAAAAATGAAAATCACCCGGGCACTCAACCTGGTCTCTCCTCCCCAGACTCTGATACACTGTCATCTGAGGAACCGGTGACCCACATGTTCTTGGAACAGCTTGATTTTGCGGGCCTCAGGCACGACGTAACGGATAACCTCAAAGAGCTTAATAAGGACTTAGGAGAGATGGGACAAAGGTTGGACACACTGGACCAGTCCAGTGACCGGCACGAGGAGTAACTTTATGAGCACAGATGGAAACTATTGGAGCTGAGAGACAGGGTGGAAGACCTATACTGCCACCTGGAAGACACTGAAAATAGAGAACACCATTACAACATCCACATTAGGCGTGGGCAGCTGCAGGCGGATGCAGGGATATTGGAGCATTATGCGATGTGATTCTTCAGGCACGTGAGCTGGTGAACAAAGACAAGACAGGCAGACCGGCAAGAACTCCGGGCATACCTCAGGACATCCTCGGATGCCTCCATTCCTATTAACAGACAGAACTATTAAAGGCTTCTGTTTGGGACCTGCCAGTCATCACTTTTGGAGGCACAAAAGCTAACTTGTTTCAAGATCTCTTTCTGCTCACCCTCCAGAGGCAGTGGCACAGAGCACCAAGGTCGGATACAGCCTTCCTGCGCGAGAAAGGGATACGATACTGATGGAGACACCCCTTCCGACTGCTTTTTGTTTGTTATAAGGAGGCACATGCAATTCGGACCCATGAGGAGGCGTACCCTGTCCCGGGCTTTGAACTCGCCTCAGATGATGGGACTCACCACCTTGAATCCTGGCCCTCCTGCCGCTCCACCCAGGGCACAAGTTCTAAATAAAGAAGTGGGGGGACGCTCAAATACAGGAAGTGACGTCACGACAGGAAGTGATGTCACGAAAGGTAAAAATCATAGAAGTGGGGGGATGCTCAAAGGCATGTCTTGACGTCACGGCCGGAAGTGACGTCACGAAAGATAAAAAATAGAGCACTCCTTTCACACATATCTGCACTTCCAAAACACATCTATGTAAATTAGTCCTATAGTGCAGTACATATATGTTGAAGAAAGAGAGCCTTTGTTTGAAAATGTATTTTGAAAAAGCATAAAAAACAAAAGATGTTTCTGTAATTTCACAGGCAGCCTAGCACTGTGGACCCAAGGGGTTTTTGCAGGGTGTAGAATCAACTCTTGCAATGTTATTTGAGCAGTCCTATATACATCTGTTAACATGGCATTACATACTTCACGTACGCCCGTCACATTAGTGAGTTAGATAAAAACGTAAAAAGCCGTACCTGTAGGCTGTTCAAAGAGCCCTTCCCAGGCGGAGGGTGGGGAGGGGAGGTAGCATTTTTTGTGAATAGCTTCCCATGGGCTTACTATGCTTGTAACTGCAGCTTCTATTGGGAACAGTCAGTGGTGGGACCGCGGGACGTTCCCTCTCCGTCTTTATATTTGTTGTGTTTTAGCATGCAGTTAATGGCAAGAATACACGATTCCTTAGCAAGGGCATCTTTGCAGGGGGGACAGTGTCCACCTGGTAAAATAAATTAAAATAAGTGGGGGGACGCAGTCCACCTGCGTGGTACCCCGACTCGAGCCCTGGCTCCACCTCTTGGTCACAACCACAGTCATGCAATATGAAGTCATCCGCAGCAAAGCCCTCCGCGTCCGAAAGGAAGAGCAAGCAGTATTCCTGCGACAACTGCAACACCAGCGGGGTGTGCCAGAGTCTGAAAATGCATAATCCCTTACTTACAGCATGAGTCGACATTTGCAGGAGCTCATTTGCAGACATGGATTGGATCTCTGCTCCCTGGGCAGCTGAGACAACACTGCTGCAGCTGGACTAACTGTGGGGGACGTGGGGGACATATCCCCCCCAGATTTTGGAGTGGGGGGACACGGGGGACAAGGGTGGGGGGACGAGGGGACAAAAGAATTTCCCCTCTCCCTTCTGTTATGCACAGGGCCATTAGCGCGCGAAAGCACTACCTAATGACCCTGTACTTGACGTGTGATTCACCTGCCTGCAGTCAAAAAAGGCCACCCGCCCTCTGCCCTCTGTTATTCTGCCGTAAGGCTTGGCCAGTCTGGGAAGGGCAGAGAAGGGAAAAAACTCTTGTCTCTTTTCCGTCATTCCCAGAGAAGGCAAGGGCAGTGTCCGCTTCTCCTGCTCAGCCTCTGGTAGCTTCCCTCCTCCCCCCTCTCTCCCTCCTTATTCATCCATCTCTTTCTGTCGCTGTCTCGCTTATCTTTATGTGCGGATTTCAAAAGACAGCTGTTACATACTCTCTTGCCTCTCATTTTCTTTATTTGTTCCCCCGTGAAAAGGTGGAAATGTCCGAATTTTCTGACAGGGTTCTATTCCAAAGTACAACCTCGGGAGGGAGAGAACAAAGTATCAAAATAAGAAAAGTTATTAAATAACCAAATAAAGAAATACAGAGTGGTCAGCAGACAGGCCAGATTGTTATTTACACCCATGCACCTTGGCGCTGCTTTACAGAGTTTTCCAGTGAAGCTCTACTTTCTTTTTATCTTCATTTCTTTGAACAAAATTGTTTTCCCAGGGTGGGAAGTGCACCATTCATAAAGGGACTGCAATACCTGGTTGAGGGGTAGACTGGAAAACGTTTAATATGAGCGTTTTCAACTGTTTTAATTATTTTAGCCTATAAAATGTGTACCACAGCTCTGTGTTGAGAGATTTGGTCTATTTTAAACCAAACTGCTTATATTTTATAATGATATAAGCAATGGACATTGAAACGGCCCTTCCTAGTCCTGTAGTCATGTCCAAAACTTTTCAGGCAAAATCACTTACTGATTTCTGAATAATGAGTTTAAAACATTTAAGGTAACCTTGTTGTTCCTGCTTACATTTCACATGCTTTGCTCATCCTTGCATTCAGTGTTTGCTTTTTACAGGGTGTTGTTACTTTTTTTCAGGCAGCATTTTACTCTTGTCGAATGCATAATTTGTATTGAGTCTCAGCACAATTGGGTTATAGCTGAAGGCAGTGCCTGTTTAACCCAGTGGGGCAGTATGGTGTTCAGTGGGGGACAGGATGTGGCACTCTGGCCAGAGCTGCCAAATTTGGAACTGGAGCACCATTTTCAGCCTTCATGACCAGTCCACACTTCTGACAGAGCTCATTGCGATGCTACACCTTAGAAGGCCCAATACACCTTAGAAGCCCTGGTGTCTTAGCACCAGCAGGTGGACCCTAACAGTGGCAAGTATGGGTTAACCTTGAAGGCCTGTCACTACAATCCATGCAGTTTATCTCCAGTCTTGCGAGCAGGCATACAAAGAAGCACACACTAGAGCGACAGTGACTCTGTCACTGAGGTCACAAGACCCTTGAGGCCAGTCCACCTTGTCATTGGTACCTCCATTGGACTTTTTCAGCCCTAGTAGTGCAACTTACATGGGGTTGGTAATGTTGGATTTGCATGCACATTAAACTCAGGGGGTTATTATAATGGTGGTGGGACTGCCACATCACCGCATCGTTGACAGTCTCACCACCATTGATGACTGTATTACTGCCCGCCATATTCCAATGGCAGGCGGGTCCCTAGCACTCGGAGAGACCGATCGCCGCGCACACTTCTCCCCTCCATAGGGAAGGGAGAAGGCTAGGATCCTTGTGTCTTGCAGAAAGGAGAGAAAAGGGTGTATCTGCTCTTCAGGAATGATATACAATGCAGAAAGGGCCGGAATAGCCACACTGGCATTTCCTTGGTGGGTTGCAAGCTAATGATGCTTAATTTAAGTTGGTGTCTGCAGGTGAGGCGAACTGTATTCTTTGTTAGAGACCGGTACATTATTTAAACCATCAGACTGTAAAACTGAACAAGAGAAAGGCATCAAGAGTTGTTGGCAGAAGGAGGAAGGGAAATATGGAAAACAGAGAATAAGGAGAAAGCAAAGATGAGAAAGAACCTGGAAGAGTGAGATAATGTGGAGGTAGAGTATGTTGGTGGATAAAGGAGGCAGGAGATGAAATCAGATAGACAGCCTTGGTATTCAACAACCCAGCCCGACACAGATTCACTAACTATCACCCTTTAATAGTGCTACCCAAGTCTCCATACCTACTCTCTCAGAAGCATTCAATTAGTTATATAGCGCCACTCATACCAGTGCAGGGTGTCAACACTTTACATCATTCACACTACACAGAGGCAGTCAATCATAGGTGTGTAAATCTGTGTATAGGAAATGTTAAATAAAACTACAGGGTGTAGGAGTCACATGTCATCCATACTTGTAGACAATATTGTTTAAGAGTGCTTGGTCTGGATGGTGGAAAGTAGGTTAATAGTAGGGGCAAATGTATATCTGTCCCCGGCAATAAGGACACTACCTCAATATATAGCTATACCAGTATTTGAAAATTATTCTCATGCTCAACCCTTGCTAGCTTGGCTGTTAGCAGGTATGTAAAGCATTTAAAAACACCAATTCAGTAAATAATTGAGACACAACACAATAAAAATCCAACACCAATTTATAAAATTAAAAAATATTTTTTTCTTTAAAATGAAAAAAATCCAATGCAGGGAATATGACTTTTAACATTTTTTGCACGATATAGCACATAGAAACGTATATCCCCTTTTGGTACATCTGGTCATGCTGGACCTGCTCAAAGTCAAAGTTTCAGGCCGACCACGATGAAGCCCTGCAGGGGCTACTCCTTGTGGTAGGTCTCGGTCAAAGTTTTTACCTTCTGACTTAGAAACTTTTCTGGAGCTTTTCTTCACCGGGTCCGTCGAAGCTCTCAGCCACCCCTGATTCGGTTAGGGTTCACCAGCTTGTCTTGCAACGAACTCCCTGTCAAACTTATGGAAGTCCAACCTGCAGAGCTTTCCAGCGGTACGAGCCAGGGATGCAGGCTGGCACACAGTTGATGGTGGGTTGCTTGGCTCTCATGGTTGGCCCGGTCACCTTTTCTAAGTTCAGAATTAGAAATGTTTGCAGAGCTTTTTCTTGCAGGGTACCTCAATGCTTTTCACTAGGCCGGATTCGGTGAGGGTTCACCAGCTTGGGTTTCTACCTATGCCCGATCAAACTCTGGAAGTCGGACACCTGGAGCTTTTCAGACGGAAGAACCTGGGCGGCAGGCCAACTCATGGTTGATGGTTGTCGGCTTGGCTGGCCAGAGTGAGTCAGTCCACTTATAGAGCTTTTTACCAAAGTTGCTCCAAACTTCTCCAAACCTCTGGAACTTCTTCCTGAAGTTTTCCAAAGGGTCTCAAAGTGTCCAAAACTTACTCCACGGGTCTGGAATCTCCAAGATGGTCCTTGAAATGGACTTCAGTTACCACAATCCACTTGGACAAAACCCTTTCAAATTCACTGGTAGTTCTCCAGGCTGGGGATTCTTGGTGGGCCAGGTTAGCTCTGTTAACCTTCAGCTTGCAGGGAGTCCACTCTTTAGTCCTTTTGAAGCAAGGTAATCCATAGGACTGTAATTCCAGATTGTGCAATAGGCACAATCTTCAGTCCAGAGCCTGGTTGGTTCAAATCAAACTCCTCAGCAGGGACCCTTCTTCTCCCAAGTTTGAAGCAGCATCATCTGAGAGGCTTTGTCCCTTTCAGATACTTATTCCAAGTTCTCTGGGTCAAGAAGGAGGACACTCCTGTCCAATGAGGTGCAGGGCAATGCTCCAGGGTATAACCACATCCTCTAAAGTGGGGCATTATTTTCCCAAAGAGAGCATCATTTCTCCAAAATTCATCATGGCTGATTTTCCAGCAGAGGGAGCAGAACTAACTCAACCAGCCTACAGGATGGCTTCATATACCTAGGTCCACTCTGCTTACATCTGGGAATTCGTCCTTAATCCCCCCATCCGGCTGTGGGAGAGGTGTAAATGAAAGTGATTTTTCCAGCTTGTCTCCTTCTCTTGAAGAGCATTGTTTACTACCACTCCCCCTGGCTCTGGCGTTCCTATGCCCAGCAACCTCTACTCTCAGACAGGCCACCTAACTCCAGGGGTCATTTATCACCTCTTCAAACAGCCAGTCCAATCCATTTACCTCTGACAAATCAAGGCAGGGCACCACGGGCTGAATTGTGGCTTGCAGACAAGAAAATCGTATAACTTATTGTCTGTACATTTTAGAATAAATTCTACAATACCACATTGTTGCATTTATCATTAACATTCTTCTGAGTCCTTTAATCCTAGTTGTATGGCTTTCCTTTCTCCAGTTATTAATTAATAACCTCTTGCAATGTTAACCTATGAGCTGGGGATCTGTAATGGAAAAATTAACTGGCCAATTTCTCCAATACCCGGGTCTGTATAAGGATCCTCCTTATACCTACAGGACCCCCACCCCTAGAATACATAGGAAAGCCGATTTTGGGAAGCACTATACTACAATGTAGGCAGTGAAATGTGCAATTTCACTAAACCCAGGGCATATAACACTCATTTTATAAGGGCCCTCCATGTAGATACCTGGCCTCTAACCCCTAGGACACCTAGGGGAACCCCTGGGAATACCTAATATGCCCCAACATTGTAGTTTATCAATGTGTAAGTGCCCTAAACCCAAAAGTCAAGATTGGGCACAATTTGTATTTTAAAAGCAGTCCTCCAACACGGGTCTGCTTTTAAACTGACCTCAGGCTACAGCAGTTCACACATGCAAGAGCAGGAAGGGGTTCTGGCCTCTAAACCACTATGCCCTAATATATACTAGGGACTTAAAGGTAGTTTCAATCCCCATGCCCTATTATGTACTAGGGCCGTATAGGAGAGGTCATGTCAATCATGGAGGTACCCTAACCCATAATGCACCCTAGTGTATGTAGGTGTTTTTACTGTATTTGTAAGTGTCTCTTTCAACATAGCACTGGCCCTGGGCCTGGGTAGTTAGAGGCCAGGGTCAGCCAGAGTCAGGTACCACCAGTACCAGTCAGCAAAAAGTTGGGGAGTGCCTAGGGCACAGATGGCTTTGCAACACTAGAGAAGCACAAACCCAGAATTTAAAACATAACACCATGGTTGGGGGTTCTCTTTAATAATCAGAATTGATTTCCATCCTAATGAACCCATTTTCAAACTTTAGGATAATGAAAGACTGGGTAAAAATCATAATGTTCTAGTCTATTCCTTGCAGTTTTCATGCAGCTCTTTTATGATGGTTAATAGCTCACTGTTCAGTGTTAGTATGTTAAGTTATAAACTGCAAATAGCAAAATAATCTCTCAGACAAAAGCAGTAACTCACTGACCTATTACATTATATGCATTTTGTGATCTGCGTGGTACACGATCGTTGTAGCGGGCATATTACCCCACTGTGGCCACCTTACTAAGAGTCAAAACTTCCAGTACTCAGACCTCTGATCTCTCTCAATAAAGATCATTAATCACCAAAGTTATCTTCACATTTTTATTTAAAATTTCTGGAGACCAGGAATGCAGCAGCAGGTACTTTTCGAACCATAATGCACTTACAACCATGACGCTCTCACCCGAAGTCAGCATCCTTTTTTGCTTGGTGCATGAAGATGCAAGATTCATATATTTTTTTTTAACATTTGGTCTGATTACTAAGGGAATGTAAACAACAATAAAGCATACATGCAAACTGTGACTACATGCCTGCTTTTCTCAATATTTCACTTCAAAACGATGCGAATGTATTTGTTTAACGGGTGGTGATTTGTATAGGGTCAATGGAAAATCCACAAGGTTGTCCCTGCCCCCCCCCCAGAATTTTAGTGTCTCCTACGCCCCTGCTGGACACTAGTGCATTTCCCATGCGGCAGGGCTCCCACACTCCTCCATTATCTACTGCAGAAATGCCAGACTGCATGGAACACGGACACTCATTCTTTGGAAATGTTGGCTTCCAGGAGAGCATTGTAGATCTGTTGTTTTGTTTGCTTTCCCATACCCTTCTCCCGACTGCTCTCCCTTAGCCGCTGCTGTTGTATATAATGCCATCATCCAGTCCCATCAGGGGAGTATGTGTTTCTTACCCCAGGACTTGCTTAACCCTCCTAGTTGTCTGGGCCTATCGGATCACCACTTGACAAGATCAAATTCTCTGCCTTAATCTCTGAGGCCTCAATTCCCCAATGAAACGGTTGGCACTTCTTTTTATGTTTAAAGAAGCCAAATATGATATATGCCTTATCCAGGAGACCCATCTTCTCCAGAGGGAATGGTATTGCCTGCTTTCTCGCTGGTTCGCTCACCAGTTTTTCTCCACATGGTCTCAGAAATGGGCTGGGGTGGAGTCCTTCTAGTTATTCATATTCCTGTTTGTGTTATACAAACACAGGCTGAGATCCCTGTCTGAATGTTTGCCCTCCAACTTGCTCTGTAGACATACACACTTACAACAGCCACGGTTTATGCCCACAATAACCACCGAGAGTCATTCTTACTAGATGCTATGGGTAGGGTACTGACGACCCCTGACAGTGACATCCTGATAGGCAGAGATTTTAATTTAGTTCCAGACACCCTTATGGATAGATCATCTCAATGGATAGGTCAAACTGGAGCCTTTACTGTGGCAGTCCTCCAATGAATGAGGGATTTGGATATTGAGGATGTGTGGCGAACTAAACACCCACTGACAAGGTATATACATTTTAATCTGCGGCCTATCAGGCTTATGCCCTCATAGACTTTTTCTTGATGTATCCACATCTGTCCACAGCTGTTGTGGGAGGAGATTTGGGAGTTGCCACCCTATTTGACCATTCTCCCATTTTCATAACTTTACACACGTCATGTCACCCAACACAGTCCGGTATCGGGACTGAATTACAGACTTTTACAAAACACCACAGTCCCTCACTGCCCAAATAGCCACTGTGATGCACACATTCTTAGGTATCAATGATACCCCAGGCATTCCCATTGCCTTGCAATGGGATTCCTTTAAGGTGGTAATATGGGGCACTTTTATTGCCACATCGGCGTGGCATAATAGAGAAAGGACAGCAAAGAGACTTGCACAGGAGGGTCGAGGAGCATAAATGTTTGGACTCTCACCAAGTGAGGCATCAACTTACATCAGCACTCAGGAACTTAAAGCCTTGAACATGGATAAGGCTGAATATGCCTTATTAAACATTAAACAAAAGTTCTACTCTGGGGGTAACAAAGTGGGATGTTTGCTCACCCGTAAGTTGTGTATCTACACTCTTAAGCAAAGGATAATCAAAACTGAGACACTACAGGAACGCACGTTCTGCCAGGATTAGCATATCACACAGGAATTTGAGTGCTTCTAAATTAACGTGTACACAGTGGAGACGCTTGATGTGGAGGATGCTACCCAATACATCGCCCCACTCCAGGTGACACAGGTCCCTAATAGGGAAGCTGCCCAGATGGATAGTGATACACAAACAGCAGAGGTACTGGCAGCAGTAGCCCAGCTGCAGCCCGGAAAGATGTCTGGGCAGGATGGCTACCATGTTGACTTCTATAAGTCTTCTGCATCTTTACTTGCCCCCATCTCGGTCCACTTAAACATTTCTTTCAGCGCTTAAGGGACACTCACAGACACTATCACAGACACCATTATCATGGTTATTCCCAAGCAATGGAAGAATCCAGTGCACTGTACCTCCTTAAGCCCCATATCTTTGCTGAGCATAGATGCCAAAATATTTACAAGCATTTTAAGTCAGCCTAGCCCCCTATATGTGGAGCCAGGTCAACCCGACCAGGCGGGCTTTATCCCTGAAAGTGGCTGCAGTGATAATGCCAAATGCCTCTGCCACCTCATAGAAAAATTACATCAACCACGCATACCGGCAATATTGTTATGGGTCGATGGTTTCAGAAATGGATGTGGTATAGTTATGCTGATCTGAGGGCGCAGGTTAGGGTAAATGGAGTGCAGTCATGCCCTTTCAATATCATGCGACGCACTAGACAAGGCTGTCCCCCTCTTCTCTTTGCTTCATATATGGAACCCTTGGCATGGAGAATACAGGGAAATCCTCAAATAACTAGCATCCCGATGGGAGGTAGGGAACACAAACTGGCCATGTACACTGATTGTGTCATGATATCTTCCACACCCGGTCTCAGAATTAGAGGCCTTCGGTAGGGTCTCAGGCTTTAAAGTCAATCTTTTAGAAAATATATATTTTTTTAATTGATTTTATACTTCCATCACAGTAAGTGCAACACTAGTATAAAGAGGTTTATACACATTGCAATTCTACATTCCAGCATGAAAAGAAAGGAAATCTCAATACATGACTTTTCGGGCTACTGGACTTTAAAGTCAATCTTCAAAAAACACTGATGCTGGGTCTCACCGACCCACAGGCGGACCTGATCATGTTTGTCCACCTCTTCCCCTTTCTCTGGGTTGCACAAGTGGTCCCATACCTGGGTCTGTAAATTCACTCCACCTTGAAGAAAACAGCTCCTCTCCACTGCCAGGATAGACCTGCAGTCATGGAAGGGGATTCTCTCGCTTGGATGGGACAATTGGCAGCAGTGAAAATGACTCTCCTGCCCAAAATACTATATGACGACATTGTCACTCCAACCCACCACCACCCCCCCCCCCCCCACGTCCTAGGGAAAATGCAACAATGAATAGAACAAAACTCAAGAAAGTAGGCGGTGCAAATTAGATATATGGTTGAATGTTCACAGCCTTCATCTCAAAGCACTGGTGCATCACAGACCAATGGTGGATGATGTTTTCCTGGTGCTCCAGTCCACAGTAGGCACTTGGAACAAAGTGCAAATATCAAAGAAACTATTCTGACGCATCTACCCTCAAACACAGATAGTTGACAATCCTTACCCCACCCCCCGCCTGCAGGGCACATACACGGTGACAACTCACAGACTATAACATCTCCACAAGCACACACTGGTAATATCCAGCTATTAGAAATTGGGTAATGCAGACCCATATCAAACCGCATGCAAGCCACCCACCTACACCTTTCGAACTGTGGCTTCTCATCCACACCACAGATACTCTTATTAGACATCTATGCATTTCTTAACATCCCACTACACAAGGTCCCATCCTTGGCACAGCAGAGATGGGGGACAGAATGTAAACACTCTTTTACCCCCAAGGAGTGGGCAGATGTCCTCCACCTCATGTACACTTCTACCTACAGTGCCACTGCTAAGGAGACACTCATGAAAATTATGCATTATTGGTACTACACGCCATAGAGACTGGCCAAATGGAAGCCGGGAGGGGACAGTAGTTGTTGGCAGCAAATGTGGTCACCCTGGGATATTAAAGCATATCCTTTGGCACTTCCCCAAACTGCATCACTATTGGTCAGAGGTCCTAGCAAATATTAATCAGATGTATGACACTGATATCCATCACTACTCTAGCAACATCTGATTAGGACTTCCTAATGCTCTCACCAATCCCCTAAAGTCACGAAAGGGAAGAGCTATCACCCTTGTACTTTGTGTGGCAAAACAAACAATATTAGCTAGTTGGGGTTCATAAAATTGGACTGGCTTCACAGATTGTGGGTTGTATTGGGCATGGAGAAACTAACAGCAGTGAGTTACCACAAATTACCACATTTTGATAAGACATGGGGGCCCAGCATACGCTTCCTATCCCAGGAATTTAGAGAACTGTTCTGCCCAATATACTTATGAGTGCACCACCTCACTCAAGGATAACAGGTTCCCAATGGAGAGGCTTTAGCCAACCCTTGACTGTCTTTTCATGATTAACGATTAGACCACATCATAACATTTGTCGCTGAGTGCTGTCGACTACACCACCCCCATAACATGTCCTGCTCCTACCCTGTTGGATCCTCTCTTGAGCCTTTCCCTCACTACATCTCTGTAGTTGTATCTTGATCCTGGATTATTACACTCCACCGGCCAGTGGATGTAGGTGGAAAGTTCTGTATTATTGATGCTCCTTTTTGAAAACGTTAATAAAACAGAGTTAAACCGTAATGGACAACAGTTGAAAGGGAGAGTTACATATCTACTTGAGCTAACCCTTCATGTCATTGGACTCCCATTTCAAAATGTGTCATGTCCAAACTGCAGGCCCCTTACTCCCAGTGGCCAGTATTCAGTCGGCCATAAGTATTTATGTTTAGCCTTCAGTAGTTCACAATCTATTGCACTGATCAGCAGTAGCTCACGTTACACAATATGTGGGAGCCTCCTGGCCTAAATGATGTCACAGGCCTGGATTGGTGAGTGTAGACCATGGAAAGGGTAAGCAACAGGTAACTACAAAAGTGTTTATGAAGATATTGGTTTTAGTTAGCATGTGACAATACACATGTTGTATGCTAACTTATGAGCAATGCCAGTGATAGAAGTAGCAACATTTTGTTACATCTATACAGAAAAACAAAGTCGCAAAACCCTTTTTTTTCCTATCGTTTCTTGTATCCATACAGGTCAAAGCCCATCAAAAGTGTGACATCTGGAAGGCCATCACCAGGAAGGTGCAGACCATGGTGGTCTTCAAGCAGGACCTCTGTACCCTTACCCCCTAAGGGCCAGTTTTTATTGAGTGTCCTATCTAGCACTTGATGGGCAGTTGAGAGCCGAACAGCAGCAACAAGGGGGTAAGTTCTTATCAGAGTTTCACATGTTACATAACTCTTTTTTGTTACGGGCAGGATTTTTCCCATTAACATTGAGGGTGACCCGTGTCCAGCGCAAAAGAAGAGTTCTTGAATGTGTAAGTTTTGCACAGTGTGTATGATGATGTGCTTTGTCTATTGATATATTGGCAAGGATCCCACATGATTCCTGTTAGCAACCAATGGACAGTTCTGAGCATACACATGGCTGCCAAAACTCCACAAATGCATCCTGTTGTTGATGTCGTGAGGGACAGTTGTACCAAACAGGCAAATAGTGTTAATTGTGTCAGGAGTAATGCTCCTTCACTATTGGTAATGATGCAATGGTAGCCCTATTACATGTAACATAGAATACTAGGCAGTTATGGTACAGTGGATATACCAATTGTCACATTGATAAGTTGGGATTCTACACAAAATGACTAGTGACATCAGTATTAATGGCTATGTTTTGGATTCAACACATTTACAACTTGTGATTGCATCAGAAATACTGATTCTTACATGTTCAAAGTGACAGATTAGCATGATGTCTCACTCCTTCATAAATATATGTGTGTAAGCCAGTCTTTTTTTGACAAATAATTGAGATAGGAATACAATTTTTGTGGAAACACAGACAGGAATGTGTACACATTGGTGACAGAGTAACACATACCCTTCAGCATTTCTCAGTTTTCTTTGTCATGTCCAGATGATTTTACTTTAGCATGATGGCAGGAACTACTACATACTTTTTAAATGTCTACTATGTGAAATGCATACACTGGTTCACATAGTATGTGATGGTGATTTGAATTTAGGTGCTGCCATTCAACATAGTAGTGGACACTTGCACCAAAAAATAAATGTTGAGACATTGTTTAAGGATATTTTACTATAAGTGTGTTGTTTCACCTTGATTACTGATAAGTATGTACACATATGCATTTTACCTTGTAATATTATCTGCAAAGTGAAATTGTACACAATACAGGACTTGCAATACACAAGGGGAAATATTAGATGGATGAATATATACAGTGCTTCAAATTTGGGTCTGCTATTGATTTCCAGGTAATCTATGAAGTGAGGAATATAGCGTGTCTAGTGCAATTTCTACTTGAGGTTACATTGCGCTTATCCCAATGATGTGTGATGCATATCTTTTTATTGTGACAATTTTCAATTTATTTCCACACACCTGTATAGTGAGTTTCTAATTTTTTAACTGAAATATTTTTGTATGCAAATATACTTTTTTGGAAGGCAGCTGGCACCTAATTTATGAACACAATGTGGTTTCACAGGTGTGCTACTTTAAATTCCTTAAACGTCAACATTAGAGACATATGCATTGCACATTGGTGTGCTATTGCTTGTGTGAGTAATTTAACAATGCATGAGCCCTGAGCATATGTGAAAAGCCAACTGCAAGAGGTAACAGGTAATGGGGGAATTTACCTTCAGTTCCTGAAACAATAATATTGATTTGCATTGTGATCAGCCAGCAGCAGCTGGATGTGTAGGATCGACTCCATGGCAGAACAGGAAGTTGCAATGTGAGTAACAATGAGTTTGTGCCTTTTATGTGATCCATTCCACCAACCCAGGTGTGGAAGTTTTCCTGCCACAGTTGTGTCGGCAGGAAAACACATCATGATTGGCTTGTTGGAGAAACTGGTGGTCCTTCCTCCAACAGCTGCTTTTGCCTATCCCACCGTCAATGTGGTCAATATTTCCTGTCAGTGATGGCGGGGCAGTGGCAGTCTTTCATCTATTCAATAGCCAACATCTAAATAGGACAGGTGAACCACTAAGTTGTCGGGCGGGAAGACTGGCAAAATAGTGATGCAGGACCTGATCCACCAAGATCTAAATCAGGCCCTCTGTTATTGAGAGGGGCCAGTCATTATTATTATTATTAAATTAAATTTGTAATGCGAACAGATACCCAAAAAGGGGTTTCCAGCGCCTAGCATACAAATTGCTAGAAAGAGATAGGTTCAAAGCACATTTACTGCAAAAAAAGCCAAGTTTTAGGATTTCTTCGAAAGATCAGATAAGACGAGTCATTTTTCAAAGACACAGAAGAGAATTCAAGATTTTAGGGCAGAGACAAGAGAAGGAACAACCTCCCATTCTTGTTAATTTAAATCTGGGGTCACAAAGTCCCCATGAGCTGTAGAGAGCAGGGGACGAGAAGGAATGTAGGGATGGATGAGCTCTTGCAGATACAGTGGTGCAACCCCTTGTTTGATTTTCAAGATGTAACACAAAGTTTTAAATTTAAATCTTTGATCGATTCGTAGCCAGTGGAGGTCACGAAGATAAGGCGAGATGGAAGCCTGTCTGGGAACTTGGCAGAAAAGGCGTGCAGCAGAGTTCTGCACTACCTGTAACTTTCTCAGTACCGTTTGTCAACTACCAAGATAAAGAACGTTGCCGTAATCGAGGCAAGAGGTGATAAGTGCCTGGACTACCGCTGGTTTGGCAGAGACAGGGAGCATCCAGATGATCTTATGGAGCCATCTCAAGATCATAAAGCAGATGGCAGCCACATTAGCCACCTGTTGTCTCATGGAAAGATTTTCATCAATAATGAAGCCCAGATTGCGGACATGAGTAACAGGAACGGGAAAAGGACCCATTTTGTGAGGCCAGTGGTGAGGGCCCCATAGGTCCTTATGCTTACCTAGGATAACAACCTCCGACTTGTCCCCATTCAACTTCAATAAATTGAGGCGCATCCACTCTGTCACTGGCCGTAGGCCACACCGAAGGGCAGATGTTGTAGCGTCTTTGGTGGTGGACAATGAAAAAACAATCTGCGTATCATCAGCATACGAATAGAGGTTAATGTAGATGTTAAACAGCAAGGGGCTTAAAATGGGCCCCTGTGGGACTCTGTGTGCTGATGCACAGATCTTAGATGATGACTTGGCAGAAAAGACCTGAAATGTGCGACCATTGAGAAATGAGGCAAACCAATTTAAGGTGATGCTATCAAGCCTGAGTGAACTCAGGTTATTAAGCAAGATGTTATGTGACACTGTGTCGAATGCGGCACTTAGATCTAATAGAATGAGTGCCGCTGTTTCCCCTTGGTCAAGATGCTGGCGCAACTGCTCAGGGACCCCAAGCAGAGCAGTTTCGGTTTAGAAATTGGCTCTGAACCCGGATTGAGAGTGATGGAGATAACCCACTTTTTCTATGTGTTCAGTCAGTTGCGTATAGATATGTTTTTCCAAAATTTTGGAAAATACAGGGAGCAGAGATATAGGCCTGAAATTCGATAGTACAGAAGAATCTGCTCCGGCCTTTTTCAGTAAAGGGATGACCATGGCCCGCTTCCACTCAGGGGGGACCGAAGCCTCCCACATAGAGGCATTGACTAGTTCTATAACAACACCTTTAGATGTTGAAGAGAGCTGGCGTAGGATGTTAATGGGCAAAGGGCCTAGTGGAGAGCCAGACTTGATGCTATTTAAGCAGTTTGAAAGGACGTCGCATCAAAAGGATCCCAGGAGAAAAGTTTGGCAGTCAAATTGGAAGTGCTGTAATTCATCAGGTCAGATGGAAAAGCCATACTGTAGAAGGAGGGAGAAGCCAAAAGTGACCTATGAATGAGTTCAACCTTCTGGATAAAGATGTCAATGATATTATTGCATTGACTTTCGTCAAGAACAGTGGGAGGGGGGTGGTATCTGAACAAGCTAGCTTCATTACTACAGAGAATAAGGCCCGGGGATGGTTTGATGCCTGAGTGATTGTACTTGCAACATAGGCAGTGCGTGCCGTTTTGCAGTCTAAGTGATAACTTTTGAGAGCAGCTTTATAAACATCTTTGCGGCTGGGAGAGAACGATCTCCTTCACCTTCTCTCTAGAGTTTTACACTTGGACTTGGTGATTTTGAGGTCGTTTGTAAACCATGGGGCAGGAGGATGATGTGTGAAACTATGTTTTGACACAAGGGGCAAACAAGTATCAATGGCCGTGGTTAGCCAATCCGAAACAGAAGCATTAAATGAGAGCACGGATAAAGTTTTATCAGGTATGTTAGTGACTAGGAGAGTGTTAAGAGACCCCATATTCAGAGTATCCCAGAGTCTGAAATTACCCTAGTTAGTCACAGAAGCTACTACCCTAGATGTAGGACACTGTAAATTAAATGAGATTCAAAAATAGTCAGACCAGTCTAGCCGAGACGCAGGAATACTGCATTCATAGCTGAGATTAGAAAAAATTGGATCGAGAAGATGTCCCGCCCTGTGAGAAGGGCCCTGGTTGCATAGCCGTAAACTTAAAATCTCCAGTTCAGATAAGAAGGTACGGCAGATGGTATTCTGATCGTCCTATAAGTAGAGGTTCAAATCACCAACAATTGTAAAGTTTGCTGCCTTCAAAATGAAGGGTGCAATGAACTCAGAAAAAGTGGAAATCCAGGGACCTGGGTTCCCCGGAGGGCGATAGATTAGAATGCCAGACAGGGTCAGCTGAGGGGATACAGAAAGTTTGAACAAGGCAGCTTCACAATCTGTGATTGAAAGGACTTTAAATTTACAGAAATAAATAGATTTAAAAATTATAGCAATCCCCCCGCCTTTGCCTGTGTCCTGAACTTTCCTAATGATGACATATCCTGGTGGAAGGGCTGTGGCGATATCAGGGCCTGAGTTCGCATGGAGCCAGGTTTCGGTTAGGAATAATGTGTCTAGAAGTTCAGTGTTAAGAAGATCAAAAATATGATGTTTGTTTTTGGCCAAGGAGCGACAATTGAGGCACTGAAAATGAAAATTCTGGCTACAGGCCGTCTTGACAGGTACAGGGCTGCGACAGACCTGAAGACCAGTTCTGCTGATAGTTTTTATAGAACGCATGGGACCCAATGTAAAGGAACATTGGGAGCAAATAAAACCAAGGTATGGGGGAATACATACAGTGCATTCAGAAAGGGTGGATTTACTATATTTATAAAGTTGTGCAGCTGTGTATGCAATTCTCTTCTTTAATTTATTCGCGTTTTGGCCATAGTTTTTTGCCGCTGGGTGTGTCAGGACACGGACGGGCACAGACGGGCTTGCCTCTGGCGGGCCATCGGCTGCGCGCTTGCATCTCGCCACTGAAATAGAGCCAGGGACCAGCTAGAGCGGCTATAGTGTCGCTCTGGGTGACGCCTACTTACTAACAAGTGGCGTTAGTGAGGCTAGAGTGGCTGGGAGTTAGGAGCGGCCATACCACAAAATGCAGAATCGAAGGAAACCAGGGAAAAGACCAACACTCTGCTATTTATTGGGCCTGATGTTAAAAAGGGTGGTGACTCTTATCCCTAGATCAAGGTTGACAGAGCTAAGCTATTGAAAGTACATTTTGGGGGTGCTATAAATATTGGGGTACAGGTAAGTATTAGGGTCAGTTCCCACACATGCATACGTAAAAATATATGAGCTGAACTCATCAACAAAATGCACAATGTTTGGTGGAATCAGGTCTCAGTTCTTATGATAGTGTCAGAGCTATAGCAAATCATGAGAACAAACATACTAGAGTGCCTTTCTGCACAGTGAACATTTCGAAAATTAAGAGACTGGGAAATGGAGGAGTATGAAGAGAACATGGCAGCTATGGATATGAATGATGAGCTTGGTCAGTAGAAAGAATGTGGAGGTGGTGTAGTGTAGGGATTGTGAGGGAGAGGAGGATCCAAGGAATGTGATTGTCCCTACAGGGTCTAACATAGCACCTTTCCTTTCCCTAATATGCTTACATGTGTATTCAACACAGAAGGGGATCTACACTTCCTTAACCCGGCAATTTATGTTCATGTAGATGATAAGAGGTGCGAGCCAGGGCATATGATCCCACTTTTCCATTTGCTTAGACACACCTGCTGAAGGTGGCTTTTGTTACTAGGAGAAGCGAAGCAAGTGCAGAGACATCATCGGAATTTGTAGCCTGCAGAAGTGCTTAAAAAGTCTGTGATGGACAATGTGACTTAGGTTTCCTTTGATTTGAAGTGGGTCATGTGGCATTATTGATAGGGCCAAGCACGCAGACAGAGCACCAGTTGTGACAGTGTTGTAAACTGGAAAAAAGTAATGTTAGTACTCCTAAGATAAGGGGAAGGTGGAAAATGTCAAATATCCTTAATTTTAAGATATCTGCCAAGTGTCCAATTAGAGCAGCTTTGGCTCAAAGCCAACTCACAGACACAGACTTCAAGGGCTAAATAAAAATTCTATGCACCACAGAATGTACCATATCTTGAGATGGATAATTGAGCATCTACTCGTCATGTTACGTTAAGCAATCTTTATTTGGGCATTATGCCATAAAGACAGAAAGCAAACAAAATCATTCCAAGTACAAAACCTTATATAAAAATCTATTAAAAAAGGAGATCATCATCCTTCCCCATATTTGTTAAAGCATTAAGAACATTAAAACATCACTTAAAATTAAATTTACAAAATTTCACATAATGATTGTCCACATGTGTGATTGGTAATGCTTGGGGAGTTACTCTTGAATATGCGATTAAAAATTACATATCCCCATGCATAGCCTAGAAAAAAATATAAATACTATTTTTCCAGACATTTATGATTAACTATTAGAAATAGGCACTTGGGGGCATATTCACAAGGATTTATCTGTGAATTATCCCCACTTAAACACATCAAAAGTGGTGATAGAATTAACACCCCATACATAAGCTGGAGCAAACTGCAGAAATCGCCAGAATTCCCTTGATAATATCCCAAAAACCTAACACCACGGTGGACACCACCAACCAGAGCAGAGTAGAGCAGAGTAGGCGTTCCCGTGCAGAAACACATGAAAAAACAGCTATACCACTTTCACAACGAACTGACAGATCCGCGAAACGAACTGAAAACAAGCAATAAGCCACATTAGCTGCAGGTATTTAACACCTGCCTCCATCAGGTGTAAAGACGGATGCCTAGCTGCAGTAGGCAACGGAGCCCCGCACACAGCCATGTCAGAAGACCGAACGACGCCATGAAGCTACTCATCATGCAGCTCGGAGCCTCAACAGGGCCACAACATCCACTGCCACCACACTCAGGACCCGGGCCCGCCCCCCCGGACCACCACAGAGGCAGCGCAGTGTAAGACAGCTGACCTACCAAAAACGCACCACTCTCACAGACCTAATGCCAGAGGAAGTCATTGCCCACTACAGGCTCAAAAGGACAACATTTCAATGTATCCTGACCCACGTCACCCACACGCTGACGGTCCCAACACAGTGGAGAACCAACATCCCTCCGCAGACAAAGCTTCTGGCTGTGCTGAACCTATTGGACTCTGGTAACTTCCAACCAACAACTGCCAGAGTCGGAAGGGTCTCACAGCCAGCCCTATCAAAGTTCATCACAACTGTCCTGGATGCCATCCTCAGCTTCATACCCCAGTACCTTCACTTCCCCAACACTGCGCAGGAACAACTGGAGACAAAGTTTCTGGCTGTGCTGCACCTATTGGCCTCTGGTAACTTCCAACCAACAACTGCCAGAGTCGGAGGGGTTCCACAGCCAGCCCTTTCAAAGTTCATCACACCTGTCCTGGAAGCCATCCTCAGCTTCATACCCCAGTACCTTCACTTCCCCAACACTACGCAGAAACAGCTGGAGACTAAGCAAGGCTCCTACGCCATATCCGGATTCCCGGCCGTGTTGGGGCAATCGACTGCACACATATCCCACTTGTGCCCCCTGCGGATACTGCACACCATATCGCAACAGAAAGCACATGCATTCCATCTATGTACAGGCAATTGTGGACCACCGGGGACTAATCACCAATGTTGTCACCAACTACCCAGGCAGTGTGTATGATTCCTTCCTCTTCAAACAGTCCATCATCAACCAGTGCTTCCATGATGGCACATATGGAACAGGACTTCTCATTGGTAAGTACCAAATCAACACACCACATATCCCAAAGCCTCCAACGCACAAAGCACAACTGTGTGGATGTACACATAACCAAACAACATTCAACATGTCAAACTACATGACTACCTAACTGATACGACCACACCACTTCATGGTCATCCTGGCCTACCCCTGCACCCAATACAGACATTGCATGGCACCACAGCCACACAGCAGCTGAACGTGTGGAGATGCGGAATACAGCCATAACACATGTGAGGCACTGCTCTGCCCTGCTGACCAAACCCCAGTCTCCCCCAGGTCTGCGTCCCGTGATGGTGGGCCTGTGTCGGTCGCTGTGCGTCCAGGGCCACTAGCCCTGATCAAAGTGAGTCAACCCCCCTCATGGTACTGACATTGCATTTATGAGTGCCTGATGGCTGTTGGTGTAGTTGCCAGCACCAGCTACTCCCTGATGGCATGGCTTACACTGACCCCACACACAGCCAGCAGAGGCGTCACTGGATTGGTGGACCTGCCATCACATCCTGCTGAACAAAATATTGACTCTTTTCTCCCTGCACTGTCACCGGTGATGAAGGATATGCACTCTGCCCTTATATGATGACACCCCTCCGAGACCCGAACACACCCGCCCAGAGGCAATACAATGTGGCCCACATACGCACCAGGGGCATCGTTAAATGCACATTTGGCATGTTGAAGTCACGTTTCCGGTGCCTGGATGACACAGGTGGGAAGCTCCTGTACAGGCCGGACATCATGTGCGAGTTGATAGTTGCATGTTGTATGTTGCACAACATCTGTTGGAGCCCAGTTCCAGATGGAGGTGATGGGGCAGGTGGCCCACATCCCCCTGCAGTGCGGCAGGAATGGCCCGTAGGAATTCCATCATTGACACTTCTCATGAGCACGTCTAATTTTGACCGGCCATGGCAATCATGCGACAGTAAAAGATGTATGTGTGATTAAAACATATTTGCTTTTACAGTTTGTACTTGTACATTGTCATGTTACATTTCCATGAGGTTCCAGATGTGATTTGGCAGGTTGTGTACATTTGCTGAACCAGTTCTGTCCTGTGTTCAAATGTGGTGGGGGTGCTGTTTGCCACTGCTGGGGTGCATTCCGGACTGTGTGCATATGCTGCACGGTGGGTTTGTCGCTCATGCGGCTCTGCTCTGTCTGCAACTCGTCTCTTTCATGCGGTGTGCCTGTCAGTTCGGTTCTTCCTCGGTGCTTGGATGTTGTGGTGTACGTGTTGTCCTCTGCAGTTGGCTAGGATGCATTCGTCGTACTCCGTTGTTGATGATTTTTTTTCAGTCACATTTTCGGTGTGCTGGTCTTGTACTATTTTCCCCCATTGCACGTGAGTATTGTTGATCTCGCGCTGGTTGTCACTGTTTTTTTATCACGCTTGTGTCCATCGCATGTTTTGTCGCGTTGGGGAATGTGTTTTTATCTCCGTCGCTGTGGTTGTTTCGCGGACATTGGCCGCGGTGTCGGCATACTATTGCATGCTACCGCCGTGTGTGAAGTCCATGTTGTTACAGGGTTATTTTCCCGCGATGGGCTGCGATGCTGAAAGTTGTGTTATGCGACTTTTGCGGTGACTATCACATGTTCTTGTGAATATACCCCTTGGTCTTTAGTATTAGAGAGCGATACCTATTTTATTCTGCCATTGCCATTTGTAGTCCTAGGTGTTGTGGTAATCTGAACCAGATAGGATGGACAATTTGCTAATACATCATATTGCGAACAAATATTTTAACACTGCTAGTACAATATGCTGGCTAGTGTCCATTTTGGAGTACTCTCAAAGCCTCCATATACTGGGCAAACCCCACTTCTTGCAAATAGTTATAATCCATTTTCATCTGCCCAATGTGTGTCTTGGGCAAAAGAACATAACATGTGCCTCAGTTTCATTAGACTTACCACAGGTCAGACATACAAGATTATCCCCTCTATAGGAGGAATAAGAGAATACACATTTGTGTGTGAAAGCACGCAAAGGTAGTGCCCCATGCCTGGACTGAAGGTGCAGCTTTCTAGCAAGATTAGGCTCTACCGCTTCCATGAAGGTTTCAGCTTTGTATAAGCCCATATGTTGTAAAGACCCATCCGCCAATGCGCACATGGATGAACTTGCTAGTAAACTGTTAAATTGTATCTCTTCAAAACTTTCTTGTAGGTCCTTTTTTGATGTATGCATGCATGTTCTCTCTGGGTTACACCATAACCTGCTTTGAATATTGAAGAAGGAATAAAAAGCCTGCAAAGACAGCTCTTGCTCTAAGCAGAGAGCTTTTGAGGGAAAATAATCTGTCATAAAACATAACTCAGCAATTTTATATGCTGTTCAGTTTAATAGTAGTTAAACTAGTAAAGTGAAAAAGAAAATGAAATCAAAATATTATATTTACAACACATAATCGTGTAATCGTGCTTTATCACATTATTCTATGTATTATCTGTTTCGCTTCTTTCGAAGATTTTATGTTATGTTATGTTATGTTAGGATACATTTTTAAAGCGCACTTACACCGTAGGTCTCTTGGCGCTGTTCCTACATAAGCTGCTGCGGGGGTCCAGTTTAAACAGTTTGTCCGAAGAGCCAGGGGGCATATTATCAAGGGGGTTTATCTCCGCTTTTTTGGCTTTAAAAGCCAAGAAAGCGGAGATAAAATTATCTCCCTATTACCTAGCTGTCGCTAACACCAGTTAGCGACAGCTAGTAGGAGATAGCGACCATCTTGGGCCCCGCTTTGCATGTCAGTGATATTTATCACTAATGACATGCAAAGTGGGCTTGGCAAGATGTTAGCGACTGAAAACAGTCGCTAACATCGCTATCTCCTATTACCAACTTTTGGAGATATTCGCGCTAAGCGCGAATATCTCCAAAAGCTAACACCTGCCCTGAGCAGTTCTTAGCCATGTTATCCAATGGGAGGTGGATAACATGGCTAAGAGCATCAGCTCACTAATGCATGAATATCGCTGACCTTTCAGCGATATTCATGCATTGCTCAGCGTTAATGTTTTCACGCTAACCAAGCAATAGCGATAATTATCGCTATTGCTTGGTAATATGCCCCCAGGTTTTAAAGGCTTTTCTGAATCCCAATAGGCTATCACAGTTCCTGACTGATAGAGGAAATGAGTTCCAGAGCCTGGGGGCTAAATAGGCAATCCTACGCCCGCCTAGTTGTTTTAATTTGATAGATGGAATAGACAAAAGGTGAAGATGGGCGGAACGAAGATTGCGAGTAGGGACATGTCTCGAGATTAAGCTGTTGAGAAATCTAGGACTGTTGCAATGCAAAACCTTAAAGATTATACAGCCCAATTTGAATGCGGAGCGTTGCGCCATAGGTAGCCAATGTAAAGTGCGCAATAACATCCTGGCAGACTGCCATCTTGGCTGCCTAAAGATCAATCTCGCCGCCTGATTCCAATTTATTTGTAGGCGGTTTACCAGACCAAGAGGAAGGCCGGTATACAGAGAATTGGAAAAGTCAAGGCGGGAAAGTACCAGCGCTATCACCACCTGGATCAAAGCTTGATGAGATAACAGATATGCGATCTTTCTTATTTTTCGTTGTTGAAACAGCGAGGAAGAAATGACTGTACCCACATGGCCCCTCAAGGAGAGATCGGAGTTTATGATTACTCCCAAACTTTTCACTGATGGGGATGGAACGGGAGAGGGGCCTAAATCGCCCGGCCAAAAATGAGGTCCGCAGCTAGTGAGGCTCTTCCCAGGCAACACCAATTCGGTTTTCCCGGGGTTAAGCTTTAGTTGGTTCTGGTCCATCCAACCTTGAATATGCAGCATTGTAGCTTGGAATTCAGCGGCTGCATTTTGGGAGTCTTGCTTGAAGACCAACTGAAGGTCATTAGCATAGTTGGATACAGTTGCGTCCCTAGCCTTGATTGAATGAATCAGGGGGCGGATGTACAGATTGAACAACAATGGGGATAGGGACGAGCCCTCAGGAACTCCACATGAGGTAGTCAGTTTAGGGGCCGTATAGTTCCCAAGATATACAGCCTGCGTTCTACCTGTCAAAAAGGATTCTATCCACCCATAGGCTGTTCCCCGGATGCCCCCTTGTTCGACACGGTGTATTAGGATGTTATGATTGACCGCGTCGAACGCTGCCGACAGATCTAACAGTACCAGTGCCTGTGGGATACCCTTGTCAGCATTGGCTCTTAGTGTGTCCATCACCGCCAGAATTACTGATTCTGTAGAGTGGGCGGGCCGGAAGCCGGTTTGGTTTGGTTCAAGGTAGTTGGAATTTTCAATGAACTTAGACAAGCATCTGGCAACATGGGCCTCCAATATCTTTGACAGATAGGGGAGGAGCGAGATCGGGCGGTAGTTAGCAGAGACGGAAGGATCTGCTCCTGGTTTCTTGAGCAGGGGGACTAACATGGCCTTTTTAAAAGTAATAGGCACTTCCCCTTTGCTCAGAGATTCATTGAGAAGGGGTAGGAGACTGTGCGATAAGGCCGAGAAGACTTCCCTCAAAATAGCGGGGGGACAGCAGTCATTGGGAGAGCCCGACTTGACTTGAGACATAAGTTCAAGTAGGGTATCAGGGCCAATTTCCATGAGTTGATCTAAAATAAATGGGTTATCGGGGTTAGCCCCAGGGAGTTCCTCCTGGGCTGCCACGGGTATATCCAAATTATCCAAATAATGCTGTTGTGGGAGAGACCAAAACTGTCAAACTGGTTGTTGTCAGATATTGTTCCAGGGCAGATCTCAGGGCTAGATAATGACTGTAAACTAGAAACTAGATAAGGGTTAAGCAATAGTGGAAGTACTAGGACTATGCAATGATTGTAACCCTAATGTAAGGAACTAACTTATTGGCTATCAAAGAATTCTGCTTATTAAAGGACAAATCAGTAGAGTAAAAAATGGTCTCGCCATTGGGTAATATGAAAAAAGTATGTCCTGGAGAATTTTGCAGACTTTCTTGTATTTCATCTTATACTTGTTCCATAAAATTGTGCCACCTAAAGCAATTATGCTATTGTTCTTGTCAAAAAGGTAGCACTACAGCACTTCTCCCTGTGATGGCATCATACCTTAGTTAGTTTCAATTTGTGACTCACCATATTATTATTCATGAGGTAGGGAGGAGTGAGGCATACTACTTTGCAGAATTTTAAGAACCCACCAATTTGTACATAAGTCAATTCTTAAAAATCTTTACTGGTCGTAAAAATACTGGTTGTAATTTGTGACCAGTATTTTGAGACCAGATATTCATACATCTGGCCCCAGATACAATATGAATTTCACCTTTATAGTCAGGGCGGACTGGGAACCAAAACCGGCCCTGGCAAAGTGCTCGCCACCCCCCCCCCCCCCCCCCTCACCCCCCTTCCCCTTTTCCCCTCCCCGGGGGTTGGGGTTGTTACTGAGCTCTTTGACAGGGCCGGTTTTCGGCCGATTTTGTTACAGGGCCAATTTTGCAGCTATGCTGCACTAAAGGACCTGTAACAATATCGGCCCCCAGGGGTCCAAACCCAGCCCCCACCTTTGCGCCGCAGCGGGGGATCGCCCTGTGCCCACTACGGCCAGTCCGGCCCTGAATACAGTAGCTTTTATTCATTCTTGGACGGCCTTTGGTATGTCCCATTGACTCTCTTAAAGTCATGATTTATAAATGTGTAAAACATATATATTGCTGTATTCAGTGCCGCACAGAAACGTATGCCCTTTATTGCTATTTAGGCAAACATGTAAAGTGTTATTTCAGCTCCTCAATAAATAGATTCAGGAATTATTTGAAATATTCATGTGTTTTTGATAAAGGAAAACGCACAGACTAGTAATCAAAATGTTAAAAGATGGACTTACCAGATCAAAATTAATGTGGCAAATAGTATGCCAACAGCATTCTGCAAAGAAAAGAATAGACCAGAAAAACAGCTAAATAAAAGAATGTACCTCCTTTATGAAATATACAAGATATATTTCTTCTGCGCAATTTAAATGTATTGAATAATTTGAACATGATCCTCTCATTACTTAATTTTTCAAATATTAAATACAACATGCACTTGATTAAATCTGCAATGCCAGAAGAAAGATATCAAAGATTTAGCACAATAAATATTAAATACACATTTCATATAGGAGCCACCTTCATACACGCATCCATTTTGTGCATCCAGTAGACCAACATCTTCTCATCCTAGCAACTGAAAATATGTGATCTTCCATATTCCTAAAACGAATGCCATTATCTTTTTTTTTAAATTGTGAACTCCAGTATAATGCGCAGCCATGATCTATGTGATGAATGCAGCTGTCAAGTTTGTTTCGAAAATCCCTCGACCTTAATTCATCAAAGTATGATTGTTGGTAGATATTTCTTATCCCAGTCAATATTCATGCATGCACCGAAGTTTTTTTCTCAAAAACTACTAAGTAAAATGAGACGCATTCATAAATGTACATTATGATAAGCCACAGTTTTTTGAACAGTGTACTGCTGATCTATACATACCCATATAAAAATATATATCTTTTTGAAATTATACATTTTACCCATCAATAGAATAATTTAAAACTAATAGCACAGTCGACTATTAACAAATAAACATCTGGACTTAAATGAGGTTAAACTCACACCACCAAAAGGCTTCATCTTGGGTACCAAGCATAAGTTTATAAAGCAGAATATAGGTCAAATCTAACATTACTTCTTGGAGTCAGTTTCTCTAGCTTTATATTTGTCTGGGTATGCTCCCAGAATGTCTATGGTTTTGTTGGGTAACCATTGCACTACTTAGGGGTCGATTGCGATTCGGGTCAGAAGGGCTCCGAACCATGTACGGAGCCTTTCCGACCGAATCGGTACGTGTCAGACGGATTCCTTTCCGACCGAGCCACTCAGATGGGCTCGGTCGGAAAGGAAACCGACTCGGATTTCCGGATGGCCTACAATGGGCTTGGAGAGCCCGTCTACCATCCGGAAATCCTCCAGTACTCACCCGGTCGCCTCTTTTGACCGAGGGAGTACGATGGACGTTTTTCCCTGCCTTTTCGTGCCGGTCTGTCCAGCACAAAAAAGCAGTCGGAAACTGTCTTTGGGGGCCCCCAGCAGGGCCCCATGGGTGACAGCCTGTGGAATGGCAGCCTGGGAGCACCTATGGTGCCCCTCTGTGGATCCCTGCACTCGGTGGCAGGCACCTTGGGGTGCCGGGCACAGGGTGCAGGGATGAACTGCACCCCTGCTTTTCTCAATGCAGGCATGCAAGCAGAATGCATGCTTGCATCGTGAACCATACGAATGCCACCAAACAGGTTTCGGACGCATCGTACTAGCAGAGCCGTAACCGACCACAGCAGGTGGGTCAGTTACAGATCCTGACCGATGTCGGACGGACCTGAGTTCGTCCGACATCGGAATTAGCCCCTTAGTTGGAGATTGCAGAATTGTTGACAAATGTGTACTTGAAGAGTATAATATGGTAGCTATAGTCATGATTGATTAGAATATACCTGGGTTTAAATGGAGGTGGTATGGTGGGTAACAAAACAATGGACTGGAATGCAGCCCAGAGCAATTGCCAGTGGCTGGAATTAATTCAAGCATTCCATCAATCAATTTTTTGTATATTTCAGGGCAATTTCTCAAGTGGGACAGGTATACCCAGACGTGGGCCCTAGGCACACTGTGCCACTCAAACCAAGCTACACCTGAGTGAAGAGCTCTAATGAGGGTGACACATTTCTTGGTAGAATAAATCTCCCACCGTTAACAACCCAACCTCAGTCCATCCTCAAAGATTATGTTGACCCAAAAGTTCAGGGAATCTCAGAAGAAGCCTAAAGGGGGTCTTTTCACCTGTATAGCTTGTGGGCATTCCATTATTAAGGGCACTGTGCCAAAAGTCTTCTTCATAAAGTTAAATAGGATCTAGTGCCTTCACAAACTCCATTACATTCTTTCCCAGCGTAGGTCCATTCATTGCAGAGGACACTGAAGCTGAGCCACCAAATAGTAGGCATTGTAACTTTCTAGAGGGCTCTGGAGTTTACAGATTGCCACACGTCTCCTGACCCTACCCCAGATAAACTGAAGAATAAGAATATTGAGAACCTCAAAAAAATCCCTTGGCAACAGTAGCGGCAAGGCAGCAAAATAATTGAGATCCCTGGGGAGCAACAACATTTTGGCTATCGCCACTCAGCCCATTGGGGACTAAGGAAGATCAATGCAATTGAGCCCCCTAGCCACTGACAAGACCTGGCACAATAGTGCAAGGGTGACAGCATGGCAGGCACCTTTCTTCCTGCACAAACACAATCCAATTAGCTCATGACTAGGAAAAAGATGTTGTCTCTTTGTTATGCCATCCTCTGAGAGGCTTACCGATTTCCCAGATTTACAAGTCTTTGTAAACTTGGTATTGCATCAAATCCATGGATGGATGCACTGGAACGCCCATGCTTCAGCCATGAAATGCATCCCAGCTCCAAATGTAACGTAATGAAACACAAGATGCTGTGCTTTGTTACATTTCCTTATAAGGCCATTCAAGGCAGTGCCAATCGCCCCTTGCATAGTTTTGTAAATCTTACTGAAGCCTTTGCGTTGTTTTTGCGTCGCATGCTGTGATGCAAGGACAACTCCAAGGTTTACTAAATCTGGGCCTGAGCGTCTCCATATAGTGTTAGAGCCATCCCTCCAGCGATCGTCATATCATGCCCTGCCTTCACCATTTTGGATTTGACCTTCACAAAAGTGTGGCACACAGAAGCAACTGCATTGCCAGGTCGAGTCTGCACTGCCACGGACCGCTCAAGCTGCATGCATATCACCCTTCTAATTAAATATGTGAGGGACGAGCACAAGGAGCGGATACTAGGTTTTCTAACAAACATTTTAAAGTAATGTAACTTACTGCATTGTGTAGATAAGTGGCTTTCTTCCTCAAGGATAAGGGATTTTGAAGTATGTCTTCCCTCCTCTGACTGGTTTTGGTTTAATTAGAAGTGCAATTGATTAGTTATAGTTATGAAACTTTATTTGCTAATTAAGTTTTATTTAAAACTGTTTTAAGTTCAAATTTGTTGATTAGGTAATTTAATTCATTTTGACAGGGGTGTGTATAATTTAAGTTTGAATTAATATCTCGTCCAATATTTATAAGTTTGTAGTTTTTTTAATGTGATATTCGGTGTGATTTCTTATTCTGAATGTCAGTTTATAGTTCAGCACTTTCCTGTTGTAAAATAATGGTATAAAGTATGCAATTGCAACAGGAAAATGTATCTGCTGATGACCGGTGGTATGTTTTTTATACTTCTACTCTGTGTACTTTGTTTCGGAATCAAATATATTGTCAATATGTTGATAAATTAGATTTGTGTTTTCAATATTTTGGTCTTGTCTATTGTACTTCATGGTATTTTTGTTGTCAATATTTTGTCACACACTATTATTGTTTGCATAATTTTGTAGGCCGAAATTTATGCTGTCGATAATATACCAAGTTTCCTTTGGTGCATTCCAAGATGATATTTTTGTATATGATACTTAGGCTATGATATTTTTAAATCGCAATACCATTGTTGTCTGTATAATAAGATAGAACCTTGTGGATACATTTGGAACAAGTTCATTATTTTCAGCAATAACTGTCTATTGAAAGAGGGCTATGCCAAAGAAAGAATCCATCACTATCCCACCAGAGATTTGATTTCAAGGAGAAGTTGCCATTGGTGTGGGCCTTTGGTCCTGCTTCTTCGCAACAATACCAAAACCCTCCTCGGACCCTGGAGGAGGGCAGATATGTGTTTACCTCTGATCTGTACCCCCAGATATAGATGAGACATTCTCTAGATGGCAAGATTTCTGTTTATATTTCGTGCAAACATACACATGCCACTGGGTAGTTATAGTTAGGTCTATATTTCCATTGGATATGCCTTTTTTGGTTTGCCAATAACTTTGGCACGTTTAACAAATCTTCACAAACCTTTCTAAAAAATAGTGCTCTTTTTTAGATGACTGCTTCCTGGAAAGTTTTGTTGTCAAGTTAGGGCCAAGAAAAGGGGGGTCCAAAAACACAAAATCTCCATGTATTTTTCATAGAGTTTTTTGGAATGTTATCCAACGAAAACTGCTGAATTAAATTATACCAAATTTGAAGATTGATCTTGGTGTAAACCCATTCAGAAGTTTTTGCAAAATTAAGGTTTAATAATATCAATATAGGAGGATAGTTGGGTTTGAAGGAGTTTTATGGGAGTCCCTCCAGCATAATAAAAAAAAAATACAGTATTGTGATTGACCGAGGGGACATTTTTTCCATTAGGCAATCTCGCTTGTGCGAGAGTGAGGGTCCAGCGAGAGCGAGCACTCTGATTGGGAGGCAGAAACATGAACAAAAGTATTGCAGCACCCATTACAGGACTCCAGAGACTTAGGGTCGGATTTTATCTTGGTGGACGGGTTACTCTGTCGCAACGGTGACGGATATCCCATCCACCAAAATGTTAATCTCATTATATCCAATGGGATATATATTTTGGTGGACGGGATTTCCATCACCATTGTAACAGAGTAACCCATCCGCAATGGTCTAAATGAGGCCCTTAGTTCCCTGTCATCAAAATGTGTAAAAAAAATAACAAAAACAATATAAGTTGGCAGGTAGGGATATCCTGCAATCCCCGGGGCCAAAATAAAAAAAAAACTGAAATGTGTTTTGCTGCAATTCTGTGGTACTCCCACAACATTCATTTCTTAAAGTAAAGTGACCCCCCGTGGTGGGAAAGGACCCAGGGGTCAATTAAAATATATATTGGGGAAGGGGGTGTGCATAGGGGGCCTTGCCCCTGAGCTGATTACAGCCACAGGACCCCTACCCCTGGGGCCTGATATCATTATGAAAGTGGAGGGTGGTGCATGGCACCCTTCCCACAGCTGATTACGGCCCCGGAGATACCATTCACTGGGGTCAGGCAAAAATCAAAAATAGAGATGGCATGTGTTCCCCCCCTAGCTGATTATGGCCCCAGGGACCTCAACCCCAGGACCTAGCAGATATATGAGAGGGAAAGGGGGCATGCAGCCCCCATCTCAGAGTCAGTTACAATTCTGAGGACCCCATCCGCTGGGGCCCTGCATAATATTAAATGGGGAGGTTGGCACCTAGTCTCACAAGCTCCACAAATGTTCACCGCCCTGGTCCGCATTGAATTTTAAATGGCAGGGACTGAGTTATCCTACCACATTAATACCCATAATCCCGGAACCGACTAGCTATAGTGCTTTACTTGCCCTCCTACTCATTCACAGAGGAACAAGTGATTAGACCCCCCCAAACACAACACTCCAGACTCTCTCTGGAATCTTAGCATGCACAGATCAAAATTCTACATCTCAGGTGACTCGCAATCTCCTCCCTGAAAAAATCTCTCTCTCAGTGTGTGTTATTGCATGTCTATGCATACTTATATGACAAAGAGTATGTGTTGCCAAGCAACAGCTGCATTTGCATGTTTTGTATAGATTCTAGAGCCTGACCAGAACAGAATAACACAGTGCATTGTTGTTTGACCTTGTCTTCTGTGTTCAGATGTAATCCCTGGAAATAAACACAACGCAAAACAACGCCAGGTTCTGTGTGAAAGTACAATGTGGCAGTAAGCAAAATACGCTTGTATAGTAACGTGTGCAAAACAGAGTGCAGCCTGCAATGTGCTCAGGCTAACCTAGGGAAAACCATTATAGGCCTGCATGGAACACATGACAATGGCAGGCTTCAAGAAGGGGGGCTGTCCTCTGGTAGAAGCAGGGCTGTCATCGGAGGTATAACGCAGGCCTAAAGCAGCAGGCCAGTGGAATACAAGGCAGCCCTTCTGAGGGTCCTCTGCAGGTTCAGGAGTGAACTAAAGAGTTGGGCTTAGGGTCCAGTATGTATACCTGCTGCCTGCCTTTGAAATGGGAAAAATGTCTGGATAATACCCCTCTGGTTCTGGAAACGTCCTTCCTAATCCTGCCCAGACCCCATGTGTTCTACTGTGACACAAGACTGGTGTCTCTTTCTTTTGTGAGTGTGCAGCAGCCCTGTGAAATATAAGGGAGGCAGAGAGCAGTTCTGCCTCACCCACCCTGGTAGGATGACCCATCCTGTCAACTCCAAGTCCCCCTTTGTCTCATTGTCTGAGAGGAATACACAAAAGCCAACCACCAACTATTGACACTCCTGTGACCCAGGACACAGTCTGCAGGCTCTAAATTGTTAGGACAAGAAAATGGCAACTTTCTAAAAGTGACATTGTATACAATTGTGACTTAAAATATGACTTTACCACTAAAGAAAACTTTACATTTCCTTTAAAGAAGGTTTTAAATTGGCATTCTTTTGAGAGCTAACATAACATTTCTGCATGTTCCCAAACAAACGTTAGAACTTATTAGATGTAATAAGGTAACCCAATGTTATCTTATGGAAGTATTGCCGAGATTTTGGAGATTGAACGCTAGGTGGCAGTGCAGTGCAGGATTGCAAGGAGAGGTGAGGAGAGGTGAGCGAGACGCAGGCAAGGAGAAGGCTGTTGACGCCATTGCAGCCTGAGGACGCCGGGCCCCCCCCCGGGCTCCTCCTCCTCCCGTGGATCCAGGACCACGGAGAGTCGGTAAATCACGGCAAATCACGGTAGAGACCCGGTTTTCCACACGGCCGGCACCCAGAGGACCACGATCTGCTGACCGGTGCCACTGCCCCCATCACAACACAGGCAGCCTGCGGTAAGAAACAAGTAACCAGCAAGGAGCCTGCGTCCACATCCGGGCAGTGCGAACGCAGAGTCTGGAGCGCGGACTCTGCGTTCAGAGGCTGCAGAGTGTTGTGCCCGGGTGCCCCGCGTAAAGCGGCTCAACTAGGTTGGGTGCGGCTGCGGTGTCCCAGTGTGTCCTGCTCCTGACTGCCCTGTTATCTCTCTTCAGTCCCCAACTCAGGCCTCAGGCCTCCTATCTAGCCCCCCTTAAAACTTTCACTCACCATTGGGACAGGTAGGTTGGACGAGTGGAGTTGTTTAGCCCTTTTTAAACCACACACTGTCTTATCCCACAAGGGAAGGGAAACAAGTGGGGATAGTGTCCCTGTGCTTGCTTACACCGTGACCAATCCAGACCAGACCAGTACAATTGCTCCTATACTTCTCTCAGGCTCAGTTCATTGTCATACCCTTATTTCTTCTCTGGGTCAGCCGAGTGATCATTGGGTGAGACACCAGAAACACAGGAGACACAGGTGAAGGAACAAGCAGGTCATAATGAGATCGGGAAGAGAAAGAAAACCCCCAATAAGACTCCCATTGAAACGGAAAAGAAACAAAACAGCCACAAGCCCAGAGATCGCTGATAAAAATCATGCAAGCACCAGTAACAAAAAAGTTTGTGACAACATCATCGCTCAAAAAACGAATCCGGCAGAAACTGACAAAAGCACCTACCAAAGTAAACAAATAGGCAAAGCCCAGCAACATTACCACAGCAAGGCAATGCAAAGGCGCAAACACAAACGCCCAGGAACGAAAAGAGGAAAAACCCCTATGAACTAATCAGCATAGAAGATCAGCCTACAAGGAAAACAAAAAGCTATTTCCAACCAAATATTTATACTAAATTTACTTTTTTAAAAGATCCTGGCGAAGCCATATACTCTACTAACAACCTCATCACTGGCCTACAGCCTCCACTGCGCCCCACTGGCGCAAACTGCTCGCTTCCTCAGGAATGGACACTGTTGCAGAGAAACACACATCACCCACCTTACCAGAGAGCTCGGCCCACACAAGAAGCACCGTTGGGACAGACAAGGACCGAGTACAAGAATTAAGGAGATCCGCATCAACAGAGGATGGCATCAGTCAAATTACCTTACCAGCAAGGGAAGTCGACCATGATCTAATCTTAACAGGATCAGTGCTTGAATCGAATAAACAGAGTAAAAACTGCCACGAGCCAGAGGGGCTCCTGGAGCAACATATTACCAATACCTCAAGATGCCTGTCTTCCCCCATTCATACCCCTCCTTCTATCAAGCAGATACAAGTCTCAAACAAACAAGAAAGCTTTAAACCACACGCATATAACAATAATAAACATGTAGAAACAAAAATCCAAGGGGAGACCTTGCCATCAAAGGGGCAAACAAAACAAAACATGCCGCTGACAAAACGTGAACGTAAGAGACTAAGGAAAGCAAGACATAACAAGGCACAGGGGAAAAAAGATGCTACTAGATCCATCAAGCCAACCTTAATCATAAGAACGTCACCGCAAGGCCCGAGCAATAAGGACATGCTTAACGCGGAACAGGAAGAGAATGTGGAATGTGGGCAGGCGGCCCCGCTAGTGACTCCGCCTCAGGAAGTCAATGTAACAGCTGAAACAAAGAATTCAAATCCCTTAAATTCAATGGAGGCTCACATAACTAGGCAATCGATGGTCGGCTCTCCCCCACAGAAGCCGCAGGTAGCACAGAAAAACATTTTGCATTATTTCCCGAAAATGGTACAGCTACCAAAAGACTACCCCCCAGCATTGGGGCAACAACAGAGACTTACTCCAAAAACCACAGCAGACGATTCGTGATATTGAGCCGGCGCTTAAAAATAAAAATAATCTCCCAACAACCGAGCAACAACAGAGACTGATTTCACATGTTTCGGTGGGCCTAAGACCTCAGCAGGCGGTCGTTGAAAATACGTCGGAAACTGAGCTGATCGACCCAAAGCAGGGCACCCGAGCCAGACCAGTAAAATCCAACAACCAAACCTGCCCTTTAAAGCACAATGAGAGGCAAGATGCAAGCTATCCGGCGGGCTCAATCACGCACGAAATAATACCACATTACAACTCAAGGGGAAACCATGATATCTTAAATCGGAGTGCCATATTAAAACTCATTAACTTGTTCGAGACGCTAAAGCATGTGAATACAAATCACATAGAAAGCATCGAATTCAGAATAATTCCTAACTCAATCGGGAAAGAAATTACAGTGGCAACATGGAACGACCCCGAAATAGCCAAAGACGTCAGGCGATACAGAGAAGAGTTCGCCAACTGGGGAATTGAAATTAGGCCAGTGGCGCCAGAAAGATATCCGGGCCCTTTATCAATATCTGCGGAAGAAAGACCAAAACCAGAAGGTGGACTTCTCCGGGGGGCCGTCGGGGGCACAGACACAAACAAGGGGGGATGGGCCAGCCTCCACATAACACATCAAGGCCAGCTAGGGGGGTCCAAAGAGGGATGGACAATCCTAGCCCCAACACGAAACATATCAGTGGCAAGGATGGCGGAAGCGTGAAAAATGACTCTGAGAGCCTGTTCGTGGAATATCAACGGTCTGGGGGGCAAAACTAATGACGTAGATTTAATGGCTTTTAAAAAAGATTTTGACATCATTCTACTTCAAGAAACCTGGTTAACGGCTCCCCAGCACATAGATGGTTTTAAGGAAGTTCAACTACAAGCGATTAAAAGAGGCCCCTCGGGAAGGGCAGCCGGAGGCTTATCCATCTACCACAACACTAGCATCGTTTGGACTCCCCTTACCATTGACACAGGAAATGAAATGAAATGAATGAAACTTATATAGCGCACAACTTACCCTGGGGCATCTCAGCGCTTGCTTAGGGAACCCGTCCTGGTATTCCCCTGTGAGATAACCCTGGCAGGGTATCCACAAGGTGAAAGCCAGGCATCCCACCGCGAGGGGCCGTTGTGGAGATTAAGCAAGCTATTGCCCAGAGTCGCAGAGTGTGAACCCGTGAGTCGAGGAGGCACCGGAGCGAGAATTAACGAGTCCGTGGAATTTTGAGCCCAAGACCCGCCGAGGCGGGGAATTGAACCCTGGTCCCGGGCCGAACTCAGGCTCCAGGTCTGCCGCCTCTAACCCCTGAGCCACACTTCTCCACAGGACAACAATGGATTCAGTGTATTAAACTTCATATGAAGAAAGACCCCTGCAAAAGCACACAGAGTGCGCAAAATTCCTCGCCAATGATAATCTGTAACGTATATTCACATCCAGACTCTAGGAACAAAGTGGAAAAGATTTTGATTCTCAAAGCCTTCATCAAATCTATGCAATCTGTCTACCCACAAGTAGGGCTCGTCGTGTCAGGCGATTTAAACATGTTCTTGCTTGAAAAGGACCAGGCCAAAACCATGACTCATAACAAATGGAAAGGCAGATTCATCACAAACATCATTAAAAACCACCAGAAAAAGGATAAGTTTGGCCTACAGTGTGCATCAATGTTTGCCGAGGTCGGAATGATTGCTTTGAACGGCCGGTTTTCACAAGATCAACCAGCGGCCCCTACTAGAATTGCTAAACTGGCTCAATCAGTGCTGGATTACACTATGGTGGACTTAGAGACCTTGCAAACTATTGTGAGTTTCAAAATCATCCACAAACTGGAGAGCGACCACAGCCTACAAGATTTCGAATTCACTGTCCAATACAAAAGGGCCACCGCATGCACAGCACTGATCGAACCTCCAAGCCTCTACAATCTTAGGAGACTAGTTTGGAATGGCAACAACATCAAAGAAATAATGATGTACGTGAAAAACGTACACACTGAAGTGTCCGAAGAAGAAGCATCCGCCCTCCGGGACAACTGGGAAAATCTGATCACAAATTTAATGGAGAGATTTTCGACTCAAACCCAAATCATTAAAAGGAAAACTGGAAAATCACTGCATGTGCCTTTTGGCCCAATATTGCGTAAGAAAAGGTCACTCAATCAAGAAATCAGAAAGTAACATGCAATAGCCAAGACAAAGGGTGAAGATATTGGCAAACAAATTTACAACTTGAGACAAAATTACAAAAAAGAAGTGTGGTTAGAAAAAGCAAAATACCAAAATGACATCTGGCAATCACTACTAGCATCTAGTAAATCTAATAACAACAGGAAATTTTGGGCTGAAATTAACAAAGTGGCAAATGGAGCGGCACAGGTCTTCAACGCAAACATTCTCGAGGGCGACTGGATACAACACATCGAGCAAGCCCAAAGGAAAAATGTTCCGGCTTGGTGCACTGACCTGCAGACTTCGCTACTAATAAATACAGAAGAATTGGAGCCACACCCATAAGGAAACTGGATAACGCCATCTCAGGTAGCAATGGTCCTTAAAATCTTGAGGTCCAAAGGCGCCCCTGGCCCAAATGGCCTACCAAACGGTTTGTTCAAACAAGACCAACAGTTTTGGGCAGAATATCTCACCCCACTATATAATGATGTATTTCAAACCGGAAGCATTCCCGAGTCATGGAGAGGTAGCATTTTACATCCTATTTTTAAGGCAGGCTCAAGGTCCGACTCAGGCAATTACCACTTTATTGCACTCATAGATGTCGAGGCCAAAATCTATGCCTCGAATCTTCTGAGGGACCTGGAAGATTGGGTGAGTGCAAATAAGATTCTGCCGATCACGCAGACAGGATTCAGGCCAGGAACCAGTACATCATGCAACCTGCTGGCGCTAAATCTCATGGTGGAAAAAAGTAAGGAAAACTCAGCGAAACTGTACACATGCTTTGTAGACCTCAAAGCAGCGTTTGACACAGTTCCGGGGGAGGCACTATGGCGAAAGATGACCAAATGGGGAATAACAAAGCTGCTGTTGGCCATTATAAACCTATACTCGAATACCTGGGTTAGAATAAAACTAGCCAACGGCGATAGAACGACAGGTAAAATCTTCACCCATGTTGGCCTCAAACTGGGCTGTGTATTGACACCAACGCTCTTTAATATTTTCACAGTGGACCTGGACAAGTGCATTGCGGAAACAGAAAGTGATCCACCAAAGCTAGCCAACCACAAAATCAGGAGCATACAGTACGCAGATGATATCGTACTCTGCAGTCAGACCCCGTTAGGCCTTCAACGTTCCATCACAAAGCTCACCGATTACATCTGTGCACAAGGGCTTCAAATTAATTATAAAAAAACGAAGATTGTCTGTTTTTCCGCTCGGCCAGGGAGGAAATCCTTTAAATGGCAAATTGCATGCAACACATTAGAGCAGACCTCCACGTACAAATACTTGGGGGTGGTAGTCGATGCTAGGTGGTCGCTGAAAGATCATCAGTCTTACAGAAAGGCACAGACTATCAAACTACGCTTCGCCCTAAATTTGTTAAAAAGAAAAATGAATTGTCCATCCAATTCGCATTTGTTGAAGATAATATCTGCAAAATTTCTCCCATCTCTCACGTATGGATCGGAGTTGTACAAGGGAAAAGATGCTAACTTTTTGAACACACAACAATCAGAGTTTTTCAAATACATCTTTCATATTCCGAGGTTCGTATCTCAATCTCAGATCCGCTTGGAATTCGGTCTACTAAACCAGCACCAAATCAGACAAGCAGCCATATTAAAAACATGCTGGAAATTAAGAGCTGCTGAAGAGGACACCCTTATGGGCCATTGCTGGACTGTAATAAACAACCAGAAAAAGACAAAAAACTCATGGAAAATGGTATGGGAGAACGCCGTCTCGAGCCTTAATATGGAAAAGGCATGGAACACAAATCAATCATTTGTGGCGTTCAAAAAAGAGACTAACGCAGCAGCAAAGCAAATATCATGGACAGCAGATAAAGCTGCCACAGCAAACAAAAAATATGGATGGACTGTGTTGGTCACATATGGGAAGCCGGGGGCCACAACCATATTTAGTCAGCCATATATCCCAGCTGCTCAAAAAATACTTTTAAAATTACGGCTGGGAACCACCATATTAAAAAATCACACACCTGCATGGAAGAAAACATGGCCGACACCCTCTTGTAGACTATGTGTGGAAATGGAAGAATCCTTGATGCACATATTGTGTATTTGTCCATCTTTAACAAATTTGAGACGTTATTACCTACTTCATGTTTTTCGACTTTCTCAAATTAGATCATGCCGCCCGGCCGTCATGCTGGTCCTAAACAGCTACAAACTGCAGACAGCATTTAGGGCTACTAGATTTTGCCAAAAGGCACTTCAGCTAATCACTAACACTGAGGTAAAGCATGGCAAAGGTCCGAATCCGACTGTGCGAAGTGCAAATACAACTGAAAAATCACTATGTACACAGAATTTTTAGAAAGTTTCTCTATTTTAATGTATTTTTAGCTTGTATACTTTAATTTCAAATACAAGTTGCTTCTTTTATACGAACAATATTGTAAAGGTTTTTATTAACTGTATACAATAAAAATGTACTTACTGTGAGTGAAAACGCGAAAGATCTGGAAAAAGTATATATAAAAATTGGATAATAGAGAGTTAAACAACTTTATTAGGTGTCTCTCGTATTTCCAAATCTAAAACAAGTGCGGGATCATAGCAGTTTTGAACAAATATCTACTATATTGATGTAACAGGTCAACATGCAGGTAATGGACCTCAGTAGGTGTCCGCTACTTTCTTCAGGACCATAGATTGGCTACTGCATAGTGATGAAAGTAAAGTGTTACAATTAATTAAATACACTTAAAGATATCACCTGGACGTCTTTGTAGAGTAATCGTCCTTACTAAAGGAGATGGCGTCCGAGTGGAACAAATCAGTGGAACAGACACACACAACATAAAAAGGGAAAGAAACAAAAACACATTGGTATTTTGTAGACTCACTTCACATTTAGTGGTAAGTACATACATTAGTCATTAGGTATCTTTAGTGCTCCACAATAGTGTACTCAGCCCTATTGTTTGGCCGTAGTCCACTTACCTAATAGGTAGGACGTAAAGGCTGCGTCTCACCTGGCTGCGTCTTAGGTAGCGAGAGCACCGCACTATTAAAAACAAGCAACAATAATCTAGACTAGATACTTAAGAGACTCAAGCCTCTATAAGCCGTTGTTTTAAAGAATTTGAGCACATGAGGAAGAATCCTCAGCTGGCAATTCAACCCCCTAAACAGCCCCATCAATTCCTCTGGCCACCAGAAAGGTAGTCTGTTTTTCTGTACTGATACGAGCTCGTTGGGCTTACTCAGACCGCTGTGTTTTTTAGCTTCGCATCTGTAATATCATATCTCGCATAGGAGCGCAGTATTATCACGGAACGCTCTGTTTTGTGAGCGTAGTCCGATCACCTATGCATATCAACTTAGTCTATATCGCGAGTATAGAGATACTCCTACTTGTGCAGTATGAGGCAGATGACATAGCCACCCTATTGCGTTGTTGTCCTAGGGTGTGCTTAATCTTGTAAAGGGTAAAAAAAAACGGCAGGTGACATTGCCACCCTATCGCGTTGTTGACCTCGGGTGTGTCTAGTCTAGTAAAGAGTAAAAATCTCGGATTGGAGTTAGTCTGACAATCTTGTCGTATTCCTCTGATACTTATAATAACCGTTAGCTTGATGAGATATAAATTAAATATAGGTGGTGTTGGCCTGATGTGTCCAATATAAATATACTGTTGTTGTGTTGTAGATAATCCCAGACATTTAGTCATGGGAGATAATTACTTTTATGCTCAGGCAGGCCTATTGGTATGACAGACGCCATCTTAGTTTCGTTTCCCCGTGTTCACTTAGTCTTCTGTGAAAACACGTGAGTTACCTCTGCATAGAAACCTACGATAGTGGCTCAGGCCGAACATAGATCGTTAGACTGTAGCTCAGGGAAACCCAAGGTCACATCTGCTCTTCTTGTAGGATGCGCACATTCTTGCAGGCCCCGTCCCTGTCTATCCCCGTTCCCAGATAGAAAGGGAGGCACCTTACTGACCTGCCCCGGAATAGCTTAGCCTCAGCTACTGGCAATCTATTATGCCGTATCTGGGTTTTCATGCTGGCTCTCTGACAAATAGTACTTTTCCATGTTAGGTGATGTCATGTTGTGTGCGAAACGTATATATGCTTTTGTATTGCTTGTAGTTGCCAGTCTTCTCTGCGCACCTACGAGGGTTGTGTAGCCTGAGACTCCCCTGCCTAGGGCCTATTTTGCAAAATAAACGATTGAACCTTCTCCATTGCCGACTGACTTGTTACTTGTAAATAAGGTTTGTGAGCTATTGGTGAGTATGGCTCCATTATAGAATTTTTGGTACATCAGTTGACGACTCCGCCGGGACTCCGCTATAGGGTCGTCCCCTCCTGTAAACAGGAGTAGAGGGACAGGGAGGAGTTCTGGCCAAGTGGGTGGACAGAAAGAGGATCCTGATTTGAGTCACCAGTTTGTGGTAAGAAAAACAAGAAATTCCACTCTCGAGTCCAGTTTCTTTTCCCAGCCGCTAAAAGACCCTTCGCCGGAGTCCTACGGGCTTAACCCGAGAAAGAGAGCTGACCGTGTTGGTCTGCAGAGGAGTCGGCAGTGGAGAATCCGCAATCGGACCTGAGTGCACCAGGTAAGTGAATTGTACTGTAATATTTGGTTCGGCGTCAAAGGAAGTAGAGAACACTTGGAAGAGGTGATTTCTTTTGGCAACAGTTAACTGTATTTGGTAGTGGTCGGTGAAGCCGAGCCACAAGGGAATCTGGGGGTCTGACGTGGCAGCGGAGTGGCTGCACGGGTGGATGCCCCACAGACTTGTTTGGTGAGACTTGAGACAACGCCTGACGCCGTAGTGTTGCACAGTGGGTGCACACTCGGCCGAAATCTCTTCGGAAAAGCCCTAGGAGTAACTGGGTAAGCTAGCGTTCTGGAGCTACGCGCCCAGACGCCCGACCAGCACAGGACTATGGGATGGTCTGTAAGAGGGTTCGTGGTTCGCCTGTCGGGTGATCTCAGAACAGTCTAAAAGACTGTTTCTTTTGGTGATATAATTGTTGGTCTGTAATCCGGTGAGATCGATTCCCTGGACAGGAGTCGACGGGCTCTGTTCGATTTCTAAGACATGTCGTATTTGTATGAAATAATTAGTGAGAAATAAGAACCGAGGAATTCCCATATTATCTTTTCAAGGACTTTAAGATTGTGAGTTGCAAGCGTTTATGAGTATTTGGTGAAGAGGACGCGTCCAAATGCAAGCGCAAGTGGTGCGTGGGTAATGTGTTGAGAATTTTTTGAAATATGCCACGTTTTAGTAAAATATGTTTTGAATGCTGCTGTCGGCGAGGCGGGAGGTTGGAAGAAAGACAGCCTGCCCCTCCGGAGGGCAGCCCAAGTTTTGATATGCATGTAAAACATGGTCTTACCCCTATTCTGTTCAATACTCTTTGGAATAAGTACACCAAAGACAACTCTGATTTGCAATGGCCTCTAACAGGGTCTTTTGACGAGAAAAAGATCAATTAGTTGCAGAATAAATTATTTATGAAAAAGAGCCGACAGTCAATGTTCGATTCCTTGACCTTATGGTTGAAGGAAGCGAAACAACGACGGATAAGAGAGGAGAAATTAGGGAAGCTTAAATCAGGACAGACCATTACTCAAAAGGCTGTAGCCTATGAAAAAGAGAAGGTAGAAAAGAATATTGAGCAAATAGACAGACAATTTCGATTAGAAACTGATAAAAGTTATGTAACTCGTACAGAAACTGGAGATGAGATGGAAGAATTGTTGGAGGCTTGTCCACCTCCTCCGTAAGACCCCCAGGTATTATACCCTGCCGTGCATTTGGTTCAAGCGGGTAAGATTGGAACTGCGCCAGCTGCTGGAGCACCTGTGGCTCCGGCTGCTAATGCCCCAATAGATGGTACGCCGATGTTACCCCCTCCTACCCTCCGGCCCACTACCTCAGGCTCCTGCGGTCCCCTCTCCCTTGCACTCTGTGTTTTTGACACCCCCTACGGGAGGTCTAACGGACCCCCGATATGGGGCAATTTCTACTCTTATAGATACGACACCCAAGCGTCCTAGGGGAGACTTGAGTGATCAACGAGTTTTCACTAGTTCATCCTTGGGTTCCGAAGAAAGAAAATCTATAGTAATCCAGGCATCCCAGTGGATGCGAAACCCAATCTATACCTTAGAGGACATTTGGAGCACCATGAAAGACTTCGAACCAGTTGCTCAGCAACTGACACTGGAAAATATGGCGATCCGACTGATTTCGCCCTGGGAACAATGTTTCGAGGAGGGACTAGCCCCCCAGGTATTATTTGACATTAGGGATCGAGCCTTTAAGTTTAACTTACAGACTACTGAAGTATTTCAAAATGTTGCAACTCTTGTACACTACCGTGAAAGAATGCACCTTGTTGTAGCAGTCCCGCAGGGGTACTGCTTGGTACGACATGATAGAGTGGGCCATGTGGGAGGGGGGTTAGCCATTCTTTATAAAGAATGCCTTCAATGCCTTATTACTCCTATCAAGGTTCCTATGGATGCCTTTGAGGCTCTCTATTTTTCTCTTACAGGCCCCCATAAATTTACATTTAACGGACTTCTGGTCTATCGCCCTCCAGGCCCTAGAGTCGATTTTGGATTAAAATTGCTTCACATCCTTGAACCTTATTTTGGCTGCGAAAACTTGACGGTTCTGGGAGATTTTAATTTCCATCTTGAGCTGTCAGAGGCCCATGACACCATCTCTCTGGTGGATGCTATGTTAGCTTGTGGACTCTTTCAATTGGTGAAAGGGGCCACCCACCGAGCAGGACATGCGCTCGATGGAATCTTTTTTAACGATCGGAGGTTGACAGTAAAAGATTCTTTTTTTCTGCCATGGTCAGATCACTTGGCCGTATCATTCACTATGTCCTGTCTGATCTTGGATGGTTTTTGACATATTCCGAGCAAGACTGAATTACGTAGGAATTTGAATAATATCACAGAAGGTTCCTTCACACCCTGGATCACCAGTTTGTCTACTTCCTTGGGGGACAATGTCCAGTCGGCTGTCTCACAGTATGATAAGATCATTACAGAGGCTTTGGACTCTCTGGCCCCTATACGGCCATGTTATTCAGCGAGGAAAAGACCTTCAGCCCCATGGTTCACGGAGCATCTAAGACTGTTCCGACAGGAAGCCAGGAGACAGGAGCGTCTATGGCATACCTGCTGGGATCTAAGGGAAAAGGAAATCCATAAGATCTTGATAAGAAAGTATAAACTGGAAGTTATTAGGGCAAAACAAGAATACTTTACTGCCCTAACTTCCTCACTTTCATCTCCTAAAGAGCTCTTTAGGATAGCAGATTCCCTTACCACCCTTCAGATTCCTGATCCGGTGATGGCGTCACAGGAGCTCTGCAACAATATTGCGACGTTTTTCCAGACTAAGATCCTGGACATTTATACCGCTCTAGAGTTGCTGAAACCTGTTACCACCAAGCCCGCTGCCTTTGCTGTCCTGGACTCTGGCCCTTCGGAGAAGTCTCCGGTATGGTGCCTGGAATCCTTCCCCTCTCTCTCTCTACAGGATGCAGAGATACTTCTCAGTAAAATTAAATCTGGCTCTCCTCTAGATGTCTGCCCGCTTAGGATCCTAAAGCAGTGTGGAAATTCTCTTTTACCCCCTCTTGTAGACATCATGAACAGGGCCATGAAGGAGGGCATTTTTCCCCAGCAGTGGAAGAATGCGGTAGTAAGACCTTTACTCAAGAAACCCTCTCTCGACCCTGGGGTACTAAAGAATTTCCGCACCATCTCACTGCTCCCAGCCCCCGTGAAGATGTTAGAAATCCATCTGAACAAACATCTTGCTGCCTTCGTGGAACATTCTGGCTGTTTGGACCCTTCCCAGCATGGATTCAGGAGGGAACATAGTACAGAGTCTGCCCTCACCATAGTACTGGATAATATCCGTATGTGTGTGGATGGAGGGCAGACCTCCCTCCTGATCCTCTTAGACCTTACTGCCGCATTCGATACCCTCTCTTCCTCAGTGCTAACATCTTGCCTGAGGGAGATTGGGATTCAGGGGGAGGCACTGGCTCTACTCACTTCTTTCCTTCGACAAGCGAGAGCAAAGAGTGAAGCTGGGTGGGTTTCTATCTCCATCCCTGTCTGTGCAATGTGGGGTCCCTCAGGGGTCGGCGCTTAGTCCGACCCTTTTTAACATCTATGTGACTCCCCTTGCCAGACTTATTAGATCTTTTGGGATGGAGGTAGTTTCCTATGCGGATGACACCCAGATCCTCGTCTCTCTCTCCCAATCAGTTACTCCGACTGCCTCCAATTTTAGATCCTGTATGGAGGCGGTCGGACAGTGGATGATTCACAATTCACTGAAACTGAATGGGGAGAAGACTGAGGTGATGGTGTTTGGAGGTAAGGAGGAGGTATGGTCAGCTGACTGGTGGCCGGACTCACTTGGAGCATGTCCTGTCCCTGCTGCATCTGCTAAAAATCTTGGGGTGGTGATCGATCCTTCCCTCAGTATGTGTCAACAGGTAAACAGGACTATTGCCACCTGCTGGGGCGTTCTACGCATACTGAGGAGGATTAGGCACTACCTTTCACAGCAGGCTAGGAAAAAACTGTCAGTGGCTCTAGTGGGCTCTCGTCTGGATTACTGCAATGCGCTGTATGCGGGACTGACTAAAAGCCCGCTGCAGCGCTTGCAGGTGGTCCAGAATGCAGCGGCCAGATTCGCTCTGGATCTGCCTCGGGGCACCTCGGCCACGCTGGCCAGGAAACGGCTTTATTGGCTCCCAATGGAGGACCGTATTCTGTTCAAAACCCTGTGTTTAATCTATAGGACCCTAGCAAAAAATAGCTCTATAGGAATCGGATCTATCCTGTCCTGCTATAGTCCTTGCAGGAACTTACGTTCCTTGAATAAGGCTCTTCTATCAGTCCCGCGTATCCGAAAAGCCCGATGGGGAGGTAAAGCCTTTTCCAATCTTGCACCCAAGTGGTGGAATGTTCTTCCCATGGAATTGAGGTCCCTCCCCACTCTGCAGCTTTTTAGAAAAGCCCTGAAGACCCGTCTCTTCGCGCTCGCATATGCATAGTCTGATTTGCCATCTTTTCTGATTTATTTTGATAGGCACCTTGACACCTTAGGGTTTTGTTTGCGCGGTATAAATGATTTTCAATTGAATTCAATTCAATTCACAGAAAATGCGCTGATTGGGGAACGCAACACCCAATGAGGGAGGTACACCCCCTTTTCCAACCTGAGCTTCTCGAGATAGCGGATGGTAATGGACAGGTAGTGAGGGCTCGTGTGGACGCCCGACTTCAGGAACAATGGGTTTATTCCCCTTGGAAACGAAGTGAGGTCCTTACCCTAAAAGCACAGCTTTCCGATCCCCGTAAAAACCCCACGGCCAATTACAAAGAATTGACGGAAGCCGCCAATTTTGCTGTTATGACATTGGCCGACATTAAATTGTTTTTCGGCCTCCTGATCCCGGTAGATATTTGGAGTCAGGTACATGATACCGATCACGCCCCAGAATTAGGAGGGACCTGGGATCAGATTAAAACATGGGACAAGGAGCGTAAACCAGGAGATAAACCCAGAGATGAAGTTTTGGCTGTGCCGGGCGGTATTATCACTTATATGCAGACTCTCCTTCCCCCTAGAAGGTTGACTGGGATAAGTTAACGGCTTGTAGGCAGAAGAAGGATGAAAGTGTTTCAGATTTCTTCACACGTTTTGAGAAAGTGTTTATAGATTTTAGTGGTCAGGATTTATCCACGGAAGGTGGAGTTCGACTAATTTTAAATAGGTTTGTAACCAATTTGCTCCCTGAAGTAATTTCCCGACTCCAAGCTGCAGAAAGTACATGGACTACAGCCGCCCCTTAGGTGATTCTAAGTATGGCTCAATACCACAGAGAGAATGAGAGCAAGGATAAATCGGAGAAAAAGGTTAAGGATTTAAAAACGAGAGTTTTATTACAGCAGGTTAGTAGAGGACAGAATAATGGCAGAGGAGGACAAGGTACATTTCCAAGAAGAGCAATGGGTGGAAGAGGAGGTGGAGGAGGACCCCCGAATATCGGGATAAATCAGTGCTCCTATTGTAAGCAGGAAGGGCATTGGAGGGCTGACTGCCCTTTGCTTCAAGGCAGAGGTGGCCCCAGCAGGGAAAAGGGTAGATGCCGAGGACACATTGATCGGAATAGCATGCAACGTGAGGAAATGGCAGGTAGTGATTCATGGAAAAATTATTTTGATGATCCCCAGAGCAGACAGTACTCCCACGAGGATTATCAGGATGGTGGGTATGATGGAAATGGATATGCATGAGACAGCCAAGGAAAGTGGGGGCCATATTGCAGTACCAGTTGATCAGGAAGGACCTTATGTACAAGGACAATTGCTGGTGACGTCAGAAAAGTTTCTAGTGGATACTGGAGCAATGAATAATTCTGTTGCCCATACACTGGTCCCAGGGGATGCTCTGTCTGGGCAAACTAATGTGTCAGTAGGGTTCTCAGGAATCCCTGTGGTAAGCCCCATCTCTAAACCTTTATCTTTCACTATTGGTCCGATCACTGTAGACTCTCCTTTCCTTCTCACTTCTAATTGTGGGGAAAATCTGTTGGGATTGGATATATTGAAGAAATTGAATGCACAAATGTATTGCTCTCCTGATGGTGTTTATTTAACTATGCAACGACCACCTACAAGTACATTGCAATGTTTTCCTAAAAATGAACACCTTCCTCCTGAATGTTCTACCATTCCCCGGTCACTTTGGGCAACAGGTGATACTGATGTAGGATTGTTAAAAATAGCCCCTGTGTCGATTACCCTGAAGCCCAATGCCCAGTTGCCCCGCATTCCTCAGTATAACCTTTCACCGGAGGGTGAGCAGGCCCTGTTGCACATTATCCGTGACCTCATTAACAAGAGAGTAGTTGAGGAAACGGCTGCAAACGTATGTAACAACCCCATTTTACCGATTTTGAAGAAGGCCCCAATAGATGGTGATCCCAATTACAAGAACACATATCGAGGTGGTCAATAAAATATTAGTTCCCCAATATCCAGTAGTTCCCGATATAACTGCTATCTTGACTATTATTTCCCCTTCAGCTCAGTATTTTTCGGTAATAGATTTGAAGAATGCTTTCTTTAGCATTCCGATTCACCCTGAGAGTAGGCATATCTTCGGATTCTCATTATCTGGCCGAAGCTTTAGATTTTGTCGTGCTCCTCAAGGCTATGCCGAGAGTCCCAGTATTTACAGCCAAGCCCTGAAAGCAGTTCTTGATGAACTACTCTTAACCTCTGGAAATGTTATCATCCAGTACGTGGATGATATCTTGGTGGCCTCCGACACACAGGAGGGCTGTAAAGAGGCCACTGTTAAATTATTGACTCAATTGGCAACTAATGGAAATAAAGTCTCCCTGTCTAAATTTCAGTATTGTCGACAGGAAGTGACCTACCTCGGCCACTTGCTGTCGAAAGCGGGGAGAAGACTAACTCAGGAAAGAATATCTGTGATTACTAATATGTTTGTGCCTCACACTCAACGTAATGCCGTGCTTTTCTTGGCATAACCTCTTACTGTCGCCAATGGATTCCTAATTTTTCACTTTTCGCTAAACCCTTGTTGCATTTGACTACCAAAGACGTGCACGAACCTTGGCCCTGGACGGATGAGTGTCAGGATGCTTTTGACTCTTGAAAAACTGCTCTTTGTTCTGCACCTGTCTTGGGTACTCCAGACAACCATAAGCATGTTGTACTCTATGTGCATGAGGTGGACAGTTCTTCGCTTTCAGTGTTAACACAGGGTTTTGATGTTCGGCAACAACCCTGTTCATACTTTTCAGCGGTGTTGGATAACGTTGCCAGAGCCCTTCCGAGTTGTCTAAGGGCTACTGCTGCTGTAGCGGTGGCCATTCAACAGTCAGAAGGGATAGTCTTGAATACTGACCTCACAGTAATGGTACCGCATGCTGTGGATATACTTTTGAATTGAACAAAAACTCAGCATCTTACGAGTGCAAGATTGACAGGATATGAGATGACTTTATTTGCACCCCACATTACTATGATAAGATGTGCCACTCTGAACCCAGCCACGTTACTACCCCTCCCTTCTAATGATGAAAAGGACGATGTCCATGACTGTATATTTAGAACAGAAGAAGAAATGAAGGGACGTGTAGACCTCACCGAAACCCCTTTATCTGACCCACAAGGGGAGTTTTATGTGGATGGCTCTTGTATTAAGTTACCATATGGAACCACAACAGCTCAGCTGCTTATGCTGTTACTACCCTTCGAACTGTAGTGGAGACCGCACGGATCTCTCATCACTCAGCCCAGGCAGCTGAACTAATAGCCCTATGTAGAGCATGCAAATTGAGCAAAGGGTTAAAGGTGAACATTTTTACAGACAGTCAATACGCTTTTGGCATTGCCCATAGTTTTGGAAGGTTGTGGAGGGAGAGAGGATTTCTCACTTTACATGGACAGAAAATACAGCATGGCCCTTTTAATTGAGAGATTGCTGTTTGCCTTGACACTGCCTGAGAAAGTAGCCATTGTCAAATGCAGTGCTCATAAAAAGATTGTTGATTCCACTGGAAAAGGAAATGCTTTTGCTGATCAGGTAGCCAAGGATACTGCACAGACGAAAATGACAGCTATGTTCCCTAGTGCATCGGCAAGGTGGGTGGCGGAGACATCCCTGTTTGACAATACCATTGAGAGTGTAAAAGAACTACAGAAAGAAGCTACCCCAGGTGAGTTACTAAAATGGGAACAAGAAGTAGGAAAATTGGACAACAACAACTGTTGGATTGATTTAACTGAAAAACAGCTATGGTTATTGCCTAATGCTTTGGTTTATGCAGTAGTAATGATGGCCCATGGCCCTGCCCATATTGGCACAAAAGGTATTTGTGCTGTATTAGGCCCAGTATGGAACAACCCAAATATCCCCAAAACTGCAGCCCATGTATTGAAATATTGTATGGTATGTTTACAACATAACCCTAGGGGAGAATAATCGGTCCTGAGTGGAAACTTTGCCCCACCTTCCTTACCCTTTGAAGTGATACAGATAGATTATATCCAGCTTGACAGAAAGAACAATTTGAAATATGTATTGGTGGTGGTATGCGCTTTCAGTAAATGGGTCGAAGCCTACCCCACCAAAGAGAACACTGCTATTGCCACTGCTAAGGCACTTATTAAGGAATACTTGCCTAGATTCTGTTTGCCCCGGGTCATTTGGTCGGACAACAGGGCACATTTCAATGCATAACTTGTGCAGAATATCTGTAAAGGACTGCAGATCACCCAAAATTTCATGCAGCCCGACACCCCCAATCTGCAGGCTTAGTTGAAAAATACAATGGCACATTGAAACTGAAAATGGCTAAGATTTGCGAAACTACGGGTCTGAGCTGGCCTGATGCACTCCCTCTGGACCTAATGTCATTAAGAGTCACACCTCATTCATGAGCAGGATTGCCTCCTTATGAAGTTCTTTTTGGGCGACCTGCAAATGTATGGGGCGTCCCGAGACCCCGATCATTTCGAGACATTGATTACCCTCTGATGACAGATTATCTGTACGCCTTGACTAAAGATTTGCATTCTATTCACCAACAGGTATCTGCTACGCTGCAGCCACTGCCAGAGGGTCCTGGACATCGCCTGGAACCAGGACAGTGGGTCTTGGTGCGTAATTATCAGCGGAAGTCAAGTTTGGAGCCGAGGTGGAGCAAACCCCATCAGATCCTACTTGTCACCAGAACCGCAGTTAAGGTGGATGGGAAGAAGCACTGGATTCATGTTTCCCACCTGAAGCGGCTTCCCCTTCCTCTTCCTTTTGATCAGCAGAACCAAGAAGGAATTCTAACACAGGAAGGAGAGTGAAGGCCGAGCTTTGTGCCATTTTCAGATGCCCGTGAAGTAGGGCAACAGAGTGAAGTGTTGCCATCACACGAGAGCGCGGCAGCTGTACAAGAGGAATCTGTTGTTTCTGAAACATCTCAGGATCTTGTTGCATCAAATGCAACTGCTGTTGGGTTATTTCAAGACCAGGAACAACCTGGCCACCTCAGATACAACTTGCAGCTCCGAAAACAACGCAGTACCTCAGCTTCGGGTGACAGGAGTTCGACAAAGACTTGAGTTAAGGGGTTGCAATTAGTTTTCTGAGGTACTGAGCGAGACACTGGACTGAACGCGTTGAGAGCTTGGAACTTTATTTTTGCTCTGTTCAGAAAGAAAGACTGTGTTAAGGGCCACAGTTGCACCACTGGAAATTCTCTTTTGATGAACGATAGGAGTCTGCCTGTGAGGCTCTAACGGAGATAGGGAGAAGATCCCTTAGTGGGAAGAAGAACCTTCTGGCAATGCGCGCGTTTTTGTATAAACCCGAGTTTCGTTTGGACTTTTAGAGAGTATGTATCCTTTGGCCCGATTTATCATGGAAGATGAATGACCCCTTGCCCCTCTACGCTATTTTGAGAATGTGCCAATATTTCCGGATGGCCTACTAGAGTGAAGGTGGCCTTCGTTGTATTCATTATTGTGATTTTTATTGTTATGATGAGCGTGTTTGTGTATCTAGAATTTCAATACCCTGTGCACAAAATGTTAGGAACCACCCCAGCTCCAGCTGAGCACTTTTTCTATTCCTTGCCCCCTCATAAGGAGAGACATCGAGAAACATATGCGAAGAATGTTTTCATTGAAATGCTGCATCAGGCCCACAGTACCACTAATAAGGCCAATTGTTAGGTTTGTCGTCTACTTCCATCTGTAATGCACCGACATGATTTATTTATTTCACTGCCTTTATCACACTTAGCTAGTTGTGAAGCCTGGTTTCAGTTATTATCCCTTATGTATTTACATTATATAGCTGAACCTAAAAAATATACAGAAAAGGACTATGAAGCAATTCTGAAACATATTGAAGAACACCAAGGTTTTGATGAATTAGGAAATGAGGGTGAGGGATCTTTAGATCCAAATGCATGTATGAATGTATACACCGCCTATGAAAATGTCACCTGGTTAAAAGAAGAAATGCAGGATTTCGAACAGTTTAATTCCACTTTGTATTTTTATCATTTTCAAGAACGGAATGTCACTGATGACAAAGCTATGCCAGTTCCTATCATGAATAGTACCTCTTCTTTCTGTATTCAGGGCAGGGCCGTGTTAGAGTAGGAAATAGTAGATGCAATTATACTTATACATTGCACACCAATAGCACCCCGCCTCGGTTGGGCAGGAAGATGTTACCTTTCTTTCCTTTACTCCCCGGTCTACATAGCTCCCTCCAACTACCATAAAACACACCTACTAGTAAGGAGAGAAACAGACTCGAATAGGAGTATCTGAAGTTTCAACACAGAAGATACAGATCAGACAGATACCGCATTGCAGCAGTTTGTAGACATTGCTAAGGGTCTTTTTCCTATATGGGGTCCAATATTTACTACTCGGATGTTAGACGTCTGGCTAGAGTAGTAGAGAATGTAGTTCAAACCACTACCGGGATACTGACAAATCTCACTGTTGAGCTTCAAGCTACAAGGCTTGTTTCGCTTCAAAACCGGATGGTTCTTGACGTCATCTTAGCAGATAGAGAAGGAGCATGCCGCGTGATCGGCAGCTCTTGCTGTGTTTAGATACCAGATTCTGCTCCCACTAAACACTTGGCCATTCAGAAATTGCATCGGCTAGCTGCCGATGTGCATGCTGACACCGGTACTTGGTCCCTTACTGGTTGGTTCTGGAGCCTCCTGTCCACTTGGGGTTGGAAGATCTTTATGATCCTTGCAGGAGCTTTTGGCATAATATTTGCCTGCTGTCTGTGTCTCCATTGTGGACCAGCTTGCTTTTCCTTTTGTGCTGCTCGACTGACTTCAGCTTTGACTGTCTCCTGGCAAGCCAAGGTAGACAAACAGATGACCCAGAAGGAGGTCTCGAACCTCATGCAGATTGATGAAGGGGTATTCTTGGAGTAGTGCAGTTATATTGGCTACATCACACCAAAAGGGTGGTCTGATGAGATATAAATTCGATATAGGGGGTGTTGGCCTGATGTGTCCAATATAAATATACTATTGTAGTGTTGTAGGTAATCCCAGACATGTAGTCGTGGGAGATAAATACTTTTATGCTCGGTCAGGCCTATTGGTATGACCGACGCCATCTTTGTTTCGTTTCCCAGTGTTCACTTAGTTTTCTGTGAAAACACATGATGTACCTCTGCATGGAAACCTAGGATAGTGGCTCAGGCCGAACATAGATCGTTAGTTTGTAGCTCAGGGAAACCCAAGGTCACATCTGCTCTTCTTGTAGGATGCGCACATTCTTGCAGGCCCCGTCCGTGTCAATCCCCGTTCCCAGATAGAAAGGGAGGCACCTTACTGACCTGCCCCCGGAATAGCTTAGCCTCAGCTACCAGCAATCTATTATGCCGTATATGGGTTTTCTTGCTGGCTCTCTGACAAATAGTACTTTTCCATGTTAGGTGATATCATGCTGTGTGCGAAACGTATATATGCTTTTGTATTGCTTGTAGTCGTCAGTCTTCTCTGCGCACCTCCGAGGGTTGTGTAGACTGGGACTCCCGTGCAGAGGGCCTATTTTGCAAAATAAACGATTGAACCTTCTCCATTGCCGACTGACTCGTTACTTGTAAATAAGGTTTGTGAGCTATTGGTGAGTATGGCTCCATTATAGAATTTTTGGTACATCAAGCTCCCACAGCCGAGGGCATTAGTAGGCAAAGTCTGTCTCGACGAGTCATACTACGCAGCGCTTCTGGTATATCCGTGCAGTTGCAACATACCGCTCATAAAGTTAAAACCCCTTAGTGAGGCAATGCTACATCGGTTCCTCTTTCCTTCCCGTCGGTACTCCGAGCGTCCCTCTGGGCCGTCTCGGGGATGTGCCGGTCGGGTCGGTGTGTCTGTTTTTCTCTACTTCCTGATCTCTGCTCGATGTCCCTACCGCTCTCTGTTTTTTGGTCTTAGGTCTCGTATGTACGAGCTTGTCTCTGAGATTAGGTCCCCTTTTGAAGGCAAAGAGTGGTGGTAATAGCTGATCAGAGCCTGTGTTCAAAATTGACCAGTGCTTTTTGATGATCTTCTGTATCTCATTGGATTTAGTGCTAAAAGTAATTACACCAGAGATAAAAACCCTAAAAAGTGGAATAAACCAGACTTTGAGACAGCTCCGAAAAGACCCAAACAACGAAGGTCCGCAAAAAACGTTGCAGACCCTAAAAGCACAGCTGAGGAAAAATACATGGGAAAGGAAAAGGCAGCTGAACGATAACCTTTCGGCAAAAATCTCACACGACTCTAAAGAAAAGAACAGCTCTAGATTCTGGAAATTAATCCACTCCCTCCAATGTCCAGATCATAAGGGAATCAATTCAAACATCTCGGAATTAGTCTGGGCACACGACTTATCATCTCATTTCAATATCGAGGACCTAGTGGGACACTCACCCCGTGGCAAAGCCCAGAAAACTGGTCTGGATCAGACCCCCGACAAAACAGGCATAAACAACCAAGAACTGATCAATGCCCACACAAGGATACCATCCTCACACAACATCGGTACATTGAACGAGGAAGCAACAACAGGACTCATACCAATCACAAGCAGAGAGGAACCCACATACTCGGAAACAACGGCCAGGATCAGTTCACAAATTAACAAGGGCAAACTTGAAGGTGCCCCGGGCCTGAACGGGATCCCGCCAATAATATACAAACAAGACGCTGACTTTTGGAGTAACATCATGGCACCAGTCTTCCAGGAAATAAGGGAAACAGAAATATGTCCAAAAACCTGGAGAGGCTGAATTATAAGCCCGATTTATAAAAAGGGAGAAAGGAATAACCCTAATAGCTATCGGCTAATAGCGCTAGTCGATATATTCAGGCAAAGTACTATGCGGCTCTCGTTCTGGAGGACTTAACATCTTTGGCAAACAAAAACCACATCATTCCAGCCACCCAAACCGGATTCCGCCGGAGACAGGGTACAACGACCAATATCATGGCGCTAACCCTTTTGACAGATGAAGCAAAATCCATGAAGAGCTCATTATACCTATGCTACATTGACTACAGCGCCGCATTTGACCACGTAGACCGGAGTAAACTCTGGCAGAAGCTGGAAAGATGGGGATACCAAGCCCACTCCTTCAGCAGTTGATTATGCTACATACTAAAACCTGGGTTAGGATCAAATTGGGCTCCGGATCACACATCTCAAGGCAAATCAGTACCACCAAATGCCTGAAACAAGGTTGTGTCCTAGCCCCAATGCCGTTTAACCTCTTACTGGCTGATCTCCCGGGGGAACTAGAAAAAAACACATCCCATGCCCCGCGATTAGGCGATACAACACTTTCAAACCTCCTATACGCCGATGACCTGGTCCTTATCAGCCGGTCCCCTATTGGTCTCCAAAATCTTCTGAATGCAACCAGCTTATTTTCTACAAACAACTCACTAAACATCAATTTAAACAAAACAAAAGTTATGACAATGAACTACAACAAAAAAAGAAAACTTGCCTGGTTTCTGGGCGGACAGAGGTTAGAACAGGTAGCAACCTACAAATACCTAGGTGTCTTCATTGACAGCAAAGGCACATTTAGGCTCCAACTAGAGGCAATTCGTCGGAAGGGCACGACTTTCCACTGGTCAATTAAACCCCTGAAGAAATTTCTCCCAGACCGGTCGTTCGGCCCCCTTTTGCAGGTGATAAGGGCACGACTGCAAACCATGCTTACATACGGCAGTGAATCCCTGTAAGGAAAAGACACCACGATATTAGACAACACCATCAGTCACGCATATAGGGCAATATTCCAACTACCCACATATACCTCGCCTGCTCAAATTCGTCTGGAATTTGAGCTCCAGAAACAAGCGGTAGAGAGGAGGGGGGCATACATTAAAACGTGGCGAAAAATCAGAGATGCCGACCACGGGCCCCTTAACGCCCATCTCTGGAGAGAATTATCCGCCAGAGGCAACTCACCCGCAAGGAAATATCTCCAAGTCTCATTGGAGATCCTGGACCTAACAAACCTCTGGGAGTCGTCAACCGATCTTAAAACCTTCAAAAAAGTGGTAACGAAAGTAACCAAGTTGAGCTCATCAATAGAGGATAAAGCCACCCTGACTAAGAGGGCCCACGGATGGGCTGTGTTGAAAGACTACAGTGCCCTGAAACCTCAAGAATATTTAAAAACGGGCCTCACGCAGTCAACTAAAAACAAGTTCTTAAACATGCACCTTGGCATTATTCCCATGTTACCGAACTTGGCACCTTGGAAAAGGGGACGCTCGGCAAGCTGCTGCCGACTTTGTTTATCAGGAAAAGAGGACTTAATCCACATAATTTGCATTTGTTCAAAATTTATGGACATAAGACGATCCCTACTCCGTGCCGTATGGAACCAGAAGAGCATAACGAGTTGCAGGCAGGCTGTGATGCTGTGCTTTAACCCTGAGGAGACTCAGTTAAACTGTAGACTAACTAAATTCTTTGACATAGTGGGAAAAAGGATTATGATCCAGACAACTGGCTCACACTAAGCACTAGTCTACGCAATGCTGAGTTAAGCCAGTGGAGCACCTTTGTTTGCCTAAATTCCTATGGCTTTGAACAATATAATTACGACTTCTTATGATCTCAACAAGCAAGGCCACTTGTTTTTTATATTTTTAACTGTAACCATGATTGCTTTTTGCACACATTTGTATGTTTTATACTGTTAGTTTTTATTAACTGTACAATAAATCTTTCTCTTATTGGAGATGTAGAATTTGGGATTTTTCACTACCAGGACATACAAAACTTAAAAGTATATGTCAAACTTTTTTAATATACTGTAGTCTATGGACTGTTTCAGGCCTACCATAAGTGTGACTTATATGTATTTAAAAAGCTTGGTCTCGGTCTGGCAAAAGTTTTATTTGCCCGGTCAAATTGGCAGTTTAGAACTGCACACAGACTGCAATGGCAGGCCGGTGAAATATTTCATAGGGCTTCTTAAGTAGATGGCACAACAAGGGCCGCAGGTCCACTAGTAGCATTTCAATTACAGGCCCTGGTTACAGATAGTGATTCTTTACTAGGGGCTTACACATAAATTAAAAGTGCCAATCAGGTGCAGGTCAATTTTACCATGTTTTAAGGAGTGAGCACTTTAGCACTGGTTAGTAATGGTAAAGTACACAGAGTCCTAAAGCCAACACAAATTAATTTCAATAAACAGGAGGGAAGAAGGTAAAATGCTTGGTGAAAGACCACACCAAGGGTTTCATGTCTAACAATGCCCATATATATTTTCCTTACAATGCACACATATGCCTATCTGACTTCGAATATTTATTTAGCAAATACTAATTTCCTAACATAATAGTGTTTGATTAAAAAAATTTTATTACAAGTATTGTATTATCTTCTTTAGAGGCACCCACAATTCTTTCATTTTTATTCATTGTGACATTTACACCCAGCTGCAAAGAGGAGATTTTGAGGATGCATATTGATTGGGTAAATTTTGTTTAAGGAATTTTACCTATTTCCTACATATTATTTGAGTACTGTTTGTTACTATAGTATTTGATGTTGTAAGGCCCTCTGCGCCTGAAAAATGACTCCTTATCTGCCCCCTTCTACAGAAGTGAGCACTACTTCAATGTTGCCCACATAAGAACATGCAGTGTAATTGAACATACCTTTGGACTCCTAAAAATTTCATTCAGATGTCTCAATAAGAGTGAGCGTGACTTACAATATTAGACAGAAACTTGTTGCAGTTATAGCAACATGTGCAGTTCTGAAGAAGGTAACAACAAGAACATTATTCAAACTAAGGGCCATATGTATCAGCATTCCGTTTTGCGATTCCTAAATAGCGATTTTTAAGGAATCGCTATTTAGAAATCGCAAAATGGTATGTATGTAGAAATTAGCTTCTTTTTAGCAATTTCTTAAACTTCCTTAATTGCGAATAGCAAATTGCTAATCGCAATTAAGGAATAATTTCCCATTCATTTCTATGTGCCAGGAGGCCCTTATGAATAAAGGGGAAATTTGCAAATCGCTATTTGCTAATCGCAAATTGTGAATACTTTCAAGGGTGCAGGGGTGTCCAAAGGACAACCTGTTGCACCCCTGAAATCGGCATGGGCTGACATGTGGCGCACATACATGCCCTAAGGGCATGTATGTGCGTCACATGGCACTTAGAAAATAGAAAAAATATGCATTTCGAAAGGAATTCGCAACTTACCACCAACTAGAAGTTGGTGGTAAATTGTGATTCCTTAAGGCCAATTTGCTATTTTTTTTGGCTTCTTACATTGCATTTAAGGAATCGCAAAATTTGCGATTCCTTAAATGCAATCGCAAGATAAGGAATCGCATATTTTGCGATTCCTTATTTTGAAAGAAGATTTCCTTGATGCATACCAATCGTCCAAATTGCATTCGCAAACGCCGAAATTCTGCGAATTTCAGCGTTTGCGAATTCAATTTGGCTTGATACATATGGCCCCAAGTATGTCAGAGTCTGATCCAGAGGAGTAAGAACTGCCAGCACCTCAACCACATGATGAGTCAAGAGCAGCAGAAGGCAGAGAAAGACATCCCAAAATAATAAGTCATATTTTTTTAAGATAATCAATAAAGTTAAATATTATTTTTAAAAAATTAAAAATGCTTTGCCGTTTATTTTCAGAGATGGTAATGTAGTTAAGGTAAGCATTAATTCACATTTCCTAATGTTTCAAATGTAAAACAAAAGGTATTCATTTATGTGGGATCAAAGATTTATTTTTTTAGGTAAACAAAACTGTTTAAGGCTTGTGTTTGCCACAAGTTGATGTGAAAGGTCTTACATTCCCCCATCTCCACTGCGACTCCAGCTTCTATGTTATGTTTTATGACTGAAGCTTATAGAGCACACATTCACCAAACGGTTTCATAGCGCTCAGGTGGAGACAAAAGGGTGGGTTATAGATGGATAGAACATTAGTTGTATGCTATAAATAATCAGGTTTTTAATGTTTCCTGAATTTTGAGTAACATGAAGCTGCTCGTATCTCAAGGAGGTAGGAGTTCTAGAGGTTGGGAATGATGAGCTAGATTCTAACACCACCCAGTCTCTCCTTCCTGAATATGGGTGCTGATATGTGGTGTAGGACTGGGCGCCGTTCGCACTGATTTTTAGTGCTGGGTGTTTGTCCCACACTCTAAAATCAGCATCAACGGCATCACACGCAACGCAAGAGGGCACTGCTTCTTTCTACTGCTTGAGTAGAAGTTCTACTCGAGCAGTAGCTCCCTCAACATGAACTGAAGATTTCTCAAAGCAGAAGGTAGCAACCATCCTCAAACACCCACATTGAGAAATCTCTCTGGAAGCGGTCTAACCTTGGATTTTCCATGCTTGCCAACTTACAGTTGGCGAGCACTTGCGAGGAAAAACATCCCTCCACAAACTCTGTGAATGGAGCGGAGTTTACCACCCAGGCCTAGTGCAATGTATATGTGTAGAGCGTAATGAGGAATGTACTTCTGGATATGGGTGGAAATTAAGGCAGGGCTTTTGTTGTTGAATATTTTGATGATAATGCAACCTCGTTTTTAGATTATTCTTTGTTCTACCGGAAGTCAATGGAGGTCTTTCATCAAGGGGGTGATGTGACACCATTTAGTTTGTTTGTAAATTATTTAAGCTGATGATTTGAAGGCTGTTAGTGAGCCATTTTGGTAAGTGAACATCCAGGAAGTTGGCATAATCAAACCTGGAGAGAACAAGGGCAATGACAGCTTGGATGAGGGCCTCTTAGGTGCAGAATTTAATGATTTTTGCGAAGCATTATGAAGGATGAGGAAATCACTGACCTACTTTGAGGATTAATGGTTAATTCTGCATAGATGGTCACCCTGAGAATCTTTACAGATTTTTTAGGGGTGAGGGAGGGCTTCTATCGCGGGTGGCCGCCATGATGCAGTCCAGTATTAGAGCTTACTTTTAGTTGTAACAATTTCAGCTTTTTCTGAGTTTAATTTCAGGTGGTTGCTGTTCATCCAGTCACAGATGAGCAGCATTGTGGATTGAAAGTGTTCTTTGGATTCAGGAGAGTTGTCAATTCTGAAAATAAGCAGCATGTCCTCAGCTTGGTTGTAAATAGTTCAGTTCCTCTTTTTGAGAGTATGAACAAGTATAATGTATAGGTTGAATGTATAGGTTGAAGAGCCCTGAGGAACTTCACAATCTAAAGGGCCTTGGGATGAGGTATATGGTGTTAGGCGTAGGGATTGGCAGTGGTCCTTTAGGAGAATATGGTCTCCCGTGACAAAGGCGACCGACAGGTCGAGGAGCATCAGTAACTTGGAAAAGCCTCTGTCACATTCCATACGCATGTTGATCATCACAAAGGGGATGACTGCGTCTGTAAAATGGGCTGGACGAAAACTGGCCTTACATGGGTCCAGAATCTTGAACTCTATAAAATTGCAGAGGTTTCGTGGCACAGGCGTTTAAGTATCTTAGCCAAGAAAGGTAAGATGAATATGGGGGCGATAGTTTTTCAAGATGAGTAGGTATTCTACTGGATTTTTCTACAGTGGTAGCACTATAGCTTCCTTGAATAAGCAGGGTACTTTCTTCCATTTAAGGGTCAGGTTGAGAAGGGTCAAGACTGGATCTGGGGTAACGGCAGGAGCAGTTTTTAAGATCTTAGTGTGGCAGTGATCATTTGGTGAGCCTAATTTTACTTAAACCTGCAGGTCCATGGGGCAATCCTTGCTGCGTTCCGGGAATGAAGAAATGGCAGCAGTTTTCATAGCATCCTGATTGCTCTTTTTAGAGAAGGAGCTAGTGGGGTTGTTCTCTTTAATGATCTTGGTTTTGTCGATGAAATAATTATTGAGTACCTCGCAAAGGGTCTCGGAGGGGGTAGTGGGTAGTGTGACTCTATTAGGATTTGATAGTTCACAAGTGATTCCAAAGATCTCCTTCGATTTATTAGTTGTTACTAGGGTTTCATTTTTAGAGAAGGCAGATTTGGCTTGTTGAATTTGCATTTTGTATTCTTTGAGGTGTTTTACAAAGGATGTATTGCCTCAGAAGAGTAGTTCTTACACCATTTACATTTGTGGCATTGTAATTCCAGCTTTGCTAATCTTAGGTCATCTGTGAACATTTTGGAAGCAGCATGCCATCTAGTCTGTTTTAATTTATGTAGGAGTGCCTGGGCGTCACTGGCTATTGTTAGCCAGTCAGATATCACCTTACTGTAAAGGTCGATGTCAATGTCTGGGTCAGGTAAAATAAATACCTGAGAGTTGCTGAAGGAACTCAGGTTGTCTCAAACTAGGTCCTGGATGAAGTCTGATACTATCTGTTCCAGAAATACTGCTGACATAGGACTAAAACTCTCTTTCAGTGGCTCCTACATGCGCATCACTTGCAATTTGTGATGTTTGCAATGATTCCACAGCATTAGTTATTGAATGAAGTCTCAAGCTATATGTCAGCTGTAGCACTCTATTTCAACTTGTAAGCTCACTGTGCGCCATGACAATGTGGATACGGCATGTGTAATGTGAATTATTGACCTACTTAAGCCATCAATACATGCTGAGTAATGATGCTCCCTACTTCTTTAACTCATGTTATCTTGATGTAATTCTTTGCATAAACTCTTCATTGCATCATTAAAGCTATCAAGTTTGTCATTCATGGAAATCTGATTTTCATCAAGAGTATTTGCAACATTTTGTAAACCAAATGTAATTCTCAAAACAATTGCACATTTTCTGCACTATTCACATTACCCAAAGTGTGCTTGGATTGTGTGTTGATAACAAGGCAAGTGCAAACTTCATATCTTCCCACAGTTGTCTCTGTCTCACTGCAAGTTCCTGAGTAACACTCTTTGTGCCTCCTTCAACACCTTCTGCAAATGGCAGCGTATGCTGTGTAACTAGGAGACTTACAGTTGAAGCATGGGGTGCTGTGTCCTGGCTGCCAAAATCAGTCGGATCATCAAGGTGCATTTGAGACTCATCATGGCCCTCACCTTCTGAAACACATCACTTCCTTGAACTGGGATATCTGTCTAAAAATATATTACCAATTCTTTGTTTTGCATATACTTACCTTTGTTTTCAAAATGTAATGGTATGTTGGGACAAATATTTTTTTCCTACTTAACCTAACAGTAATTAATTTCACTAAATCTACCTTAATGCACTAGGAAAGTAGACTAAATGTATTTGGTAAAGTAACTGAATACATTAGAGATTTAGAGACACAAGAACCTTAAAAGTTGTCTAAATGTATAAGTATTTCTACAAATTCTAAAGATTTAGTTTTGCTAGCAAAGCAATTTTACACTTACCTTGAGAGATTCCTGGAATGTCAGATGTATCAATTGAACTGAATCCACTAACAGATTCAGACTCCAAAGTAGTTTGTACCAGTTCTCCAATTGCAGCTGGTGAGGGACAGCAGGGAGGGGACCTTCTCAAGTTGCTTTGGCCTCACTTAGCCAGCTTGCCATCTTGTCTTTTGTCCTGAATCTGAGAACATACCATCATTTTCATATTTATTCAACAGATCTCGGTGTCACTCTAACAGAGTTGATGTTCATCTGCATTACTTGCTAAATTGTTTGCTAAATGTTTTACCAAAGGGTTTATCAAGTGGTCCTTGGACAATAATTCTAGTTCTTTTTCTCAAAATGTTAGTTTTCATTTTCTAGCTCCTGCCTCCTTCTCAGTGTCCTTTCTTGACATTTGTTTTTAATTTTGAAAGGTGAATGGTACCAACTCCAGAAGATTAAGTCCACTGTAAACTACACCATGGTTGTTTAAACAGGCTTACCAATAACCTGGGACCAAGGCTGTATTAGCAATCCAGCGCCAAGAGACCTGTTGGTGAATATGCGCTTTAGAAATAATCAGCAACATAGCATAACAAATAAATAATTAATCCCTAAAAAACATGTAAGTACTATTGTACATGGCAAATAGTAATTCCCAAATCACGATCTGCAAAACACCACAATTTGGAAATCGCTATTCAAATGTTTCATGCGCATGCCCTCAAGGGTACTTGTCTGTTTATATTCTTGTCTTTCTTCATGCTTCAATCAGGCTGTGATTTTGTATTTTGTTTTAGACTCGGGTGCTACTATTAAGAAGATGTTAACCAAATCAGTAAATCAATCAATCAGTTGCAACCAGCAACACATGGGTGCTCTCGGGCAAACAGGTGACTTTGCAATGCCACCTGTAAACTGTGATGTAAAGCTGAAGTAGCTTTTGCAGAGCTGCTTACAAGCTTGCACTAAAAACGAGGAAGAATGACAAACAATGTAATGCTTTGGAGAAACTTGAACACGCTTGCAGATTTAAAGACCAGTCTCATTCAGTGAGGTAAACGTTATATGGAGCACATTTTATCAACCAGTGATGTTCTAAGTGCAGGCAGTACTTTGTTGAGTAAGGTAGAGACTGAGTGCACAAGTGTGAGTTGCAGACAAACGCTTCAAATAGATTGTGCCTTAAAATATGTAAGAAAAATGAAAGTATCTCCTTGCAGTACATTATTCATTCAGATTTCTGTGCACTTGCTGTCATTAAAGGAGTTCGTATATAGATAATTTCTATATGAACTGGAGATTAATATAGTGCATATATTTACTTCCAAAAGTTTAGTGAAAATTCTGAAGTACTATACATTGCTGTATAATGCATCATCTATGGGTGAATCACTTACAAACAGTTCAAGTCACAGTACGGTTGCTTTCTTTGATTAATAAATAAAATATGATTTGAAATCAAAAAAATGGTGCATACCATTCTGCTCATATCATTCTGCTCATTTCAGGAAAATGTGTAGGGCAGTTTTACAAATTACGGAGCATTGTCCATGGGGGCCTAGTGGTCTTAACATTCTATGCCAGAGGAGGAATTTGCTAGGCACATCTCAGTAAGGTGAATAATACTCAAACACTGTTTTTGAATGGTATTGAAGATTTAAAAAGTGCTGATCTCATTAATTTCTGCAGAGCCATTACATTCCTCACACATGTTAGTACCATTAAAAAGAGCATAATATCCAATTAATGTGGGGGTCTTTACAGATATACTTCATATTTATCTTTTTCTACTTGTTGCGAAAGGATATGTCCAGTAGTACTACAGATGTTATGGAAAATTGCGTCTATGTGCACCTTGCTGAATACCTTCCCCTATGAAAAACGTATAGAAAACTGTCATATCCATTGGAAGATGAGATCAGCGAGGGGATCAGTGATATCATCAAATATGTCATTTGAGATCCCATCAGTGATGTCATCAATAATGTCATTTAGCATGTCATGAGTGATGTAATATGTGAGGTCATAAGCAGTAAATGGCGGGAGCGCAGGTTGTAGTTAGCTTAGTTAAAATCTTTACTAGTCGCAAAAATACTGGCTGTAATTTGTGACAAGTATTTTGACACCTGATATTCATACATCTGGCCCCAAATACAATGTGAATTTCACCTTTATTAGTCCAGTACATGTTTTTAATTCGTGGATGGCCTTTGGTATTTCCCATCGACACTCTTAAAGCGCGTCACTGCAATTCAGGTTTTAGAATAATGCTTTATAAATATTTAAATATAATATCTAAAGCATATATATTGCTTTTTTAAGTGCAGCACAGGAAATTCGCCCTTTATTGCTATTCAGGCATAAATGTAAAGCATTATTTCAGCAGTGGAATACATAGATTCTGGAATTATTTGAAATATTCATGTGTTTCATTAAGTAAAACACACAGACGAGTCAGTAAAATGTTAAAACATCGACTTACCAGATGAAAAGTAAAGTGGCAAATAGTATGCCAACAACATTCTGCAAAGACAAATGCACCATAAAAGCAGCTAAATAAAAGAATGTAGCTATGAAATACACATATTATATTTTTCTGTGAGATTTGAATGTATTGAATAATCAGAAAATGAACCTCTCATTACTTAAGTTTTCAAATATTAAAAGGACCTTGCACTTGATTAAATCTGCAATGCCAGAAGAAAGATATCAAAGATTTAGCACAATACATAATAAATACACATTTCATATAGGAAACACCTTCATTTTTTTTTTTTGTAACATCGTTTTTATTGCAGCACCAAAATAATTGTACAGACAATATCTTTGTGACATATTCAGTCAACATAGCAGGAAAGCACAATATCAATTCTCTCCCCCATCATGCCAGGCTCGTCTCCAGGTAGAAAACTAAGCAGCCATCGCACTGAGTCCATTCCCCGCTTCATAGTTTAATGTCCATAGTTACAATCACAGGAAGACGTGGTCTGCTTTTGAAATTTTCGGCCTCCCCCATCCCCGTCAACCACCCCCCCCAACTTCCAACAGTTCCGAACTCCCCCCCCCCTGTGGCAGCGCTGTTTGAGAATCCCAGTAAGAGTAATGTCTGGTGTGTGCAAAGAGGTTCTATACATTCACTAAGGTGTGTTCCTAGGTGCGCTAGTGTGGTCAGCTGCTACCGAGTCCTCCTCCTCCCCTTCCTCCTCATCATTATCATCCCGGAGCGCCTGCACCATCATTTCCCACGCTGTTGCCCTCTCCATGGCTTTCTCATCATCGGTCCTCCTAGCCATCTGGTACCTCAAAGTGCTTTCACAGGCTGCCCACCTCAAACATTCACCATACCATCTTTTATACGTGGGTCCCACTTTCGACTTCCAATTCCTCGTTATTTCCCTCTTTGCCAGGATCAGCCCCAAATCTATAAATCGACTGGTATTCTTATTTTTGGACGTATGTGGAAACCAATGTAGTACCCCCACTGCTTTGGTATACTGTATTTCCCTATCTGTAGCATTATTCAGGGCCCTCCCAACCTCCTGCCAGTAGTCCCCCAAGGTAGGGCAATCCCACAGCATGTGACCCAGATCCGCCCCAATTGTGTTGCACCTGGGGCAGGCCGCCTGTTCCACCCCAAAGTACTGCCTATTTTCCCTGGCGTGAGGTATGCCCGATGAATAATGTAAAAGTGTATGAGCTGGAACTTAGCATTCCTCGAGCTTTTCCGCGCCCTTCGCAATAATTGACCCCAAGTTGCTTCAGGGATCTCCATTTGGAGGTCCAGTTCCCACTTAGCTTTTAAATCTGCGAGCGGCTGCAAGGCCTCCCGCACCATTCTGGAGTACAGACATGTTACCGCCTTAAAGGTCCCGGCCGCCATCATTGTATATTGGCACGCCATGGAGGTCGCAGGCTCCTGCAATCCCTCTCCCCAGTGGTCTTGCATGGCGCCCGTTACCGCCGCATGCAGCAAGTAATCTCCTCGTGGGAGGTCGAACCGCTCCTGCAACTCCTGAAATGGAAGCAATGCACCATCCTCATACAAGTCGCCCAGCATTTGAACCCCAGCCTCTTCCCAGCCTAGTAATCTCGACCAGTCCCCACCATGAGGCAGGGCTGTGACCATTCCCAGCGGAATTTCCGGAGCATACATGCGGCGGACGCCCGCCCGTTTGCGCGCCCGGTTCCAGCAAAGTCGGAACGTCTGTTCCTCCACCGTCAAATCTCTAAGCAATAGCTTCTGATGCAGCGTGATGTATGCCAGCACATGCCGCGGGGTGCCCTCATCTCTAGTATGCTCCGGGCCTCGATACACCCTCGCGACCTCCTGAGTGAAAGTCTGCAGTTGAGCCGCCAGATAGTAGCCTTCAAAATCGGGCACTGCCATGCCTCCCTCATCCTTGGGTCGCAAGAGGGTATCCAGCGCGATTCGTCGCCTGCCCGTGCCCCATAAAAACGCTATGGTCAATGATCTCAGGCGCCGAAAGACGGAGCCCGGAACCCATATCGGAAGAGTCCTAAAGTAATATAATAGCCTGGGCATAGCCACCATCTTAAGCAGGGAGACCCGATCAGCTAGTGAGAGTGGAAGAGTGGCCCAGAAATCCATACACCCTCTCAGGGCAGTTATACAGCGGTTAATATTGCCATCCAGCATATCCGCCGGGGTGTGGTAGATGTAAACGCCGAGATAGTGCAGACAATGCGGTTCCCATCGGAGTTCCTGCGCCGTGAGCGGGCACGGCTCTCCCTGTCTCAGAGGGAATAGACAAGATTTGGGCCAATTGACCCTCAAGCCCGACAGCTGCCCGAACAGCTCCAACAAACGTCTCGCCCCCAGCAACTCTGCCTCCGCATCGGCCAAGAACATCAGTAGGTCGTCCGCATATAATGAGATGACATGCGGCCTGTCCCTGTGTACCAACCCCTTATAATGGCGGCCAGACCTGGCTTCCGCTGCAAAAGGCTCCATTGCCAAAGCAAACAGGAGGGGAAAAAAGGGAGCACCCCTGCCTAGTGCCGCGACGTACCGGATATTGCTTCGAGATCAATGAGCCCACTCTGACTCTAGCTGTGGCTTCCGTATATAGGACTTTGGTCCAGTTGATATAACCGTCCCCCAGCCCGAAACGCCTCATCACCTCATACAGATAGTCCCATTCAAGACTATTGAAGGCCTTTTCGATATCAATAGAGAGCACAAATGGAGTAGCATCTTCCGACAACCGAGCCCCCATCAGCCTCGTCAGCCTGCGGATATTGTGGGTAGTGTTACATGTCGGGATAAAGCCGCATTGATCCTTATGAATCAGACCGGTCATGTGGGTCAACAATCTATTTGCTAGGATTTTGCTCAGGATCTTGTAATCCGTCGTGAGCATAGATAATAGACGGTAGGACGAAAGGGCATCGTTCACTCTGCCAGGCTTTAGCAACGGGATCATAAGGGCCTCACACATGGAGTTCGGGAGTCTACCTCGTGACTGTGCTTCATTATAGACCAATTGCAGTTGTGGAGCCAGATACTCCAAGTATTTGCTATAAAACTCTATCGGGAGGCCGTCAAGCCCTGGAGTCTTATTTCTAGCCATCTGCTTCACTGCACTCCCTATCTCTCCGATCGTTATAGGTCGACCCAGCTCCTCTGCTTCCGAGTCCTCCAATCGTGGTAGCTGCAACCCATCAAGAAAGGTGCCCAATTCTCCCGCCCGCCCGTCTGTCCACTCTCATATAAACCCTCATAATACGCCCTGAACCTATCCAGAATCCCGGCTTGGGTGTGGCAAAGCCCCCCCCCCCTTCCGCCTGAATCGCCATGATCGGAGCGCCCCGCCTGATCGGGTTGGCAAGCCGCGCCAGCATCGAGCCCGCCTTATCACCCTCCGCATGCGCCTTCGTCATATACGCCTTGTGGTCGAAGCTACGCAGCCGCTCTAACTCCACCGCTAGCGCTTCCCTGGCGCTACTAATCCCCTCTTGGAGCTCAGGGTGATTCGGGCGTTCCCTCTCCTTCTCCCTCAATCGTCTTTCCGCTCTCTCGAGATCATCCAGCAAAGTTTTACGGGCCCCTGCAGAGTTGCCAATACAGTGACCCCTGACCACCACTTTAAACGCGTCCCACTCCACAGCTCTAGTAGAGGCGGAGCTGAGGTTCCGTGACGATTTGAACCCGTGTTTTCAACATTGTCGTAAACTCATAATTTTGGTACCGATGAACCGCAAATGATCCATTTAGTATATCCTGGTGTTTTCGCTATGCTACGAGCAAGAGCACTCCTGTTATAACCACATTTCCGATACACCGATGGCATCCATTTTAGATCATGGCATCCATCTTGTTTTCTTGCCCTCACATAGTCAATGGACACGCAGTGACCTCTGATCACTTCATTTCAATTAAGGACACGTAGGCTTTAGCCGGCGATTCACCTCTCTAGTGACACGTGCACCTTAGGACAGAAACGCTGTGGTCGCATGACTCGGCAGAAGCTGCCTCCTCTGCCCGAGGCCAGTCCTGCTATACTGGTTCTCGTGTTCGTTGGCCTGATCATGATTAGGCGGCCGAAGCTGGTAGCCTTGCCCATTTACGACCCACAAACATCTCTTATCCTGTTTTTCTATCTTCTGCACCTGGTTCTGCTCCTTTCCTTCTGGGCCTTTATTAGGGGGAGGTAACGAAATTTACGATGAGGCGGTCCGGCTCTTGAATGAAAAGATGACATGGGATTATGATGGAACAGTGGGAACCTCTCGTTTGTAAATGTTTTGACATCAGATATTGTTGACGATTCCTGTGTAACGCCAAATATTTATTGTTTAGGACATAAAGGTTGAGAAACACCCTAGTATGTGGAGAATGTTGCCCCCAGCTAAATATTCTGTATATAAGGAGCAATCACTTAATGCAATTCGAACAGGCTCCTAGATTCTGCCCATGTGTAGTTTCTGTGACTTCTGTGTCCCTGCAGTAATAAACCTTTGGTCTTTGACGCCACCATCGAGAAGCCCGTGTTTCTGTTCATTTGTGCACCGAGACAGGGAGAACTCAGGGGTCTTCGGGTGTTGTCCCTGACACCTCTGGACAGTACCAAAAAGTCCAGAACTCCAATTGGCGCCCAACGTGGGGCGACGTCATTCGGTACCGGTCCAAAAGCCCGAAGAGTTCGAGAAGCTTTCTTGTGAAGATTCCGGAGGGAGGCGCCCCACTTCATTGATCCCGGTATATCGCAAAAGTGGCCTGACGTTCTCTTCCACGAGGGTTCCCGTTCGGACGGCTGCAGTGGTCCGTTGCCTTGACCGTCGCCCTGTCTTGGACCCGAGGTGCAGACCTTAGTACAGCGAGACGTGACGGGTTTCTCCTTGGTGACGTCTTCAGTACCTCAGTTAAGTATTAAGTGATTGCTAGTTGTTTGGTTATTTCGTAAGGGTTTGGATAATCCTTTTAGTTCCTTGGTTTGGTTTGGTTTGTAAGATTATCACTGGTTGCTCTAGTTACGATAATCTTTTGGTTTAGTTTGGGTATCGATACATTTGTTCACTTTGGTAGGCCTAAGTTCGAGTGCGCACTGTTGTTTGTGTTTGTTCTGTGTTCCGGTTTATAAAATGGTAAGTCGGAAAAGTTGTATATTTTCATGTTTTGGTTGCAACAGGGATTCCCGGTTGGAGGACTCGTGTTCGGTTCCTCCGATTGGAACTCCTCTTTATGATCTTTATTGCAAGTTCGGTGTGGGCCCTATCTCTTATAACGAGGTATGGATCCGCTATACGGAGAAAGATGGTGTCCTTAGTTGGCCACTACATGGTAGTTTTGAACCTGAAATTCTCGACAATCTAGAAAGAAAGTTGTTTAAAAAGAAAGCCCGGCCGGCAATGTTTGATTCCTTCCGTTTTTGGCGAAAAGAATCCAAACAGAGAGAGACTAAAAAGTTGAAGAAAGAACAGAAAGAACAAGAATTGACTTTAGAACAGTCTGCTAAGCAGCTTCAACGTAATGAATCTGAGAAAGCGATAGAGGTAGCCGATAGAGAGCGTAATTTAGCAATGGACAAGTGCTACCCTGCTTTGCCATCAAGTACAGCTAAATTAGTGGAGGAACCTGAAAATGATCCTCTGTTGTCTTACTTGTTGAGGTCACCTCCACCGTATGCACAGGGTGCTACAGCTCCACCTCTGCCGAATGTTGTGTTACCGGTTGCTGGACAGCCTGGTATACCTGCTCCTGCTCCCCTGAATCAGGCTCCTGTCATCCCTGTGGTTATCAATGTTCCTCCGGCACCTCCTCTTCCAGGGTTGCCAGCTCCTGCTCCTTTGCATATGCCTGTACCGCTAATACCTGTTGTTTCGCAAGCTACTTTGCCTCCTACACCTACTGTTGCTGTTTCTTCTGTCCCAACTACCACTCTACTTCAAACTTCCTCTAGCTATATGACTCCGCTTTCTGTTCGTCGGAGAATTACTGAACCTGTCTCTAATATTCTCTCTCCCTTCTACAAAACCTTGATTAAAAGTCCTGCCTCTGAATCTGTTCAGAGACGTAGTCAGCTTCCTAATATTGAAGAACGAGGAATATTAGATTCCACGGCTCTCAGGTGGGTTTCGAAAGTTGGAAGGTATAACGTACGAGATGTGTTAGATACATTTATGCAATGGAATGAACCAACACAACGCTATGTGTTTGATGTTATGTGTTCCCTATTGCGTGAGGAATGGGATAAGAATGATTCTGAACAAGTTCCAGACGAATTAATTCATATTCAACAAAAATTCGCTGCAGGTATGATAGTTGGTCAGGAGATAAAAGAAGCAATGGAACTGATTCTAGATTTTAGAGTTGATCCCTCACTTCGTTCACCTAGGGATTTAGAGAAAGATAGCACAAATAAAGGTCGCCAATATCCTATGAGGGAGGTTCCACCAATATGGCGCGAAGCCATTCAAGCTGACGCAGTGAATGGTATTGCGGCCGCTCCAGCGCAATTCCAGAGAGTGTGGATACACATTCCGTGGAAGCGAGCTGAAGTGTTAGCAGTAAAACAGACCTTGCCAGATCCGCGTAAAAATCCCGCTGGGTATTACAAAGAGTTGGCTCAGACGGTTGAAGCTTGTGTAATGAATCTAGCGGACATTGATATGCTATTTGGTAATGTAGTACCACAACCAATTTGGGCTAAAATTCATAGAGAAAATCATCCAGTTGCTCTAGGTGGTGATTGGGCAGCTATTATTGCGGCAGATGGCCAACAAATTGGGGGTTCTAAACCTGAACCTTTAATTGCTAATTTACCCGGTAGAATAGTCGATTTAATGAAAACCCTGATGCCGGCATTGCGTGTTAACTGGGACAAGTTGTCCGCATGCAGGCAGAAGAAAGACGAAAGCGTCTCCGACTTTTTCACTAGATTCGAAGAAACTTTCGTAGATCACAGTGGTCAGGATATGAGCACGGAAGGAGGTCAGAGACTATTTGTTGATAAATTTGTGCACAACCTGTTACCAGAACTTAGTAATAAATTAAAGAATTCTGAAAGTGCGTGGGCTGTCTCTACGACTGCACAGATACTTGCAACTGCCCAGTACTATGAAAATAGGGATAAAGAAGAGAAGGAAAAATCAGATAAGAAAATGAAAGATTTAAAAACTAAAGTCCTTTTGCAACAAGCATATCCGCCTCGCACGAATCAAACGAATATACAGCAAGGGTCATATCAGAGGACCGACTATAGTTCACAGAGACCACAGTATCAATGGAATCAATGTGCTTATTGCAAAAAAGAAGGTCATTACAAGAATGAGTGTCCGATACTGGCACAAAATAATGCTGCTGCAGCTCAGAGAGGTCGTGGTGGTTCTATGCAAAATTCTAGAGGTCGAGGACGAGGTGCTATGCCTCCACAAACGAATGATTGCCCTTCTAATTATTTTGATCAAAAAAATGGTCAGTCTACACAGCCAGCTAGATCTCAGCAGTATCATGTTGAAGATTACTGTGAAGTTGGTGAGGAATTTCAGCAAAACGAGTACTAGGACAGCCTTGGACAAAGAGAGGGAGTAGTATCAGTTCCAGTAGACCAGAGTGGGCCTTATGTCGCAGTAGCCACATCAGGTGTAGTCGAACCGTTTCTGTTGGATACTGGTGCAACAAAAATTTCTATCATACATGCAAAACTCCCTGGCGCACCTTTGTCCGGCTTAACAAATGTTTCTGTAGGTTTTTCAGGCGCCCCTGTTCACAACCCTGTTTCTGGTCCTTTGTCTATTTCTGTTGGGCCTCGCCAATTGAAAGCACCCTTGATTTTGACGACTGGTTGTAATGAAAATCTGCTTGGTTTAGACTTGTTAAAACGCCTTTATGCGACATTGTACTGTTCTCCTTCAGGAGTACAACTTACATTAGGTAAGAGAATCATCTCTCCGATGTATTTGTCAATGGATACGCTCCCACTGGAGCTGCTTCTCTCCCTGATACTCTTTGGGCGACTGGTCCTAACGATGTAGGTCTTTTGAAAATCCCACCATACGTAGTAACTTTGAAGGCAAATGTCAAATTTCCACGGATCCCACAATACAAAATTTCTAGTGAAGGTGAGCGTGCGCTCCTATTGATAGTACAAGATTTGATCAAGAAAGACGTAATAGAGGAAACTAGAGGAAATGTCTGTAATAGCCCTGTACTGCCTATTCTAAAACGCACTGATCCCTCAAAACCTCCAGTCTACAGATTTGTAATAGACCTTAGAGAGGTTAATAAAATTGTGATTCCACAGTTTCCTGTGGTTCCAGACATTACTGCATTGTTAACGTTGATTCCTGCTACAGCCACATGGTTCTCAGTGATCGACTTGAAGAATGCCTTTTTCAGCATTCCGATAGCCGAAGAAAGCAGAGATATTTTCGGCTTCTCTCTAGGAGGACGAAGTTTCAGGTTTAAACGTGCTCCACAAGGCTATTGTGAAAGCCCATCCATTTACAGTCAGGCATTAAAAAGTCAGTTAGATTCCTTTGTACTTCCTCCTAATTCTGCCTTAGTGCAATATGTCGATGATCTTCTAGTGGCTGCCGATGACAAGGAAACTTGCAAAGCAGCTACAATTTCTTTATTGCATCATTTGTCTGATTTGAATCACAAGGTATCACCTTCCAAAATGCAATACTGTTGCCAAGAAGTGACCTACCTCGGTCATCTCTTGTCAAAGGAGGGAAGAAGGTTGACCCCAGAGAGAATAAAAGCAATTACGCAAATAAATGTTCCTAGCACACAGAGAGAAGTGCGTGCGTTCTTGGGTATTACTTCATACTGCAGGCAATGGATCCCAAATTTTTCTCTCTTGGCAAAACCGTTAGTGGCTTTGACTGGGAAAGGTGTTCCGAGTCCAGTGCCATGGTCTGATGAATGTCAGCAGAGTTTTTCTGAGTTACGAAACGCACTATGTTCAGCTCCTGTGTTGGGTACATCTGACTACAATAAGCCATTTACACTCTATGTTCATGAGAGAGAAGGTTGCGCGTTAAGTGTTTTGACGCAACAATTTGGTGATAAACCACGCCCTTGTGCGTATTTTTCATCAATATTAGATCCGGTAGCCAGAGCGTTGCCTAGTTGCTTGAGAGCTACAGCGGCAGCTGCAGCGTCTATTCGACAATCTGCTGGTTTGGTCATGAGCAATATGCTAGTGGTCATGGTTCCACATGCCGTGGATACATTCATGAACCGAACAAAGACGCAGCATCTTACCAGTGCTAGATTATCAGGCTATGAGCTGACACTATTAGCGAGTCATATTCAGATCAAAAGATGCAATGTATTGAATCCAGCAACATTGTTGCCGACTAGTCAGGAGTCGAGTGATTCTGAGCCACATGACTGTTGTTTCAGAACTGAGGAGGAGACAAAAGGACGAATTGATCTAAAAGACACTCCGTTGTCGGATCCGGATGACACGTTGTATGTTGACGGGTCTTGTTTTAAATTGGAGAATGGTGATGTAACAGCTGCTTATGCAGTAACGACTTTGAATACGATTGTGGAGACTGCAAGAGTGAGTCAGAATTCTGCCCAAGCTGCAGAATTAATTGCTTTGACTAGAGCGTGTGTTTTAGCTAAGGGAAAGAGAGAGAATGTGTTCACAGATAGTCAGTACGCGTTCGGCGTAGCCCATAGCTTTGGTCGATTGTGGAAGGAAAGAGGTTTTATTACGTCCTATGGGACTAAGATCCAGCATGGTCAGCTAGTTAATGACTTGTTGGAATCTCTAACCTTACCAATGGAAGTTGCGATTGTGAAATGCAGTGCTCATCGAGCAATCACGGATGATGTTGGTCGAGGAAATGCCTTTGCTGATGAGACAGCAAAACAGACAGCTAGAAATCCGATGAGTGGAATGTATGTTGCAACGTCTGCAAGATGGGTTACTGATTCAGGAATGTGTGAGGATACAATGGAAAGTGTGAGAACAATTCAGGAAGAAGCGACTGAAGAGGAAAAACTTGCATGGAAAGAGAAAACGGGTAAATTGGACTCGAATGGATGTTGGATTGATTTGACAGAACAACAGCGTTGGATGTTGCCTGATGCGTATGTGCTTGCGGTAGTTACGATGGCGCATGGAGCAGCGCACATCAGTTCTAAAGGGATTTGTAAGATGTTGGCTCCAGTCTGGAAGAATGATGGAATTAGTAAGTGTGCAGAAAGAGTGTTGAGAAACTGCATGATATGCCTGATGCATAATCCAGGCAAGGGTACCCCCACACCTGCTGGTCACTTCGCTCCCCCTTCCTGTCCCTTTGAAGTGATCCAGTTAGACTTCATTCACATGGATCGGTGCAATAACCTCAAATACGTTTTAGTGGTAGTCTGTGCTTTTTCAAGGTGGATCGAAGCATATCCACTCAAAGACAATACTGCCTTGTCCACTGCCAAAATTCTTCTAAAAGAATATTTCCCCAGGTACGGCATGCCACGGATTGTATGGTCAGATAATGGAAGTGAATTCGTAGGGAAAGTTATGCAGAGTGTGTGTGCAGACTTGAGCATCAAGCAAAAATTCCACAGTGCGAATCACCCCCAGTCAGCAGGTTTAGTTGAAGGGTACAATGGCACCCTCAAACTGAAACTGGCTAAGATACAAGCCTCCACGGGCTTGGCCTGGCCAGACGCCTTACCTTTGGCCCTGTTATCCACAAGAGCGACTGTGCATTCCCGAGTAGGGCTCAGTCCCTATGAGATTGTGTTCGGTCGCCCTGCTAATATTTGGGGGGTACCAAGACCTAGGGAGTTTAAACAGCTGGAATACCCAATGCTAATTGATTACCTTTTTGACTTGACTGCTAAATTGAGTCTCATTCACCAACAGGTTTTCTATGCATTGCCAAAGCCTCCGGAAAGTCCAGGTCATCAGCTGAAACCCGGAGACTTTGTCGTTATAAAGAACTTTGGACGGACCAGAAATCTTCAACCAAAGTTCGTTGGACCATTCCAGGTGCTGTTGGCGACGAGGACTGCTGTACGAGTGGCTGGTAGAAAAAATTGGGTCCACGCGTCGCATACTAAGCGTGTACCCCTTCCACTCCCTTATGATAACTGGGTGAGAAAAGGAATTGGTGCCTCTGAAACCAAACCAGTTCCTATATACGTCCCTTTCAGCGATGCAGAATTGATAACTGATTCACCGAACTCTGACTCCCCTTCTGAAACTACTCCTCTGAACACTGAGCATTTGTCCTCTGCATCAAACGAACACTTGCCATCTGCGAACCCGAACACTGGTACTCCTGCTGAAAATGATCTATTCCGGATCAAACTACGCCAGGAAAACTGAGATACAACTTACGTTCTCAATTTAAGGACAAATAAAGCAGGAAACTGCCTATTTTTTATCATTTTGCTCTGATACATTGCCTCCAGCCAGGAAGTTTGCTAAACATTTTGCATTTTACTGTATATTTCTATTGTACTTAATACCTTGCCGTCTGGGTAGCCGTAGGGTCGTGGCTTTGTGCCTAGTTGAATCTGCGGGGGCCAGACACAAGGTCGGTCTTTCTGTCAGTTCTGGGAACTCCCAGGGCTGGTAGAGGCATTTTCAACTACGTACATACCATCAGTGGTCGCGAGCGGTTGTAGAAGATGGAGCTTCCTGTACTGCACCGAGAGAATGTAATTTATGTTCGCAGAAATAGACTGTACAAGATTCTTCATAACAAATGTTTTATGATGCAATGTGCAATTACGTTTTTAATTGTTTTAATAATGTTGGTGGGTTGAATCGTCTTTGGCATCCATTTGATTTTTGCACCGATAGCAACTACAGTACCTCCCGTTGATCCTGTTTCTTCCACTATTGCTTCTTATCATTCCTTTCATCCGTTTCCTGAACACGAGCAAGCTCGACGCTCAGAATTCATAAACAACACTTTTGTACAGCTCTTGCATCAACATCAGTTGGTAGTTAACACAACAGACTGCTGGGTATGTGGTCTGATACCACACACTATGGATAAAGGCATTCCCTATCTGGTCTTGCCTTTTAGCTATAATGGATCATTTCAGGCCTTTCAGACTATATTTGTCTATGCCCTTGAGACCTATCCCCCGTGTCCACCACGTTCCGCTAAGTATAACTCCGCTAATAAAGCTTTAGTCAAGGGAATCATTGACATGATTAAAGACGTCAATAACACCCCATCTTATCCTAGGGATGAACTACGAGTATATCTGAGTTGGAATTCTACGGAGTATCGCATTAGTTTGGGTGAAAGCAAGCGTAAGAGCTCCACTCCAGTTTGGGTCGTGCCTCACCGAGGTCAAGTCTGTTTGCAAGGTAATGGGAGAAATCCAAGAGCTCGGCTAGGGAAGAGTGACTGCGTTGAGACTTATGTGTATCCGTCTAACTCTTCCCCTGCCTTTCTAACTGCTAAGGGTACCTACTTCATTTGTCAGGATAGGGCATATACATGGTTGCCTGCTGACTTTTCAGGTTCATGCTATATTGCTCGACTATTGCCTCCAACATACACTGCTTCCCCAGATTATCACAAGACCAGAGTAGCAAGAGGTGTTTTCAGCAAAGAAGATACCGCTGGTCAGGAAGCCGGAGACTTTTTCAAAGGCTTCCTTCCGTTCTGGGGGCCTATGGCCAATAGTAGAAATCTACGTCAGCTAACACGGGTAGTTGAATCTACTATTACAGAAACTGCGGGTGCCCTTAGTAATTTAACAGCTGAGCTCCAGGCGGATCGTCTCATGACGTTACAGAATCGTATGGTTCTTGACGTAATACTTGCAGATCGAGGTGGGGTATGCAGAATGATCCAATCGAGCTGCTGTGTTTTTATCCCCAATAATGCTCCACAGTATATGAAGCGATCTCTAAGCTTCACAAGATTTCCGACTCTATCCACGTAGACAAGGGAAACTGGTCCTTAATGGAATGGCTCTGGACTTCACTATCAGCGTGGGGATGGAAGGTTCTGATGGTCGTTGGTATTATTTTAGTATTCCTATTCTCGTGCTGCCTTATTATCCAATGTGGTCCCGCTTTGTGTAGCCTCTGTGCTGCAACCTGTCTTAGAAAACCGCCTGTATTTGGAGACAAGGTATGAGAAAGGATGATGATGCAACAACATGTCACTGACCTAATGAACATCGAGATAGATTCTGACATAGACTGAGTAATTGCCTATGTAAGGGCAAAAGGAGGGTCTGAGGTTCCGTGACGATTTGAACCCGTGTTTTCAACATTGTCGTAAACTCATAATTTTGGTACCGATGAACCGCAAATGATCCATTTAGTATATCCTGGTGTTTTCGCTATGCTACGAGCAAGAGCACTCCTGTTATAACCACATTTCCGATACACCGATGGCATCCATTTTAGATCATGGCATCCATCTTGTTTTCTTGCCCTCACATAGTCAATGGACACGCAGTGACCTCTGATCACTTCATTTCAATTAAGGACACGTAGGCTTTAGCCGGCGATTCACCTCTCTAGTGACACGTGCACCTTAGGACAGAAACGCTGTGGCCGCATGACTCGGCAGAAGCTGCCTCCTCTGCCCGAGGCCAGTCCTGCTATACTGGTTCTCGTGTTCGTTGGCCTGATCATGATTAGGCGGCCGAAGCTGGTAGCCTTGCCCATTTACGACCCACAAACATCTCTTATCCTGTTTTTCTATCTTCTGCACCTGGTTCTGCTCCTTTCCTTCTGGGCCTTTATTAGGGGGAGGTAACAAAATTTACGATGAGGCGGTCCGGCTCTTGAATGAAAAGATGACATGGGATTATGATGGAACAGTGGGAACCTCTCGTTTGTAAATGTTTTGACATCAGATATTGTTGACGATTCCTGTGTAACGCCAAATATTTATTGTTTAGGACATAAAGGTTGAGAAACACCCTAGTATGTGGAGAATGTTGCCCCCAGCTAAATATTCTGTATATAAGGAGCAATCACTTAATGCAATTCGAACAGGCTCCTAGATTCTGCCCATGTGTAGTTTCTGTGACTTCTGTGTCCCTGCAGTAATAAACCTTTGGTCTTTGACGCCACCATCGAGAAGCCCGTGTTTCTGTTCATTTGTGCACCGAGACAGGGAGAACTCAGGGGTCTTCGGGTGTTGTCCCTGACACCTCTGGACAGTACCAAAAAGTCCAGAACTCCAGAGCCACTATTCTCCTCAAAGTAACGCTCTATTCGCTCCCCTAAGGCCTCCCTAAAGAGCAAATCATCCAAGGTGTCAGGTTGCAGCCGCCATGTTGGTACACAGTTGATTTCCACCATCCAGTTCAGGGACAACAACAAAGGGTTGTGGTCCGACATCGTGCGAGCTAAATACTCTGCGCTACCCACCGTTGAGAGCATATGCGACGAGCACAGAAACGCATCCAGTCTAACATGCAGGTCATGTAAAGTTGAATGAAAGGAGTAGTCCCTCGTGGTGGGGTGTAGTGCTCTCCAGGCATTCCCCAGGTCCCAGCTCTCTTGCCAATCCAATCGGCGCTTCGCTACCCTGTGTACTGGGGAGGCGTGCAGTGGGGGATGAGATCTATCCAAATCAGTATCCACCACTGAGTTAAAATCCCCCCCCATGAGCATCGGCCCTGCCAAATAACTCACTAGTTTGCCCAAAAGTGCTGTTAGGAAAGCAGGCAAATCTACATTTGGGGCATACACACAGCAGAGAGATTCCACCCGGCCCCTGAGTCTCCCCTCTACAGCCAGAAATCTGCCCTCTGGGTCCACCACCGTTTTAGTGACCTGGAAAGGAACCCCTGCCCGTATACAAATCAATGCCCCCCTCGCAAAAGCCGAATATGTTGTGTTAAAGAGCTGCCCCCTCCACCTTCTTTGTAGCGCTATTCCCTCCAGCTTGGTAAGGTGCGTCTCTTGCAGAAAGGCCATATGCACCCCCCTGCGCTTCAAATACGCGTGAACCTTGTGTCTACGCACCATAGTATGGAGACCCCGCACATTCCAGGTCACACATTTCAAAGCCCCCGTACTAGCCATATCCTCTTGCACACACAGATAGAACAGTAAGAGCCATCGACCAAGCGCTTTTGCCAGCAACGTGCTGCCCCCCCCCTCCCACTCCAAACAAGTGAACCCCTCAACCCCCCAAAAACAACCTGAGCGTCCCCAACTACTCTCGGTTCCCACCCCCCCAGGACAGGCCCCCCGCAATTGGAAGCAAACCCATCCAAACTATCACAACCAACTATCCCCTCAAAGAAAGGCACTAGTATTCGCAGTCTCCACTGCGATTACCGTAAGGGCCAGTAGGGCGCGGACCGATGCCGAGAGAGTTTGTTAAAACCAATCAATCCCGCATATCCCGCCCCATGATCCCCCCATAACAGACTCACGAAGTCCCACACAGTAGTAAGCTGCGCTCACGGGCACAGCGCCCCAGTGTCCGACCAGCAGGCCGCTCCTCCAGTCCAGTAGTTCATGCTTCAACTATCTCCCCAGACGTCTGAGGTGTCACTATAGGGCCCTTGGCTCCACCATATTCCGAAAGCCCCGTCTCCGACCCCGTGCCCTGCTCTTCAGAGTCCGTGCCCTTCCCGGACTGGCTTCTGGTCGTGCTAGATAGGTCCACAACCGCCTGTAGGGCCGCCTTCCTCTCTGTCTCTGTCTGTGACACGGACGGTTTTCCAGTTCTCCGGCGATTTTTCCGAATCCGTTGCGACTTCCTGATCGGCTGTGCCTCTCTAGCCTCTTCCGCCCTGGCCTTAGCTCCGTCCGTTCCAGCTTTGTAGGTGTCCCACCAGGCCCAAGCATCCGCCGAGGTAGTGAAAAAAAGCGACTTTTCGTCCACCACAACTCTCAGCTTCGCTGGGAAGAGAAGGGAGTATTTTATGCCCTCTCCACGGAGCTCACGTTTGAGGGACAAGAAGTTGGCCCTGAGTTTTTGGGTCTCAAAAGTATAGTCCGGGAACATGGTGACTCTGTTGTTGTCAACTTGAAAGGGTCCCGCTTCCCTCGCCCTCTGTAGTAGCCAGTCCCGATCCCTGTAGTGGAGCAGCTTGATCACCACCGGGCGAGGCGGCAGGCCCGGGGCCGGAGGTCGAGCCGGGACCCCCTGGGCCCGTTCCAGGGAAAAGAAAGGAGACAGCCCTTCTGGCGCCACCTCAGTGCGTAGCCAAGTATCGAGGTAGCCCACCATATCATCGCCCTCAATTTTTTCCGGTAGGCCCACGAGGCGAACATTATTGCGCCTACTCCTGTTTTCCGCATCCTCGGCCCTCCTCTCCAACACCTTCAGCCTTTCCAGAGCATCCGCCATCTGAGCTTTCACTGCTGCGTGGTCCGGGGCCAATTCCTGAACAGTGATCTCCATAGATTTGACTCTGTCTTTAAGTTTATCATGATCCGCTTTCAGGAGACCCAAGCCCGTCGCCACTTGGGCGATGTCCTGCTGCAGGGCATCTTTCGTGGTCGCGATGGCCTCTAGTATACGGTCCTGCATGCGCTGGAGAGCAGACTGGTCACGATCCGCTCCATCCACCACCTATGTCTCAGTCACTCCGTCCCCCTTCCCTTTCGGTTTCACCATCTTGGCTGCGGCTGGCAGCGGCCCCTAGGGTCCCTTTGTCCCCCTCGCTGTCTCCGCACTGCAGAGCCCCGCCACTGGATAACTCCTCGGTCAATAGGATCAGAAATCTAGGATACCCTTAGGGCACTTGACTCTGCTCTGATCGCACTAGGTGGTACAGTTCCCGGGAGTTCTCTGCTGCTGCGGAGTCTCAAGGTGCCAGATTATGCCCGGATAATCGGGACCGTCATTACAAAGCCGCCGCCATTTTAGGGCTTCGTCTGCGAACGTAATTGTAGTCGCGTGTCCCAATAGCTCGCACCAGAGCAAGGTAAGATCACCTGTGCCTGCCGAGAAGGTCAGGAGGGGTCCTCCAGTCTAGTAATCACTGCCAGTGATGGATCAGCAGGAGAGTCAGGCCTCGTATCCCCGTCGCTGCTTTGTTCAGGCCTTAGGGCGCCATCTTAGATCGACGGCATCACACCCGGTGCTGGTCTTCGAAGTCAATTTTCAGGACGAGGAACAGCTCCAGGCCGTCCACTCTGAACGTCGCAGCCTCCTTGGCGACTTCAGATTACAGATTATTCCATTTTTACTGGAATTCAAGCGGATATTCAGGATGATATTCAGGATCGGGCGCGGAGCTCCGGGCTCACGCTGCCTATCTCCTCGGCATCCAAGCCACGCCCCCCCCTAGGAAACACCTTCATAAGCGAATCCCTTTGTTGCATCCAGTAGACCAGCATCTTCTCATACTAACTACTACAAAATGCGTGAACATTATATTAGGCTGATCTTCCACATCGCTAAAAGTAGCGCCATTATCTTTTTTAAATTATGAACTTCAGCATAACCAGCAGCATACCCAAACATGGGGTGCATTAGGATTGCGGTTAATCCGCATCCCGGGCCGGCGGAAGCCACCACCGGCCGGAGGATGCGGATTAACCACTGCGGACAGAAAAAAGACCCCCCGCCAGATTAGGATGGCTGGTGGATCTTTTTTCCGTCCGCCGCTTTTCCACCGCGGTCGCCTTCGACCGCGGCGGAAAAGCTCTAACATGGCTGGCGGTGTCTATCAGCTATGAGTTAGCTCAATTACTATAGCTGGTGAATTCCAATGATATTTTGTTTTTTACCCTATTTTTCAGGGAATTTCTGGGACTTTCTGATCATATTCAGCCAACTCCCTCACTCAGCATAGCCCAATTGTTTGTATGGCGTGCAAGGTATGGGGTTGTCCACTAAGCTTGGCCTGCAGCCAGGCCCTGTGCCCAACCCTCTTTGGATCGTCAACCCCATTCTGGCAACCAGCCACCTGCCTGCAGACAAGCCCTGCACACAATCGCCGTGGGCGGTCAACCCCACGCAATACATGCTGCTTAGGGGGTGGCCGTAGGGCTTGGCCTCCCAACACCCTAAAGGTGGCAAACTCATGCAGCTGGCCAGGCCACATGGCTCACTACTTTACACTTTTCGTGTTTATTTATTTATTTGCCGTACATCGGTACTTACACTGTACTGCTGCTTAGGTGTCATTCGAGGTACTCTAACACAATGCAAGCTTCACCTATTGAAGTAAGTTATCTGCAGCCCACCTGTGTCCTGCGTAAGTACTGCATGGACCCATGGCACAATTTTCTAAAACGTTTTTGGCCTCATAATTCATAATTCCATCCAGTTTTCAAAAACGCATAGCATTCTGCCTTCACCCCGGGTTTTCACACAACCTTTCGAGAGACTGTGGCTAACAGCTAGGGCGGTCGACCTCTGGGTTGGGGAACCGGGTTCGAGTCTCGGCAGAGTCGCTCAACATTCTGATATTCTGGGCAAATCAGTTAATCTCCCTGTGCCTAAGAAAAATTAATGTAATTAAAGTTAACTGCCATGCAGTGCAAGAAGTTAATATATCGCTACGATGGTGTCTCAGAAAAAAGTCCTGCCGCTCGTCAAAATTCGAAAAACTGGATCTTACCTCCCAAAAGAAGTACACCCACTTAGGCAGTGTATTGCAGGATTCCTGCTAGGCGCCATTTAAATCTGGCGTCTTTTAAGGAAATAAACGACGGGTTCACAACCATGTGATTTTTATAGGGTCAACTGGCCCTATCTGGATGCAATGATGATGAAGAAGTTTCAATTCGGGCCTAATTTTTGCCGAGCAATTAACCTTTTATATAGGGCTCCCAGGGCTAGCCTTTTGGTGAATGGCTCTCGTACTGAACCCTTTAAAATCATGAGGGGCACCAGACAGGGTTGGCCACTCTCTCCACTCTTATTTGACATCTATGTGGAACCCTTCGTTCAGATCATGAGGGACGAATGTAGCACTCCGCCATTTACATTCTGTGGCTGGGGGAAGAAGGTCGGACTTTATGCCGACGATATACTTATCTGCACCACAGACGCAGCCCAGGCCTTTCCAGTGGTCATAAAAAGGGCGGAGGAATTCGGACGGGTCTCTGGGTACAAAATTAACGCAGGGAAAACAGAGCTGATGACCTGGAATATTGATAACTCACTTTTTCCAGTTACCCCCTCTATCTGGTATTTAGGTGTCAAAATCACCCACAACATTGGTGCCCTAGCACAGGCCAATCTAGATTGGGTCTGTCGCGAGGCAAAGGCACTAATGAGAGCATGGTCCTTTCTTCTTTTAATGGTCTATGGGAAAACAAATTTAGTAAAAATGTCGATCCTCCCGAGATTTACGTTTATCTTTAATTCAATTCCACTCGCTTTTGATCCCAAACAGCTCCATAAATGCCAGCAGCAAATCAACTCTTTTATCTGGAGCTATAAATCTGTTAGGCTTGCTTGGAAAAAACTAAGGAGGAGGGAGAAGGGAGGGCTCGCATTAACGGACCTGGAATATTATGCTTGGGCATTTCAGCTGTCCTACTCTAGGATGATGTTGAAGACCCCTGTGGACAACTCAAATGGTAAAATGTTTAGGGCTATGTTAATTGGGTCTAATCTCATGCTTGAGGGTTTTTTATTTAAGTTTGGTCATCAACGATTCTTCAAGAAGGTGAGATTAAAGATTCTACAATCACTACTGAGACAATGGGTTCAGATAAAGTCTAGAGTTGGGTTGGCATATTTATCTAATCTCGCCCGAATTTGGGATTCCCCAGGGACCCCCCAATGTCTAAAAGATAGTCTCGCTCTCCCCTTACGAGAAGCTGGGATTCTAAGTTGGGGAGAGTTGATGGAGGGAGGATCTTTGGTGGAATGGGAAGTGCTTTTTGAAAAAGTCGGTCCAACTCTATCTAGATTCAAATATTTGCAATTAGCCAGCTGGTCTCGAGAGCAGTCAAAAAGAAAAGATCAGGTCGGGGGGTATAGTTGTTTAGAGAGTCACTTGGTAGAAAGGCAAACGGGGTGTAAGGAGGTGGCCTTTTGGTACTGGTCCATTATGGACGAGGCCGACGGTGAATTTCAGCTCCCGTCAGCATTGTGGGGGGTGAATTGGGGACCCAAGTAAAGGATCTATGGTTAAATTCTTTCAGTCTCCTATACAAAACTGTTAAACCTGCTTGGTTAAGACGCAACCATCTCTTTACACTCCACCGGGCTTATCTTTCCCCCCAAAGGCTTTCTAAATTCCAGCTAGGAAAGTGTTGTAAAAAGTGCCTCCTCCCTGCAGCTTCCGACATTCATATGTTTTGGGACTGTCCTGCTATAAGTGGCTACTTGGAAGAGGTAAGGGTCACCATAGAGTCAATCCTTAAAACCCCGTTCTCCATCAGTCTGGCACTAATTATATTTGGACTAGAAGAAAATATTAAGGGGAGAGAGAGAACTTTCCTTTTTTATGCAATTCTCCTTGCAAGCACTGGGTCGACCCCAACCCTACAACCCATGCAGAGTGGCTGTTATCCCTTTACGAAACATCAGAGGTAGATATAGCTAGGTCAGATAGTTTTATGAGCCTTGCCTTCTGGAATCTTTTATTCAATTTGAGACGCTGAGTTATTCGGGCCTTCAGGGTTTTTTTGTTGTTGTTTTTTTTCCCCCGGGTCCGATGATTATGCCCTTTTTCTCCATGGTCCAGAAGGGGTCTGTCGGATTACAACGAAACAAGGGCCAACAGGCTGTGAAATACCTCGATGGAGTATGATCTTCCTGAAAGTACCTTTCGCCAATGTTACATATCTGTCCGGGTACAAGAAGTGGCTATGTTTTTACTGCTCTTTCCTGGAATGACAATAAGGTGGTTGAATACTTTTTGGATCGAGGATACGGCAAATGAGGACAAAAAAAAAAATAAATAAATCATGTGGTTGTGAACCCGTCATTTATTTTCTTAAAAGACGCCAGATTTCAATGTCGCCCTAGCACGAATCCTGCAACACACTGCTTAAGCGGGTGTACTTCTTTTGGGAGGTAAGATCCTGTTTTTCGAATTTTGACGAGTGGCATGACTTTTTTCTGAGACACTGTCTTAGCGATATACTAACTTCTTGCACTGCATGCCAGTTAACTTTACTGAACATGCTTTGTTTATTCACACCGTTTTTCGAATTGAGCAGTAAATAACTCGCAATACAATAAAGCGTACATTTGAGTATTCGACCACTATAATGGTCATAATCACTGCACGTACAGCCCGATACACAAGGTCACCCCATGAGTTTTTCAACTAATTACTGTTAGCGTAAAAACCTTTGTCTTGTTCAACATGTATGCTTTTAATAGCACGTCATAACCAGCAGTTGTGAAGACCAATCAGCAATTTCGTTTTACATATTATGCTCTTTAAACACAGCCTGTGAGTCCACAGTTTTAATTTGCACCTTTTTTGATTCACCTGAAGCGAACAGCACGTTTACAGCATGAGACTATAATTGCACATAAGTCACAGTCATCTGTTTTTAGCACATCTAAAAGTAGACTTTGTACTGTCATGATAGAATCTTGTTGCTGAACATGACAACACACACTAATCTTGAAAGTGTGGATCCTCATTTAGTACACCTTGTTTTCATTTAGATTCCCCTGATGAAGTGCATTGGGAACACCATTAAAAAATTTGAGAAAATCGAAGGAGAATGTGAAAAATAGCACCTACAGAAGGATGTATTCATGTATAGAACACTATCATTTTCAATGATTAACTGTCTCTGAAATATTTTTGGGATACATATTCATAAAGCTGCGCCCAGGGGGTCGCCCTCTAAGATTATAGGACACATTTATTGATTCAAAGGAGACACTTTATGGTCAAGAAAGTGAAACCTCCGCTGCATGCAACAACTGAAGCGTGTGCGCAAACAAAACTACTACTGATTTCTTAAGCAGTGGCACTGGGTTCAGAAGCTCGGGGGACCCCACTAAACCCGGATTATTGCAAAAATGTTCAACTAAACAAGACTGTCTACAGAGCATTTATCTAGCAGGCAATAGGGACATCATTTGAATTGTGCAGCAGGTGCAGCAGCACCAGGACCAAAAGCTCTAGGTACACCACTAAACACCTAATATTGCTATATCTAACTACTAGACAAGCAGTCACAAGTGCAGTAACCTTGCAGACAACAGGGTAATGATTTGAATGATACAGTGTCACCAGGACCAACATTTGCCAGAACACCTCTAAACACCTAATAATGCTATATTTTACTACTATACAAGTAGACACAGTTGCAGTTATCTTTCAGTCAAAAGAAATGGTGGAGCAGGTGCAGTGGCACTGGGGCCAATAGCTCAAGGGACCCTACTAAACGCAGAATACTGATACATTTTACTTCTAAACAGCCAATTACAACTGCAGTTTTCTAGCAGGCTATAGGGCCATGTTTTCAATAGTGTTGCAGGTGCAGTGGCACCAAGGCAAAAAGTTGTCTCCTCAAAACACCAAATATTGCTACATTTGACTACTAAATAAGCATTCACAAGGGCAGTTACCTTGCAGGCACTGTGGTCATGATTTCAATGGTGCAGCAGGTGCAGTGACACCTGGGCCTGAAGATCTAAGCTCCCTTCTAAACACAAAGTAATGCAATATTTTACTGCTCAAAAGGCAGTGACAAGTGCAGTTACCTTACAGGCACTTTGGCAATGATTTAAATGGTGCAGCAGGTACAGTTGCACCGGGCCCAACATTTGTCAGAACTCCTTTAAAGACATAATATTGTTATTACATCAATTAATTCTATTATTTCCCACTTTCATTTTTTTTTTTTAAATGTTGCTATTACTTACCTGCATTATACCACTGGTAACATCACAATCCAGACTTCCTGTAACTTATATTGCACAACTACGCAGCAAGCCATATCTTACAACAACAACAGTTTACTATAGATCACCCAGGCAGAACCTAATGCATTTACAAATGCTAGTTATTGTCCCTGGAATGAGTTAGACAAGATGGTTGTCACAACAGCAACACTGGCTAGTCACTGATGATAACAAGTGATAGTATGCAATCTAGCTGGGACGCAGCTCATGTGAGATGTGTTGGGACCAAAAGGAAAGGCTTGTGGCATAGAGATGTGAAATGTACACCACGTCCCATATGGTCTGGTACTGCCTAAAGTCCCCCTCCTCTCTTTGACCAAAAACTCCTGGGGTGGGCTCCCGTGGGGCTCACGGCCCCTCCTTTTTCCTAAACAATTCAAACACCACCACTGTTTGGATTAGGGGTCGTAGGCTCGGCCGTACTTTATTACATAAAATAATCAAACATTAAAATTAATATTATTTACATTATTTACACAATATACAGAAAGTAAACATATTAATAGGTACAAGATGTCCATTGGCTAACCTTAACATGTTTCCAATACATAGCCCTTCCTATCGTAAGCTAAGCGATGGAGATATTCTCTTTCTGCGTATCCCTGTTAGAGCCTATGGCAAGGTCAGTGACTGGCGGCCCCAGTTCAAGATCATGCTAGATCCCAAGTCTGTGCCCGCCATTCAATATGGTCTAGTGCTGCCTAAAGTCCCCCTCCTCTCTTAAACCAAAAAACCCTTGGGGTGGGGACAACCCCAGCTCACCACCCCCCTTTTCCCCTAAGGCAAACAATTCAAACACCACCACTGTTTGGATTAAGGGTCGTAGACCCCAGCCATATTTTATACCAAAAAATAATAAAAATTAAAATTTATATTATTTACATTATGTACACATTACACAGAAAGTCCAGTACATTGATAGGTACAAGATGTCAATGGGCTAAGCTTAACATGTTTCTAATAAATAGTCATTCCTATTGTAAGCTAAGCGATGAAGATATTCTCTTTCAGAGTAGCCCTGTTGGAGCCTACGGCAAGTTCAATGACGGGCAGCCCCAAATCCAGATCAAGCTAGGTCCCAACCTCCTACTGGAGTGACCTTGCGCAGGGGGCCCAGCTTACCGGATGAATACCTCCCCCGGGCTCCCCCTAAGCCCTCAACATTAACTCCATAAAGAGGTCCTTGCGCCCTTGAGCGCATGTGGGGATTGGTCACCCAGCCTACTGGAAGCAAGACTTTCCTTCCCCCACACCCTTTCACCCTACCGGCTGTAACTGCCCCTGGAGTTCTATGAGAGACCCTTTGTCTCCCCCTCGGGTGTCCCCATTTGACAATGGTGATGCCCGCTAAGGACCGAAAACTTTGCTCACCAATCATGACCTTACCGCCACAGGCCAGCACTGTTGCCCAACTATCTGGCCTCCCCCCTCTGCCTACCAGAAGGTCATGCCCTGGGCCTTGTCCTTTCTAACCACACTAGTATGTTCTCCATAAATACCTGATTACCTCAATTGAGAGGTGTACTCCATCCTGCAGGAATAACTGCTCTCCTCGCATGTACCTGTGTTCTATTGACCTAAGCTGTGGAGTCCAGAATAACTTCTCCATCTTGTTGTTAAACCACTTTACTGAGTGATTCAAGGTCCACACTGACTCACCCCCTCTGCACTGGAATCTTGGAATCATGTGTGACCACACTATCAGTGCTTCGGGGCATCTCTTTGCCAACCACCCCACTTCAGTAAGTAGAATCTCTTTTACACCCCTCCGACCAGGGGGCACCAGGTTGTTACTCCCTAAGTGCAAGATACAAACTGCAGGGGGTCCCTGATTTTGGGACAGCGCACGTGTTACCAGATCCCTGAATTGGCTAAATTGCAGACCACCCGTAGAAAGAGATTTTTGCAGATGCCTGCCAGGCCCTAACCTCGTAGGTACCTGTAAAAAATAACTTTTGCTACCTCTTTATAAATGAGTGTCCGATTATCCACACATACTGTTCTTCGTGTTCCCAGGCATGACCCCAGTCCACAATGTCTGCCTGGTGTCCTCCTACCTGACAGGATGTTGCAGTCTTTGTGGGATGATGAACCGAAACAATCTTCCCCCCTGAGAGACAGGGTGTAGAAACTGCAAATCTAAAACCTTAAAAGAAAACCAACTGTCAGTGCATCTCCTTTGCAATATCTAGAGCATGTGTAGGCATACATAGCGTTTATAACAATCTGAGGACCACCTACCAATCCTCTGCACCTCACTTCAAGTAAACACCCTGGCCACTGCTTCAGTGCCAGCCCCTATCCTAAAGGAGTAGGTCCCAAAACTGCCTGGCTCTAAACCAGCTTTCTGCATTGCTAAGCCAATGACCCTCTTAAACTGGAAAATAGTGAGTGGGGTCCCATCTGTGTGAACCAGTAATGGTACCCAGCGCCCTTTGGATGATGTGCCAGGAATGTTTCCAGCCTGGCGATGGGGCAGCAAACGCTTCCTTCTGTCCTTCGCAAGACTGCCCCTTCCCCCATGCCTTTCTGATCAGTTTTGGACCTGGGTATTGTTATCCGTAAGGAGTACCCCGAATCTGTACATGTCCCAACTGAAGCCCCCCTTGCCAGTCCAATTCGTTTTTTGCTAATAGCTCCCCTATCCTGAAAGCGCTGTAGAAGGCAAAACAGAAAAAGTGTTTCCCCAACAGAAATTCACACTTGGTGCAGGGCATCCATCAGTGTGGCCAATGTCTGCATCCCTATAAGTCTTCTCACATCCGGCTGCGCCACATGTAGGGGTGCAGCCAGATAGAAAAGTGCTGGTAGGATCCTCATAACCCCTTGCTTTCGCAAAAAAGGAAATGGCCGCAATATGTTGCATTGCTCATGCCACTGAACCCCCCTCACTCTCATAGATCTCAAATAGGAAACAACTGACCCATTGTCGTGCCATATCTCCTCCCAACTATCCCCCAAAAAATAGCAGTAAGTCCCAAACGCCCCTTCATAGGCCCTCCGGGTCCTGGGTGCTAGGCTGACTGCCACAAGGTCCGATAACTGGGGGCACCAAGCTGCCAAAGCTGTTCTGGGAAAGGCGTTGGGTTCCCTGCCACTTCTGGGTGATGGGACTTGAATACCTTCATCTTAAAGCAAAAGAGTGAATCAGCTGCATGATTCAATACTCCCGGCACATGTTTGGCTCTAAACAGCAGATTCATCCTCATGCACAGCAGTATTATCTCCTTTAGGAGCCACAAGATTATCTTGCATTTTGTAGTTTGATTATTGAGACATTCCAATGCAGTCATGTTGTCTAACCAGGAGACCCCAGATTGATTCCTCAGCTGTTCTGGCCAGATGGACTATGTCAACAAGATGGGGAATAGCTCAAAAAAACTATGTTGCTTGTAAGCCCCTTGTCCTCCCACCATGCTGGCCAGCCTTGGGCAACCCATGCTGGACCTAGAATGGCACCAAAACCCTCGCTGCCTGCTGTGTCAGTTATCAATCCTATCTCTGGGCTGTACCTGGGGTGACTGGGCTACACAACCCTGCAGTTGAAGTCACACAGAAATGCCTTCCAGATTCACATTTCATGCCTGACCTCACTGGACAGTCTGGTGTGGTGGTGCTTCTCCCTGAGCCCTGACATAGCCTGTGCGATGGTGCGTGAGAACGGCTGTGCCGTTGGAATTATCCACAATGCAAAGTTTAATTGCCTCAAAACCTGCTGTAACTGGTGTTCTGTGACCTTCTCCTTTGTCAAGCAATGCTGCAGGGCAGCCCCAAAAGCTGTGATTTTTTTTCTAAAGGCAGCCTTGACACGCCCTGCACAGAATCCAACTCTATCCCCAGGAATTCAATTTCAGTGCTTGGCCCAACCATCTTGCTTTGTGCCAAAGGCACGCCAAAATCCTGCATGAGTGCACAGAACTTCTGCAATGCCCAAATGAAATCCTGAGATCCTGGTGCTCCCAAGAAAAGGAAGTCATCTAGGTAGTGAAATACCAACAACTGCCCCATTGCTGGCCTGAAAGCCCATTCCAAGAAAGAGCAGAATTTCTTGAAATAGGCGCAAGAAACTGAACATTCCATAGGCATACACTTGTCCATGTAATACTTCCCCTTGAATTAGAAACGCAACAGATGAAAATACAGCCGGTAGCAAGCGGAAAGCTGACTCAATATTTTATTTGGTCAAGAACGCGCCCTGCCCCAAACCCCTGAGCATCTCAACTGCTTGATCAAAAGAAACCTACTTGACACTAGATAGGTCCTCATCGATGGCATAGTTTAGTGACTGACCTCTGGTGGCTGAAAGATTATGAATCAATCAGAATTCCCCTTGCTCTTTTTTGGGAATACCCCCAATGGGGAGCAGACAAAAACTTGCATTAGGAGATCATTGAATGGGCCTGCTACTCTGCACAGCCTAATTTCCTTTTCAATTTTTGCTTCCTCAACCCCCTCATTGGCCCTAACCGATAGCTGATTCTGGCAGTGCGATACCCCAATGTAGCCAGGTGTGGGGATCCTGAAACCAACCCTGAATCCTTCCATTAGAATTCTAGCTGACTTGGAGCTATTGTAACTGTTTAACCATGGTATCAAAGCACTAGTTATAGTGGGAGTCCTGGCTTTACCGAGGGACACACTCTCAATCCTGCTTCTTGCCTCCCCTGTCCTTTGTTTTCTTAAAGCATTTGGACTACGGGTGTGAGGAGTTGCCACATGCATGTTTGAATTTACATGTGCCAGCTGCTCTGGTACATAAACTCCTTTTGAAATCCCAACACTCCCACTTTTTCCTCTGCCCTTCTGAATTACAAGGGGGGCCTGAACAAAAGGACTGACCCGGAGCGCTGTCTTGAGACTGACCCCGGGAATTGTCTTGGGGCCCTTCTCTTAGATGTGTTAGGTGCATGATCATGTCGACCTGATTCCAGCCGAGGGCCAGATCAGATGCCTTAGCTTTTCTAAAATCCTTGTCATATTCTTTCCATCCATTACCACCATATTTATCATGTGCACAAGTAATTCTATTTTGATAACCAGCCATCTCTGAGGCAAGACCTTGGAACGCTCACACATGATTGACATGAAAATAGTAAAACCGTTGATCCAGTTCACCAAAGTCTCATCAACCCTATATTTCAACAACATATTAGACCATTCCTTTGGATGAGTCCATTCACTGTTCTTTTTGGCCTCCTTCCTTTCTTCCTCATCTAGTAACAGGAAACCATATTCATGTAACTACCCTTCCAAATTTTTTCTTTTGTTTCTTGAGACAAATACGGCCCTAATTGTTCCCTGGGTGAGCGTATCTCACCTAAACCCAAAGGTGGAAAGGTCTGTGGCATACCTGTTGCTGCTGCCTCTGCCGGTTTCGTTGCTCCTGGATCCGATGGTGTGGTCTCTGGGGGAAGAGGCAGGACACCTCCCCTCCTGTTGTCACCGCACTCCCAGGCATTGCACCCCCCGCCGGTACTGCTGGCCCGTCTCTAGGCTTGACCCCATCCAGTTTTGGCACAATCTGTCTGGCCTTCTCCAGTGTTTTCTCCCCGCTACCCGACACTCCGCTGCCGGGGACTAGCTACCCACTTTTTCTAACCAGGGGAGGACCGCTGCCAGACTAGATGCCAAGTCAGGCTGGGCTGGCGTAATTGCTGTTGGGCCCCCCGTCAAAGGGACAGGTGGGACCTGCGGGGAGGCCCCCACTGCTCCTGGCTGCCCGTTAGTGGGAAGAGTGGGACCCAGTGTAACTAGCTGACCCCCAGCTGGACCCTCACCGGTTGTAGGCTGACTACCCCCATCAGTGGCGTGTGGTACTGATACGGGATCCAATGCCTGAGGCACCGCTACCCCCATGGCTGGCGCTGTTGCCCCATCTGCCAGTCCCCTCTATGAGGTGTGGATGCCTCACCTTTCTTAGGTCTGCTTCTCTTGGGCACTGGGGGAAAAGCTGTCCTAGGGGGAACCTGAGCTCGCCTGGGCCTATCTTCTGCCCCCTCCCGCCCATCCACCTTATCCCTCATCTCAGCTGAAGCCAGGCCCATGTCTTCAATATTTTTTCCCATGGACTCTTTTGCCCCCTTCTTTTGCATCATCATCTCCATAAAATTCTCGATGCGTGAATGTTGCTCGTTCCACTTAACCTTAGGGGCCATTTGTAATACACACTCAAATGCACTGCTCCAATCTGTGCAGGTACCCTGAACACACGCTTAAACTCCTGTAAAAAAAGGCCCCACATTGCACCATAAACCCTGTAGTATTACAAAATTAAACGACCGGCTAATGAGGGCACAAATCCCATCCAACAATTCACTCAAACCGATGGCTCACACTATGGCCCACTGTGCTCCGGTCTGGGACACTGCCCAGACCCTTACCTTGAGAAGTAGCAGACCCCCGCCTTCCCCTAGCACCCACCCAACCAGAGCCACGCCCACCAGCTAGTCTAGTGAGTCGGTGAGTAATCTCTAACCCGCATGGCTCCCGGAAGTGATTAAAATGCAGGCCTGCTGGTACTTCCCAAAAAAAAATGAATGCGTCATTTAGCTTCAAAGCTCAAAACCTTTGTAAGATGAGCCCGGATCATGGTTGCACACTCCTGCTACTATTGCCTGACGATCAGCTGTGCAAAATCAATGCAGCCATGCTCTCGGCGCTGCCTCTGTAGTGGGAGAACAACAAAAGAAGTTGCGGGAAACACTGGAGCACTTCCCAGAAGCTCTGATCGCCACCGATGAAGGGTTGGAGCCCAAGTCTGGCATGTGACACGTGTCACTCTGTCATGTGGCATATGCCACATCTGATGTGACATATGCCATAGATTTTCTACTTGGTCTTTCATTATTATCAGTTGAGCATTTCCAAAGGACCATGTTTCACTCTGCTAAAATAAATACATTGTTTAAAAAAATAAAAATAATATTAAAAAATAATTTTCCGAGGTGGGATTTGAACCCTGGTCAAAACTCACTCAAAGCCCCTGTACATTAACAGTGAGCTACCTACTCTGCTGAAAGTTCCCCAGCCAAAGGTATCTATGTCATCGAATAAGGTTGTCAGTCCTTCCTCTATTTCTATTGTCTTTGGACTGTAGATAGCAGAAATCTTCTCTCGATTTACATTCTTTAAATACAAATAGCCCTTCCTTTCATACAGTCTGCCACTAGCCCCATGCATTTCCAATTCTTACACAATCATCCACAAATTCTCATTCCACTAAATAAGTGATTTCTTTCATAGCAAACCTGTCCCCCCTATCCACGTGCCACCCAGCATGCCATTATCAATGCCTGACATGCACTATGAGTAAGGAGGCCATAGTTCTCCAAGATACTGCTAGGGGGTCATTTACAAAGGCACAGCTTTCATTTGTGGAATTTAGAAATAAAAAAATAAAAAAATAAAAAACTGATTTCCCCCACCTGGGGTTTGAACCCTGGTCAAAACTCACTCAAAGCCCCTGCACATACACAGTGAGCCACCTACTCTGCTGAAAGTTCCCCAGCCAAAGGCATTTATGTCATAGAATAAGGATGTCAGTCCTTCCTCTCTTTCTATTGTCTTTGGACTGTAGATAGCAGAAATCTTCTCTCGATTTACATTCTTTAAATACAAATAGCCCTTCCTTTCATACAGTCTGCCACTAGCCCCATGCATTTCCAATTCTTACACAATCATCCACAAATTCTCATTCCACTAAATAAGTGATTTCTTTTATAGCAAACCTGTCCCCCCTATCCACGTGCCACCCAGGATGCCATTATCAATGCCTGACATGCACTATGAGTAAGGAGGCCATAGTTCTCCCAGATACTGCTAGGGGGTCATTTACAAAGGCACAGCTTTCATTTGTGGAATTTAGAAATAAAAAAATAAAAAATAAAAAAAAACGATTTCCCCCACCGGGGGTTTGAACCCTGGTCAAAACTCACTCAAAGCCCCTACACATACACAGTGAGCCACCTACTCTGCTGAAAATTCCCCAGCCAAAGGCATTTATGTCATAGAATAAGGATGTCAGTCCTTCCTCTATTTCTATTGTCTTTGGACTGTAGATAGCAGAAATCTTCTCTTGATTTACATTCTTTAAATACAAATAGCCCTTCCTTTCATACAGTCTGCCACTAGCCCCATGCATTTCCAATTCTTACACAATCATCCCCAAATTCTCATTCCACTAAATAAGTGATTTCTTTCATAGCAAACCTGTCCCCCCTATCCACGTGCCACCCAGCATGCCATTATCAATGCCTGACATGCACTATGAGTAAGGAGGCCATAGTTCTCCAAGATACTGCTAGGGGGTCATTTACAAAGGCACAGCTTTCATTTGTGGAATTTAGAAATAAAAAAATAAAAAAATAAAAAACTGATTTCCCCCACCTGGGGTTTGAACCCTGGTCAAAACACACTCAAAGCCCCTGCACATACACAGTGAGCCACCTACTCTGCTGAAAGTTCCCCAGCCAAAAGCATTTATGTCATAGAATAAGGATGTCAGTCCTTCCTCTATTTCTATTGTCTTTGGACTGTAGATAGCAGAAATCTTCTCTCGATTTACATTCTTTAAATACAAATAGCCCTTCCTTTCATACAGTCTGCCACTAGCCCCATGCATTTCCAATTCTTACACAATCATCCCCAAATTCTCATTCCACTAAATAAGTGATTTCTTTCATAGCAAACCTGTCCCCCCTATCCACGTGCCACCCAGCATGCCATTATCAATGCCTGACATGCACTATGAGTAAGGAGGCCATAGTTCTCCAATATACTGCTAGGGGGTCATTTACAAAGGCACAGCTTTCATTTGTGGAATTTAGAAATAAAAAAATAAAAAAATAAAAAACTGATTTCCCCCACCTGGGGTTTGAACCCTGGTCAAAACTCACTCAAAGCCCCTGCACATACACAGTGAGCCACCTACTCTGCTGAAAGTTCCCCAGCCAAAGACATTTATGTCATAGAATAAGGATGTCAGTCCTTCCTCTCTTTCTATTGTCTTTGGACTGTAGATACCAGAAATCTTCTCTCGATTTACATTCTTTAAATACAAATAGCCCTTCCTTTCATACAGTCTGCCACTAGCCCCATGCATTTCCAATTCTTACACAATCATCCCCAAATTCTCATTCCACTAAATAAGTGATTTCTTTCATAGCAAACCTGTCCCCCCTATCCACGTGCCACCCAGCATGCCATTATCAATGCCTGACATGCACTATGAGTAAGGAGGCCATAGTTCTCCCAGATACTGCTAGGGGGTCATTTACAAAGGCACAGCTTTCATTTGTGGAATTTAGAAATAAAAAAATAAAAAATAAAAAAAACGATTTCCCCCACCGGGGGTTTGAACCCTGGTCAAAACTCACTCAAAGCCCCTGCACATACACAGTGAGCCACCTACTCTGCTGAAAATTCCCCAGCCAAAGGCATTTATGTCATAGAATAAGGATGTCAGTCCTTCCTCTATTTCTATTGTCTTTGGACTGTAGATACCAGAAATCTTCTCTCGATTTACATTCTTTAAATACAAATAGCCCTTCCTTTCATACAGTCTGCCACTAGCCCCATGCATTTCCAATTCTTACACAATCATCCCCAAATTCTCATTCCACTAAATAAGTGATTTCTTTCATAGCAAACCTGTCCCCCCTATCCACGTGCCACCCAGCATGCCATTATCAATGCCTGACATGCACTATGAGTAAGGAGGCCATAGTTCTCCCAGACACTGCTAGGGGGTGATTTACAAAGATATAAAAGGATGTCGTCAGCTTAGAGCGAAATGCGATCCTCAAACTCCGGGGTCCAGCTGATACCACTCATCGAGGGCTGCCAACGCAGCCAGGAAGCGAGCGGTTCCAAGGCCAGAGCAAAGAGGAGAGGGGACAAAGGGCATCCCTGTCGCGTGCCTCTCCCCAGTACAAAGGGGCCAGAGACTTTGCCATTCACCACTACCTGGGCCAGCGGCTCCTTGTATAACAGTTTTACCCATCTGATAAATCCCAGGTCGAAACTAAACTTTGCCAGCGCGGCCCAAAGGTATGGCCACTCCACCGTATCGAAGGCCATCATTGCATCCAGGGATGCCAAGATGGACGGCTCACGTATGGACGCCACTCTCGCGAGGACTCCATGGAGACGCCGCAGGTTCAGTGTGGTATTGCGATGTGGAATAAAGCCGGACTCATCAGGATGGACTAAATCACCAATGACTGTTATCAGGCGATTCGCCAGAACCTTAGCCAGAATCTTAGGCTCGGCGTTCAAAAGTGAAATGGGCCTATAGGATGTACAATGTTCTCGCGGCTTTCCCTCTTTGTGGATAACTGCAATGGTTGCGAGCCTTTGATCACGGGGGAGGAGGCCCGCATCATGCGATTCAAGAAACATAGCCCGGCGTTATGGCGCTATCTTGTCGGGTCTTAGTTTGTACAGTTCAATAGGGAGCCCGTTTGGTCCCATCGCTTTGACTGAACGCACTGAACGGATCGCCAGCGCAATCTCATCAGCAGTCAGTACAGCATCGATCAATTCCCTGTCTTCGTCAGCTAGGCGGGGTAAAGCTATGTCTCGCAACAACAAGTGTGAGTCAGTCAAAAGTAACTTTATTTCGATTGAATTTACAATCATAAAAAGTGCATTTAAAAACTAATATTTACAACAGTATAAAAAATCCCATTTGCTCATTAATTACTAAAGAAAGCGGAGCGCTATTGCTTCAAAACAATAAGAAATCGTTCAAGTTCAACTAAACACTGACACTCTATGCACAAATATATTATCACAGTAGTCATTTGCGCGGAAATGAAGTCTTAAGGAGCAGTGGTCAGTAATTGGGAATGGATTTTCAAGCAGGCTTTGAGGTAGCAGGCTACAGTTTTGGCAACATACGGGGTGTCTAAGTATTGAAGTGCCAAAAGAGCCGGTCTGCATCTTCTCAATCCTAAGTGCCGGAGAAGTGGGACCAGCCAACGTTTCCGCGGGGTCTCATAAAGACTGCAGAAGAAGGTTACATGCAGGGTTGACTGGCGAGTATGACCATCACATGGACAGTTAGCTATTTCACGTGACCAATCAGAGGGCACAGGCAGTGAGACAAGGCGATAAAATACATCAAACCGAAATCTGGTTAAAACATATCTCTCATAATTAGACAAAAAAAAAAGACAGATAAGGTTGAATGCCATAGGAGGATTGAATCATCGTTAAATGAACATTTGACTTTTTACCAAGTTCTGAACACAAACGTAAATCGCTTAAATGGGCGACACATAGTTTTTTCAAAGTTTTTCTAGGTATAGCCAATAGAGATTCAGGGTCAGTGAAATATGCAGGGCAATTCAGATCATTCAAAAATGTAAAAACATATAACAGCCAGGGAATCTTTTTCCAATAGGTCAGTGTGAGACAGTCAGATATTAGTGACCTAGTAAGATGACATTGCTCCTGAGTCCATATACGATGCCATAGGAGAATCGGCTGGTACCTAATGATGTCAGTTAGATACTCCCAGCCGAGCTCCATATGGGTGCCGTAAGTAGGAGCACTTCGGGGAAGGGCTAATATATATTTCAAAAAGTCATTTTCGATAATTTGAAGCTCATCTGCGGGCGTATAGCCCCATACACCAGCCCCGTACGTGGCCACGCTCATGCATTTAGCTTGGTAGATCTTCAAAATCACAGCAGGGGCGGGCTTGCCCAGTTTCCTTGAGAATGAAGTCAACGCCGATGTTGTGCGTTGAAACTGCAAGTTCTTGCTGGAAATGGCAGGTTTCCAGGACAGATGCTTATCAATGAGAATACCTAGATAAGGGTAGGTGTTAGCAGTTTCTATCCTGGTCTTCTCAATAAAAGGAGATTTGCATTTTTGGGCTTTCTTGCCAATATTCATAACAAAAGTCTTGGACTTATTAACTTTAAGTCCAAGAGAAAGCATGAATTGGCAGTATTTATCTAGTTGAATCTGTAGTTGGTTAGGTGTCCTTGCTAGGATGACAGAATCGTCTGCATATAATAATGCAGGGATTGGGCGGGTGTTTTTGCAGGGGAGATCTTTACTATCAACTAGCACCGCTTGCTCCAGTCCATTAGTGTAGATGTTAAATAAGAATGGAGCAAGGACGCAACCCTGCCTAACGCCTTTTGCAATGTTAAAGGATTCAGAAAGCTCCCCTTTGATGCCGTATCTCACACAAGCTTTTGCATCCGAGTATAACTCTCGGAGGAAATTCAGCAGTGCAAGATCTATGCCCAGATTACTCAAGATCGCCCATAGCTTGGAATGAATTATGCAGTCGAATGCGGAACTCAAGTCCACATAGACTAGGTAAAGATTACCGCCTTTGGCCCAGACGTATTTACCCATAAGCAGAGTCAGGTTTAAGGCCTGTTCTACAGTGCCCAGACCCTCCTGGAAACCAAACTGTAAGTCGGTTAAGATCTTATTCTCTGTGGCCCAGTCCCGTAGTCGCTCCAGAATTAATCTGCCAGCGACCTTGCCCAGAGAATCCAAGAGGGAGATGGGCTTGTAGCAGGCTGGGTTGTCCCGTTCTCCCTTTTTAAATATGGGTAGGAGCACAGAAGTGGACCAAGAATCAATAAGGCCGATCTGAGTCACTGCGGACATGACCTGCGTAACAATTGGGGACCATAGGTCTATGTTGCTAACAAAGATGTCTAAGGGGACACCATCAGGACCGGGCGCTTTACCGGTCTTTGAGGAGGTCAGCGCCGCGGTCACCTCCACTATATCGAAGTGGAGGTCAATAGGGTAGATATTGTTACTAGTGACAGCTGCGGCCTCTAGTCTAGGAGCCTCAGTTGTCAAGGTGGGGTCCCCGAAGATCTGCGAGTAGTGTGCTACCCATTTATCAGCGGGTACTGCCACGTCAAGATGCCGTACAGCAGTTGCATCAGCTAGGAAAGGGGCCTTAACTGTTCTCCAAAACAGGGTACAGTCCTTGCTTAGTGTGCTCTGGTGTAGTTGGGCCCAGAGATTGTTTTTTATTTCCCGTTTACGGGATTTTTGTGCCATCTTATAGTTTTTTCTTAAAGACGCAATTAGGGGCTGGTCCCTGACTTGATTGTGTAGAGCGTTTTATAGTGCACGCTGGGCTTTACGGCAATGGGAATCAAACCACCCACTGGAATCCTTATCGTTATCGTGAGTCTTATGTTGGCGAGTAAGCTCTTGTCTGATGGCTTCTAAGATTTTAACAAAGCTAGAGAGGATCAGCTGAGGGGATGATGACATCTCCAAACAGTGATAGATTAAGGGAAGGGTTTTTTGGATGATCTTGCTAGTGGCCTCTGAGGGATTGATCATCGACCATTTGAGAGTATAGCCATTAATTTTACTCATCTCCAGGGAATGCTGCGTTAAGAGGCTTGTTTTTGGACAGGCTGAGGATGGGGTATTTAATACTATAGTGGTGCTGTTTGAGTAGTGATCGCTTGAGGGATCGGTACCAGTTGTAAAGTGTTTCAATCGGTTGTTTAAAGATTGGGAACATAAGATAAAATCAATAATTGTGCTAAATCCTCTACCGTGAAAAGTCGTCTTGAACTCAACAGCAGGACTCACTAAAATGTTCGCGAATTCAAGTTCTTGAGCAAAAATACAGTTATTTAAAGCGTCACCAACACCACTGTGGGCGAAGTGGGCCAGGGGGGCGTCGTGCTCGTCTTGGAGCCCACAAATACCTTTGTTATAGTTGTTACACAAATAAACATTGAAATCCCCACCCCACACAACATGGCATTGTAGCTGTTGGTTCTTGGCTTTCTGATCTTGTAAATATAAAGTGATTTCCAACAAAGATTTTACACAGTCACCAGGCGTGGAATTATTGTACATATTGATGAAATAATAACAAGAACTATTGTCTGGAACTAATTTGAGAATTTGAAAGATTGGAAAGACCAACGGGACTTCCGTGGTCGTAAAAGGAATTAAGTTGGAAATGTAAATGGCTAAGCCACCCTTGGGTCTTCCATGAGTGGACGGTATGGCCGGAAGATGGAATGTTTTGAAGCCCTGGATGTGAATAGGATCAATTGCCCAGGTTTCTTGAAGGCAGATTAGCTTATATTTATTGGTCACTTCTAGCCAGGACTGGAGATGGATTTTGGATCTAAGGCCAGCTACGTTCCAGTATATGACTGGAAGATCCTGGGTTGATGAAAAAATAGGGTTTGAAAACTGAGGTTCAGCAGAGGAGTGTGGGGGTTGGGACAAGGACTGAGTGGTTGGGACGGAAAGGGAGAGGGTAGGTTTTGGATCACAGAGTTGAAGAATAATAGGTTGTTGGCTCAGAGGTGAGTCAACTGGGGTAGCTGACAAAGTGTGACACAAATCCTGGTGAGTAGAAGTTGACGGCTTTTGGGTCAAGGGTTGCTGGGGAGGACAAGACTCGGGCTGGGTACCAGACAGGGGTGGCAAAATAGAGCCGACCGCCCGAGTGCTCTTACAGGAGTGTTTGGGGTTGGGCGGAACATTGTTGGGGCCACTGTCTGAGATGGGTAGAGTTGGTGGTCAGTCCACCATATCCAAACAGTCATATCTATTGGATAATGGTGGGCCTCTCCAGTTGTTAAAGTTGTTAAAGTGGCCTGGTGGTGGATTGCTAAAACCGTACCCAGACCACTGGTCTTGATCTCTAATCCCACCCCAGTTCCCTACCCTCGACCAGGACCACGGAGGACCAGCGTTACGTCGTGTAGTCGGGGGATAGAAGTACGACAGATTGTGAGTGGCTATCCCTTCAGTAGAGGTATGATCACCCCAGGAGCAGATATGCTCGACTGTATTGGGATCTGCAAAGTTTACTATAACGCAGTCGCCCTGGATGTTTTTCGGTTCGTTGCCTAGCCAAGGCACTCTGCGCACTGTAGTAACTCTGTTGTCCATAAAGATTGGAAGAGGTATGTTGCTGGACAACCAGTATATTACTTTGTTTTTTAAAGACCATACCGGTTCGTCTTGGTTTGGGGAGAGCTCCGGAACACCAGTCATTATTACTACATATGGAGAAGCCTCGGGTGGGAGATGAATAGGGGGAGTCCTTCTCTTATGGTTTTTCGGAATGGTATTGAATCCAGTAGAGTTTTTGGGATGGGTGGGGGCAGGAGTGGGGACTGCGGTGGTAGAAAGGGAAGAAAGAGGATTTAAATGGGTAGATGATGTTGGGTTGGGATTGTTTGCAGAATGTGACGGTAAGGGATTAGTGGATTTGGGAGGTGGTTGCGGCTTGTTTGTAGGTGCTAAAGAATGTTTTTGAGTAGGCTTCTCTGGGGCTTTTTGTTTGTTGGTGTTGGGATTCTGCGCAGAGGTTACAGGCTTTGATGTTTTTACGTTTAAAGTAGTGGGCCTACCTTGCGCCAAGTTGGAATCCTTCTTGTTTCCCTTACTTTGGTTTAGTCCTAGAGACAGTTGAGTTAGTTGGGACTGAACCAAGTGTAGAGCCTTTTCCATTGGTTCCAAGTGGGATTTAAATAAATCTCCAATTCTGGTAAGCAGTAAGCTATCGTTGCTACATGTGTTAGTTGTAAGGTTACCATTTTCCATGTCTCCTCCACTGTCATAGCTACTGGAGCTAGTACAGCTGATATTCGGGTTAACAGAGATAGGATCCACTGCTTGTGCACTTGACAGTGAAGGAGAATGGTGGGGGTTGAAGGGTTAAAGATTTGCGGGGGAGGATCAGAGACAGAAGGAGTTGCAAGGATAGTTGTAGAAGAAGGAATGGTGGAGTGGTGGGACTTAGTAGTTGCCTTCTTCTTCAATTTTTTGGGAATTGCTCCTTCTCGTATACCCCTGGCTATTGGGGAGGAGGGGGGATTATCTGGTTGGGTAACAAAAATAACTGGAGATTTTTCAAGAGAGAAATGGGATTCGGAAAGATCTAGGGATGCAGATAGGTCCACTGTGCGGGGGACGGTGTGCATTTCTGCATGTGCTGTCACTGGAGGGGGCAGATCAACAGGACGAAGGTTTTTTTTTGCAGTGGCCAGTAAGCCCATTGAAGAGCGTCTGTCAATCATCAGGTCCTGTGAGATCCTCCGGTCCAATAGAATGATACCCTGCTCAATGGCATCGTTAGCTTTCGTTATAAATTGGTCTATTGGCCCAATGACCTCAGCTGCAGATTGAGCCTGCTTTTTAACAGTATTCCTGGTGGTTCTCGGACACATTGTACCATAAGAATCGTAACAGTAGTAAGGTACAATGAAACTTCTAAGGCCAAATAGCAAAAACTGGCGGGACCTAAATAGATGTTTTGTCAGTGGCAAAATATAAAAGCAAACTGAAAATAGGGTGGCCCAGTCCAGTCCTGCCCAGTCTTGAACGGGCTTAAACGGGCCCGCCCTTGGCCCGGGCTTCGCCCCGCGTGCGTCCCGCGGTGCGTTTGGGTCTGTTCAATTTATGGTGAGCTAGTTAGGGGGCGTGGCCGCCGGGGGAAGAGGCACCAGCTGTTAGGTGTAGAGGCTGCTGGTCCTCGCAGTCCCCCGGTGGAGCCAACAGGTAGCCTCAAGGTCTAGTGCACGCTGGGAGCGTGCAGGCTGTCCGCCGATTGCGGAGAAGCTCCCACCAGCGGCGCGACCTTTCCTGTGCAGATTAGGTGTTGCAAAGCGCCCTCCGAGTTCAGCGTTCAGGTATCCTCCTTGTTGGCAAGTAGAGTTTAAGCAAATGAGCGGCACCCGCGAAGCGGGTGTCGCGAAAAGTAAAGAGGCAAATGGGGGGGCGTGGCCGCCGGGGGAAGAGGCACCAGCTGTTAGGTGTAGAGGCTGCTGGTCCTCGCAGTCCCCCGGTGGAGCCAACAGGTAGCCTCAAGGTCTAGTGCACGCTGGGAGCGTGCAGGCTGTCCGCCGATTGCGGAGAAGCTCCCACCAGCGGCGCGACCTTTCCTGTGCAGATTAGGTGTTGCAAAGCGCCCTCCCAGTTCAGCGTTCAGGTATCCTCCTTGTTGGCAAGTAGAGTTTAAGCAAATGAGCGGCACCCGCGAAGCGGGTGTCGCGAAAAGTAAATAGGCAAATGGGGGGGCGTGGCCGCTGGGGGAAGAGGCACCAGCTGTTAGGTGTAGAGGCTGTTGGTCCTCGCAGTCCCCCGGTGGAGCCAACAGGTAGCCTCAAGGTCTAGTGCACGCTGGGAGCGTGCAGGCTGTCCGCCGATTGCGGAGAAGCTCCCACCAGCGGCGCAACCTTTCCTGTGCAGATTAGGTGTTGCAAAGCGCCCTCCCAGTTCAGCGTTCAGGTATCCTCCTTGTTGGCAAGTAGAGTTTAAGCAAATGAGCGGCACCCGCGAAGCGGGTGTCGCGAAAAGTAAATAGGCAAATGGGGGGGCGTGGCCGCCGGGGGAAGAGGCACCAGCTGTTAGGTGTAGAGGCTGCTGGTCCTCGCAGTCCCCCGGTGGAGCCAACAGGTAGCCTCAAGGTCTAGTGCACGCTGGGAGCGTGCAGGCTGTCCGCCGATTGCGGAGAAGCTCCCACCAGCGGCGCGACCTTTCCTGTGCAGATTAGGTGTTGCAAAGCGCCCTCCCAGTTCAGCGTTCAGGTATCCTCCTTGTTGGCAAGTAGAGTTTAAGCAAATGAGCGGCACCCGCGAAGCGGGTGTCGCGAAAAGTAAATAGGCAAATGGGGGGGCGTGGCCGCCGGGGGAAGAGGCACCAGCTGTTAGGTGTAGAGGCTGCTGGTCCTCGCAGTCCCCCGGTGGAGCCAACAGGTAGCCTCAAGGTCTAGTGCACGCTGGGAGCGTGCAGGCTGTCCGCCGATTGCGGAGAAGCTCCCACCAGCGGCGCGACCTTTCCTGTGCAGATTAGGTGTTGCAAAGCGCCCTCCCAGTTCAGCGTTCAGGTATCCTCCTTGTTGGCAAGTAGAGTTTAAGCAAATGAGCGGCACCCGCGAAGCGGGTGTCGCGAAAAGTAAATAGGCAAATGGGGGGGCGTGGCCGCCGGGGGAAGAGGCACCAGCTGTTAGGTGTAGAGGCTGCTGGTCCTCGCAGTCCCCCGGTGGAGCCAACAGGTAGCCTCAAGGTCTAGTGCACGCTGGGAGCGTGCAGGCTGTCCGCCGATTGCGGAGAAGCTCCCACCAGCGGCGCGACCTTTCCTGTGCAGATTAGGTGTTGCAAAGCGCCCTCCCAGTTCAGCGTTCAGGTATCCTCCTTGTTGGCAAGTAGAGTTTAAGCAAATGAGCGGCACCCGCGAAGCGGGTGTCGCGAAAAGTAAATAGGCAAATGGGGGGGCGTGGCCGCCGGGGGAAGAGGCACCAGCTGTTAGGTGTAGAGGCTGCTGGTCCTCGCAGTCCCCCGGTGGAGCCAACAGGTAGCCTCAAGGTCTAGTGCACGCTGGGAGCGTGCAGGCTGTCCGCCGATTGCGGAGAAGCTCCCACCAGCGGCGCAACCTTTCCTGTGCAGATTAGGTGTTGCAAAGCGCCCTCCCAGTTCAGCGTTCAGGTATCCTCCTTGTTGGCAAGTAGAGTTTAAGCAAATGAGCGGCAAATGCGAGTCCTCTTCGGGTCTGTCCGATACGGGAGAATAAACCCCCTGAAAATATTCTGCGAAGCGTTCCACTATTTCCACTGGGTCAGTAACTCTCATAACACTCTGACTTTCAATCACCGGAACCACCCGACTCGCTCTCTCCTTCTTGTCCAGCCATGCAATCAATTTACCTGCCTTATCCCCAACATCATACAAACGCCCCTGCTGCTCTCTACTCATGGATCTGGCAGCGTCAGTGACCAGTGCTTTATAATCACTCTGTTTGAGACTAAGAGCATGAAATTTCTCCTGAGTAACATCATGTTCCAAATCTTCTTCCAACTCGTCTATTTCGGATTCAAGTCGGATTACTTCTTCATGTTTACTCCTCTTGGCACAGGAAATCAACGACAAAGCCTGCCCACGGATAACTGTTTTGAAAGCCTCCCAAAGTGAAACAGCAGAAGACACTGACCCCAAGTTTTCAAGTAAATAGTGCTCTATAGACTTAACCAATGCTGCACGGGTCCTAGGGTTGCGGAGGTACCATGGGTTTATGGGAGCTAACCTCCCTTCTGCTCCAACACCAGTATCCAACACCATGAGTAGCGGGTAGTGATCTGAAATGCCACGAGGCAGATGTCTAACCTCCTTAACCATCATGGCCTGCGCCGCTGGCATCAGTACATAATCAAGCCTAGAGAGGCTGCCATGTGCCCGGAGTGGAAGGTGTATTGTGTCTGCCCAGGGTGTAGCAAGCGCCGACAATCTACTAATCCCAAAGTGTCCATAAGCCTACTCAGCCAAGTCTTTGATCCCGGCAGGTCCCTAGGTGGATAACGATCTTCCCTCCCACAAACAACCGAAATAAAGTCACCACCCACTATCAGGAATCCTTCCGGGAGATTCAGAAATACTTTACCGATATCTTCAAATGTGGACTATTGCAGACTAGGTGGGACATAAACAGACATTAGAAGTATGGTCTCTACCTCCCATCTGCCCACTATTACTGCATAACGTCCCCTGTCATCATAAATCACCTCGTCAATTTCCAAGGGGAGGGAGGCTCTGATCATTACCCCCACCCCGAGACCCGGAGGTGAAGCCTGAATGAGCGACAAGACGATAACCTCGTCTGCTCATGGATGAGCAGGAATTTTCTATAAGGTGTGTCTCTTGTAGCAGGACCACATCTATTGACATTCTCTTGAGTAGTTGGAGAACCACCCCTCTTTTAATTCTGTCCCCGAGACCATTGACATTCCATGACATTAGTCTCAACCCCCTATCCCCCATCGCAATAGTGACCACCACCCCATCCCAGAGAAAGACGCATCACCAGCGGACAATAAGCAAACGATACGGCACCTTGTGTTAAACCAAATCAAACCCCAACACCCAACCCCCGCCCCCCAACCAGAAAACCAAGCATCTACCCCCCTCCCTGCATTCTGCGTCTGACCCATCAGCCACCCCAACTTGCAGTGTGCCTGTCGCCCCATTCACTAACTAGTCTACAGAAAGAAACCCCAGAGGAGGACGAGTCCCTGTCCCTCCCGCCACCTCGTAGAAGCTGCAAAACATATTTATACATACGATATGCGACCCCCAGCAGTACACTATGCAATAGTTCAGTGAACCTAGTCAATATTCCTTATTCTTGCGCCGATCCGCCGTCTTCCGTACCCCCAGAGCGGTCTGCCGGATCTCTTCTCACGGGCAGAGTGTCAAGCCAGTCACTAACCACATCTGGGCGGTCAAAGAAAAAGGCCTTGTCCTCATATTCGACCTGCAACCGTGCAGGGAAGAGCATAGCGTACTTCAAATCCATGTCTCGCATCCGCCTTTTTACTCCTTGAAAGGCCAATTGTTGTTTTTGGACAGATTGAGTGACGTCCGGGTAGAAGCTCACTGTAGTATTTTCAAACTTGACGGGTGCACCCACTCTCGAGGCCTGCAAAATAGCGTCTCTATCGCGGAAGTTGAAAATCCTAGCGATAATAGGACTTGGTGGGGCACCCGGCTTCGGCCTCCCGCCCGGCACTCTGTGCGCCCGTTCCACCGCGAAGAATTTACTCAAGCCTTTGGGGGCAAGATGATTGAGGGCCAGATCTTCCACAAAAAGATCCGTTGCGGTTTCTTCTGATTTTTCAGGAATACCAATAATGCGTATGTTATTCCGCCTTGCACGCCTTTCGGAATCCTTCAATCGGCGGGCAAACTGTTCGTTGGCAGTTTGCAAATTACGGACCTCCGTTTGCAAGTCAGAAACGTCGGTAGTGAGACTGGCTGTGGCCAAATCTAGGGATTTTACCTTCTCGTTCGTTTTGTAGAGGTCCGCCCTGATTAAGGTGACATTCACAGCCACGGTATCCAACTTTAAAGCCAGAGCCTCGTATTGTTGTCCGATTGAAGTTTTCATGCCAGCAATGGCGCCCATGACGACTTGGAGGCTCAATTCCTGTGGGTCTTCAAAAGTGACATTCGCCCCTCCGGTAGTTTTAGGGATGGTACCGGGTGATCCCCTCGGCTGGGTGAATCGTTCGATACTATCCGCCTGCGTCACACTGCCCCTGCCGGTGATCTTGGTCTTCCGCCGGTCTCCGTCTTGCTTGCCCGCCATATTGGGTTCTGTGCCCCGGAGGGCCCTGTGCGACCTGGTGTCAATATCCGCACTTCGTAGCCCACTAGAATTCAAATGTTCAGGTTGAGAAAGGGTTTCTCCCGGTCCGCACCAAGTACTTGCGGTAGATACACTGCAGAGTGAAGCGCCCAGCGGAGGCGGATGATCAATCTGTCGATAACACCCTCGCTCACCAGTGAGGTCTCAAAAACGAAACCGAAAGTTGACCAGGGGCATCGATCCCACTGCAGCTAACCGTTGTTCTTCAACTACTGCCTGGGTATTGGTGCCACTTGAGCTCCATGCCCTTCCACCCCTGTGGGCCAGAAAGTTGCGATCGGTGTAATTCATTTTCCCAATGTCCAAATCGATTTTGGAAAGCAGCTAGTGCCTCTGCCGGGTCTGCATTTCAATATTCCATCCGAATAATCCAGATTCGTTTCAGTATATATGTAGGAGGCAGCGAGGGTCTCGGGAGCTCTTAGCTCACGCGGCCATCTCGGATGCTCGCGAAGCTTTTCCCCATGTACCAATCTTAACTGAAGACATTAACCCTCCAACGCATTCAGGTGAAATTGTGTACGTGGCAGCCCAACAGCTGTGTTAATTAAACACAGCTCATCATTACATACCCCTCTTTGCTCGCTGACTCGCAGCTTGGTACACTGTATGAATCTACTCTTAACAGTTGACCTCTCACAAAAAGATATATGCTTTAATAATTCCAAAAATCCGATAATGTAACCAGCCATCCTCCAAACTCCCAATCTGAGATAACATTCAAAACAATCCTGGGTGGTGCGCTGCAAACTGCTATACTTTAGAGTACAGTCCTCGTTTCTAGCGTCTCAGGGGCTCCCCATGCGCAGGCAACATACAATAAAGTTGGGGCAAACTTCAAATGTTAACTCAGCAATATTTCACAAATCAGCAATAAAATATACGTTTCAGTCGTACCGGTTCCCTCATGTATTTCAGTGTTCAACACAGTATTGAGAAAATACTGTGGATTAGTAACAGCGTGCATCCCAGGTGTCTACGCGTCTAGCAACAGCATTCCCCCACAAATACACCCCAATACCTCAATTTATAGTCCATACAAATACAGGAGCTTGCAGCGTTTATGCAATCAAGTACGCCGTCTGCTGGTTGACATCTACTTTTCCTACTGAATCCTGCGAATTCTGTAGGCCATATATCTGTTCGTCATCACTAGACATGTCTCATTGATGCATTCTCTTCATCGGGGAACCCCTGATCTCTGCAACTGCCTGCATGGTGTCTTGCTGTCAGCTCAGGATCAGCTCCGAGCGTGGACCCACAAGTGGCAAAGGCGGTGTCATTATTCTCGTATAACGTTACTCTCTCCACCAGTTGCGAAAAGGGCCTTTCAGTTTCGGTAGCCTTGTTGTTGTGGCCATGTCCCGAGGCCCCACATTGGTGAAGGTTTCCAGCCAGTCCTCCGCCTGATGCTGATAAGGCTGGCCCGCTATTAGCACGTATTCTCAGAGATTACCCCCCACATCCCCTGATCCATGAGATAACCACTAGCGCTGGGGATACCCTGAATATACAATGGGATATAAATGTAGCATTTTGTGAATATTGCCAAGACTTGTAACAGTTCCCCCCCCCCCCACCATTGGTGGAAGACCCCTTGATGCCATTTTGAACAGGCGCACAGTTCCCACAATTTGAAAAAACAGCGCAAGACGCTCTATCTGGCACTATCACAAGGTCTGAAATCAAGGCAGCCATCAGGAGCCTCCCTCAAAACAAGGACCCAGGTCTGGACGGCCTCCCGTCCGAATTCAATGCCACGTTTGCGGATACTCTTGTGCCACAACTAGAGAAACTGTGTAATGCTGCGCTGTTCTCGGGGTCATTGCCACCCACCATGAGACAGGCACTCTTAATGTCTCTCTCCAAACCAGCACGCCAGGCAATGTATCTTTCAGAGTTCCCCCCAACTATCTCTAATCACTACAGACTACAATCTATTCAGTAAAGTACTGGCTGGCTGCCTACTTCCATATTTACACAACCTAATCCAACCAGATCAATGTGGGTTTGTACCAGTGCAGTGCACTTCACTTAACATCAGCAGGTTTTACCATGTTATGACTGCAACCCCCAAGGAGAGAGCCCACGCAGGTTGTATCACCTTGGATCTGAGACAGGCATTCAATATGCTCATATTGGACTACATATTCCCTGCACTTGAACTACTTGGCATCCCGCCGGGTTATTTAATGTGGGTCAGGCTCCTGTACAAGGACCCCAGGGCAAGGGCCCGTACAGGGCGACATATCTCGGAGGAGTACCCGGTTTGAAAAGGCACACGGCAGGGTTGCACACTGTCTCCTCTGTTGTTTGTGCTGGCCCTGGAGCCTTAGCCCTTAGGGTACGGTTATCGGCTGTACAACCGGCCATACGTATCGGCCAAACAACACACATTATCTCCGCATACACGGATGACATCATTCTGTATGCTTAAGACCTCACCTCTCTATCACTGGCCACAGGCATTTTTTATGCTTTTGCGTTGCTTTCGGGCATCAGAATTAATGTCAGTATGTATTATGCCTTTTTTCCCGGCAAGTGGATTGCCCAGAGACGGTTCAGTTTGGCCCTCATTCTTTAAAAGTCGCAGCACATACTTTAAAATATCTGGGTATACAGATTTATCGCTCAACACCAAACCTCATTGACGTTAACCTAGGTAAGGCTATGCACTCGCTACACTCACATGTAACCTTCTGGTCCTCCCTACTGCTATCATAGATGTGCCGAGTGGCAATTTCGAAAATGGTAGCCCTCCCCTTGCTACTGTATTTCTTAACCAATTTGCCGGTTGTGATCCCGACCCTGCTGCTTAACTATGAACATCACTCTTTCTTTTTTGATTTGGGGAAGTGGCCACCGCAGAGTAGGACTGAATAAGCTGCAACTGGACACTGATAAAGGGGACTAGGTTACAGTGGCTCTCAGATTGGCTGTCAGGGCGTAACTTACATTAAATTAAATTATTCACCTGCCAATGTGGATCGCGGACGGGTTCATACTCTGATCCTACCAGAGGTTAAGATTCCGACCGATGCTCGCTGCTTTTACGCACAGCTCTCATTTATTAGAAATAATCCACACACTACACACGTGGCTGCCTCCCTTACTCTGACACCATACCACTACTTGGGATCCTGACCCCAAATGGCCTCCTCACTAAACTGAGACTGCTCCCCTGGGCTGAAGGCGGTTTAGCTAGAGTGGGAGACCTATTTCACAACAGCACATTTATGGAACACGACAATTTTGTCTGGAGCAAAGGAGTCACGGATGCATTAGATTTACTACATGCCACACTTCTGCAATATGTAAAGAAACATTCGTCCCCCCACAGGGAGAAACCTCCCCACCATGAAATGGTCTTCATAACGTACCTGATAGTGAATGGCCGACACCTCACCAACTGGCTTTACAGAGGCATAACTAACCAAACTAGAATTTCACAGAATGTTTTAAGCAACAAATGCACCGAAGACTTGGGTACAGACATGATGTATGGGGACTGGAGCAGGTCCTTGGCATACCCTTTGAGAATCCCACGGAATGCCAAATTCAACTTCATTCAATACATTTTTTTGCAGAGGGCATATCTCACCCTGCACCTTCTGCAGCGTATCTTCCCAGCCACACAGCACTGCTGTCCTAGATGTAAAATATAAGATGCTAACCTGCTATGTATGTTATGTCAATGCACCGTGATTATGTCTTACTGGTTAGAATTGTTATCACTGATATCAGCTATGGTTGGTGTCCCCATTCCGCGTACTCCTGCAGTATTCCTTTTGGGATTGATGCGGCTCCATAAGGCGCAGAAAGAACAACTTCGGTTTATAGACTTGCCCCTACTCCTGACTAAGCAATCCATTACGATGAGGTGGAGGTCGGCTGGTCCCCCACAGCTTCATGGCTGGCATGGGGTAGTGGTGTAATGAAGCGGGTCAGAGAGTGCTGCTATCCGCCTGGAGGAAGACCTGGGTTTGTGAACAAAAAATATCTCTTTAGACTGTGTCAGTATCCTGGAGTCGTTGAAGGCTCTGGCCCCACTGCCATTGCATGTAGCTCTAAATTAGCACCTGTCTTATTATATACAGCATCGCCGTACGATCCCCTCCCCACTCGCCACCCCGCTCCCGCCTCCCGCCTCCCAGCTGCTCCTCCCTCGCTACGCCCTCGCCACTATCTACTTATGACAGATGCATTTACGCGCAGCGGGCGCGCCCTAAGCGCGCCGAAGGCGCGCCAAAGGTAAGCCCGTCTACGTCCATCCGCGCCTTGACCGCGCCTAGCGGAAGACCCCCTGGCCCCCGCAAAAACCACTCCACCCGCCTAACGTACGATGTCGCAACCCTCTCTGCACTTAACACCGGCCGACTACCCGACTGCCACCGAGCCGCCCCAGGACGCACCCATGGACCCTTCACCTGCCAATCCTGCAAGTTCTGCTGCATCAGGACCCACACTGCAACCACTACCGCCAAACAGAGCCCAAACAACAACCACCTAAAGTGGATCCTGCTCAACATGCGCTCGGTCCCCAAACACGCCACTGAACTATGGAACCTACTCAACACCACATCACCGGACGTTGCCTTTCTTACAGAAACCTGGATGAACGCCTCATCAGCGGCCGACATCTCCGTAGCCATCCCGGACGGATACAAGATCATCCGAAAGGACCGCATCAACCAAACAGGAGGAGGTATCGCCATCGTTCACAAGAACACCATCCGCATCACGACCAGCTCCGACGACACCCTCACAGCTGCCGAACACCTTCACTTCCAGATACACACCAACCCCAAGACCACACTTAGAGGCACCCTCATCTACAGACCACCAGGACCCCGCACACAATTCAGCGAAGACATCACCGACTTTATCAGCCCACACGCCCTCCCCTCCGAGGACTACATTCTCCTAGGGGACCTCAACTTCCACCTGTAGAAGAACAACGACAGCAACACCACCACCCTTCTGGACAACCTCGCTAATCTCGGACTCAAACAACTGCTAAACACCCCCACCCACCACGCTGGACACACGCTGGACCCAATCGTCTCCTCCAGCAAGCACGTTTCCTTCAACCACGCCACAGGACTCCACTGGACAGACCACAGCTGCGTCCACTTCAACTTTAGAAAGACCACGACCCACCACCACCCACAACAAGTCCCCCGCAGAAACTGGAACACAATTACCACCGACCAACTCACCACATCGCTAAACCAAAACCCTCCCGCCAAATCATCGGACCCAAATCAAGCAGCCGTCAATCTCGCACAATGGATCACCCACTGCGCTGACGAATTAGCACCCCTGAAAAACCATCACAACAACAAAGGTAGCAAAAAAGCCTCCTTGTTCAATGACGACCTCAAGAACTCCAAAAAGAACTGCCGCACCCTCGAGAAAACGTGGCGAAAAAACCCAACCACAGACAACATGACCGCCCTCAAGGACGCCACCCGCAAAGACCACCAGCTGATCCGATCCTCCAAGAAATCAGCATTCCAGGATCGAATCGACAACAACGCCCACAACAGCAAGGAACTCTACAGCATCGTCAAAGAGTTTACCAATCCCAGCGCCGTCTCCAGCGACATCACTCCCTCTCAAGACCTCTGCGACTCACAAGCATCATTCTTCCACAGCAAAATCGCTGACATACATAACATCTTCAGCGACCAGTCCACCCCCCTTACTACCGAACTGAAGCCCCCCACCACCACCCTTTGCACCTGGAACCCGATCAGCACCGAAGACACCATCCGCTTGATGAACTCCATACACTCCGGATCACCAACCGACCCATGCCCCCACCACATCTTCAACAAGGCTGACTCCATCATAGCACCCCATCTCGGGGATATCATCAACTGCTCCCTCAACACCGCCACCTTCCAGGAAAGCTGGAAACATGCCGAACTCAGTGCCCTACTAAAGAAACCTACAGCAGACCCCACTGAACTTAAGAACTACCGCACCATCTCGCTCCTCTCTTTCCCTGCCAAAGTCATAGAGAAGACCGTCAACAGTCAGCTCGCTGCCTTCCTCGAGTCCAACGGCTCCCTCGACCCCTCTCAGTCTGCCTTCCGAGCCAAACACAGCACCGAGACCGCCCTCATCGCAGCCACAGACGACATCAGAACACTACTCGACAACGGGGAAACAGCTGCCCTCATCCTCCTGGACCTCTCTGCAGCGTTTGACACGGTCTGTCATAGCACCCTAGTACAACCCCTCAGTAACGCCGGGATACAAGGAAAAGCATTGGATTGGATCATCTCTTTCCTCGCCGGAAGAACCCAAAGAGTCCGCCTCCCCCCTTTCAGGTCAGAGGCCACCGAAGTCACTGGCTCCCCCGTAAACAAGAGAATAATGTTCCGTCTCCTCAGCCACGCACACAAGGTTCTCTACGACCTAGGACCTAAATACCTCAACTCGCGCCTGACCTTCTACACCCCCACCCAGCAACTCCGATCTTCCAATCAAGCCCTCGCCGCGATTCCACGCTTCTGAAGAACTACCATGGGAGGAAGGATCTTTCTCCTACTTAGCGGCCAAAACCTGGAATTCTCTCCCCACCCACCTCCGCCTCACACAGAAACAACTCTCCTTCAGAAAACAACTCAAAACTTGGCTGTTTGATAAGTAGCGAACACCCCCTCCTCAAGCGCCTTGAGACCCTCTGGGTCAGGAGAGCGCTATACAAATTTTAACTTGACTTAACTTGACTTGGATCGGCCATCGATGTGTCTCAAACCCTGCAAAGCCAAGAAACACACAGCCTTATTGGATCTTAGATCCAGCAACAGAAATCCATGCAAAGTAACTGCATATAACTTGCCTTAATGGCGTAAGTTACAACCCTACCATGTCAAACCCAGGGGCGGCCTGTGTACACGGGCAAGATGGGCGTCGCCCTCCCACCCTGTGGGGGACTGTGGGGGACTAACAAAATGCATGATGGAACACTGAGCAGTTAGCAATGCATTTTGCTGGCTGCTTGTGCTCGGTAAACAAACATGTTCAAATGTTGTTTTTTTAAGGGGGTGGTGGAGGATGGCCTTTGTTCTGCACATGCTTTTGGCTGGGCGAAGATTTCTTCGACCTGGAGCCATAAAGCAGGGCAGTGACGACACACTGGAGCGTGCAGCCTGTGTCTCACTGCCAGAATAGCATTTATATTTGGGCGTTATCCCTTTGGCCCAGGGAGGAGTTGGAGGCCCTCCATTAGTTTCAATGGCTGAGGGCGGGACAGTCCGGGCGGCTTTGATTTTGTGGGGGTGTGGCAGTGGCCATTGCCTCTTCCACCAGACCTAGCAACAGTTTGTTGTTTTGCATGTGATTGGTTTGCTGGGGTCTGGGGGAGGAGTCCAAAGACCACCAAATTCCAGTATTTCCCAGTTTTACTTTTGGCTTGCTTCGTCGTGGCTGGCTTGTGCGTGCTATCATTGCTATTGCCATGCTGTGTACTGCAGTCAGGGCACAAGTCCTAAAAAAAGAAGTGGGGGGACGCTCCAAGTTAGGTGGTGTCACCGGAAGTGACGTCACAACAGGAAGTGACGCCACGAAATTTACTGTCTCCGTCTGAAATGCGTGAATACACACAAGATACGTGTAGAAGTATAATACTGCAGTAAGTGGCAGTCACTCAAAACACAAGAACACACTATACACAGGACCCATTCCTCAGATTACACAGTTATTACAGACGGCACTACGGGCATCTGTCGGTGTCCCTGGAAGTGACATGCTCGGCGTGTTGACGGCGCAGCTCCTTGAAGCCTTGGCGCCTCGGCTGTGCTCTGAGAAATGCTGGCAAGGGGATGGCGTGAGGTGGAAGGGGAGATTAGTCTGAGGCTTGGGTGCATTTAGAAGGCTCTCATTCGCGAGCAGGTGCAGACTCAGGCACCCGTTCCATCTTTTGGGCAGGGGGGACGGCGTCCACCCGGTAAAAACACAGTAAAATAAGTGGTGGGACGCCGTCCACCCGCGTGGTACCCCGACTCGAGCCCTGACTGCAGTCCTCCTGGCATTGAGTCGAGACGAGGAGCCTGACGAGGAGCCTTGAGAAGTGAACATCGAGGTCAGGGCAGGTCACGGTAACTACAACACGCGGGTAAGTGAAAGCGATCCCGCCACCACCCACAACAACCTCCTAATTATATTTATAGGGGCTGTTGTGTTTTTAATTTTGTCTCTGCAGCCTGCGTTAATTAATGTACTTGTGTGTTACACTTAACTTTAGTAGTACTCTACTGACTGCGCGACACCTGGGGGATGGGCCACTGCCGGTAGGGGGTGACTTTGATTCGATCCATAGAGCCCGAGGTGGCGAGGCCTTGCCCTGGTGGCGTACGTTGTTTTTGGTTGGCTACTGGGCTTTTGGTTTCGTTTGTGGCACTGGCACTCCGGCAGCAGACAGTTTAAGCAGGGCTTTAAGTAGAATGAAAAAACTGGGGGGTCTCTCAAAGGGGCGTGGCCAGTGTACTTAGGGGCGTGGCTTTAAAACACTTACTCTAAAAATCTGTGCTTAGCATAATGTGATACCCGACTTGTATTTTGCGGTTCCTGTCATTGCATCCAGATATGTGATACAACAAGTAACATCATACCTACAATAAGTCAGGACTATTGGCTTTGTCAATGGTTATTAGTTGCATAGGATAAATAAGCTGTAACTATGGCTTGTTACATATAATATTGAAAAAGTTTCCAATTAAAGCATTGTTGACCCTACCACAATGTTGCTGCTCTTGCTTTTCAGAAAGATAAGGGAAATCCAGAAAGAAAATGACTCTTTAACCGCATCGCTGCTGCGGTTATTTTTGCGCTGTGCGGCTGTTTTCTAAAAACCGCGTTACATGACGAGCTCAGCTCGTCATCAGCATCGAAGTGGTTAAAGGATTTCCCTTCCCCCACAACGCTCACCTGACATGATGTCATGCCGTCACTTCTCCACTAGTGAGTAGTGAGAAGTGAGCAGTGTGGGAAGTGCACAACCATGTGCTTACTGTCTCCAAAAGGGTCTTTATCAGGCTGTTTTGCGCCCTGCACTTTTTTCCAGACTGCAGTGACAGCAAACTGCTGTCACTGCAGTCCGGAAAAAACGGACCGCCTGTACCAGGGCTCAAAACAGAGCCCGATAGAGACCCGTTTCGAGGTCCCCTGAAAAAAGCTGCCGGTGCTCAGACCCCTTGAGACCCGGCCCACTTAAAGTCCTGAGTTTAAGCCTCTGTGGGCCTTTGTGTGCAGTGCAGAGTGCACACCCCCACTTGGTAGGTGGGGGTGGTGGCACTTAGTTTACTAGTGTATGTTACAGACACGCAGGTTCAGGTTTATTTTATTTAATTTTTATTTAATGCATTTTTATGCAGCGCAGACTTTACCCGAAGGTGTCAGAGCGCTGTACAATAGAAGAAGTCGTCGTTCGTGCAGACGCAAGGCTGGTCCCAGGCACTTGCGGAAACACGCAATCCCTGGCTCCCGGTGCTGTTTTCAGACTAAATGCATGCCCGAAAGAGTATGTGCAATCAATGGCCATGACAGCAAGAATAGCGCCCTGAAGACCAGTATCTGGCATGTAAGGGCTGTGACACTGAACCGCTTAAATACGGGGGTGCTTCCAGGAGACTAAAGGACTAACCCTGGGTTGGTAGATGACTGACGTGCTCATCTGGGGCAGGCAATGTCAGTTACCTCTCAGACAAGTGCTTTTGAAAGGGGCACTTGTCTGAGAGGGTTGTTGTTCATGCCAGGCATGCCTGACCCCCGGCTCCCCTGAGCGCAGAACCCACTTCACTTGGCTTCAATTGCTTTCCTGACAGCAAACACCCGAAAATCCAGGGGAAAAGAAATTATACGTGAAGGACAAAGCAATTCTTTAAATCAATAAAATCGGAAATCAACGCAATAGGCGCTCCTGTATTTGACCGTACAGGCCCAGTTTTTGGACGTATGTCCCGGTGTTCTGACACCTTTCTCCCAGGGGTGTTACACAGGCCCACGCAGCCCCTGCAGTGCGGGGGGCCCTGGGCTTCAGGGGCCCGCGGGGCCCCCTCACTCAGCAAAGCTAGCAACCAAGCGTCTTCGTTGCGCGCTTGCCATGGCCTCTTCTTTAATGAAATGGTGCTGTGCGCACGCACTGCCAGCAGGCCTCTTAATTATTGAAATAGTTGGTGCCCATGCGCACGCCCGGGCTCTGGCGTAACAGATGCCACTGCTAACCCAGGACTGGGGCCCACCTCGTGCCGCCCAGATCAGACAGGGGATGAATTTATTGAGGGGCCCCACGCCCCCACATCCAAGGAGTGTGGCTTAGGAGAGGGGGAGGGAGGCTGCCTAGGTTAAGGCAGGCCCAGCCAGGAGCAGCAGGAGCGGTGGCACGTGATCCAAAGGACGCAGTGGGAGGAAGGTATTAAGTTAAGTTTATTTTTAATTTTATTGACATTACTGTGTCGCTCCCCCCTTGCGCCGCCCCACCCCCCAACCCCCCCACCCCCTCTTGCCAGCCGCGACGGGACCCCTGGAACGGAAGGACTCTGAGGCCCAGAGAACTGAAGGATGTAAGGAGAGAAAAAGAGAGACCCCATTTATTTATTATTAACTAAAAACAGGGAGGCAGAAAAAGAATGATGTCACCGGTCACCGCCATGGTCCAAGTCTAGTGCTACGGAGCTCAAGTCAAGTGTAGGTAGCTCTGCGCAGCCCGCATCCGATGCTGACTGCGCGGCTCACATCCGAGTCTGAAGGTGAAGCACCTGCTGTGGCTCTCAGGGCCGGGCCGATGCTGCACGCACAGTGGCGGCTCCGGCGCTGTGAGGCTCAGGTACGGCTCTGCGGCGGGATTCGGGCATGAGCTGTCTGTGTGATATACAGGCCCAGGGCTAGAAGAGGAAGAGAAGGCGCGCTAGGAATAGACACAAAAAATGCCCGAATTAAAAGTTTAAACACTTCAATTCAGCACAGCAACTTCCCCACCCATTCCTTCCTTCTCATTCTTGGGATTGTATTTAGATGTTGTTACAAGATATAAAAGTTGTGTTAAGTGTGCGTATAGTGGACTTCGACAAGTTTATCACACACATTCTATTTTTCTAACCAATTTTCCTAATGCAAACTTTTAAGAAAATTCTTGCAAAATGTGCGTGGTGAAAAGTAAAACAAATCAAGAGTTTGGGAACTCCACAAAACGTGTAGTCCGACTCCCGCTTCTGGAGGAAACCCCTTTTGCACAGGAATTGGGAATACAACGGGACACGGAATATGCCCTAAAGTCGACTCTCAAAATCCTGATAACTGAAAGTGCAACAACAATTACTGAATTGGTAAGACGCTGTAACGCCCTAGGAATACATGTGTACACAGCTGGTGCTACAGGGGATTTACATACCACCTGATAGTTAAGTGGCATAGCAGGGTGCCTTTGGCCCTATTGTGTGAATGCTAATGAGCCCCCAGACCACTGCAGATAGGTGGGAATATCCTTCATTATTCAGGATGCAGTGGGCGCCACAGGCCAATGGCCCTGGTGCCACCGCACCGGCTGCGCCATTGGCAGAATGCTAGCTCATGTGAGAGGCTTATGTCAATCCTGCTCAGACAACCAGCCTCTTTATTCGTGTGGGATAATTCATGTGACATTACATTGCTCACTAGTGCCTGTTTAATTGAAGTGTGTAGTGTAATATCACATGCAACAGTACAGTAAAGTATCACACCTTGGAGAGCAATAGGCCCTACTTATTATCCATGGGGGATATATTTACTCTTACTCTGCCAACTGCTGCCGCCTATACGTAACGAGTAGTTAACAGGTGCAATATACCACACCTAATCTCGCTGCTGAGTGAAGTAGAAACACCTTCATTACTTAGGCACTCTCAACACACAAACATCACAAAGAACACAGGTGACAACTCACGAGTGCTATTTCATTCAAAATAAGCATTTACATCTATGTATTGCCTTTGTTAATGTTTATTCTTTATTTTAGTGTCCCCTCCCACGAGTTCTGTCACCTGCTGCACTGGTGCAGCAGGAGCATTGACACCGATGCTCAGTGTGTGATAGTTCACCCTTATTTATTTATTTTCCAACAAAACAGGAGGTGGGTGTGGTAATTTCAGTTCTTACATTAGGGCACCCAGTGTCCTTGGGAGCCGCATCTCTGTTGTAAGAAGAAGGTACGCTGGGAAAACTGATTACAACTTTCTCCTAACAGAATACACATTAGTGCTGCTGACCTCACGGGAAAGAAATATTCAGAAACATGCATTTTATAACTGAATGTTTTTTATGGGAAAAAGCCGATTTCAAGGCGGTGAAGACAGTGATCGTAAATCGTGCCGCAGACTCTGAATGGCAGCTTCTTCCACTGAACCCCCTGTGCCAATTAAGGAACCAGAGTCTCCGTAGGGAGTAGGGGGGCATTTAACAGGAATTGAGCCTGACAGCTGTGCACGAATCTAAAAACTGCCACTGATAAAACACAGCTCAACAATGGGCGTTTTCACCTCCGCGAAGTGCAATCATTGGCACTGGCGGACTCGAAGGAGGTCCATCATAGATTCATGGATTCGGGATAAGTCGTGAGGGGGTGACACCACGAGTTACCCGCACTGGGTGACACCAACGCTAGTGACACCGCTGATAGGAGGGAAATAGTGAACTGTAGGGTACAGGAGGGCCACACAACCATAGGGTGCAAGAAGGGAGACAGGGCCGAGGGGAGCACAGATAGACAGACAGCCATAACAGGTCCCAGGACCGATCGGTGCAGGACAACAAGAGAACTGAAAGGTCCAGAGGCCCAAAGAAGCTCATGGTGCTGGGAGAGAGAGAGAACCGAAAGTCGCAAGGGCCCCGAGAACCAAAGAGTGCAGGGGCCAAGAGAACTGAAGGGCCCAGTGGTGAGTAGAACCGATGGGTGGAGGGGCCCAGAGAACCGAAGGGTGCACGGGTCGGGGAACTGAAGGGTAGAGGGGTTTAGAAAACTTCAAAGAGAGCAAATGGAACCAAAAGTTGTAGAGGGGGAAAGGTGAAAGCTGCATAGGCCCACTGTACTAAAGGGAGTGGGGCGACAGAGAAAGAGAGGGACTGAAGATCCGAAGGCTCAAGTAAGAGAACTGCAAGATGCAGAGGGAGGGGGTGAGAGAACCCAAGGGCAAGGGTGGAGGGGCCTAGCGTACCAGAGGATGCAAGGAAAGAGAGAGTGAGACGAATGGGCCGTGGGCACAGAGAAACAGAGAGTGCAGGAGGGAGACTGGAATGGAGGCCCCAGGGAGAGAGGCCCAAAGGGTCCCAAGAAGGAAGGCGAAGGGCCCAGGGCTAGGAGAACTGAACGGCCCAGAGACCCAGAGCATCCCATGGTGCAGGAAGAGGTACAAGGACGCTGAGAATAGAAGGTTACAGAGGCCAGGAGAATCCAAGGGTGTAGAGGGGCACAGAGAACTGAAGCATAAAGGGCGAAGAGAAGCGAATAGCGCAGAGAAAAGCACAGGGAGGAAACAGTACAAAAGAGGGCAGAAGGGTAAGGACAATGGAACAAAGGGTGTGCGGAACAAGAGTTCTGAATCATGAAAGGGCACAGAGACTGTTGGTTTGTTTCCAGTTCAAACATGTCTGACTGCCATCCACTTTTCCTCGTCATGACAGACTCACATGGATTCAGTTATCAGCCAGGGGGTAATGCCGAAAACACTCACGCACCTCTGGCGTGGACAGATGCAGATTGTTCAGCATAGGCTAGTGAACTCCGAGCACGAACGAGTGCGCTCTTAACAGCTGCTTGCACACAAGGATCTGAAATGAACCCATTTTTCTGACACTATACTGAGCGGAATGTGTGGAACACAAAATGAAGAAAGGCTGAGATAAATCACCTCCATGACATCTTCAGACCCTGAGAATAAATCCAGATTCGAGCTCAGCTAACCGGTTTTACTGCAGAACAGAGGCGAGCTGCAACTCCAAACACTTGTACACGTTTGCAACTTAAGTAATGTTCTCGCTGCCGGGCTTTGAATGTGCTGTGTAGAGGTTGAGTGCTGTTGGATGGGAACACTGAAAGAAATTGAAATGTACTACAACGAGTTAATCTGCAATTGTAAAGGTTGGTTGGGAGCTGGGTATTGGGAAATTGGCATTTATTGATCAAATCACTGCAAGGTTTGTGGCAAATATTTATTGCTTTTGAGCATCAGTAAAAAGAGTTTACAACTGAGCTGTAAAGTGAGTGTGTGCTTTTAATTGTAAGTGTGTGTATATATATAGCCTTTACTACCCCTGACCAGGTATGGAAGGGACTGTTATGTTAAACAAAATATGCATTAATAGTACACTGTTAGCTCGGAATCTTGCGTACCCCAAACACATGATGCATATAACTTATAAGGGAACGATTTTCAGTATGTGTAGCTGACTTCCTTATGTATTTATATCTGTATTGCTGCACTAAGCACAATACATAGATAGTTCAGTGTGCAACTGACTGTATGTTAGGCTGCATGTCACACACATATTTTACAGCATTTTAGTTTTAGAAACACGGGCACCTATGCTCGGAGCAGTGGGCGGCATGACCTTGGGTATACTGAATAAGCAGCTACCTTTGTTGTTGAGGGATATCGCTTTAAAAATTTATTCAACAAAAGCAGGGACTGTGGGGCGTGTTTAACGACGTCCACGTACAAGCCCCAAAATGACTAGTAAGCAAAGAGAGTACGAAGTTCCTCTGTGTGTGGTTGGTAGAGGACCAAGAGGGGGCAAAGCATAGTGAGTCCAACGGGACCACTCCGTGTTTGCAGGGACAAGGGAGGGTGGATTCCCTTATCATAACTAGGGCTCTGACACACCCAGCAAGCTAGGTGTCATGCTTCATCATATGAGCCTGCCCCTCGTCAGGTCGGCGCTGCAATACCTGACGGGCACCCAAACCGTTGGCTCCTTGTCGGGGATCTTTTGTTCCTGCCGGTGTCGGTGGCAGGGTAGGATTTAAGGCAAGAAGCGTTAACTCGCCGGACCCAACTAGTGTCCTTTTTCATACCGCCGACTCACTGTAGCGAGTATATCTCACATACAGACCAGGTCAACTACCTGGGTTCTGGGTACGTATAATTTTACTTACCTCTTTATTGTAGATAGCGTTTTATTCAATCTTGAAGAAGTGCCCTGATCCATACGACAATAATGGCACGAAACATGTTGATCACTTGAGAGCTGGACATACACTACTAGATACATCATTACTAGTCTTGTGCCCCTCTCACTCTTTTAACTAGGCAGTTTACCACTCCCAATAAAATTGTTTTAGGACTAACACCCACTGCACCCACGGGCAGGAACAAAAGATCCCCGACAAAGAGCCCCGGTTTGGGTGCCCTTCAGGTATTGCAGCACCGACCTGACGAGGGGCAGGCTCATATGATGAAGCATGACACCTAGCTTCTGGATGTGTCAGAGCCCTAGTTACGATAAAGGAATCCCCCCTCCCTTGTCCCTGCACACACGGAGTGGACCCGTTGGACTCACTATGCTTTGCCCCCTCTTGGTCCTCTACCAACCATACATCTCTTTAATAATGTAATAACTGCACTTTCACAATTGCTTTCTTAACCTTCCTGCTTTCTCAAATTTGCTTGAAAATGCACCATTTGTCCACTCTTTTTACACAATTTTCTCGGGTGACAACCCCCGAACCCCATGTAGGTTGTTCGGACTTACTCACTCGCCACAGTGCAGTACAACATTAATTTTACGCCCCATGACTTTCAAATGTCACCAGCGCCACTGGTTACTACTTAAATTTCCCTTGCCAGTTTCAGACTACCTTTAAATGTAGAGAGTTGATGATGCATTCATTGTTCATAAACCACTTGGACACCTGCACCCCGCGAGTGCCACTTTTTGCACACTCTTATGCTCAGGCGGGTCTCAGCATAGGGGCACAATGCACAAAGGCGCAGCCAGAGCTGCGTGGGTGGGTTTTCTGTAGTCCTAAATTTACTGTTTAAGGCATACAAAGGCTCCTCCACAGAGAGGTAGCAGGTACCACCGGAGGGGCTGGAGTTATGCCGAGTGTGACATATAAACTTTGCCAGTGGCGTGTCCGACCATGAGTGTGCAGATAACAAAGTGTATTTGAAAAGCACACTTTCACCCAATTGTATCTTTGCACTGAATAAAAGATGTTTATCATTACCCAACTCAATGGAACTCATTTTATCAACTTCAGAAGGATAAAAGGCCCGCTGGAATTTGAACCTGTGAACACAAGAACACAGGCCACTACAGTGGATGTATTAATCCACTAAGCCACTCGGCTTCAGTTAGTTAAGGGGGCACAGGCATGGACTAGGGTGTAAACAAGGAACCAACAGGGCCATGCACATTTGCGTAGTGGGTCGAAAAGGGGTGGGAAAGGACCAACGCACAATGCACAAAGCCTTACCACTGACACTGCGCATGTGTAGGGTCTGGGGCAGGCGGGCAACTAGAGACAAATTTTGGGGGGCTGATTCTTCCAGCCATATGCAGAATGGCTCCAAGAAGGAGTGAAAACACAACAAAAGCCTCATTAACAAGCAAATGGTCTTTTAAAGACCTGTGAAGTACTCGGGTGCGGCTGCAATTCAAGGGTTGCCAGCCGGCGAAGCTGTCTCAGCCGGGCTGACACACACCGGGGGCAGGGGGTGACTGAAGCAAGGTGAGCCCAATTGGTGCTGCACGCCTGGTCTGGGGACTCACTCAGCCGGGAGCCTGCCAATCTACTCATTCTGGAGATTTTTTGGGCATAGTCCGGAATATTTCTGTGAAAACAAAAAAAACAAATACATCGGTTCAATCTCACCAGTGAAATGTAAACCTCGCAGACGTAATCTATACCTTGTTAATGGAGACCTTCGGGAATATATTGTGGGCGGACATTGTCCGTTCATTGCCGGGGGGGCTGTGTGGGCGTCCAAAGAGGTAGGGGGGAAGTGATTTGATGATGTTGATAATTTTGGAATTAAAAAATTCAGCAAGTTCGTTGCAGCGGGTGGCTGAGGGTTCAACCAGGGGGGGGGGGGCTCCGGTATTTTGAGAAGTTTCCTGGCTATTTGAAGCGTTTCTCGAGAGGAGTTGGTGGATGTTTTTATTTTGTCCTCGAAGTAGTTGATTTGTGCGGTTTTGATTGCTTTTTTGTAGGTGAGAAGAGTAGTTTTGTATTCAGTTTTTCTAGTAAGGTCAAAGTTTTTTCTCCAGTCTCTTTCTGATTTCTTGCAAGCTTTTTTTAGAAGCCGTAATTCGTCAGTGAACCAGGGGGATGTGGCTTTACTCCGTGGATTGCAGGAGATTTTTTTGGGGAGAGTTTTGTCCAGAGTGTCGCCTATCCAAGCTGAGAATCCTGCATCAGCACTGATGGGGTTGGTGTCAAGAGTAGGCGGGGATCTCTCAAGATGTTGTTTCCAGATTTCGACATCTAGTTTTGACCATGATCGTGAGGGCTTGCTAGGAGGGGCCGTGGGGCGAGGAGCGCAAGTAATCTGCCAGTTTAAAGGAATTAGGAGATGGTCGGTCCAGGGGACTGGGATGGGGTCGAGGACAGTGAGATCGTTGATGTTGGAGAAAACCGGGTCCAACAGATGTCCTAGAGTGTGGGTGGGAAGATGGCCTAGTAATTTTAATTGAAGAATTTCGAGGTCTGCGATCAGGTCGGCGGTAGGTTTGGCTTTCTTTTTATCGAAATGGATATTCAGATCGCCCAGGATCAAACATGAAGAGTTGGTAGCGGCCAGAGTGTAAGCTTGCTCCGTAAGGGATTTGCAAAATTGACCGAGTGGTCCTGGGGGGCGGTAGATGAGAAAGCCTGACATAGTTTGGCAAGGGGAGATCTGGATGGAGAACATGACGTTTTCACAGTCAAGGAGGGGACTGCCTTGAAAACGGCATGAGAACTGGTCTTTATGAATTATGGCAATGCCTCCACCTTTTCCCTTAGGGCGGTCCAGACGATGAATGAGGAAGCCTGAGGGAAGGGAGTTGACAATGTCAGGGTCTGAGTCTGAGCCTAGCCAAGTCCATCCGATGCACACACCTCTTTTGAGGTTTACAAAAATGAACTCAGACCCCCTACTATTCCAGCAATATCTCCTAGGATTCCACGTCTAAAACGCTTTTGTCCGATTCCATCACATATTTGTCCTTTCTTTATATAAAGCGCTTGCCTTGGTCACAACAGGGTCTGGTAGGCAGTAAATGAAACTACAAATAAAAATAGTAAGGAACGGTATCTGGCCTGGGCCCTTTCTCGTTCTGCATTAGCGACTCCGAGTGCGAGAGAACCTGTTTTTTGCTTTGCATCTGTTGCTTTCAGTTTGGTTTTCCTATTTGAATCAGATAATGTTTATTGAAAGCACTGACAACAATAAACAGGTACACTACGTGGTGTACTGGTGAACATGATAGAAAACGTGGCCATGTCATGCTGAAGTCAAATCAAAATATACTAGAGTTCTGGGTGGTAGCGCAAAGTGGTAGGTGGTGAGTCGGGCCGCCAGGGAGGGGCCCCTTCCATGTGCTTCGCAGGGGGGCCCCCTCAAGTTTCATTACGCCACTGCTTTCTCTATCCAAAGTAAGCATATGTTCCGGTTTTGCACTAGAAATGCTGCAAATAAACCAGACACTCTATTATGTCGTTAATCTTATAGCGCCTTCGAAAGGTAAGTATCTCTTTTCCCGAAACAAGCTCTCCATTCTGCCAACGTCATTCGAAAAGAAGGGTTTACCGTTTGCTGCCACATGTATTTAACATGTCACATGCCACACCACATGCCTGAGTTTTGTGGCATGTACTATTTTAAAAGCGGCCTGTAGTGACCTGCAAATTGGGTGTGACTAAAAAACAAACAGCACTAAACCATACCTGACATTCCGTAGTCACGGCCATGTTTTTATGTCCTAAATGGACCTTTACCACGGATCATAACATTTGCATTGAATGAATGTTATCTGTGAGTGCCTGTGTAATGAGTCTCACTAATAGTATATTCGCCAATTCGTCATATTTATGAACAAACATCTCTGCTTCTGTGTTATTGTAGAAATAGGCCTGATTATACAAGTTGCATACATAGTACTGGGTTAAGGATAAAATCACATGTGAAGCGGCCATGTTGCAGTAGCATGCAGTAGACTGCCATTACTAGTAAACTCCTGTGCGGTTTTATTGCATACACATACCCTCTGCTCTAAGCGAGGGGTGAAGACATGTGGGGGCCTGGTGTGTAGTTGATAGAAGTCTGGGAGAGAAAGGGAAGCTTCCTTCAAGCAGTAACAAGTTTAGTGAAGCTTGGCTGCTGCCGCCAAAGTGTCATGCATGAATCTCCATCTGGTTTACCAACGAAAAATCTCATATTTGGCTCTTCCCTACCCATTAACACTGGCTTGGGAATGAATGTGTGACTCCTGGGTGCCATCAGAAGCTCTGCCGCTGTACCAGCAGCCAGTGCTTAATTTGTAAAATATGAAGTGCAGGTGCTCCAATCTTTGTCGGAGTCCACACCTACTTTTTTCTGGCTCCACCCACTTCCTCCACTGGCTCCACCCACTTCCTCTATTAGCTCCACCAACATCCTCAAATGGAACTGCAAAACAGTCAAACTAATTTCAGCAAGGGAGCTTTCCTTCCTCATAGGAAGGTTTTGATAGGAGGTTCCCCTGCCCAGTGAACATTTTGAAAAAGATGAAATCAAAATTGCATTTAAAGCACAATTTTTGGAAACAAATTTGCTAAAATCACTAATGCATTGAAAAGGGACAATTCCAGTGCTCTATGTGAAATGTCTGATACTCCTATGTTTCTCTCGTCTTCATTGCTTGATTTTGCTCTCCAGAAAGTTTCATTCATAGTTGTTCAAATGCCACTCATAATTACACTAAATTGACTGAAATTATGAAAATGGCACTCATAGGAATCTGAAACATTGGCTGCTATGCAGCAGGGGTAATTGTTACTGGGCGAAGGGTGTGCACTGCAACGAGAGCAGGATTTCACTACCTGGCAAATGAAACACAGGCCTATAAGAGAGAGGGGTGGCCTTTTAATAAGTAGCATTGGCATACACAGAAGTATAATAAAGCTGTTAGAGCAGTATTTCCGCCCAATGATAATATGATGTTCTAAAATAAACAATTGGAGGAAGGAACAATAGGCAAACACCTGAATAGTGTAAACATTGGAATATTGTAGATCTATACAAGTTGTTACTAGTCATCAGCATTCAATTGTCCTAAAAGGAGCTCCCCGTATTCCAGTACATGGAATTTCATTGTATTAAGTGCAAGCTGGGTCAGGATTGGAAGAAAAACATTGAACCACATATACAGAAGATTTTAAATGCCACAGTGTAAAAAAAAGGGCTCTATGGAAATTTGAGGCAGCAGAACCGCTGGGCTTGTGGGAATTTGATATACGTTTTAGTAGATTTACCTTAGATTTACCTTATGCCCTCTTTCAACTTTCAGCTTCAAAGTGCCTGAGCCAGACACAAAGCAATACACACAGACAACATTCACACAGCCATCTGTACACACTGCTGTGTGTGCGGGAGAGAAACCTACCCATATTTGTACACGTGTTCCTCCTCTTTGCATCCCCGCCCCGGCGCACCTCTCGGCCCTTTCCCTCATGGAGACTGAGTCAATCATTTTGGCTTCGGCAGCATATAACTCAGGTATAGCTTTGACAACAAGAGCGCAAGCTTCCCTAATGCAAAGAACAGTTACACAACAAGACTCAGAGAACGCGGTGACAGCAGTGCAAGATTCCCAAAATTCAATTACAACCAGCTGTGGCCTGCCCCAACTGCCATATGCTGCCATCACCTTATGTCCCTACCAATACACCACTCAAGCCCATACTCTCTGACATGGGCAGACACACTTTTAGCGAGGTGGATATACTTTGCCCTATTCTATACTTGATAAGACTAAGACGCACCCCAGAACTCCATAGCTATGCGACGGTCCTTTCTGAGCTAATTACCCTTGATAACAACAAAGGTGTTAAGTGGCTTAAAGATCTAAAGGAATTACTGACCAAGCTGGGCTTAGCCAAAGCTTGGGCCAAGCAGGTCACTCCGACTAAGAGAGAGTTAAAAAAGAATTACTGGAACTGGGTAAATCACCAGGTCTTACATAAACCAATGCTTGTCTGACTATTTGAAGAGTTCATCCAGCATAAATCAGTTTGATCCCTGGAACGTTATCTAGATTTTATCAGGAAACACAGAGACAGGGCACTATATATGTAGTTTACATTAGGGTCAGTAAGGCTAAATACCAAACTGGCAAAATGGGACCCAACAACATCCAACCTATATAACTGCCCCTGCTGTGATGCACAACAAGAAACTGTAGACCATGTAGTCTTTGCTTGCCCAGCCTACAAGCAAGCAAGGGCCAAATGGATCAAGCCTCTATGTATTATATTTGGGCACTAGAAACCTCCTTGATGCTCTACGAATCATGAGAAGTGACTCAAGTAGGTCCTCGCTAGTATGTGGTGTTACAAAGTACCTGTGGTGTGCGTGGATTATCCGTATAAGGGCACAATTAAGGAGTAATGTGCAAATAAATACCATCTAATCTGTGGATCTGAGAGATAATTTACACATAGGAATTATTTGCAAAGTACTGAAGATTAACTGTTTTGTATGGGACATGTGTTTTAGCTAATCTGTAATTTTAAACCTAATGAGCAAATGCCAATTAAGATATTAAGCGTAAATTTAGAGTGGACGGTATAGCCAGGTTTTAAAAACTTGTTTTTACTATATGAAATATTCATTTTATATACTTTTATGTGACTGTGAAATGCTTTTATGATAATTGCTATCGAATAAAGCTTATGCAAAATGAATGGGGAGCATGGAAGAGTTCCTGACTAAGTGGCTCACCGGCTGGCTACTTCCATAGTTGTTGTCCTATTATTTTGTTGTTGAAAGGGCACACAGGGCCATGATGCAGAAGTCGCCCCGGGAAGCCAGACCAAGTCCTTTCATTGCAAAGATTTTGAATAAGCACAACAGCGGAGACATGATTTGAAATCAATCCAGACAAAGAACACCTGATGTTCAAAAACACTTGCATCCTCAAATGTCATGAGTACACAAGACTAGTCCAGCAGAAGCAACAGTAATTTATGGCAGACAAGGCCCAACTAGGTGAGCAGAAACTTCCCTATGCATTGCTGTATCTAGCCAAGCTGAGGGTGGTGTACCAATCCCGTATGCTATTCTTTGAGGCACCAGAAGTATACGTACACATGACAGGATTGCCCCGTACTTTGGAGGACAATGGCATTTTAAACAAGCATTTGGAATTCAATAGGTCTGGCATTTACGCAAGTTTAAGCAATTGACATTGCAAATAACTGGCTTTTATTTATGTTTTCTTTTTTAAAACATAAATAAAATGCCACTAGCTTAAACTCGTGTAAATGTGAGACCTATTGCATTGCAAATGCTTTGACTGGTATGGCTCCCACGGTTCCCCGCTGTGTGCCAAGCATACGTTGTATAAATTGATGTGAATACTGTAAGTGCTGGACTGGCTCACTCTGGAAGAGAACTGGGCCTTGTCATGAGAAATGAGGCTTTAGACTGGAGGAGAGCGGTCCACTGGACACCCGAGGGGGTGCTGACCTCACTGATGAAGGCCGCCTGCGTGTACGTGTGTCGGCTGAAGGTGTCAGCTCAACACAGCTGGACACTCTGAGGCAAAAAAAGCTGATAAGTCAACAAAAGAGTGATTTCGAAACAAAGGTAGCTCTGAAAATGCGTTTTCATTTTGGAGGCGGCCTGACAGGAGTCATTAATGAACTTGGTGCGTGCAGGAATCGCTTAGGAGCAACTGCTAGAAAGAGCAGGGGGATTTTCCGCTCTGCAACGAAAATGCAACGAAACGAAAATGCAATTGCATCTGCCCAATGATCCTGTAGACAACTAGTAAGGGCCAGTCTCCAACGCCGTCCTCTCCAAGCTGCCTCGTCAAACCCGCAGCTCTCACCTAATTAATGCAGCACTTGGACCCAGTGTCTCGCCGCTATGCTTTTCCTTGGCTTGTCGTAGGTCTCTATTGCATAGCTCGTCTTCAGGGCCGGACGTCGAGCTGTAACTCATAATCGGGTATAGGCTTGGTAGGCTTCTTCCTCAGCTGCTCATCAAGGGCTATGCCACGTACCCTCTTCTACTACGTTTGCTTTCCCTGGTTCCGGAAAGGACTCCGCACTGTAGTCTCAGCGTTGAGCTCCACGATTGAAAACCAAGGGAAAGGGAAAGAGCAGTGCACGCTGGAGGCAAGCCGTGACCATGCACATCGGCGTGGCCTGCAACTCGTGCCCAGTGGCGAGGCGTAGAACTCGGTGAAGAAGGAGAGATCGGTTGTCGGTGTCCAAGATGACCAGTGGGTCTTTTTGTGAGTACATGCTGGCCCAGCCGAGGACCCAGAGGAGCCACAGCACATGCATCATTATACCAGTAACAGCGCTGCAGGGACGAAAGAAGACCAGCCATAGAGAAGGAGGAGGGAGGGAAAGAAAAAGCACGCAATGTTTGTTGGTGAGGGAGAGGGGGGCTGGGTGGGGGTGGAGGGTGTGTGTGAGTGTGTGTGTATGGGTGTGTGTGCGTGTGTGAGTATGGGCACGCACATTCTACCATCAATGAGGGTCATTTGGACTGGTGCTAGGTGCCCACTAGAATAGTGGACAGCATATGCCAGGCCAACGTCTCACAGCAGCTACAGGAGTGCTGTGTGTTTTCTGATTGGAGCAGCTGTAGCAGCACTGTGCTCTAACAATGGCTGTGAGGGCACTGTCCTTTACGGGATGGGGCAGCTGTGAGGGTGCCATTCCCCCCATCCCGTGAAGTAACAGTAGATGCTATAGCACCCAGGATAATGTGCTGCATGGCCAAATAATTATAAGGTCCCAAAGGCACGACATATTGGCTATGCCAATGCTTTTTCACGGAGTGTTGGCGTGACGGGCAACACACAAAGATAAGAACAGAAAGAAGCATTTGACAAAGCCAACACAAGTGGTTTGCCTGTTATACCTAAGGTAACAATACCATTATTTCATGCATTGCAAGTTATGAAGTAGAAGATGGCAGTCACTTCACATTTGATATAATTGTTTTCAACAGCAAAATGTAAAAAAATGAATATGCAGTGACCCTGATAGTGTGGAGCGCTTTTGTAGGCCTGAGCATGAAATTCTACTTCGCTCATTGATTTTGCGGAGTTTTTCCCACTCCACGCTCCGCGTAGCACGCGGATTTCTGAAAAACTCCGCAGAGCAGAGTTTTTACTTACTTGCGCTCACCAACATTAAGTTTGCAAGCGGGGAGAATTTTACCCCAGACCACCTCCCGGCGATATCTTTCAATGCTGGCAGTGTGGATGGTCGCTACCGCTTGCGTTGAGAAACCTTCCATTCGCGCTGAGGAAGCTGCTGCTCTAGTAGAACATCAACTCGAGCAGCAGAAAGAAGCTGCACCCTCTTGCGCTGTGCGTGCACCTTTTGCACTGATTTTATAGCACGGGTCAAACTCCAAGTTCTAAAAATCAGTGCGAATGGTGCAACGTAACGCACTCTGCTGCTTGCCAAAGTCCGCGCAGCACAGCAGAGTTTTTCAGTCATGCGGAACTCCACGAACTCCGCCAAGGCCTACTCATTAGCAGTTGCTAACAGACAGCTGCAGCTGTCTGTAGCCAAACACTATCAATAGTGCACTGCTTGACCTGCTGCTTTTGCTCAGTTGGTGGCTCTGGGGACTCACACATTTAACTGCAGAGATCTGTGTTTGACTTCAGGGTCACAGGTTCAAAGGCTGGTAAGTTGACTCAGCCTTTCCTCTTTCTGTGGTTAATAAAAGGAGCACTATTGAGTTAGAGAACAATGAACATCTGTTTTTCAGTACCAATGTACTTTTCAGGGTGAAAATGTGCTTTACAATTCCTACTGCTCCAACTGGGGAAAGTAGGGAATGTGACCTGAGCTCACCATGTAAATCACCAGTCCCCCCAGCAATACTGTAATAAGAGAGGAGTATTTTGAAAGATACATGGTTATTATGAAAGATGTGCTGGAGACTCACCCACAGTAACCTGAGTCCTACTTCATGTTAGCATTATATTTCAATGTACAGATTGTGTCCACCTTAGAAGAGTGAGAGGCTGAGTAGCTCCTATGCGAATTCAAAAGTGCAATCTGCAGTTTATTTACATTATTCTGCAGTAAACTGAGCCTTTGAGTAACCGTAACTGGACTGGGATGTGTAACCTGGAGATCACAAGCAGACCTGTGCAGCTGGCTCAGTCACCTTTAACTATACTTTAGGGATTAGAGCCTGCAGCTTGTAGGTTGCAGTGTATTATGTAGTAGGCACAGTAACAAGTTCAACAACCTTAATGTAATGGGGACATGAACTCACAGGAAGAGTAAACTTGACTCTGTGCATCAAGCAAATCAAGCCCTTATGTGTCTGATTACGTGCCAGGCATGAATGTGGCATCCCCAGCAGGGGGACTGGCCTAGTTAGTGAGATTCAGGGGGGGCTCAAATTTCCCAATTAAAAAAGCAGTCAGCTGCAGGGTGGACAGGTAAGATGATCAAGGCCCAGATCAGTTGACTGGGGGTGAGTGCTTGCAACGTTCAACACTCGGTCCATCATCCCCTTTGGTTTTGCTTTGTTCACCCTAAGTTGGCAGGGTGTGCCCAGACTTGGGTCCCTTGCTCACTTTGCCACTGGATTCAAGCTAGGCTGGCTGATGATGGCTGATTATCCAGAAACCAGTTCCAGGATGTTTTTTTTCGGTACAGGGAAGACATGGCTTGGCAGTTTGGGCTGGACTGTTCCCATGAGGCACAGGGTCAGACTGATTTGCATATGGCCATGTCTGAACTGGGGTGGGAGAGTGGGCTAAAGAATGGTGATGGATTAAACCCAGATCAGCTGACTGGGGGTGAGTGTTTGATTTGCTCAAACGCTCCGTCCATCATCCCCTTTTGTATCGCAATTGTTAAAGTAGTCATTTAAATGCTAAACGTGTCCTAGATTCTTATTATAGAAGGCACAACATTATAGATTATTAAATCAAGCATAAGAGGCGGTTTTACAGCGCACAACTTGAAGCCCGCATGGGCTATCAAATGTATTTGGCATCGAACGGGCGCATAGGGCCATGGTACCCCCCACACCCGGGGGAGCCTCCGAGGGCATTGATTGCGAAGATCCTGAACTATATAGTCCGGGATTGCATTCTGAAGGCGGCGAGGTAGACGGAGTCTCTCACCATTGAGAACAGCCACATATGCATCTATCCTGATTACACCCAACAGGTGCAAGAGCAGCGGAAGTCCTACCTGGGAGTCAAGCAGAAGCTCCAGGAGATGAAGCTACAATATATGCTGTTATATCCGGCCAAGGTCAAGGTGATATCTCAGGGCCGGGCGCATTTCTTCGAATAGCCCGCTGAAGTGTGGGAGTGGCAGGAGATACAGGGGTGACGACATGCCCTCGGGAGAGTGAGGGGGGCCCCGTGAGACCTGGGGGAACCATCCCCAGGGACGACGATGCGGAAGGCGGAGCCGTTGGGACCTTCCTTGGCAAGGGATGGTCCAGAGTCCTCGGGCGCATCCGCCCCTGGGGACGTGTTGGTTCCAGATACCCTGCAGGACATTGTGCCAGGTACAGACTCTACGGCTCCGGTGATCCCAGAGACTGGAATGTCTGAACTGCTGCATGGGACGGCTCTGTCATAAGGTTCTGTTGGAGTGAAGAGTGTTGTGCTCTGCTTTGGGGGCTTTAGTGCTGGGCCTTGAGTTTGTATGAGGTACCTGGGAGCCGTGCTGTTCGAGCTTGAATGACGGAGAGGAGCGTAGGACCTGTATCCCGTTGGAACGACCTTATGTGGCGGTGTCTGTCTTTATTTTGGCTGGGGAGGGCCCTGCTTTGGGACTGATGCCGGCGGCCAAGCCCAGGTTCATTCCTGTACGTCTGGGTCCCATGGGGAGCTAGAAGGGGGGTGGGTGGTGTTTGGTTGGGTGTGTGTGTGTGTGTGTATTGGATGGGACGAATAGGGTGGCTGTGTACATCCTGGCACCAGCAGGGGGAGGGCAGGATAGCGTGTTTTGTTGTTGCTGTCATCTTGCTCGTGGGTGGGGGTGGGGGTAGATGTTATGGGGGGGTTGTGGGGTTGGGGGGGCTTGGGGGGTTGGTGGGGTTGGGAGGGGAAATTGTTGCTGGCATCGAGAGTACTGTGTTTCTGTTTTTTGAATGGCTGATCAGATGGGCTAGGTCCCCCGGCCTGGATGCTGGTTGGGCCCGTGGGTGGCGGAACACGCCGTTTGTAATATATGTCCAGGTTGGGCGTGATCTCCTGTCATGGGGTTTAAATTCTTAACTTGGAACGTGCGTGGATTGGGCACTTGCACTAAAAGATACAGGGTCCTTTCATTCCTCCGACACCATGGCGTCTCCATTGCGTGCCTCCAGGAGACCCACTTGAACGAAGAGGGTGGCCAGAAGCTGTCCTAAAAATGGCGTGCCAGATGTTTCATTCATCCTATTCTACCTATGCCAGGGGGGTCCTAATCTGGGTGGCACCTGGGGTTCCCTGTGCCGTGATTGTGTAACAATAATAAATGCATGGGGCTAGTGGCAGACTGTATGAAAGGAAGGGCTATTTGTATTTAAAGAATGTAAATCGAGAGAAGATTTCTGCTATCTACAGTCCAAAGACAATAGAAATAGAGGAAGGACTGACATCCTTATTCTATGACATAAATGCCTTTGGCTGGGGAATTTTCAGCAGAGTAGGTGGCTCACTGTGTATGTGCAGTGGCTTTGAGTGAGTTTTGACCAGGGTTCAAATTCCAGGTGGGGGAAATCGGTTTTTTATTTTTTTATTTTTTTATTTCTAAATTCCACAAATGAAAGCTGTGCCTTTGTAAATGACCCCCTAGCAGTATCTGGGAGAACTATGGCCTCCTTACTCATAGTGCATGTCAGGCATTGATAATGGCATGCTGGGTGGCACGTGGATAGGAGGGACAGGTTTGCTATGAAAGAAATCACTTATTTAGTGGAATGAGAATTTGGGGATGATTGTGTAAGAATTGGAAATGCATGGGGCTAGTGGCAGACTGTATGAAAGGAAGGGCTATTTGTATTTAAAGAATGTAAATCGAGAGAAGATTTCTGGTATCTACAGTCCAAAGACAATAGAAAGAGAGGAAGGACTGACATCCTTATTTTATGACATAAATGCTTTTGGCTGGGGAACTTTCAGCAGAGTAGGTGGCTCACTGTGTATGTGCAGGGGCTTTGAGTGAGTTTTGACCAGGGTTCAAACCCCAGGTGGGGGAAATCAGTTTTTTATTTTTTTATTTTTTTATTTCTAAATTCCACAAATGAAAGCTGTGCCTTTGTAAATGACCCCCTAGCAGTATCTTGGAGAACTATGGCCTCCTTACTCATAGTGCATGTCAGGCATTGATAATGGCATGCTGGGTGGCACGTGGATAGGGGGGACAGGTTTGCTATGAAAGAAATCACTTATTTAGTGGAATGAGAATTTGGGGATGATTGTGTAAGAATTGGAAATGCATGGGGCTAGTGGCAGACTGTATGAAAGGAAGGGCTATTTGTATTTAAAGAATGTAAATCGAGAGAAGATTTCTGGTATCTACAGTCCAAAGACAATAGAAAGAGAGGAAGGACTGACATCCTTATTCTATGACATAAATGCCTTTGGCTGGGGAACTTTCAGTAGACTAGGTGGCTCACTGTGTATGTGCAGGGGCTTTGAGTGAGTTTTGACCAGGGTTCAAACCCCAGGTGGGGGAAATCAGTTTTTTATTTTTTTATTTTTTTATTTCTAAATTCCACAAATGAAAGCTGTGCCTTTGTAAATGACCCCCTAGCAGTATCTTGGAGAACTATGGCCTCCTTACTCATAGTGCATGTCAGGCATTGATAATGGCATGCTGGGTGGCACGTGGATAGGGGGGACAGGTTTGCTATGAAAGAAATCACTTATTTAGTGGAATGAGAATTTGGGGATGATTGTGTAAGAATTGGAAATGCATGGGACTAGTGGCAGACTGTATGAAAGGAAGGGCTATTTGTATTTAAAGAATGTAAATCGAGAGAAGATTTCTGGTATCTACAGTCCAAAGACAATAGAAATAGAGGAAGGACTGACATCCTTATTCTATGACATAAATGCCTTTGGCTGGGGAATTTTCAGCAGAGTAGGTGGCTCACTGTGTATGTGCAGGGGCTTTGAGTGAGTTTTGACCAGGGTTCAAACCCCCGGTGGGGGAAATCGTTTTTTTTATTTTTTATTTTTTTATTTCTAAATTCCACAAATGAAAGCTGTGCCTTTGTAAATGACCCCCTAGCAGTATCATGGAGAACTATGGCCTCCTTACTCATAGTGCATGTCAGGCATTGATAATGGCATGCTGGGTGGCACGTGGATAGGGGGGACAGGTTTGCTATGAAAGAAATCACTTATTTAGTGGAATGAGAATTTGTGGATGATTGTGTAAGAATTGGAAATGCATGGGGCTAGTGGCAGACTGTATGAAAGGAAGGGCTATTTGTATTTAAAGAATGTAAATCGAGAGAAGATTTCTGGTATCTACAGTCCAAAGACAATAGAAATAGAGGAAGGACTGACATCCTCATTTTATGACATAAATACCTGTGGCTGGGGAACTTTCAGCAGAGTAGGTGGCTCACTGTGTATGTGCAGGGGCTTTGAGTGAGTTTTGACCAGGGTTCAAACCCCAGGTGGGGGAAATCGGTTTATTTTTTTATTTTTTTTTATTTCTAAATTCCACAAATGAAAGCTGTGCCTTTGTAAATGACCCCCTAGCAGTATCTGGGAGAACTATGGCCTCCTTACTCATAGTGCATGTCAGGCATTGATAATGGCATGCTGGGTGGCACGTGGATAGGGGGGACAGGTTTGCTATGAAAGAAATCACTTATTTAGTGGAATGAGAATTTGGGGATGATTGTGTAAGAATTGGAAATGCATGGGGCTAGTGGCAGACTGTATGAAAGGAAGGGCTATTTGTATTTAAAGAATGTAAATCGAGAGAAGATTTCTGGTATCTACAGTCCAAAGACAATAGAAATAGAGGAAGGACTGACATCCTTATTCTATGACATAAATGCCTTTGGCTGGGGAATTTTCAGCAGAGTAGGTGGCTCACTGTGTATGTGCAGGGGCTTTGAGTGAATTTTGACCAGGGTTCAAACCCCAGGTGGGGGAAATCGTTTTTTTTATTTTTTATTTTTTTATTTCTAAATTCCACAAATGAAAGCTGTGCCTTTGTAAATGACCCCCTAGCAGTATCTGGGAGAACTATGGCCTCCTTACTCATAGTGCATGTCAGGCATTGATAATGGCATGCTGGGTGGCACGTGGATAGGGGGGACAGGTTTGCTATGAAAGAAATCACTTATTTAGTGGAATGAGAATTTGGGGATGATTGTGTAAGAATTGGAAATGCATGGGGCTAGTGGCAGACTGTATGAAAGGAAGGGCTATTTGTATTTAAAGAATGTAAATCGAGAGAAGATTTCTGCTATCTACAGTCCAAAGACAATAGAAATAGAGGAAGGACTGACATCCTTATTCTATGACATAAATGCCTTTGGCTGGGGAATTTTCAGCAGAGTAGGTGGCTCACTGTGTATGTGCAGGGGCTTTGAGTGAATTTTGACCAGGGTTCAAACCCCAGGTGGGGGAAATCAGTTTTTTATTTTTTTATTTTTTTATTTCTAAATTCCACAAATGAAAGCTGTGCCTTTGTAAATGACCCCCTAGCAGTATCTGGGAGAACTATGGCCTCCTTACTCATAGTGCATGTCAGGCATTGATAATGGCATGCTGGGTGGCACGTGGATAGGGGGGACAGGTTTGCTATGAAAGAAATCACTTATTTAGTGGAATGAGAATTTGGGGATGATTGTGTAAGAATTGGAAATGCATGGGGCTAGTGGCAGACTGTATGAAAGGAAGGGCTATTTGTATTTAAAGAATGTAAATCGAGAGAAGATTTCTGCTATCTACAGTCCAAAGACAATAGAAATAGAGGAAGGACTGACATCCTTATTCTATGACATAGATACCTTTGGCTGGAGAACCTTCAGCAGAGTAAGTGGCTCACTGTGTATGTGCAGGGGCTTTGAGTGAGTTTTGACCAGGGTTCAAACCCCACCTCGGGAAATTTTTTTTTAATATTATTTTTATTTTTTTAAACAATTTTTTTATTTTAGCAGAGTGAAACATAGTCCTATGGAAATGCTCAACTGATAATAATGAAAGACCAAGTAGAAAATCTATGGCATATGTCACATCAGATGTGGCATATGCCACATGACAGAGTGACACGTGTCACATGCCAGACTTAGGCTCCAACCCCTTCTCCCTCGCGCTGCCCCTGCAGTAAACTGAGAAGTAGACGAAATGGTGCTGCTCTCCAGTAGTGCTATCATTGCTTTGTAGGCTGTCCCTGCAGTTGGAAACAAAAGCAAGAAACTTGGGGCAAAAATCAGAGCACTCCGGCTAGCTCTGATTGCTGCGGATTCCTCCAATGCTCCTCGCGTTGCCCCCGGCAGCAAGTGTAAGCGAGGCGCTTTAAATACCCCCGGCGCCAAAACCTGCAAAAGGGGAAAAACAGAAAAGAGAAAAAGAAACCGTTGGGGCCTCCGACTGGGGCAATGACCTGTTGTTTCAATCTGCAGGCTGGGGAGCGGCGCAAAGTGAGACTGTCCACTCCGCTCCACAGCCTTTTATAATCCTGATTCGGGCAAGCCGGTTCCTACCGGCTTGCCCGACGTTGACAGGACTTACGAACTGGAAGCACTAATAAATGTTTCTGGTTCATGCGGACACCAGCCAATCACCAGTGCGGGCTAGCGGTGGCTGGGGACCCACCTCACTAATGTGCGCGGCATGCCCCGTCTCCCACGGACGCGGGGGACCGGCGCGACCGCCATACTGGCGGCGGGCCCAAGTCCGTGCCGCCTTTCATTGTGTCTGGTTTAGTTAAAAGTGGTGGAAGATTTAGAAGACTCCTAGTGGTATTAAAAAACCTCCAACAATGGCTGTTAAGTTCAGCTATTAGTCCCTTGGTTTTCAACAAATTCTTAGAAAAGTTGCTGAATAGGGCTCTGCTAACTCATCTATTGAATAGGTGTTAACTCAGCTAGGCTATGGTATTTACAAACATAAACAGGTTGATTGAAGTTTGCCTACCATACATTTAATTCATCTTTCCCCCTTCAATACTCAGAACTATGATCTAATTCCCAGTCTGACTCTTTCTCCTACTTGCCCAGCTCCATTTTTTTCACCTTGCCTCCCTGACTTCACCTACCCTCCTTTTTACCTCCCTCTCATTTCTCACTCTCATTCTATTCCTACTACCCTTCTCTCACCCTTCTCCCCCTCTGCTGCAGGATCTTTTTTAAGCCACTAAGTCACTTCTATCCGAACCTTTGCTTCTCTCTCACCTTCCTCTGTTCATCCACTCCTCCTCTCTCTCAACTCAATGCTATCCCTACTTTACCCATACTCACTCTCCACCTCCGGTCTTCTCCCTCCTCCCAGTGCCTTGCAGTCATATTTGTGCCTGCCTCCTTGTTTCACCTCCTCTTCTTTTCATTTCCACACTGCACTCTCACCATCGCCCCTCCCACCTCAATCTCGCTTCATATCAACACTGAAACTGAAATTGAATGTAAACATACCACAGACACAAGCACGCTCAGATACATACACCCATCTAAATGAGCAAAACTTGCATTGCTGCTGCACATGCTATACCTATTCTGTGGTTGTAGCTAGCATGCACTGCTGCTGCCTGTGCTAAACTAAATGTGCTGACCAGTGACGTTTTCTGCAGCTCCACGTGCTGTACTTTTTTATGTGCTTTTGTATGTGTGAGAGAGTAAGAGAGATGGGGGAACCTGCACAGCGGGTACGTTTTAGGAAGCTTGCACTGCTTCTCCTGAATCTATGCAGTGTTTCGAAGAAGCTTAATCTAAAGCTATATATTATATGAGACAAAATATGTGATGCTTGTTTTCATTTTGCAAGCATGTATAAGTGTTGCCTTTTCAGGTAAACACCTTTACATGTGTTTTTAAACATACTTTACAGCCTTTACAGCCCAACTGTCATTCCACCAAGGATTACAAATTGATCTACCTACATTTAAGTGTTGACAAGTCTATTATTTAGTTAAGGGCTGAGAAATCTCTGGTTGGATGGGTTCCTGGGCAATCAGCTGTTACTGGACCCCAATAGGGGACTTTTACCTCTGGTATTCTGAGACTGCCTTAGTAAGAACCCTCAAATTCGGACTCAAAATCCATTTAGCACTTGACTCTCAGGAAAACAAGGCAGAGCAGTCCAACAATGTCTCTGAGAGATGCTATGGGCTAGAAGCCTGAACTCAGCAATGCACAACAATAAAGCTCAATAATGAATGGTTCACCCAGTGCCTTTTCTTTAAAAAGGAAAAGCATTTTAATGCACAAATATGTCAATACTGCCCACAAAATTGCAAACACCTACACAGATTAATGGGAGTAAATGACAGAACCTTCCCTCAAATTGTCTTTACATAATAAGGTAACATTTTAAACTGAAAGAAATACCACTGAAATTGGCCAGCTATACTTATCTAAAGTAACTATTACTCACATTCTCGGATAGTGAACACATAGTGTTGTCATCAATGATGTAATTTAAGATGTCATCAGTTATGTTATCAATGGTGTCCTAGAACATGACATGATTGATGTAATATGTAAGGTAATAAGCACCGCATTGCAGGGCAGCGAGTGGCAGTTACTTCCGTTAACTATAACTGGCGAATTTCAGTGTTTTTTTTAGATTAAAATGTGATGTTATTCTGTGGTGAAAAAGAGCTGATGGAATACCACCAGTTAGCCAGGCGCACTGCTGTAATTGAAGAAATAGACTGTCAGCATACATGAAACCAATTTCTTGGAAAACCAATAAAGCAAAACTTTGTTCAATCACATTTTTGCTCAAAAAAAATAATCACGAGATTCAACAGACTAGAATATTGCTAATTGTATTGAAAACAAACTGAATCATCAGAAAAAACACATTGATTACAATTGTCATAAACGTTCTGTTATGTACAGAAAATCAAATATGAATCAGACAGAAATGTGATCATAATACTTCAGTATTATACAGAATTCTTAGTCATGCTCAATGCATTTCGGGATTAGATCCCTTCTTCGGGGGCACTGTAGAACAAAAAGAAAAGGAAAATCCATAAACATACTAATTATCAACAATCTTACAAAAGTGGAAGTTTTGACCAAAGTGGAGAGACGTCAGAATGACCAGAGGGTTGGGCTAGTGGTCGAATGAGTAATATCAAGGGGTTCCACTGGTGTAACTGCTCACAGTCAATTACGTGAAGAATTAAAATGCCACCAATGGAGTAAATAGAGGATATAAGTGACAAAAAACTCCCCCAAAAACAGGTGTACTGGTTAAATAGTGTAAAAAAAGCAGCAAGAAAAAAGAGGGAAGTGATTATTAATTCATGCTGAACCCCCCAAAAAAGAAGGGGGTGACACTCACATGTGACCTAAAATCCAATAGAGTATCCTCTCTCTGCTATGGAAGACTGTGGTCCCTATTGATAAAGAAAACAATGTCTACTAAATGAGCTAGATTACCGAAGGATAGAACTGACTGAAGCCAAGACCTTGAAACACAAAGTAAACTTACTGTGAAAAATGCGGGTGAAGCAACAACTTCCGCCACGAAGAAAAAAACTGGCTCTATGCTGCTGTCAATAAAGAACAATTAGCTTACAATAATGCATTGCTGATTCTTGCAAAAACAACAATACGAGCGACCAATATTCATCTATTACCTGAGAACACGAATTTTGTGTGATGAATGATGACCCGCTTCTGGTGTGAAGATGGCTCTGGAAAGCATACTCTGCATCCCCTCCCAAAAGCACTTCAACCCAGGGCACTGAGAACACATATGGATATCATCTGCCTTTCCCTCACAGCCACGTTGTAGCAGGGTGGAGGCCCGACCACAAATGTTGCTTGCCTCCTGAGAGTTGAATATAATCTGTGCTAGGTGAAGAGGTAAATTGCAGAATGCTATTGGGAATTGATAATTCTAGCAGAGGAAGAACATATACAGGTTTGCTGAATTTGATTGGGCAGGAAGGCTTCTTGTTTAAGTTTTGGGACCAGTTGTATTTCAAGAAGGTTGGGCTGAAAGTGGTGAGGGCATTTCTGGAGGTATGGTACAGCATGAGGAAAATCCTTTCAGTTGATTATTAGTCAGAGTTTATGCCAGTTTGGAATTACCAAGGTACTCCATCTTTTTGTTGGATAAGTTGATCATCCCACTAATCAAAGTAGGTATCAATCACTGGGGTCAGCTGCAGTGAGATGGAGGGCACATTTTGTGGGAGTCAAGGGCAGGAACTGGGGGCTCCCGGTCATGGTATAAGTATATAAAATTGGCTTCATGGAGCTCAGGGCACGTATGGGCAAATTGAGGGAGTAGGGGACGGGAGAAAGGTTGCTAGATCCCAGGTTATTGTAAAAGGAGATTTCCATCTGGTATTGGGAAGTGGTGAGGGCTGACGATGAGAGGTGTAGTATTCCTATCCATCCTTGGGGTGGATATCAGACAGTAGAGGAATGTCCCAATATGTTTTACTCCTCCTTACACCTCCTATACTCCATGCTGAGATCAGCTCCACCTTGGAAGAAGAGTAGTACTGTTTGACTATTTTGTGCAGAGACAATTTCACGATGATCCATAAAAGCTGGGCCGATAAAAAATAGGGTCTCAAAATGCAAAACCCCATGCATTATTTATAGACTTCTTTAGGAAGGGCTACAGCAAAAACTGTTGAATTGAATTACACCAAAGTTGGCAAGAAGCTAGATCTTAGTCCACATATTGTGCTTTGTGTGGTTTAGTGTAAATCCATTAAGTAGTTTTTTCGAAATTAACAGTAAAAAATATTTGTATATCTGGACGGTTGGGTCAGCAAGGGACGCAATAGATCGTGCGGGAGCAGCAATTCAAAAATAGAGTGTTCTAATTGGCCAAGTGAGCTTTATTTTCATTGGGCCAATTCCCTACTATGGGAGTGTGAGTGCTCTGATTGGCTTCCAGCAACATGAGAAAAAAAAATCTGGAAGCCATTACAGGACTAAGGGACTTAGTCCCCTGTCCTGAACCTTGATAAAAATAAAGATATAATGGGGCAGGTTAGGGATATCCTTCCTCTCTAACCCCCATGGAGGGACCCAGGGGGTACAAAACCCTGCAGGATTGTAAAAAAAGTCTTAAAAATGGTGGCCCGGGGTCACATTGGTAAATAAAGTGGAGGGGTGTGCTGCCCACCTCCACAAGCAATTATATTCCGGGGGGGGCTGAAACGACCAAAAAAGGTAAGGGCACTGTGCTGCCACCCTCCCTGAGCCATTAATGGCTCTTGGGACCCCATCCCCTAGGCCAGCTCCCTTGCTGTGCCTGGGGATCCAACCCCCGGGATGCAGAAGTTTCCCTGCCTGCAATGAAACTTTGTCTGAAAGCATTATCAAAACTCCAATCAAACGGGAGCAAACACAAAGTCTGCTCCCAGCGGGCGGGTGTTTTAAAAAGGGTCCCCACCAGCTGGTAGCAGACTTTTGATTTGTTTTGCTGCCCGTACTGATGTGCAAAGGGAAACAGATCAAGACATTGCTCCCGCCCTGGGGGAGCAACAAAAAGAGCTACTCCCTCTGTGTGGGAGCAAAGCTGGCTACCACTGCATGCTGGGAGATGGATGGGACCCCTTAGCCCCAAATGTGGATGCCCCTAGGAGTTCACCAGGCAACCCACCTATATTAAATGTAGGCCCTGGGGATGGAGTTTCCAGGGCAGAACAGGCTTCGGTAGGGGGGCTGTGTGGCGAAGCCCCAACTTTGCAAGGCCAAAGTCCATGTGAAGTGCAGAGTTGGCTGCCTATGAGGGGTTCAACTCAGGGGCTGACCTACAAGGACAACCCCTCTCCACACTCCACCAAAGGCTGTAGGCTGCATTCATTGGCTTTATGTATGGTAATAAAATATTACTTTACTTTACAAAAACCCAGTAATGCACAGAAAAAACAATGATAAAGTAATGTTATAGCAAGGTGTGATAAAAAGATTTGTTTTGGTTTAAAACGAAAACTTGGTGGGGTGGCCAAGATGGTGGCGAAGTAAGAAGTGCTTTGCTTTCTCTCCGCCGACCGCCGAGTTATAGCACAGGCCTGCAGCCTTCTAGAGCCCCATTGGTGGAGACGATGACCATGTGCTACGGCATGTGCTTCCAGCGGATGGAAATTTGGCTGTCCTGCACACTGCCGTTAGCGGAGTCCAAGGTCCAGAGTTTGTGCCTGTCCTGCAGCGGCGTGGCCCACGCTCCATCGGTGGCTGCGCAGCCTCAGTGCCTGGCTCCAGCGAGTCGAACAGCCAATTGGGGCCATCTAGCAAGAACTTGCTTCTTGGGGCTATGATTTGTCTGATGCCCGTCCCTCATTTTCAGCGCCTGGTCAGTAAGCCTGGAGGACGTGAGAAACACACTACTGGCGGTGGCGCAGCCTGCTCTCTCGCAACAGCCGCGCCACATGGAGTAAACGGCTCATCATCCGACCCGGCAGCCCTGTCCTCGCCGGTGGGGGCCCGCTTTGGTGACGGCGGAGCTCCGACACCGGCCGCAGGCCCAGCAGAGCTTGCTGTGTAGCGGCGGGGGCCCAGCTGTGAGCGCCGCAGTTGTTGCAGTGCTATGGATCCCACTGGCAGTGGGGTCACGCCGTTGAGAGCCTGAGGCATCGATAGGAGGTGAGCCCATGTGCCTGATGTGGACTTGGCCGGGCCCTTTCAGCTTGAGGCCCCTTGGGTGCCCCCTTTGTCAAGTCCCTGGTGGAACCGAAGTACCGGCTGGCCGGGCCTGACCCGCCCGCACTGAGGCCTACGGTACCCTAAGACTCAGGGTGTTGAGGAAGCGGCCTGTTCTTCAACGACACTGCACCGCATTGCATCCCCGGCCCTTCATCCAGCCCAGCCTCTCTTTCCCTACAAGCGGGGGCCCGCCTTGGAGGTGGTGGAGCCCTGACATCGACCACTGGACCAGCGGAGCTTGCTGTGCAGCAGCTGGGGCCCAACTACAGGCACTGACACTCCTGCAGTGCTGTGGTCCTCCCTGGCAGTGTGGGTAACACAGTTGGGAGCCCGGTGCCTGGCCCACGTCTGCGGCAATGGCACAAGGTGAGCCTTCGCACCCAGTGGGGACCCAGCTGGGCCCTTGAAGCCTTACACCACCTGCGTGTCCCTGACTTCTGACCCCTGAGTGTGGGGTGACTCCGGATGGCCGGACTTGACCCACCTTGCATTGAGGCCTGTGGCGCCTGCCACCCCTGGGCATGGGGGAACGGCACGGGCCAGATCCATGGCCTATACTGGAGAGGGGAATGCTAGCCTGCGGACCCTGCCTGGGAGAGCTGAGGGGGACGGCCGTTACCACCTACCATCGCTACTGAGACTCCCTGGCGTGGATTGCTGTCAATTTGGAGGAGACCTGGGCCCGGGGGCAGATGTCAAAAGCACCCTGTTCTGAAGCACACCACTCTCGAGGGGCGGTGAGTGACCGACGCCGAGACATCCCTGTTGCTGTGCCCTGGCAACAGCCCACTATAGATTCCGTGCTACGACTTGGAGCACAGACTGCCTAGCCCTCTGCTTACTTATCCGATCCACACTGCCTCGCTCCACAGCGCGGCTGGGGTGGGCTTGCTCTGCCCAGCCCCTGCGGTCTGAACCTGAGATGTGGCCTCCACCTGTGCCAGGAAGGATAGGAATCAGATAGACCCCAAACCCGATCTCAATGTGAAGGACCTCTTTTCTTGCTCCCAGCGGAGCCCCCCAAAGATGACTCACTTGCCCCAGGAGGCCACATCCTTTTGACAGCGAGAGCCACCCGGGAGGAGCCGGTGACAGTCTCCGTCCTTGAGTCCCTCTTCACGGTGCTCCGAGAGGACCTGCAGATGGTGAAACGCGACCTCACCTCTGAGATAAAGGATATCCACAGGGATGTTGACAGCATCGGGGAGCATGTTGCAGCACTCGAAGATATAGGTGACGAAAGGGACACAGAACTCTCCACGCTCCAGCAAGAGGTTATACACATTCACGAGCAGCAGGTTGACCTCCAGGCATATCTCAAATATCTATAAAATCTCTCCCAGAGACTCAACAGCAGGATCCGGGGAGTTGCCACAAATGCCGAAGCAGGGGACATCTTTGCTTACGTGAGAGGCCTATTCAACCATGTCCTGGCGAACCCTCCTGACTTTGATATCAAGATTGACAGGGCCCATCGAATGGGGTCCCCTAGGGCAGACAGAGTGGCTCCAGCTGACATCCTGGCCTGCATTCAAGACTTTTGCACAAATTAGGAGATCATCCACAAGGCCAGGACCATGAACCCTATCACCTACCAGGGTCAGAGCCCTTCTCTTTACCAGGACCTTGCGGCGATCACTTTGCAGAAACTGAGGCTTTTTCGCCTCATTACTTCTCACCTTCACCAGTGGGACATCACTTATTCCTGGGGGCACCCATTCCGACTCATTTTTCACCTGGAAGGGAAACAGTATCAGCTCCGCTCCCTGTCGGAGGCCTGCAGGCTTCTTGGAGTTGATCTCCCGGAGGAGTAGGGTGAGAACCGTGGCCTGAGTCCTGCAATGGGTGTGTCGCTGTCAGGTTGGCAGCGACAAAGACGCTGGAGATGCTAACCTGGAGTCCCTCCCGCGGGAACTGGCGAAGGCACACTTTTCATCACTCTAGATGGGGCTGTCAGTTCATTGTTATGCTGAGGCGTTAGGCTGAGAGGGCGTACACTTGGTCAATCTATGGTCCCCTTGATGTACTATGTACTTTTACTGTCCATCCTGGGATGACGGACTACAATGTTCCAGATGTCTACTACTCTTGGCTCACCCTTTCTTCATTGGGGGAGCTGGCCTTATATCACCCGCCGGGGACAGGTCGGACTTCCTACTCATTCACAACATTGTGGTTCTTGTTTTTTCTGGGGTCCTTTTTTCCTTTTTACTGTTTTGGGGTCCTCCGTCTACGGTTATCCGAGCTTGGTTCTGCTAGGTTACCCTTGCTATATACACCCCCCCTATTGGTCAGGTCCTGGCACTCAGCTGTCATTTCAGTCTATTGTCCCAGAGATGACACCTTCCACGCTCCGTATTCTTACCCTGAATGTGCGGGGTTTAACAATCCCACCAAGCGGAGGGCGGTCCTTTCCTATCGAGAGCACTCGAAAGCATATATTTTCCTCCTTCAGGACACGCACCTACTGGCCCGTGACTGCTACCGCCTAAAATCTCGCCTAATCCCCACCCAGTTCTTCTCCTCTAGCCTTTCCAAAACAGCGGGGTGGCAATTTTGGTTTCCCGTTCTTTTCAGGACAAGGTTCTTCAGAAGGAGGCCAAGATTAGGGGGAGACTCCTCACATACCAATTTGCTATCAGGGGGTTGACACTTATCGTAGGGTCTATTTACGCCTCCAAAGAGGGACAGAAAAGTTTTTACATGAAGTACTGATTGAGGCCAAGGTGACTGTAGAACGCAGAATTCTGATAGGGGCGACTTAAATCTGGTGTTCGATAACATGAAGGACAAATCAGCAAGGCGTATGGGCCAGTCGGGTGTGCTTTCTTCAGGGGGACTGGACGGATTGAGGGAGCTGAGGATAGTGGACCTGTGGCGTTCCTCCCAACCAAATAGCCATGAATACTCATTCCACTCGAGCATGCATGAGACATATGCTTTATTACCACTTGGTTCGGAGGCCCTTCAGACCTTGATGGTGGGGTCAGAGATTTTAACTGCCTCTCTCTCTGACCACACCCCGGTAATAGTTACCCTTACACTTCCACACAGCAGATACTGTCCTGCCAATGGCGCTTGCGCACAACTCTTCTCCACCGGGCAGACGTGGTCTAACAGGTCCAGAGAGCACTGGACGATTTCTTAGTTCACAATGACAATCTCAACACTTCCCTCTCTACACAATGGGCAGCGCTTAAGGCGGTGCTGAGGGGGTGTTCATCACTATCACGGCGGCCGACAATGCCGACCGCGAGCCGAAGGGGGAAGATCTCACACAGCGAACTCGAGAGTTAGAACAGATGCACCAGCGCACCGGGGAGCCTAGGATCTGGGGACAACTGCGCGCAGTGAGGACCCAATTGGCAGCCATTGATAACAATAGGGCGGAGTATGCAGCCCTTCGCCTATGCAAGACTTTTTACACATGGGGGACCGATGCAGTTGGCTACTTGCGCACAAGTTGTGCGAAACTAGACAGCGACAATGGGGTTCAGGAACTACACGCGTTGACGGGGGATGCGTGGTGTCTGACAACATAGATATTGCAGCTACCTCCCATGCCTTTTATGCCTAACTGTATGAGGCGCAAATTCTGGACAGCTCACTTAGTGAGACTTGCACCGCAGCGGCACACCTTCCCACCCTCACGCAGACTCAGGCTGAACATTTGGAGAGGGAGATTCGAGTGGAAGAGATCATAGCTGCTATCTCTCACCTGAAACTGGCTAAATCCCCTGGTCCTGATGGCTACACAGCTGCCTTTTTAAAACCTTTTGTCAAACACTAGCTCCCCTCTTAACTCGCCTCTTTAATTCCTTCGCGCTGACTGGAGCCAAACCGGAGGACATGTTAGAGGCAGCTATTGTGGTCATTCCGAAGGCCAGAAAGGACATGATATGCTGCAGGGGCATATCACCTGATATCCCTCCTTAACGTAGACCTCAAGCTTTTCACTGGGATCCTAGCTTCCCATCTGGCACCTTATATGCCAGGACTCATTGACCCGGATCAGGCCCGATTTATCCCTCAAAGGCAGCCAAGTGAAAACATCAAACGTGTGCTCCACCTGATAGAGAATGCCTTCCGGATCCCTGGGGAATACATGCTCCTAACCATAGACACAGAAAACGCTTTCAATAGCGTCCACTAACCTTTCCTGGAGCAGGTATTTATCCATACAGGATTGGGGAGAGATTCCGGACCCTCATCTTTAACTGCTACGAAACACCCCACGGCTTCTGTCCGAGTTAACAGGCACCCGTTGGCCCGCCTACCCATCACTAGAGGCACGAGTCAGGGGTGTCCTCTTTCTCCCATGCTCTTTGCGCTCTATATGGAGCCTTTTGCCCAAAGTGTTCGGCGCAACCCTCTTAACACCGGGATTAAATTTGGGGGCGATACCCACACCATTAGCCTTTATGCCGATGATATCCTGATCTCCCTCTACAATCCCGCCCCGCTCTAAGTGCTTTCATGAAGTAGTTGGACCGCTTCGCGCGGACGTCGGGCTTTAAAGTTATTGTGGAGAAGTCAGTAACCCTCAACCTGTCAATGTCAGCCTGGACTCCAGAGCACTTGAGCTCTGTGCACCCCCTTCAATGGGCGGAGGGAACTGTTTCCTATCTAGGCATCCAGCTGGCACCAACACTGCCGGAGGTGGTCACTGCTATCTATTCCAAGCTGCAGATGCAGATCCGGGTGGAGCTATGATGGTGGAAGCATTTCTCGATCTCCTGGCTGGGGAGGGTGGCTGCCACAAAGATGACAGTCCTTCCCTAAGTACTTTACATCTTCCAGACCTTACTACTTTGGCCACACAAGGATTGGATCAAGCGGAGCCAATCAGAGTTGTTGCAGTTCATTTGGCAGGGCAGTCGACCCGCATGAAGAGTGCCATAGCGATGCTGCCCCCATAGGAGGGTGGCCTGGGGGTTCCGGACCTTTGGCGCTACTTCTAGGTGACTCAACTTTGTCATCTGGTTGATTGGAGCAGACTCAAGTCTGAGAAGCATGGACTGTTTCAAGACCAGGCAGTGGCGGCCACACTTCTAGAAAGGATTCCCTTACTGCATAAAGCTCTTAGGCCGGCAAATCTTTATGCCTCTCATGTTACTAGAACGATCCAGGAGGCCTGGGACCAGACTTGTCAGAAGTTCAATTTGACTACCTTCCCATTTCCCCTCACACCGCTCTTCGACAACCATGACTTTCATCCGGGTACGACTGAGACTGCCTTTAAGAGCTGGCAAGCCACAGGTGTCGTTCCTTAGGGCGCTTATTCGACCTAGACGGAATTCTTAACTTCTCTCAGGTTCGCGCCACATATGATATTCCGGAATCTGAACGGTTCCACTACCTTCAGATTCAGCACTGGGCCCTTCAACCACTCAAACAGTCGCAAGCACAGCATTTTCTTAAATCATACGAAAAATGGCTACTTACACGCACTTCTGATAAAAAGCTGATTTCAGATCTATACAAATTGTTGATAGCACCCCATGCACATACATATAACGTTTGGCACTCGAGTTGGGAACGGGACCTAGATTGGGCCCTCAGTCACAAAGAATGGGAAGGGATATATTACAGAGCTCGCCACTCATCTCTGAACATGGGATTGACTGAGACTTTGACTAAGGTGACCACATATTGGTATTACATGCCTGACCGCCTGCACACGATGGACCCCCGACAAAGCGTAGACTGCTGGGGGGATGTGGGAAGCGAGGCACGCTGGTACACCTTTTGTGGGACTGCGAACAGCTTCATACATATTGGACGCAGGTCCTTGATGAAATAGACAAACATTTTGACTCTCAGCTTCCACGCTTCCCAAGCTACATCCACTTGGGCCTTCCAAACTCCCGCACATATCCGCTCCGATCACAAAGGGGTCACCAGATGGCAATTGCTCTGGGTTCAGCTACGCAAAACATCCTGCTCCACTGGTGGACCACTCGCACCCCTACATTGAATGGTTGGTTGCAGTATCTGTGGCAGGTGCTGGGGATAAAGAAAACGGCACTCACGCTAGCTGGGAAGGGTTCCACTTTCATAGACCTCTGGCAGCTATTCCTCACTTTGCTGGGTTCTCTATTTAGGGAACTTACCTGCCGGAGATACCGCCATCTGTTTCTCCTTTCAGCACCCCACGGGGGAGAGAACCAGGACGCCTCATAGGCAGAGGAGGGGTAGACCTGTTTTGCATTAACCTTTTAGTTGGTGGATGGGGGTCGGGGTGGGGGGTGGGTTGGGAGGGTAGAATAAGTGTCTTTTTTTGGTCATTTAAATATATATCATGCTGATTCTCTCTACTATGCAAAGTCCATTGAGCTTTGCTTTGGAGTACACGCCTCTATTGCACTGTTGACCTTTGTTCACAAATTGCAAATAAAAAGATTTAAACTTTTTAAAAAAACTGGAAATTCAATGAAAAAAACAAAGGATAAAATAACGTTGAGGTAGGTGAATATAACAGTGACAACATTAACGTTTTGAACTAAAACACAACACAGAAATTCATCAATTGTAGTTAGCAGAGCTAATTATAACTTGTGCCTCTGCCATGCACTGCTTATGACCTCACATATTACATCACTCAAGACATATTGTTTGACATAATTTATGACAAAGCTGATGACAACTGAAATGACATCATTGACAACATCACTAATGACATCAGCCAAGCTTCTTTAATACATAATATTCTACAAACTAATAGGCATTAGAGGCCTGAAACTAAGTGCCAAATAGCTCAGAATATTTTTGAAGAATTGTTAATTCCATCACATCACTCCCTTAGGGGTAGCAATCATGAATTATGTGCTACAATAACAGTATACTATACACTTTATGGTTAGCCTATTTCTTATTAGCAATCACCCACACATTAAGGGTGGTCGGAGTTTGCGGAGTTGCACTATGCGGAATCATGCAGTGTGGCATAATAACTCAGTGGAATTCCATAGAGTTCCGCTCCGCCCTACCTTGCCAAAGGTCAGCCTCCAGCTTTGTTTATGTTGTAGTAGAGAGCAAGTAGAGAGATGCACTTGCAGCTGGGAAGGTAGGCTGGGGGCTGGAGCCCTTCTACATGCAGTAGCAGTCAAGATGAGACGTGAGAGGCACCTCAGGCTACACATCAGGCACCAGTTTGGCATTATGAATGCAGGATTGAAGAGCTCATGTGCCACGCCCCTGCCACTCCCGCAGGATAAACATTAATTAACCCTTTGTTGCCCCAACTCCTGTTCGCCAAGTAATGCGGGTACACGAGCCGTGGCCTTACCTTCTCTCTCCCAGAGGGACTGTTGGTTGCTAGGTCCAGTGCCCAGGGAGATAGGGGTTCGAAGTGCTTCAGGTCAGTCTGCTCACACTGCAGCTCCAGTTCTGCTCGCCTTTTCTCCACCAAAGCCGTATGGCTGATTACTGCAGGAGTGGACGGGCTGGTGCTTCCAGTCCAACACTCCATTGGCTGGCTCCTCACTCCACCTTGAACCCCTGGTGGTCCCCCTCCTCTAAATCTTGCCCCTGGTGGGCCTACCTGTGGAATTGGGGCGGCAGAGTGCTGGTTTCTGCTCTTCTTGTCCTTTCCTGCCTACTATGTTCAGTGTGTGTCAGGGGCAATGGACATGACGGTGGTAGGGTCTCAACTCTCCTCTCCTCTTGTTGGTCATTGATTGATTACAAATAAATGTTTATTTGTTTGTTTCAGGATTGCACCTGAAGAAAGGACCTAATTGTCTCGAAATGCATTGGGCATTAACCAATCAGAATTATCATATATATGTTGGATTCTGTAATATACATTGTATAACTGCAATTTTGTTGCTTTGTAAAAAAAAAACTTAATGAGAATTCATGAATGTTAAATTAATTTAACAGATGGTAGACAATGCTGTGAAAGCTACAAAAATGTATAAAAAACAAAGTTTATACAAATCAAAAATTAAAAAATGATGAGAAGTAGAATACTAATTGTATTGTGATTTACAAGTGTGACACATTTTATTATGTGAACAGTGCACACTGCATTCAAGTTGAATGACTTGATATATTATTCATGTAGATGACAGACATATGCTGACAGCGCACATAGCAAGGTAGCACCATTGGGTAAAATTGTTGAGAAGTACATTATTCAGATACAAACGACTGCACCTCGCAATTGAATTATTTTTTCTAAAACCCTTTTTTCACACGGTGTTCAATATGTATACAACTGTTCGGAGAATGCCAAGATACTCAATGTCAGTTCCAATGGACAGCTTTTATCTGTATCAAACCCCTCACAGTTACTGAACTAACATTGAGAGATAAAGTTGACATGAGTCGAAAATTAGGTACTGTAAAGAGTATTCACTCTGAAGAGAATTTACTCTGTACCACCCTGTTTGCAGACAGTGTAACCCTCATGAGAAATAAACCACAGAGTATTAAAAGGTATTTAATAAGAACAGTGTAAATGCTATGAAACAATGGTCAAAAAGGACACTATTCGCTTAAAATAATCATGGTCTGAAGATGCTAAAGATTGTACTACCTGCAACATTCATACTATCGTGAAAACCTTAGATAGCTCATCTTCTGAAGCAAAGGAAACACATGTTCATAGATTAGTACCTGGTGCAAAGTCTTCTATGCTGAGACAATTCTGTTTATTAACTCAAGGCTACTTACAATATTTAGTATCTACAATGTAGAATCTTTGCCCTGTTGGAGAGTTTTTCCACAAAAGCGAAAAACCTTTGTGGAACGTGCTGAACACAAGTCACCAACTGTCACCTGCACGCAGAGCTACTCTTCTGTACAAAGAATTATAATGTGTACAGTAACTCTACACACCTATGATGCTCGTGCATTTTGTAAGCACTTACACCCATAATCTGGACAGAGGCTGTCCAAATTAGGTAGTAAAGTCATATGGTAGATAGCCTTCACCATGTAAACTATAAAACAAACCAACACTCATTGGATGATGTCATCAGTGACGTCATCAATTATGTATCTGAAATGTCATCAGTGCTGTCATCAATGATGCCCTACAACATGTCATGAGTGACATAGTGTGTGACGCCTTTCAATGTGTGTGATGTGCTGTTGGTCTACTCCCCCCACCCAGAAGCAGCAAACTCAAGCTGTGCTCGGTCTTTGAACATGCATGGCGCAGGGTTGGCTGCAGGGCCTTGGTTCCAGCCAGAACCTGCTTTCAACTCCCGGCTGGCAGTCAACCCCATGCAGTGGGGGTTGGCCACAGGGCTTTGCAACTCCATGCTGCACACAGCCCTTGGTGGACGCAGTGGACACAGAGGAGGATTGGCCTCTGGGCCCATGGGATCCCATCCCCAGGGCCAAACAAATATATTAACGGGAGAGGACATGCAGCCCTGCTCCCTGAGCCTTAATAGACCCTGGGAAGCCAATCCCCCAAAGCCCAATTCCAATAAAAAAAGCAACAGAGTAGCATGGCCCCTCTCTTTATACCTTAAACCCCCTGGGGCCAAATGTAATAAAAACGGGGAGGGGTAGTCATGTGGCCCAGAAGAACCTTGCGTTCTCGGGCAGCAAAACAGGGGATTGTTACCTATTAAAAAAAGCTTGCTGGGGTGGCAGGAGTTTTACTTCCTCCACCGCAAAAGCATGAAATAATCTACCATTCCACCTTAGAAATAAAACTGAGCTCCTCTCCTTCAGGCGAAGGCTGAAAACCTGGTTATTTACATTATAGTTGTTTCACTCCACAGGAACCAATTAGGCAGTGCTCAACGCCAGAACACCTTAGGGTAACAGTCATGCTCTAGAAATGTTATTAACATAGCCTAACATAGCATAACACCTCCCCAAGCTATTTTGGCATTGGGACCCTATAGTCATATATGTGTACCCAGGGCATCTACCAACTACCACGCTGGGGGATGCGGGAGGAGACCTAGTTTCCCGCAGTTCCAGCTAGATCCCTGCATGGTTCAGAGAGCAGCTGTTTTTTGCATACTTCCTACATGTGGGAGCAATATGTGTTCTGTTCTGTTCCCCTGCCCACAGGAGGGAAAGTAGGCACGACCCTTGACCCACCAGGTAGGTTGCTCCCCCTCCCCACAGCACCGCCTGTATCTCCCTGCCCCAGCTGCCGCTGCTGAGGAAGTTCGAGGCCCTCCACCACCCGCAGGCTACCACTTGTGCCTCATCCCTGGTGGCCAGTGGTAGACCGTAGGTAGGTTTGTTCATCCTACGCTTTATTGCTTTTGTTGTATTGCCTGTATTTTCATTGTTGTGTCTGTGACTGCTGTTGTCTGTCTTCCCCCACTGCCTGTACGTGGTCTGTGCCCCTTTTTCTTCCCTCTGTTACCCTCGCTGCCCCTGTGCTCCCTCTGCCCGGTCTTCCTTTCTTCCTTCTGTACCCCTCGCTGCCCCCGTGTTTCTGCCCAGTCTTCTCTTCTGTTCCCCTTACTGCCCCCGTGCCTCTCTGCCCATTCTGCCCTCTGTTCTTAGCTGCCCCTGTATTTTTGTGTTCTGTATTTTGCCTCTGTGCCACTCGTTTTTCTGGTATTTCTGTGCCCCTTCTGCCCTCTATTCCACTTGTTTTTTGTGCACTTCTGCCCTATGTGCCACTCGTTTTTACCTCGTTTTTGTGCCCCTTTTGCCTTCTGTTCCACTCCTTTTTTGTGCCCTTCTGCCTTCTGTGCCATTCGTTTGTCCCTTGTTTTTGTGCCCCTTTTGCCTTCTGTGCCACTCATTTTTTGTGCCCTTCTGCCCTCTGTTCCACTTATTTTTTGTGCCCTTCTGCCCTCTGTGCCACTCGTTTTTCCCTCGTTTCTGTGCCCCTTTTGTCTTCTGTTCCACTCATTTTTGTGCCCTTTTGCCTTCTGTGCCACTCGTTTTCCCCTCGATTTTGTTCCCCTTTTTCCTTCTGTTACCTTCGTTGTCCCTCACCGCCCTCGCCGCTGTGTCCCCTGCTGCCCCGCCCCCTTACGGCCCACTGCCCATTCGCTGCCCCCGCTTCCTGCCTCCCAGATGCTCCTCCCTCCCACCTCCCCATATATGCCGGCCGTTGCGCGTCCACGCTGCTGGTGCTCCAAAGGCGTGCCTAAGGCAAGGCCGTCTGCGCCCCTCTGTGCCTAGACCGTGCCCAGGGCCAGAACCCCTGGCCTCCACACCCACCAGGACGACCACCACCACTACGACGCCAGCACTCTGCACGCTCTCAGCTCCGGACGGAGCCACACTTGCTTCAAGGCTGCCCCGAAATGCACACACAGCCCCTTCACCTGCCAGAACTGCAGCAACACCAGCCTCAGTGCCAACGAACCACCCGCCAAGAAAGACCCCAACCACTTCTGACGCATACTACTGAACACGAGCTCCGCACGCAAGCATGCCATTGAGCTCTGGGACCTGCTTGACACAACATCCCCGGACGTCGCCTTCTTGACAGAGACCTGGTTTAACGACTCCCCCACACCTGACATCGCCATAGCCATCCCAGATGACTACAAGATCACCCACAGAGACTGCACCAACGGAGTCGGAGGAGGAATTTCCCTCGTCTACAAGTAAAGAATCAGGGTCTCGACTAGCACCGTTGACACGCTCAGCACCGCCGAACACATGCATTTCCAGAACCACACAGACCCTAACTCCACCCTCAGAGGTACCTTCGTCTACCGACCCCCTGGACCCCACCCCCAGTTCAGCGACTCCATCGCCGACTTGATCAGCACGCACGCCCTGACCTCCCCGACTACATCCTCCTCGGAGACCTGAACTTTCACTTTGAAAACAACAACAACAACAACTCCAGAACCCTGCTCAATAACCTCGCCACCCTCGGACTGAAGCAACTCATCACAACGCCCACCCACTCCACCAGCAACACGCTCGAACTCGTCATCTCCTCAAGCCTGCACGTCTCCGTCAGCCACACCAACGAACTCCTCTGGACCGACTACCGCTGCATCCACTTCGCCTTCCAGTAGCCCACCACACACCACCCCACCCAATAGATCCCCGCAGCTGATGGAGCAAAATCACTGAAGACCAATACACGCAAACCTCGCTCTCAGACCACCCACTGAACCCTCCAACACTGACGACGCTGCCCACATCCTCAGATGCTGAATCTAGGACTGCTGAAAATGGATAGCGTGCGCACAGCAATGGTTTTAGGTTGTGTTCCTTGTGTTTACTGTGATTTGTTTGTGGTTTTTGTGTGCTCCAGCAAGAGACATAACCGTCCGTATACGTCGTAGATAAGAACTGGTTGTGTGCGTTACATGGGGAGTAAACGCATCCTTGGAAGTGGGCACACACTTTGGTTCGTCAGATGAAGACAGACTCCAATGTTGCTTTTTAGCGGTTGATTATTTATTCATCAGTGTCGCAAAAAGTCGTTAGCATATTTATTCACAAATTTTCAAAGTTTATATGTCCCATCATTATGATGACAAACATTTCCAAAGAAATACTCCGATGCATTTCGGGCATGGATTGCCCTTTGTCAAGGAGTTCTGAAAGCAAAAAAAACACTTTTATCTTCCGAGTTATAACCAATGTAACATAAACATTTGCATTGCATGAAATATAATAACATCATCGGTAACAGAGAGGACGTGATATACCCATTTGATTAACCATGGTGAAGGTGTGAGCTGGGTGACAAGCTGTGAGGGTTCAAAGGGGTTTAGGCGTAGAGCACTTACGTGTCGGAGTCATGTGAACTCTTGGCTCTCTGGGGAAACAAGAAATAACGGGCAGTTTAAGCGGGATGGATACCCGACGTTGAACATAATAACGCGGGTCTCTGTTGGAGCTCCAACTTACTTGGGAATGGGTGGTGGGGACGGCTGCTGATGGATCCTGGGGTCGTGGACCGGAGGGTTCACGGAGTGGCGGCGAGAGCCGCAGGTATATGACACTACGCGGAGTTTTGCTGTGAAAATGGAAAAAGGACACTACGCGGAGTTTTGCTGAGAAATGGAAAAAGGGTCGTGAGGGTGGCGGCCATCTTGGAGAGGGAAGTTAATGCTGTATGGAGGTGGAAATGTGTACAATGTTAATATGCAAGCAACAAACAAAAGAGATATTGTGTGGAATAAATATACCACTAGTGGTATTTATAGAAAACAGCTCAGTTCGATCCGGTCATTGAGACCGTGAGGCTTCATTGCCTGTAGTCTGTATATCCAAGTGGTCTCACGCTGGAGTAGAATCTTGTTGTTGTCTTTTCCCTCATCTTTTTTGATCGTTTCGAGCACCAAGAACTTAAGTTGGGCCACGCTGTGGTGGAGTTCATTGAAATGTATCGCAATGTTCGATTTTTGGTTTTTTGTGCGAATATTCGACTTGTGTTCATTTAGGCGTGTCTTTATTTTTCTGGTGATTTTACCTACATATATCATGCCACACGGGCATTTCAATAGGTATATTAAGTTGGTTGAATCGCATGTGGCATCGACATGAAGTTTGATTTTGAATCCTCTCATTGGGTGATTTATGCTGTTGCCCATGATGATATTGTGGCAATTATTGCAGTTGTGGCACGGACGTGTGCCAGTGTGGGTGGTTTGTTGAATGGGTTCCTTGCATAAGATTTCTTTTAGATTCTCAGATCGAGTGTATGCAAAGATTGGTGGGTTTTCGAATAAGTTGCCAAAGTCTGGTTCCGAGGACAGTATGCGCCAATGTTTTAGGATGATTTTTTTGTATTTTTTGCTGGAGGTAGAATATTTCGACACCAACACTGTTCTGTTTTCATCTTTTTTTGTTGAGCCTCTGAGTGCTTCCTGGCGTGAGATAGTATTAGCTTTCTTAATGGCTTCAGTAAGGGATTCTTGGGGATATCCTCTGTTGGTGAATCTTTTAGCCATTTCCTCAATTTTTTGTGTGCATGTTTCTGGATTTGATACAATTCGTTTGATTCTTAGCATTTGACTGTTTGGCAGGTTTCTTTTGAGCGATTCTTGGTGGAAACTGATATAGTGAACTGTATTGTTGCGATCTGTTGGCTTTCTAAACAGATCGGTTGTTAATCCTGTTTCAGTGATTCTGACTAAGACGTCAAGGAAGCTGATTTTGTGTCCTCGGAACCTGACTTTGGCAACTTATTCGAAAACCCACCAATCTTTGCATACACTCAATCTGAGAATCTAAAAGAAATCTTATGCAAGGAACCCATTCAACAAACCACCACACTGGCACACGTCCGTGCCACAACTGCAATAATTGCCACAATATCATCATGGGCAACAGCATAAATCACCCAATGAGAGGATTCAAAATCAAACTTCATGTCAATGCCACATGCGATTCAACCAACTTAATATACCTATTGAAATGCCCGTGTGGCATGATATATGTAGGTAAAACCACCAGAAAAATAAAGACACGCCTAAATGAACACAAGTCGAATATTCGCACAAAAAAACAAAAATCGAACATTGCGATACATTTCAATGAACTCCACCACAGCGTGGCCCAACTTAAGTTCTTGGTGCTCGAAACGATCAAAAAAGATGAGGGAAAAGACAAAAACAAGATTCTACTGAAGCGTGAGACCGCTTGGATATACAGACTACAGGCAATGAAGCCTCACGGTCTCAATGACCGGATCGAACTGAGCTGTTTTCTATAAATACCACTAGTGGTATATTTGTTTCACACAATATCTCTTTTGTTTGTTGCTTGCATATTAACATTGTACACATTTCCACCTCCACACAGCATTCACTTCCCTCTCCAAGATGGCCGCCACCCTCACAACCCTTTTTCCATTTCTCAGCAAAACTCCATGTAGTGTCCTTTTTCCATTTCCACAGCAAAACTCCCCGTAGTGTCATATACCTGCGGCTCTCGCCGCCACTCCGTGAACCCTCCGGTCCACGACCCCAGGATCCATCAGCAGCCGTCCCCACCACCCATTCCCAAGTAAGTTGGAGCTCCAACAGAGACCCGCGTTATTATGTTCAACGTCGGGTATCCATCCCGCTTAAACTGCCCGTTATTTCTTGTTTCCCCAGAGAGCCAAGAGTTCACACGACTCCGACACGTAAGTGCTCTACGCCTAAACCCCTTTGAACCCTCACTGCTTGTCACCCAGCTCACACCTTCACTATGGTTAATCAAATGGGTATATCACGTCCTCTCTGTTACCGATGATGTTATTATATTTCATGCAATGCAAATGTTTATGTTACATTGGTTATAACTCGGAAGGTAAAGGCGTTTTTTTGCTTTCAGAACTCCTTGACAAAGGGCAATCCATGCCCGAAAAGCATCGGAGTATTTCTTTGGAAATGTTTGTCATCATAATGATGGGACAAATAAACTTTGAAAATTTGTGAATAAATATGCTAACGACTTTTTGCGACACTGATGAATAAATAATCAACCGCTAAAAAGCAACATTGGAGTCTGTCTTCATCTGACGAACCAAAGTGTGTGCCCACTCGCAAGGATGAATCTAGGACTGCGCCAACACCCTTGCCCCGCTGAAGAAACCCCCCCCACAGAGATACCAGCAAGAGGGCCAACTGGTTCACCCGAGAACTCCTAGCCTCCAAGCAAGCCTGCCAGAAACTAGAGAAATGGCACAGTGAACAAACTCTGGACAGCCACGCAGCACACAAGGACGCCATCCGCAACCACCACCACCTCATCAGGGTGGCCAAGAGTACCTCCTTCAAAGACCGCCCTGACAACAATGCACACAATAGCAAGGAGCTCTTCAACATCGTGAAGGAACTCTCCAACACCAACGACATCCCGCCGTCGCAAGCCCTGTGCGGCTCCCTCGACACCTTCTTTCACCGCAAGATAGCAGACATCCATGACAGCTTCAACACCCAAACAGCCCCAACAGACAGCAACACAACAGACCTGCCACACACCATCGACCATGACCCCCTGCTAGCCTGGGCCAGCATGAGCATCGATGACACCATCAAGACCATGCGCACAATCCACTCCGGCTCTCCGTCAGACCCATTCCTGCATCACATCTTCAACAGAGCAAGCAGCTCCATCGCACCCTACCTGCGCAACGTCATCAATCTCTCCCTCTAGACCGCGACCTTCCCAGGAATCTGGAAACACGCCAAGATCAACGGCCTACTCAAAAAACCTAAGGCAAACCCAAGAGACCTCAAGAACTTCCGGCCCATCTCTCTGCTCCCCTTCTCGGCCAAGGTCATCGAGAAAACCGTCAACAGACAGCTAACCCAATACCTCGAAAAAAACAGAATGCTGGACCCTTCCGTCAGGGTTCCGCAGCAACCACTGCAGTGAGACTGCCCTCATCGCAGCCACTGATGACATCAGGACCCTGCAGGACAACGGCAAGACTACAGCACTCATCCTCCTAGACCTCTCTGCCGCCTTTGACACAGTCTGCCACTGCACACTATGCAAACGCCTCCATGCCGCAGGGACCCAAGTCAAGGCTCTGGACCCCCTCCTTCCTCTACGGCAGAACCCAGAGCGTCCACCTCCCCCCATTCCATTCCAAAGCCTCTGAGATCATCTGCGGCATACCCCAGGGATCCTCCTTCAGCCCGACGCTGTTCAACATTTACATGGCCCCGCTCGCACACGTAGCCCAACAGCACAACCTCAACATAATCTCCTACGCCAACGACACTCAGCTGATCCTCTCCCTCACCAAGGACCCCATCACCGCCAAAGCCAACCTCCATGAAGGAATGAAGGCCGTCGCTGATTGGATGAAGACCAGCTGTCTGAAGCTGAACTCGGACAAGACGGAGGTCCTCATCCTCGTCTCCAACCCTTCAGCCTGGGATGACTCCTAGTGGCTGACGGCACTGAGGGCAGCCCGACACCCACTGACCACGGACGCAACCTGGGAATCATCCTCGACTCAACGCTCTCAATGACCAAGCAAGTCAATGCCGTCTCCTCCTCCTGCTTCTACACCCTCCACATGCTCCAAAAGATCTTCAAATGTATCCCGACAGATACAAGAAAGACAGTCACCCAGCCCCTCATCAGCAGCAGACTCGACTACGGAAATGCCCTCTACGTGGGAGCCCCAACCAAGCTCATCAAACAACTACAACGCATCCAAAACGCATTGGCATGACTGATCCTCAACGTACCATGCCAACACCACATCACCCCCCACCTAAGAAACCTGCACTGGCTCTCCGTCAACAAGAGGATATCCTTCAAGCTCCTCATCCACGCACACAAGGCACTCCACAAGACCGGCCCAGCCTACCTCAACAGACGGCTCTCCTTCTACATCCCCAACTGCCAGCTACGCTCCACCAACCTCTCCCTCGCCACTGTCCAGTGCATCCAAAGAACAACCACTGGTGGGAGATCCTTCTCCCACTTCGCCGCCAAGACATGGAACACCCTCCCACTGAGCCTAGGACGGACCCAAGACCTGCTGACCTTCAGGAGGATACTCAAGACATGGCTGTTCGATCAGTAGCACCCCTCCCGTCCCCCAGAGCCTTGAGACCCTCACAGGTATGTAGTGCATTTTACAAATGATTGATTGATTAATTGATTGAGCAGGCAATCCGAAAACAAGTCCACTTCCAGCCGGCAGGAGAATGTTTAAAACTCCAACCAAAGGGGAGCAGATTCACATGTTTGCCCCAGTCTGGAAGGAGATTTAAAAATGCTCCCACCAGATGGGAGCAACGACATGTTTTGCTGCCCACACAGACGGGGACAGAGAAACTACTGCATCCTGGGGTTGGGCTCCCCGGGACATAGTGCGTGAGCTGACCTCTATGGATGGGGTACCCGGGACTATAAAGGCAAAGGGAAGGGGGCCAACTGGCCTCCCACCATTTCAACTTTATTTCATCCCTGGGGATGGGGTCCCTTGTGCCTTTCAAGGCAGGGGAGGGGTTCCTGAAATGTGCGTAATGAGGGGTCCTACTCATGCCACCTACCCCATATATTTAATAAAGAAAATTGAGGCCTTGCCCTAAGGTAACTTGCTCCCCCATGCACAGTTTTCACATAAATAATTGTATTGCAAATATTGCTGTGATATTATGAATGATGTCATAGAATATGTAATGTCTGATGTAATGTAGGGTAATTAGCAGAGCAGGGCGAGGGCGTGAGTTATAGTTACCCTACGAGACGAGTTATTGTTTCTTAAGTACATCTATAACTGCTGAATTTTTGTGGTTTATGTGTGCAAAATGTGAACCTAACTATAAAGTGCCTGTAACCTTTTTACAGTTTTATATAGTATGAACTTAACCCGAATCAGGTATCAGAGCGCTTTACATAGCACCAGTTGCATTACGTGAGGACACATTCATCTTTGTTAGCACAGGGAAATTAAGTGATTTGCCCACCAGAATCACAGGATGTTCAGCATCATTGCTGAGACTCGAACCCCGTTCCCCAGATTTGAGGTCGACCGCCCTAGCCTTTAGTTTTTTTTTTGTGAATTTCTAAAACAAAAGTAATTCTCTTTCCTAACTATAACTTCACTATAACCTTTATTTTTTTTCAGTGAATTTCTAGAGTTATATTATTTTATTTTTCTAACTGAAACATCTAACCTTTGAGAGTGAGTGTATGAGTGTTTCAGTGGGTGTGTGATTGTGTGAGTGTCTCAATGGGTTTGATTGGGCGTGTAAGTGTCTGAGTGGGTCTGGGTGTACCTGCATACTTATATGTTAATCAAACAACCACCACACATGGCCTTGGGCATGTGATGGGGTATGGATACAGGGCCTGTCCAAGGGGCCATTGAACTCCCTGCATGCAGCCAATCCTATGGTGTGTCTGGCCTTTGGGAAACCCAGAGGATGGGATTTCTGGGGACAAAATCGGCCTGGGTAGGGTGGCTGTGTGCTGTAGCATTTTGCACTGAGAATACTGTAGGAAATGAGTACATTAGGGAGCTTCACACCAAATAAGTCTTCCAAGATGGTTACCTGAGAAGTAAGAGCCCAAATGTAGCACAAATATCACACAAATGTAGTCCAAGTATAGCCCAATGACAGCAGGGTGCATACAAATGTGTCTTTCTTTTGCAGTTTTATATAGCAAAGACTTGACCCGAAGGTATAGAAGGGCTTTACATGGGCATCAGTTACATTATACAAGGACAAACATCATTTTAGGCATGGGGGGGTTAAGTGATTTGCCCAGAAACACAGGACGTTTAGCTGATGCCGAAATTCAAAACTAGTTCCCCAGTTGCAAAGTATGCAGCTCTGACCATAACGCCACATCCTCTCCCTTAAGTCTAACATATAATCAAATGATCAACTGGATATAAAAAACATAAAAATAGCAAATTACTTAAAAGTGCGATGCTGCTATTTGAGAACTCAGACTAAAATCTCCACTTTTGCAATTTAAGTCAATGAGAAAAATCCATTCCCCAGTTTTATTTTCAAAACTTTCCTCTTATCAAGTACACAATTTTGGCAAGTAAGTTACATTTGATCATGGAGGGCAGGAGGAAGGGGGTAGGGACATTGAATCAGTTAAGAGAGTGCTAGAGGGAGATGAGGAGGGGTACCAAAATGACTTTACAGGGCAGGCGTCAAGGGTTGCAGCAGCACAATACACAACACTGGGCAAGTGAGATATCATTGCAGCACAATGGACCATGGAAAGCAATGTGGAGGGGATAGGGCTACGCACATGGACAATAGGGAGCCTTGGGGAAAGAGGCAAGGGCAGCATGCTGACTATATTGGCAGCAAAGAGGCACAGTTGCAGAATAATGAACCATGAAGGCCAGGAGGGAGGGGATAGGGGTCTGAACATGGGAAACGGGGGCAGGGGGCAAGGGGGCAGGGCATGAGCAGCAAACTAACCTTGGAGGACAGGTGGGATGGGCACTTGATGCACAACACACCATGGAGGGCAACAGTGAGAATATAATGGCATACACAAAGACAAGTGAGGGAAGGAGGGAGGGGGCCAGGGGCAGAAAGCTGACCACAAAGAGCAGTTGGGAGAGGCTGTGGCTGCACAAAAGACCATGCATGGCAAGCAAGAGAATAAGTGGCAGCACAACGGCCATGTTGGAGGGAAAGGGCAAGGGCATGCACAAAGAGTCACCCATAGGTAGTTACAGTTAGGACCTAGTTTCCGTAGGAAGAACATTTTATCATTAGCCAATAACTTTGGTGCTGTTTGACAAATCTTCACAACATTTTCAGAACTGATATGACACTCACTTCAGCTGCTGTTTTTAAAGCTTCGGGGTGATCCATCAAGTTAGGGCTGAGAGCAGGTGGGGTAAAAAATGCATTTTCCCCATGTTAATTCCCATAGGACATTTAGTCACGGCTACCGCCCAAACTGCTCAACGGATATAAACCAAGTTTGACAGGAAGCTAGATGTTGGACCAAGAAAAATGCCTTTTTGTGATTTGGTGTAAATCTATTCAGTAGATTTTGAGATATTTAGAGAAATGTCCAGTTATATATATAGGTACCCAGTCAATCCATGACCCCTCTCGATCTTGTGCTAAGAAATGATTGGCTGCCTACTCTTCAAACCAGGAAGTGTTGGCAGCCATCTTGTGACTTAGTTGAACCGATTCACAGGCAAAAACTTTTTTTTTTAAAAAGGGGTCAGGGTAGAAACACCTTGACCACCTAGGCCTCCTGAGGGGGTGGGGTCCCGCAGGGACCCATCAAGGCAACAAGCATTTAAAATTATATATATATATTTGGGGGGAGTCGTGCTGGATCCACGACTGCAACCAATGTTTGTTTTTTTAAACCAAGGAACGGGTCTTAATAAGGAAACCCCGGGTAGTCAAAGTCAAATTATAATTAAGTAAAGGAGGAGACAAATGGGGACACTGCTTAGGTATTTATATACCCCAGGGACCGCCACCTCCCTAGGGTTTATTATACTATAAGGGGCCACTCGGGGCACCCACCCACCCAGGACACCGGGGACCGCCACCTCCTTTGGGCCAATTTGTAACAAATAAGGGAGCCTCATTGATCCCCCCAGACCCCAGGATCCACTACTTCCCTGGGCCTTTTTAAATGACTTTTAAATGAATTTGGGGCAACACAGACCCATACCCCAGTACCCAGGGTACCACCACTTCCCCGGGATTAAATATCTGTATTAGGGGGCCTCACAGACTCCCACAGGCCCCAGGGAGGTGGTGGTTCAACCAAAATAGGAGGGGGGCGTTGAGACTCCCCTTCAAGGCCTTCACAGCCCCAGGGCCTACCACCTCCCTGGGGCAGACCTTCTAACTAAAAGGAGGGGGCACAATGCCCCCTCATGGAGTGAATAATGGCCCTGAGGATCGCCACCCCCCTGATTTTGCTCCTGAAATGTCCCAGAAGCCCACCACTGGGACACTGAAGTTTGATATGGCTTGATAGGAGCTTTACGGCTCCCAGCAAGCAATAGCAAACTCTGCTCTGCTTCGAGTAAGCCAGTGAATGCAAAATACTCTCACTTACTTCAAGCAGAGCAGAATTGCTTTTGGTCAGAGGGAGCTGCATGTTCAGCAGCCCCCTCTGTCCAAAAGCAAAACCTGGCACCTGCAGAATGTGGGGAGATGGCAGGGACTGTGGGGGCCTTCAGATTCTGCCTGTGGTCAGCAACAAAGTGCCTGCCTGCACTGGGGGGGACCAGGGCATACAGCCTAGAGGCTGGGCCCTGGGGGTAGAGGTCCCCGGGGATGAAATCGGCCTTGGAAGGGGCCCACACTCACTGTCCATTTAAATAATGTTTTTCTTAAAAAGGGGCAACCCCTGGGGGAGGTGGTTCCCAGGGCTGACATCGGCCTGAGGAAGGAGGGCGCAAGGCCCCCTCCCCATTTCATAAAGGACTAGCCCCAGGGGATGGGGTTCCCAAGGCCTAAACTGGCTACGGAAGGGGGCTATGCAGCTCCCATCCCTAAAAAAATAACATTTAAAAATAAAAAAGCCCAACAACTGGTCAGCGGCCCTGCCCACACAATAAAAACTCCACAACTATTTTCTCAAAATGTAATAAGAAAAATGACAGCAATAAGAGGAACCAGAGTTTTTAAATTTTATTTTGAGGCAGAGTGCCAAGGAAAAGTAGAACACCAACCATCATTCACTGGTTTCAGTGATTCTGCTTAAAATTATTTTAATCATTCTTGTCCACGTGCTGCAGTTGCTCATGTTTATTATCCATTCAATCTCTTTCCTAACCCCCTCAACTCCCTCTCACCCCTTCAGTCCTGCAATACACACCGAAGAACACCCTACTCCCCGCTCCTACACATTTTGGCCTGATAAGTGAGTAATTCAGATTAGTTGTGTAAGGAGCGGATATGTTTGTGTTCTGAGACAGTCGCTTCTCTGATGGGACTTGTCTGTGACTCATTTAACTCAGCACCAACAGGCACAGAGCCCAATATAGCCCCGCCAAGGCGCTGTCTGATCACAGGCAGGCTCTGCACGTGTATCCCCTGATGACAGGTAGGCAAGGATGAATATTTCACCTAAAGCGAACTCTGACATGACATGTAGTTATTTCACACAGTCCAGTACAGCACAGCACAGTAGTTCCAATGTACTCTTAAAAAAAGAAGATGTACTTGTATTCCATACATAATTCATCTTTCCACTCTGAGGGAAACGTTAAAAAGGAATTAGGGCTGCTCGAGTATGTGCTCTCTTATCACATTTCTATTTGAAAAAATACGTAATGGTTTTTATATACTTGAGAACATCTTGTAACATTATTATTCAAATATTAAAATTGTTGTAATGAAAAAAGCTGCTCTTCAGTTTAATGGGAAATAAATATTCTTTATCTCACTGTCCTTGCAGGGTTATAAAGCAAGGTCTGCTTTGGAAAGAATATCTTCATGGAACAAAGGAAGTTCAAAGTCGCTAGAACTTTCGAGGTCGCTTTGCAAGGGCATTCGGTATATGTGGCTTTCTAAATTCAGAGCTTCCAAAATCTAAAACCTTATACAGTCTGTAGAAATGTTTCCCTTATTATGTAAACGTGCACAATTCTACTAAACAAGCGTTGGCAAAGCCAAAATGTCTGGATTAAATGTATTAACATCATTCAACTAATACATCTGTAAGCACATTTTACTGCTATGGAGCGCAGATCCAGTCCCTAGGTGCCAGCAGAAGTCCTAAGTGAGCCTTCCACCTCCAATAGGAGTCAGGAATCCCCTTCCGGCAAGGGATCTCTTCTTGGTTTTCGATCCTAAGATAATTGTAACAATATTGTGGTACACAAATATCATTCAAATAATATTGTGATGACAAAATTATCATGGAACATAATATCGCAGGCAAGAATATTAATGTTTACTTCTGTTTTGCGGAAATTATGCATCTTATTACTTTGCATTATCCGCAAATTCTCAGCTGGGCAGTTGCACCCAGCCCTTTAAAGGGTTCGATCATCTTTCCAAACTCCCACTGCTTATTGGCCGTAATCTGTGAAATATCAGATCTAATTTCAAAGTTTATCCCTTTGGCAGATAGAGTTTTCATTTTTAGTGCCTGAATTTAAATGTTTTCTTTGATCTTGTACATGTTGAAGTTCACCAGAATTTTTCATGGTTTTGTTTTGTTCGGGTTCCATCTAAAAGAGTCTCTATGGACTCTTTGTATGTCCTTTATCAAATCTCCTTCAGTGTATTCTAAATAAATACTTGGCTTGATCATGTTTGCCCCAGAGATCATCCAGTTTTTTCTCTAGAGTATCACAAGCCACTCTAATCTCTTTTTGATTGAATTCTGAGGTTTCAAATCTGTTTCTTACTTCAGTGGTAAGTAACTGTATTAGATTGCTAACTGACTGAGATTGAGATTGGGATTGATGAGGAATAAAAAATAGATTTCCCATACGTAAGGAGCATCGGACCTATATTATGTTAGCATGATGCATCTATACGTACCCTCTTTTGCTTAAAAAATATATATATATATTTATATGCGTTTGCAGGGAGGAAAACGTTTATTCGCTCCTTGCGTATCTATTGTTAACAGAGTAGGCCGAGAACCACACAGACGCCATTTTCTGAACCTATTCTTGAACACGGACTGTGGTCACATGTTAGTACCCAGCAGTTGTCAAGCCCCAATTCATCTGAATCACTGGGAGCAGCTGAACGTAGGGTGTTTACTCGACTGTCCTGAGACTCAAGGTCGCATTTGGTTTTGGGTGCGATAAGTGCATTCCTGGAGGTGCTGTGCCTACTCTCTCGGGCACCAAGGCGAAAGGGAGTCACCCCTCCTGACCTTCCCAGTAATAAATAGTTAAGCTTTGAACTAATCATGTGTGCCATATGTGGTCCTTACCTGGAGCTCGAGGGCCAACTGGTGTTTTTCCTTTTACGATGATTATATGTGTTGAACTGAAAAGTATATAACCTCATGTTTCAATGTGAGTCAACAGTCTTCTCCGCGCACCTGATTGGTGAGGGTTGTAGAGGCTCCTCTATAGAGTATTTATGCTTAATAAAAAATTGAACTTTCTTCACTGCCAACTGACTGATTATTCGGTGATGGGATTGGGGTTTTTGGTAGGTATAGCCCTTTAGGTTATTTTTATGGTACTTCATTGAAGAGTAGGTGTTATAGAAAACCGCTGTTGCAATTGTTTCTCTTCTATCTGAATTTCCCTTCCCTCTTTCTCAGGAGGAATTTCTTAAGGTGCCAACCCTACTTGAGAGGAGGGAGGCTCCATCGTTCCAAGAGGGAGAGAAATCTGGGTTTCCTCCTGAGCAGGCTGAGTTATATTTAGTTCCATACATTCTTTTGACATATGTATTTCTAGTGACTCTGGAGTGTCAGCTAACACCTGAAACCTATTTGAGGTTTTAATATCTTGATCCGCTTCCCGGCTCACTCCAAGGGATTCGTAACCTAAATTTCTTAACAGGGTTTTTTGTACCACCTTAACCCTTTCGATGCTGATGACGAGCTCAGCTCGTCATCACCCACGGGTGTCGTGTGCTGATGACGAGCTGAGCTCGTCATGGAAACAGCAAAATGGCATTTTCCAGCACAGGGGGGGGGGGGAAATGGCCAGCAGTCATGTGGTTAAAGAAAGTTCGTAATGAGGGTGTAATGTTTTAGTTTTTGGGGTTCTCTGACAGAATCTTCGCTTTTTTTCCTCTCAATCTCCTCCTTTTTGGACTTTCCCACTCCCCAGTGGCAAGCTCCGTCTGTATTGAGAGGTTTGGGAGGATGAACTCTGTTTCCTTCCTACAAACTTTACTTTAAGCCCCCTTTGAAGATTTTTTCCTACCTAACCTTCTCAGTTGGTACCTTCCCTGCACAGCACTTCTGTCCGATATCCAGTCCACTTTTTCTTCTGCCTGAAATGCCACTCTCTCAACTATCTCCAGCTTCTCGCCAGCTAGGCCTTTATATGTGTTCTTTCTCAGACTGAGAGAACCCTGCTCTTTTTGTTCTTCACTTCTCCCCCTTTCAGATTTACCACTTCCCCAACTTCTCCACTCACACCCTTCCTTGAGATTAATCTGACCTGTGTGTTGGGCATCTTCCTGTTTGGAGACTGCACCTTTTTCTTCCACAAATTTTACTCCTCCTGGCTGTTCCGATCTCAGTCATCCATTTGTATTGCTGCAGCTTCCTTCTGTACCTGCACCTCCTCTCCAGGTGCTTTTTGCGAAAGTGCTGCCTCTGCCCAGCCTACTCCAGATACAGTACCGCGTCCCTGCCCTCTGGCCCCTGTGGGCTTACGAGCACCTCAAGCCAAGCAGGATTCCCGGTCGGGCAGCCCCCCAGGTTCCGCTTGCTCCACCGCCACAAATGCCACCAACGGGGGTGAGAAAAGCTCAGGGAATGAGGCGAACCACAATGCAGAAAGCTGGGCAGCACACTGGGCGCCCGGAGAGCCAAAATACGGGAGGCCACGCATCCACCATCAACCGGAGCCTCTTCACGCCCCAGAAGAGCGCGATCCCATGGCAGCAGCCCTCAACATCAAAAACGCCCACAATTGCACTACTCTTCCTTGCCAGTTAGTTAGTTTAATTTTTATCACCGAAATTTCAGGGGGGCCATTAAGAAAGTATGTAGTCTTCACTCATGCTCTGGAGCCTCCGCGACCGCATTCTAACCGGCCACCATGTTTTCCCCCTCCTCCTCCAGGCCGAACAGTTTTTAAAATCCTTTTTGGGTGCCAGATCGGAATAGGCAATAATATCCCTTTCAGTCCATTTCTCCATGATGTATTGCTGAAATCCTTTTCTCTCTTTACTTGCCTTTCCTTTCTATTAGTTCCCGTGGTAATAGCTGTATTATTTTAAAAAATGATTTAATGGGAGCTATAACATTTAGAATCTAGATATCTAGGGCTCCATTAGGATGTCGGGCGGACCGCCACCGCCCGCATGGCGGTGGCGATCCGTTCGACATCCTTCCCCGCCTGCCATCCATTTCCCCCCACCATATTACTGTGGCGGGGGGACCTTGGCGGTACGGAAAGACAGTCCGCCGCTTTTCCGCCCGGTCAAGGAGTTGACCGGGTGGAAAAGGGTTTCATATGGTGGCAGTGTCTGTTAGACACCGCCATCCATATTAGGGTGAAGGCGGGGACATGGTTTTCAGTGGCGGCAATGCCGCCAAGGAAAGGCATGTGGGAATGTCCTGTTGCGGCCCATTTGATTTGATTTGATTTTGGGTTTCATAAAGTGCGCGAATGCCCATGGGCGTCTTGGCGCTGAGTGACACTAGAGCCTGCTTCCTAGGGGCCTGGTTCAGAGACTTGTGGTGAATAGCCAGGTCTTTATTTCCTTCCTAAAAGAGGACAAGGAGGGGCAGTTTTTGATTGCTATTGGCAGCTGGTTCCAAAGCCTGGCTGCGTGTAGTCTGAAGCTTCTCCCGCCCCATCTCACCTGCTTGAATCTTGGAACCAGAATCATTTTCAATTGGCTGGATCTCAAAGGTCTGGAGGGTTCATACCATTTCAATAGATTTTTTAGGAACAGGCAGCCTATTCCGTGGAGTGCCTTGTATGTCAGGCAGAGTGACTTAAATTTGACTCTTTTAGCAATTGGCAACCAATGCAGCCCCCTCAGTTTATACGCCACTGGTTCGTGTTTAGGGATGTCTAGCATCAATCTGCCCGCGGCATTTTGAAGACGCTGCATAGTCGCCAACTGTTTGACCTGGATCCCAGCATATAGTGCATTACCAAAATCTAGCCTTGATTGCGCCAGTGCTGAGTCCGAGGGAATAAAGGGTAAAAGTTTCCTAATTGTTTTGAGAATAAACCAAACGGTAGAGGCTAATTTGTTTTTGTTTGTGCCTTATACGTAAGTTTGTCATCCAGGAGAATGCCCAGGTTTCTGACCTTCTCAACTGGGCTGGGGCATTGGCCAAGGCCCTCTGGCCACCATTCCTGTGACCAGGATTGGATGTCTGTCCCCAACAGCATCACTTCACTTTTACTCCCATTTATTTTCAGGCAGTTACCCTGCATCCATTGGGAGATGTGCTGCATGCATTTTTTAAATTTCCTCACCGTCTCTTTGTTGTTACTTGAGATTGACACCACAATTTGTGTGTCTTTGGTGTATGATACTGGCGTGAAGCCATAGTTCCTTATTATTGCCGCCAGGGCCGGAGCCACGTAAAGGTCGACTAAGGTGGGACTTAGTGACGACCCCTGTGGGACACCGCAAGGGAAACTGAAAGATTCGGACTTGGCCTCTCCAACCTCCACCGTGAAAGTCCTATTGGACAAATATGATGCAATTAGAGTTTGGGCCGATTCCTGTATTCCCACCTCACTAAGTTGGCGGAGTAGGATATTGTGGTTTACCATGTCGAAGGCCGCCAAGAGGTCTAATAAGATCAAGGCGGCCATCCCCCCGGCGTCCAGGATATACCTCAGTTCTTCGGTGGCTGTCAGCAGGGCTGTTTCAGTTCCATGCCCTTCTCGAAAGCCGTATTGCACTTGGTCCAACAGATTATTGTCATACAAATATTGGGATAGTTGCCTATTCAAAAGCTTTTCCAGGACCTTCGCTGCAAAAGGTATTCTTGATATAGGTCTGTAGCTGCTCGGCTCTTGTGGGTCCAGGGTGGCTTTTTTTAGTAGGGGCAGAACTGAGGCCGTTTTCCAGGACTCTGGGAAATTGTTATTCTCAACTATTCCGTTGCGGGCCCCCAGGGACTCTGGGGGTGAGGAGTGTACATGGGGGGTACCTATGGTAACACTTCACTGTACAACGTGACAGGCACCGCACGGTGCCTGTCTCGTTGTGCACTGAAGTGCACAATGTGCATTTTTTAGCATTGCGGTGGGCGGTGCTTTCAGCACCACCCGCCGCAATGTTAAAAATGCGGGATGCGCCTGCCAGTGTGGCAGGCGCATCCTAATGGCCCTTATGGCAGGCGGTCCTGTTTTACGTCGGTTTGTCCGCCCGTCATCCTAATGGGCCCCCTAGTCTCTCAACCTCGAGAGGTCTTCATAGGCTTAGGCCTTAGAAAAGAAGGAAGAGGTGGGTTTTCCAAAGTGGGAGGAGGGCAAACGCAGGTTTTAGCACATGGGTGGGGGGGTGCAGATGGAAAAAATTTAACAAATTCTTTGTCCTCATAGAAGTTATGTGAACTCAGGCCTTGACTGGATAGTGAATTTAAAGACTGACTATGAGCCCTAGGTGGGGGAGCAGTTAGAACTGTTATCTTGGAATGTAAATGGGTTTAGGATGAGGAGCAGGAGAGAAAAGATTCTGCATTACCTAAAGGTTGTCTCATCACAGATTATTATCCTTCAAGAACCCATTTAACTAGTAAAGAAATGTGTGATATTTTTAAATGTAGAAGGTGGTAACAGAAAGTGATATTCACTGACCATCATCTTACTAAAAGAGGGGTAGACATACTGGTAAAAACAAATCACTTAATAACAGTTGATGAAAGTAGGGTAGATAAGGCCTGTAGTAGGGCAATAGCAAAAATAACATTTTGTAATCAAGCCAATACCGTTGTCGATTATCATGGCCCAAACTTGGATGATACCACACCTTTTGGAAATTTACTTTTAGAACTGCTAGATTTTCTGGACCCAATTATAATGGGGGGATTTTAATGTGGTGATGGAGGGAAACTTGGATCGCACAAATAAAAGCAGAGCAACTATACATAATAAAACCTGTTCTTTATTTATAAACTCAATAAAGAAGCTTGGTTGGTGTGATATATGGAGAGAGAGGAATAGTACTCTTAAGAGTTTCACTTTTACCAACACAAAATATGGGCACCAATCAAGAATAGACTATAATAGAGTATAAAACAGCAGGTTATGGGTGCTACCCATGTAGGAACACACATGTAAGATCATTCAGTTATAACTCTAGTCTTGGCTCTGCCTAATGTTGATGTAAAAAGAAGGTGGACTATGGATTAAACCATACTATCAGATAAGGATACAATAGCAATACTATGGATGGAATCACTGGAGTTTTTTTGGCATAATGGAAAAAACAACCTAGGCGGAAGTTTTTAGATTGCCTACACAATGGTCACAGGACAGAAAAATAGAGAAAGACAGTTTCCAAAAAAGAGAGTTTGAACTTTTTTTGTAAAAAATATACTAAATAAATTTATTATAAAGAGAGACAATAAAAAATGCATATATCACAGAACAGAATAAGAATACATTTCAAACTCATAAATCACATTAAAAAACACATTTTGATTCCTTTCACAAAATTAAAAAAGGGGGGTGGTGTGTCAAGTTGTGTGTCGACGCGTTTCGGTGGCCAGCGCCTTTCTCAAGACAGAAGACAACTTTCTACAGCTACACGCTCTAATCAGCGGAGCACTTTTATTCGGGTCTTTAGGTGGTAGAAGGAATCACATAGCAATTGAACACGGAAATTCTAATCACAACATTATTTCAATTGTTATATATAGCTGATGTAGAGTTTTGTTTCATTCTTTAATTCAATATCTGGTAATTAAAACAACCTGTTGTTAATTACAGTGTTGCATCGCCTCCACGGGATATGATGAATAAAATTGCGGCGCAATCAAAAGATGGCTTCGCGGGTTAGAGACAACTCCTATATTGATATGTTCTTTGGTTAGTGGCTGAGGAATACTTTTAGGTCGGTATGGTTAAATGCGGTTATTTTCGGCTCGCAGTCTTGCAAGGATATTCAATACTATACTTATCAACAGTATTCTTCTCAGTTTGCTTCTCGCATTGCCTCGATGATGACATACGCCAAGGGTATAAATGTCAGGGTTTAACCTAAAACGGTGGTCTCTCTAATCGTGGCGCATGGAGGCGGTCGTCTGTTCCATGCGGATTTCAGGGATGAAATGAAAAGATACAAGTGTTTTTTTGGCATAATACAGACAGTGCATCATTGTCTATAATATGGGATACATATAAAGCTTTACTGAGAGGTAAAATAATATCCAGTCTGTCCCATTAAAAAAAAACGAAGAATGGAGATTTCTAGTAGAGAGAAAAAGATTCAGCAGCTGGCACAGCAATTACAAAGCCGAGATAGAACATGGGCTTTATCACTCTTTGATCCAATCCCTTAAAATGGACCTTGACGTGTTAATAGAAGCAGGATTATAGGAAAAATGGTGAGACAGTAATCTGGCCCAATTTAGTTATGGGGAAGGCTGTGGTAAGTACCTTGCTTGGAAAGTGAAAAATAATCTGCCAGGAAATTTTATAAAAGAATTCGAACTTGAAGAGTCTGGTTGCCTTACTGGGACAAAGGAAGGTATTGAAGAAGTTATTTTAAATCACTTCGAGAATGTTTATTTGGAAGATTTAACCACGGTTGATAAAGAGGTGGAAAAAAATGGTTGGGTCACGAACTCCCCCGGAAACTCTCAGATGTACATAAGGCGGTAATAAACCGTCCAATAACGGAAGGTGAAATTAGAAACGCGATAAAATCTGGGAAATCGAACAAGGTGGCAGGCCTAGATGGTGTCCCTATGGAAATATATAAAAAGTTAAAGGAATACATAGTTCCAGTTATGTGTAGATTGTTTTTAGATATTTTCAATAAAGGTTGGAAGATTCCACCCTCATGGAATGAAGCAGTTGTATCTTTAATACTCCAACCGTATAAATCACCTATTTCCTGTGACTCCCAGTCATTACCGTTGATGCGATTGAAGCTTTCGACCGGGTAAATTGCGTTCACTTGCAAATAATCTTAAGATTAGCCAATTTAGTGGAACATTTCTGCCGATCAATAGAGCTATTGTTATAGTAGCCCAAAAGCAAAAATCTTAGCTAATGGGAACATCACAAGATCCTTTAACATGCACTGTGGATCCAAGCAGGGATGTCTGTTGTCGCCTCTTCTTTTCAATTTGTATATTGAACCCCTTGCGGAAAAGATTAGGATAAGCAACAACATACTCCCTTTTAAACATCAGTCCTGGGAGAAAAAAGTAGGGTTGTATGCGGATGATTTGATAATATGCACTTCAGAACTTACTACAGCATTACCAGAGTATATAAGTTACCATTCAGTTTTGGCCTGTTCTCAGGATATGAGATCAATGAAGCCAAAACGATTGTAATGGCATGAAATATAAATACACAGCTGAAATGAGTTAAAGAGGAAATGAGGTACCTGGGTATCAAATTTGTACAAAAAGTTGAATTAATAAACGAAATACATTTTCGAAAGATTAGTAAAGAAGTGGGGAAACTTCTGCTCAGCTGATCCCATCTCCCTTTGACAATATATGGCATAATCAATCTCGTGAAAATGTCCATCCTTCCAAAGTTAACTTTTTTGTTTCAAAACATCCCCATGGCTTTTAAGAAGGAATGGATTAAAGAAGTCCAGACAAAAATCACTAGTTTCATATGGGCCTCCAGAGCAGTTAGAATTTCATGGAAAAAGTTAAAACATCAATATGATAAAGGGGGATTACGACTGCCAGATCTTTGAAAGGAGGAAGGATGTTATTCAGTACTGTGGACAGTTGTATTATAGGTAAAATGTTTAGAGTAATGCTCCAGGATGTGAAGGGGGGAGATCTTGCTTTTATGCAGAAATACATAGATCCACACTTTTAAAAAAAAGTGAGTCTCAAGACTTTATTTGGTTTTACCGTGACTTGGTACAAAGTTAGGAGGCCTCAAAACGTAACTACTATAGTGGAATGTCTCCTATCTGGGATTCACCGGGGTCCCCAGAATGGACCAAAGATTGTCTGGCTCTCCCATTAAAGGAAGCAGGGATAATAAACTAGGGTCAATTGATAACCAATGGAGCCTTAATTTCATGGGAGGATGGGCTGGAGATTGCCAATAATCAACTGTCCACATTCATATATGTGTACCTGAAGAGCTGGAGTCTAACTGCGGGTACCAGTATGGGAAAATCAAATGACTTGGAGGCCAGCTTGATGGTTATATTAAGCTGGAAGAAAGAAGTGGTGGAGTGTTATTGGCTGTTAGTAGAACTTGCAGACCAGGACTTCAATCTACCATCAAAATTGTGGGAGGAGAGATTGCCGGGACAGCAGTTGGAAGATTTATGGCAAGTATCTAGTGACATATTATACTCCACAATTTGTTCTGAAAATTTAAGGTAGAATCATCTTTTATGACTCTACAGGGTTTATTAAATGCCATATAAGTTATCTAAGATGGGAAGGGGCACAATACCAACGTGCCCAAAATGTGGAAAGGAAAAATAGGACGATATACATATATTTTTTTTCAATGCCCTGAGATCCAAAGCTTTTGGCTGGATGTGAGTAGTATCATATATGATGTACTTGGAGAAATCCTCCAGGTAAGCAAGTCTCTTGTTTTTTGAGGGATTTATATACCTCTTTTAAAAAACGTTAAGAAATTGATATTTTTTCTATTTTTGCTTGCCTGGAGGGAAATATGTAAGAACTGGATTAAAGTTACCCCTCCAAATAAAATTGATTGGCTGAGGGCAATTAAATATATTAATAGAATGGATTGGGCTTCAAAAGACAAGAGAAATTATTTTTGGCTCCGATATGAAAACTGGGGAAAAAAGCAATGTATGTGTATTGTCCAATGATTAGGCCTCTATACCACTTTTCTTAAACACCCCTGTCGAGGTCCCTTGCTTGGGAAAGTATAACAAAGCCTCCTATGATAGGGGATGCTAAGTGAGATGTAGAGTGACCCTTTCCGGATCTGAGCAAATGAGGGGAAAAAAGGAATATATATGTTTACTTTGTTAGAAATAGCAAATGATCTAATATCATTGCATGCAATATGATTTTGTTTAATACCTGTTTCTATTTTGTGTAATGGTGCATTAGTTTTAGTTGTGTAAGATGTTATAATTTGTATGTTGTTTATTTGTAATGATATTTTAGTAAAATAAATTTTTTCAGTTTGTTGACATATATAAAGAATTACATTTTAACAAAAATTATTTTGATTTTGTTTATTGAGAGTTGTTAGATTTGTAGGGAAATAGGGTAGAATAGGGTAGGAAGGGTGTTTGGTGAAAGGTTTGTGTGTTTTTTATATATCGGAAAATTTTCATTGTATAAAGTTATTTAAAATAGTTGGTATACAACATTTTATGAGCTCCTAGTAGTTTTGTAAAGTTGTTAATGCTAACTTTGATGCTATTTATTTTGATAATATATTTTGTTTGTATTTATCATGTCTGATACATTATAATAATTGTTTTTATACTTGATGGGTTGTTTTACTTGTAGGGAAGGAAGGTGGTTGTGTTTTTATTTTACATTTATTTATTTTTATGTATTTGTAGAGCTCAACATTCATCTCCTAGGGAGATATCAAGACACTATAATGCTCCTTACGCTTCATCAGAAAGAAAGAACCTCACAAGAAGATCATATAAGAATATTATCTAGACACAGTCAGGTTTGCAATGTTTTTCAAAACCGAAAATGGTTGTCGGTAAGGCTCATATCTAAAGGAAAGGATTTCAATTTGGCAGTTGCTAAATGTGAAAATGAACGACCACCAGATCTGGCCTTCCCTATTTGATGGCCTTAGCCAAGGCTCAATTTCATGATCTCAGGTCCAGTAGGGGCTTGTTGAATATGACTCTAATCTGTAGAATTTCGGTACCGATGTTAGGTAAAGATTTATTGACATAGCACAAGAGCTTGAAAGGGGCTCTCTCACACATGGGTAACCAATGTAAGGATGTCAAACATGCTGTAGATGCCCCAAATTGATCAGTATTTCAAATTAGCTTGGCGTCAGCATTTTGGATTACCTGTAATCTGGTAAAAAGGTAATCTGCCTTGCCCACAAAAAGGGTTTTCCCATAGTCCAGACGATTTGTATTTAAGGTCTGGACAATGGTTTTATGCCAGGATGTTGGGATCCACTTGTACGGAAAACAGTCTTTACTACAAAGTTTTAACCTCATTTTACATTTTACAAGCATTTTAGATCGTAGACTGTTGGCACGCAAAACTTTACAACGCAAGACAAAACCACGCATTTGAGGGTAATTAAAATAGGGGATTTAGGGGGTCCCACCCAAAAATGATAAAATATTCAAATAGTATCAAACATGTAAATGACAAAGGCAATTCATTAAATATATATAGAGATTTTATGTGTCATCTTTTAACAGTAGGTGGCAGTGTTAGAATGTGACAGGATTTTTCTGAAACAGCAAGTGTGGTAAAAGTATGCATGGTAGTGGAATGAGTAGTGAAGGTGTTTCTAATGTCATTGAATGTAAATGTCTGGTAGTGGTATAAATTGTAAAATCGGCGATGCAAAGATAATCGTGGTAAAGTAATGCGTGGTAATGTCATGCAACCCACTTGAACAGTCTTCTCAAAAGTTTTAGAATGCTGAAGCATTTACTACAAGTGTTTGCATAGAGAGAAAAAGATCAATAATAATCCCTAAATTTGTTGTGATTTTTTGGGGGTGGGCATAGTCCCCAGAGAACCAGGCCAGCAAGGGGCATCCCATAACATGTGATCCCCACCAAAAAGCAGGATCTATGTTTTGTCCGCATTTAACTTCAGCCAATGATTAGTCGTCCACCCTGCTACTTCAGTGTGACACCCTTGTAAATAGTCTCTAGTTTTATCTAGTTTCTTACTCAGTGAAATAATCAATTGTGTGTCATCAGGATAGGAACACACCTCAAAACCCTCCTTCTCTACAAATTTTACCAAAAGGGCCAAATAATTATCAAAAAGTGGAGGGTTCAGTGAGGATCCTTGAGGAACTCCACATTCTAATTTATGATGATAGGATCTGAAAGTACCCAATTGCACTGCATGTGATCTATTCTTTTAAAAAGAGCACAGCTGTTGAAGAGCTTTAGAGTGTAGGCTGATGTCAAAACGTCTTTTGGTCAGCAGATTATGTGAAACGGTGTCAAAGGCAACTTAAAGGTCAAGTAAGATCAGGGCAGGGGCTTTGCCCTGAACAACTTCTAATCTAATGTCATCCAACACAGCTAATAATGTAGACTCAGTCCTATTATTGGCATGGAACCCGGTTTGTGAAAGCACAAAAAGTTGTTATTTTCTAGGAAGTAAGGAAGTTGCATATTCACAGATTTTTCTAGAATTTTTGACATAAATGGAAGGAGAAAAATCGGCCGATAGTTGTAAAGGATTGAAGCAGCCATTTCAGAATTTTTAGCTAAGAGAAAGAGTGTTTCTTCTTCTTTCAGACCTCTGGATAGGTTGCCTCAACCAGGGATTGGTTAAAAATATGCGTAAAATAGGGGCATAGTGTGGTAGCTAACCAAGAATAGATGAAATGTGAGACGGGGTATAAAGGGGAGCCAGATTTACTCTCAATCATCAGCTTTAAAACTTGTTCTTCCATGAGATACTCAAAAGCTCCCAGATGGCTGTCGCTTCTGGGTGGGGGTCTCTGTAGAAACAAGGGGATTCATTTAACGATGGTCGGGTCTCGAAAGACAGATATATCTTCCCAATTTTGGGGCGGATTAGGATGACGGGTGGACTTTGTCCGCTCGTCATCCTAGCGGGGATTGGGGCCGCCCGCCATAAGGGCAGGGGTCCCGTGGGGGGTATTAGGATGTGCCCGCCACAGTGGCGGGCACATTCTGCATTTTTAGCATTGTGGTGGGAGGTGCTCTCAGCACCGCCCGCCACATTGCTAAAAATGCATTAAAGCATTTGCATAGACAAACCTGCAGGCACCGCGCAGTGCCTGCTGCTTTGTCTATGCAAATGAAGGGGGTACCGCAGGTACCTCCCATGTGCACCCCCCACCTCTCCTTCACTCTGGGGACCCGCGGGGCCTGCAGGGGATCCCCAGTGTGAAGACCTCATGCCTTTCAATGGCAGCATCTGAAAGACACCACCTCCATATTAATCCTTTTCCGCCCGGCCGCAAGTCAACCGGGGTGGAAAAGCGGCGGACGGTCTTTCCGTCCGCCGAGGTCCCCCCGCCATACTAATATGGCAGGCGGGAATTCCAATGCGGATGTCGGGCAGATTGCCCCTGCCAGGCTGGAGGTAGCCACCGCCAGCCTGGCGGGGGCAATCCGCCCGACATCCTAATGGTCCCCTTTGTCTGTGAAATAGGTTCTGATTTCCTCACAGAAATCCACATTTCATTTACTACTCATTATTTGGTAAATCATTTGAATAATTATGTAAATGAAGTGTTAAAAATAATGTATATTGACTTTATATGTTTCTTTATAGGGTCTATGTTTGTCTTGTTGATTTCTTTGTTATTTATTTATTCATTTTTAATTGCCATGTTTTAATAATGTTTTATTAAGATTGTGGTTTAAAATGATTAATACTTTGCTTTTTATTATGTAATTGCTAAATGAACTGTGTAAGTTATGTTTTAGTGTTAATGACTTTTTCCATTTTATTTGATCATATTTATATTCACTGAAAAAAACATAGCTTTTAAGGGTGTTATATTTAGCTGGACATTTCACTCGTACCAAACCATTGAAATTCCTCCGTTATAGTTAGTTGTACTAACTATAACTCATGCCACCACAATGCACTGCTGATGATTTCACATATTACATCATTCATGACATGGTCAGTGACATCACTGATAACATCACTGATGACATCTCAAATGACATCACTGATGACATCATCCAGTGAAAGTGGTTTGCTTCCATATTTAAATAAGTATTATATATATATGGTAATCTGCGTTGAAGACTGAGTTGATGCATAAGTGTCTGGATGGAGGATTTAGTAGCACTGTGATTGACTCTAAGGGACTAATTTAAAGTGTATCACTAAATATATGGGATAGTGATTTAACTGTGTGAATATCTCTATCACTCTGTCTCTTTTTGTGTAAACTACTGCAAAAGTTGGTTGCTAGCTATGTGAAACTCTATATTAGTTAAGTGAGTATTTGTATGAGAGTGAATGTGTCTGTACTTGGGTGGAAGGTATGTGACTGTCCAAAGATGTGTAAATAGTTGATTTAGTAGTTTTATGAGGTTAAAACTGCATGTGAAAACAGTTGTTTGGATGAGTGAATCTCTTTATGGATGAGTTGATGAGTAAATATATTTCTCAATGATACATGTCCAACAAAGTAGAAATATAAAAGGCAGTGTTTGTGTCAGTTGTTGTATATAAATAAGTATACATAAGACTCAGTGATTGTCTGAGTGACTGCATGGACAACTGTATACTGGTATTAGTGATTTTATAACACTCTAAGTATGAGTTACTATCTATATGAATAAATGAAGTGGTGTTTGTATAAATTTGGAGCTGAGTAAATGTAAGTATGATCAATTGTTTACATAAGTGAGTAGGATAACTGCATCAGTGAATAGGATGTGTGCTAGTCTGTAATGTCGATATAGGTGTATAAGTATATTTAATAGTGTTCTATAGTGAGTGATGAAAGGTTATACTAGTGTATGATGAGGTGTATCAGATTTTCACGTGGATGATGTCATCAGCGATATCATCAGTGATGTCATTTGAGATGTCATCAGTGATGTCACCAGTGATGTCACTGACCATGTCATGAATGATGTAAGATGTGACATCATCAGCAGTGGATTGCGGGCGCGCAAGTTATAGTTAGTACAACTAACTATAACAGAGGAATTTCAATGGTTTTGTACGAGTGAAATGTCCAGCTAACTATAACACCCTTAAAACCTACATTTTTTTCAGTGAATTTCTAAGGTTTTTTAAATGCTAATTCCTAACTACAACATGTCTGAAACTTATGGTTTTTTTCAGTTAATTTAAAAGGTTTTGTAAATGACAATTTTTTTATATATTAATTTTTAGATTTTTTTTTAAATTACATTATATATTTTTAACATAAATTGGAAAAAAAAGGTAAAAAAAATATTGAAATTCTATATTTTTTTGTATTTTATATTTCTTAAAGTGTATTTATCATATTTTCTTTTGAAAATTTTTTGGGGGGGATTCGCGCACCCAAAGCGCACATTCCTCGGTTACTGCGCGGAACCTAGCCGCTATTTTAGGATTGTTGTGTAGGATCCGCATACAGTATGCAATGGGTGCGTATTTCCTTACACGATTGCTATGCGATTCGTACGCAACTCCTGGCGCATACGCAACATGTAAGTATTATGTTCTGCAACGCTCGCGCGTTTCAGCATGATGTCATCTATGTGTTGGACGCGGTGGGTGTGCGACTCCCGCGAAATGTTTTAAAGTCTATAAAGATATATATAAGTATTTAATATAAATATTAAGGCAAACATTATCTGAGCTAATCAAAAAAATAATATTCTTTTAGTTTTAATAAACTTTTAAATGCAATTTCGCGAAGTCGCGCTGGGTGCATGCTGCGTGTGCGCACCCTACGTGTATCCCATGTGATTAGAAAAAAAGAGATTTGATTGGTTCATAACACTTCCTATTCTAACTATTGAAGGACCCCGCCCATTTCAATCACTCTTCTTAGACCTTACTTGGGAGAAGACCTATGCTGAGAAGAACTTCATTTTTCTTCATGGAGACCTGCATTTCCTTTCTGCAGACAAAAATGGCTACACCACTGCAAGACTCGTCTGATTCTGACCATTCAGATGTAGAGGGATTTCTACCAGAACCTCCTCGTCCCGAAAAATGCACATCCATTGTATGGAAATTTTTCACTTTTCCGGAGGGTCAAAAAAAAGTTAATGACACCAAGGTGACTTGTAAGATTTGCAAGGCCTTGCTATCCAGAGGAGATCCTAATAAAAAATACTCCTGTGGCACTGCAAGTATGCGGAAGCACCCACAATCCCTGCATCCAGTGAATTCATGAAGAATGCAGATGAAGACTCTGCCAAAATTCAGCTCCACCACCGGCAACTCCAAGTTCCTCTGGGGCATCAACTTGAACCTCAAATCTGGACATACGTCCACAATTTGGAAAAGTAAAAATGCACGGTGGGCAGTGTAATCAGTAAATCTGCTATGGGGAGCAATCGGTAGACGTAGTTTGCAGGTCAATCGATAACCATCGTTGGTAGATCTTTTTTCCACCCAAAGTTTATGGTTTGGTTCGTCCCGTTGACTTTTTCTTAATTTAAAAAAAAAATTGTTCAAAAAAATAAAAATAAAAATTATAAATACACAAAAAGAAAAAAAAGTTATTTTCAGAACTAACTACTCTGGTTAAGAAAAGAGCTACATTTGTATGCTAGTGTGTGAAAGTTTAGAGGAATGTATGTGTAGTGCATAATTGACTGAAAGAATGCATTTGTGGTGTATGGTGAATGTATAAGTGCAGAACTATAAGGAAGTGCTGCAGCATGACACTTGAATCTCTTTAGCTGCAGCGTGCTGTGGTACTTCCGAATCACAGGCATGCAACATATGTACATAAATATGTTGCAAGTCTGTGCTTCCCTCTGCACTGCTGCTTAAACTGCAGCCATGTGGTGACACAGGCACCCTTGCACCATGTGGAAAGGATATCAAGGTCGTGTGGAGTTTGTTTTTGTGCAAAAGACACACCTTCCTGCACAAAAACAATCAGTGAAGGCATTTTTCTCCTTCAATGTATGCTGTGCATTTTAGCATATATTCAAAGAGAAAAAATGAGGAGAAATGAAATAATTCTCCTTGTTGTGCCTTGCTACACCAATTGGAGGATGCTGCATCATTCACACACATGTCCAGATTTATAATTTCTAATGAATCTGGACATGTATCTTGTTCTATGAGTGTTCTGTGCAAACACGCACAGCAACACCTCCAGAAAGCCTTTTCAACGCAAAGTGGTCTGTATGATGAGGTTGTATTTATATGGAAAAGAAAAGGTACACAGACTGCCTTTTCCTCTCTTTGTAAATATGAAAGAGTGTCTTGCGCTATAACTTTGTTACAAAAAGTGACATATTGTTGGTACACAATGCTTCTAAATTTGCCCTATAAGCGCTTAGGTATTAGCAGACTGTTACAATAACAACATATCACTAGTTAATTGTTTGAAACATTGCATAAGAGTGATAGGAAGTAAGTACAGACTTATTTCTGCAAAAATACTCAAAGAAGAATAATTGAAATGATTGCGGTTCTTTAATAGGTACAATAGAAAATATTATGAACCAATCAAATCTATTTTTTTCAGGTCACTCAATATTCTATCACAATGAGATTCCAAAACTATATTGGTATAAACTGGGTGTTTTCAAGACTGTATTAATACTTTGTAGCTTCTTGCAGATCTATTTGCATACTTCTGTTGAGTGTTCTTCAAGTAACTGTCCTTTAACTCTCTTTTTCTCTTTCTTGATTTTTCAGGCATGATAACTTTATTTTAATGATGATAAACAATATCTGTAAAAAATAAACATGAATAAAAGTATATTAATAACTTTGTAAATGATATTTTTCTATTACTATACAATCATATTCTATATAAAAATCATGTGACCACTTTCTTTTCTCATCACTAATTGAAATTGTATTTCAAGGTGTATACATAACTGTATAGGAATGCAAGGAGAGTAACAGGGTGTTTCCTGCAGTGTATAGATACTGACTGGGGAATTGTAGGCCTGAAAGACAAGTGAAAAGGTGGTTAGACCACTACTTGCATAGTGCATAGGAGTTTAAACACTCCATGTCCTAAGGCCTGGCTCGCTGCATGAGTACATGGAGACTGACTAAATGATTATACTACTACAAGGAGAAACACTGGGTGAATTTATAAGTGATTGAGTTTTACTTTAGTGAATGGACTAGTACATGGTATTGAAAGAGTCACTATGGGATTGCAAGAGCAGTCACAGGGTGTTTGCTGGAGTATATGGATACTGACTGGGGTATTGTAGGCCTGAAACACAACGGAAAAGGTGGTTAGACCACTACATGCATAGTGCATAGGAGTTTAAAGCACTCCATGTCCTAAGGCCTGGCTCGCTGCATGAGTACATGGATACTGACTGAATGATTAGACTACTACAGGTAGAGACACTGGGTGAATGTATAATTGGTTGAGTTTTTCTTCAGTGAATGGATTACTATATGTAGCTGAAAGAGTCACTGTGGGATTTCAAGAGCAGTGACAGGGCGTTTGCTGGAGTGTATGGATACTGACTGTGGAATTGCAGGCTTGAAACACAAGTGAAAGGGTAGTTAGACCACTACTTGCATAGTGCATAGGAGTTTAAAGCAGTCCATGTCCTAAGGCCTGGCTCGCTGCTTGAGTACATAGATACTGAGTGAATGATTAGACTACAAGGAGATTCACTGGGTGAATTAATAATTGGTTGAGTTTTACTAGTGAATGGATTAGTACATAGTACTGAAAGAGTCACTATGGAATTGCAAGAGCAGTCACATAGTGTTTGCTGGAGTGTATGGATACTGACTGGGGGCTTGTAGGCCTGAAACACAACAGAAAAGGTGGTTAGACCACTACATGCATAGTGCATAGGAATTTAAAGCAGTCCATGTCCTAAGGCCTGGCTCGCTGTATACGTACATGGACACTGACTGAATAATTAGACTACTACAGGGAGAGACACTGGGTGAATGTATAATTGGTTGAGTTTTTCTTCAGTGAATGGATTACTATTTGTAGCTGAAAGAGTCACTGTGGGATTGCAAGAGCATTGACAGTGTGTTTTCTGGAGTGTATGGATCCTGACTGATGAATTGTAGGCCTGAAACACAAGTGAAAAGGTGGTTAGACCACTACATGCATAGTGCATAGGAGTTTAAAGCAGTCCATGTCCTAAGGGCTGGCTCGCTGCTTAAGTACATAGATACTGACTGAATGATTAGAGTACTAGAAGGAGATGCACTGGTTGAATTAATAATTGGTTGATTTTTACTTTAGTGAATGGATTAGTACATAGTCCTGAAAGAGTCACTATGGAATTGCAAGAGCAGTCAGAGGGTGTTTGCTGGAGTGTATGGATACTGACTGGGGTATTGTAGGCCTGAAACACAATGGAAAAGGTGGTTAGACCACTACATGCATAGTGCATATGAATTTAAAGCAGTCCATGTCCTAAGGCCTGGCTCGCTGTATAAGTACATGGATACTACTACAAGGAAAGACATTGGGTGAAGTTATAATTGGTTGAGTTTTTCTTCAGTGAATGGATTACTATATGTAGCTGAAAGTCACTATGGGATTACAAGAGTACTGACAGGGTGTTTGCTGGAGTGTATGGATGCTGAATGGGGAATTGTAGGCCTGAAACACAAGTGAAAATCTGGTTAGACCACTACATGCAAAGTGCATAGGAGTTTAAAGCAGTCCATGTCTTAAGGCCTGGCTCGCTGCATCAGTACATAGATACTGACTGAATGATTAGAGTACTACCAGGAGATAAACTGGGTGAATTTATAATTGGTTGAATTTTACTTTAGTGAATGGATTAGTACATGGTACTGAAAGAGTCACTATGGAATTGCAAGAGCAGTCACATAGTGTTTGCTGGAGTGTATGGATACTGACTGGGGAATTGTAGGCCTGAAACAAAAGTGAAAAGGTAATTAGACTATTACATGCATAGTACATAGGAGTTTGAAGCAGTCCAATATCCTAAGGGCTGACTCACTGCATGAGTACATGGATACTGACTGAATAATTAGCGTACTACAAAGACACATAAAGTTACCCAATGCTTCTCTCACAATGGTTCACAAATGCACACACACTAACAGTGTGATTCTAGACAACCAACACTATTCACTAGTGTAGAAAAGTTAAGATCACTGCACACTTTCCACATATTTCATTTCTGCTCTTTAGAGTAGAAACCTGACACATGTTCAAATACATAAGCAATGGCTGCTTTCAAATTCTACCAAAACTTGTCAACACAATACATTTTTAACCCGTTATGTATCTGCAAACACATAAAGTACCCAAATGCATCTCTGAAAACAGTTCCCAAATGTACAAAGACTCACAGTGTGATTCTAGACAACCAACACTATCCCTTGGAATTCATCAAAACACGTTTACTGATCTAGAAAAAGTAATGTGACAGCACACATTCCACATATTTCAATACTGCATTTTAGAGTCAAAGCCTAACTCATTTTGCAAATACATAGGCAATTACTAGTTTGTAATTCAACCAAAACTTGACAACAAAATAGATTTTTAAACAGTTATGTCTCTGCAAACACATAAAACACCAAAATGCTTCTCCCACAATGTTTCACAAATGCACACACATTCACAGTGTGATTCTAGACAAATAACAGTATCCCTTGGACTTTACCAAAAAACATTTACTAGTATCGAACAGGTGAGACAACTGCACATATGCCACATATTTTAGAACTGCATTTTACTGTGAAAGCGTAACTCATTTTGCAAATACATAAGCGATGCCTGGTTTCTAATTTTACCAAAACTTGAGAACAGGATAGGGTTTTAAGAAGTTATATGCCTTCAAAAACATGAAGTACCCAAATGCTTCTGGCACAATAGTTCTGAAATGCACACAAACTCACAGTGTGATTTTAGACAAGAAAGAGTACTCCCTGAATTTAACCAGGAAAACACATTCATCTTATTAAAAAAACAAAGACACCACATACAACCCCTCACAAATTAATAACTCACCTTTCAAATTGATTTGTAGATTAAGAAGTATGTCAGTCACACACCAGACTTTCTTATTCAGAATCTCTGGACTGCACTGCTCTTATCAAAACCAAAATATGGCAAAGTTTCCCTCTCATTCTGCACACATATAGATATAAATATCAAGTCACATTGCTTCCCACATTAACTCAAAAGCTAACACACATTTCTATTGGTTACACATTTCAACCCTTGCCAATTGACATAAGTTTGAACCCTACCCCCAATCTGCCTAAAGCCTGTTACCATAGTAACAGTTCATGGAACACTCAACTGAGCACACAGGTCACAAGCTCAGCACACAATGTTGCTAATTCAAACAGCAAGTATGCTTGACCTTTCAAAATATCAGCTTATCCTATATATTGTTCCTTCCAAACATAAGAAACATGCTTTTAAAAAACTGAATCATGCAACCTACTTTTCAGACTAGAATGTTTTCAAACAGTCATTTCTTTTCTTTTTTCAAAACTGCATCTTATCCACCATTTTAGAAAAATCGTACTTCTCAAACTGCCATTTCACATACAGACACCTTCTGAGTGCATCCAGACCTCCTTTCAAGATGCTTAGATTGTGTATTGTGGGACACAGCTATATTTTCTGAAGCCAAAGGTATGCAGAAAACAAAGGCGTTGACAGAGACCTAGCTTTGCCAAATGTAGACATTAAATGGATTGGACAGAGAGGGTTAAAGTGGCACCAATTGATGCCATTGGTTCAATCCTTTTTGCATCTCCAACACCCTGACCTCATAATTGTGCACTGTGGTGGCAATGACCTAGGCACTTTGACTGGGGTAGGTCTGAAAATGCTTATGAAGGACACCTTTGGAGAATTGATGTCACTATCCCCCAAACTGCCTTTGTCTGCCAAAGGCAGAAATGGAACTGGTCCAATCAATTTTGTCCACAGATTGAGAAAGCTAGGAAACATGTCAATAAATCTGTTTCTGCTTTCATCCGAGATTATAGGATGGAGTCCATTTACCACAACAATCTGCTCTTCAATATGGATGGTATCTATAGTTGAGATGGTGAACATTTTACAGATTAGGGTAACAGAGTCTTCCTCTTGAACTTTAGATTCTGCGTAGGTACTTACTTGTAGGTACCACAATCTCTCAATAAATTCAACAGCTCTTTTTAGAGCCACCCAAGATCTAAACACAAAAGCTTGATGTATATCTGAAAAATATTACTTTTTTTGCTTGGAGTCGTGCACCCAACACGTTAGAATCGTGCACCCAATGCGATAAGATCGTGCACCCAACGCAGTGGAGTTGCGCACCCTACACATTAGGAATCGTGCTCCCAACACGTGCACACCAGGGGGCCGTGCTGAGCCCCGCACTGTGTGCTCGACTCCTGATTTTACAGTAAAAACAAATAGAACCAATCACTAATTTCAATTCTCCCTGGAGACCCCATCCCCCGGGGTCATATATAATGTTGGGGACCGGGGGGGGGGGAGCCCCAATACCTCCACGGTCCCAGCCGGCTCCCCGCATCCTTTGGGAGTCGGCATTGCTTTTCCACATGGGGAGCTGCTAACAAGCAGCTCCCATTGTGGAAATACAATATGGTTTGGATTTTGAGAGAGAGGATAGATTTCCCTGCTCTCTCTTTCAAAATCCAAACCAAGTTTGCTATAGCAGGACGGGAGTCTCAAGGCTCCCGCCCAGCCATAGCAAACAGCAGTGTCCAGTGCGTGGGCACCCCGAGACACTGCAGGAACCGACCCTGGGGGGTGGCGGTCCCCAGGGTCAATATAGGGCTCCAGGAAGGCGGCCACGTTGTAGTGGAGTTCCTATATTCCCAATAGGCTCTGCGCATTGGAATAATATATCCTATAGATTAGACGTAGGACCGAGGTCTACTAGGTCTCTATCGAATATACTAGACTTAATTGTGAGTGCCAGCTAGCTCAGAGGTCACTAGAAACTTTCTCGAATTCACAAGAAGGGATTAGTTTCTGACAACCGCATAAACATGACAACTTTGTTTCCCCAAGATAAAATTGATCTTCAGAGTTGTGGAAACAATAGGTATTTATTTCACTCAGTCAATCATGCATGCTTTGTTTCACCAGAGGGGCAGAGAAATAGATAGACGGGCGTTTTCAATAAAGGGATATATTGAACAGTCTTCTTTCTCAAGCATAAGAAATGAACTGCTACAATCATAAAACTGGTTGTAAAATATAACGCATACAGTATAAAAAGTAGAATAAAATAATACTGTAAGAGCATTGTATGGTTCCTAACCAAAGATAAATACATACATAAATAACAGAGGCTAAAAGTACTCAACTGGTGCTTCTAAAATATGCCTACCCCGGTATACCTAACCTAAGCTTAGTACGAGGGAAGAAGTAAGTGAGGTGTAGCATAAATGTAGTATTCTTTTGCCAAGAATCTCTCCAAGATTTCTCTTAGGGTCTAATCAACTCCGTTCCTTAGTTTAGAATGGAGAAGGTCAGTCTCGGGACTCGATTTCCCAACAACCCACAAGGGTAGCTTGGAAACACTGGAGCTGGATTCCTCAGCAGGAGAAAAGACCGCGTCTCTCTCAGTGCCTTTGCTGGAGGCTCGGCTTCCTTTGGCACTTTCTGTAGCAGGATGCATCGGGCAAGTAGATCGAACTGCTCCAAACCACTGTGTGTTTGCTAAGGCAAGTGTGGGCATATTTATACCTTGAAGTTGCCGAGTTTGACGTAAAGGTGGACATAATAACGTCATCAAAGAGTCTCAGTTCTTTGAAAACTCCATGAGTTTTTGGACAAGTCAGTTCTCGAACATGGGAAAGTCCCTAGCTGCTGAAGCCGAGTTTTCCAAGAAATCGTTGTAGATTTTCGGAACTAGTGGAAGTAGCCCTGCCATATTTGGACTGCATGAGCTATGTCTAAATATGGTTATGATTCTTATGCCTATATAAGGACATAGTGATTTATACCTATATAAGGGCATGAATTGGGAAAATTACAATAGTGTCCTAAAATGGTTTACAAGATCCACTCCACACTATTATGTTCATCTAAGAGTAAATACTAAAACATAGAAGCCAGAGTGTGTGTTTTTACAATCCCACCTAAAAAATACATGAAATGTGTTAGAATTGGGGGTCTCTAGTTGGCAGAGGTAGGTACCACTGTCCAAATAGGGATCCTTGCTTCTAGTCAGGGCAAGGAGAAAACCCTCTGAGATAACCCCTGCTCACCCTCTAGGTAGCTTGGCACGAGCAGTCAAGGCTAATCAGAGGCAATGTGTAAAGTATTTGTACCAACACTCACAGTAACACAGTAAAAACACCACAAACTGACTCCACAACAGTTTAGAAAAATAAAGGGTTTTAATCTAAACTACACAAGACCAAAACGACAAAAATCCAACATACTCAGTTCAAGAATATGGTTTCAAAGGAGTTCTTAAGGTTGCAATAAAAGTTCTTTAGGTTGCAATAAAATAATCCACAGTTGCGTGAAAAGTTCACAGTTGCGTCACGTTTCAGGCACAGTACCTTTAGTTGCGACAAAGTTCCAAAAGCAGAAGAGGTGCGGTGGAAAACAAGCGATGTGTTGCTCCTGAGACCCTGGGGAGGCGATGCGACAGCAGGTGTGTTGTGACGAATCCGGTCTGTATGGGGAGGAAGGCCACTGGTATGGATTCCGGTGCGTAGGTTTCGTAGGAAGTTTGTTCTCGCAAAGGCACGATGCGACGATCTTTTGGAGTTGAGACGATCTACGGGGCGACGATGCGCGGACCAGCGGTGATCTTCTCTCTCGCAGCTCCTTGATGCAATGGCTTTGGCGATGACTCTCGCAGTGACGTGATGCGGTCCGCAAGCAGACGATGCGGCGATCTCACCCAGCGATGACAGGCTCTGCGACGACACCCACAGAGATGTTAGACTTCCCGCACCGATCGGGTGCGTCCCGCAAACGAAGGATGCAATGGCTCTAACAGTGGCAACAGGCCCTGCGACGATTTCGACCTTCGTAGCAGCGGGAATTTCCTTGCACTGTCGGGGATGCGCTCCGCAGTGAGTGATGAGATAACTTTTCAGTAGCAAAGTCTCTCAAATCTTGGTTTCCAGCTACCCAGCACAGGTACAACTTCCAGAGGCACCACACATGGGTCACACTCTCCAGGATGGACAGAACTCTCTCAGTAGAGCTCAGGGGAAGCTGGGGGGTGAAGTCCTTTTGTTCCTAGGACTTCAGAACAGGGAGCCAGCTTTTCTCAGGCCCTTGGAGATTCCTTCAAGAAAGGGGACACAGCACAGCAAAGTCCTTCCCCTCTCCTTGGCAGCAAAGCAACAGCAGGGCAATCCAGCAGAGCAACAGCTGGACAATCTTCCTTCCTTAGTTTCTGCTTCCTCCTTCGCAGAGGTTCCTTCTTGATTCCAGGATGACCTCATTTTCTGTTGTCAGGGGTCCTGTACTTACACCCCTAAAAGTCTTTGTTCTCTTTGTGCATGTGGGCCCTGAGCCCGGTCTGAACCAGTTCTGGGTGTTTCTTGAGCACTTTGTTTTCATGGCTTCTCCTTTCCTTTCAGAGTGAGGGGCAGGGTCGCCAGCCGCCCAGCAGGGGGTGGAGCCAGCATTGTGGAAGGCAGGCACAGCCCTATTCAGGCCCGAGTACTATCTCCTCCCACCACTCAAGTTGGAAATGCAGTCATTCAGCCTAGGGTTGACTCAGCCAGCCTCCTGGGGAATCCCCACCCCCTTGTCACTCTCAAACCAGACAGTCAATACACAAACAGGCCAAGGCACACAGGAAGGTCAGACAAGAGAACAGCAACTTTCTAAAAGTGCTGTTCTCAAACACAGGATTCAAAAACAACCTTTCCTAAAAGATGTGTTATTAAATTCTGAGTTCAGGGTTACTAGACTCTAATGTCCTATCTTGTTCCTATGGGAAGAAATGCTGGTAGCCACTGTAGCCAGCATCCCCCATGAAAGCCTATGGAGCAAGATAGCCTTGAAGCAGTGAAAAATGAAAATGGCTGTAATTCACTACCAGAGCATGTCACCTGCACCAGTACATGCTCTGCCTTTCACATACACTGCACCCTGCCCAGGGGGGTTTCTTGGGCCTTCCATAGGGGTGACCAATGTGCACACAAAGGGAAGGGTTAGGCCCAGTCAGTGGGGACACTGACCAGGAGGATATGGCAGTTCACAGACTGCACACAGGCACTGCAGTGGCAGGCCTGAGACACCATTTTGGAGCTACTCATGTGGGTGGCACAATCAGTGCTGCAGGCCCACTAGTAGCCTTTGTCATCACCAGCCCTGGCACACCCAGTGCACTTTACTAGGGACTTCTTGGTGATACAAATATGCGAATCATGTATATCCAATCATAATAACAATTTACACAGAGAGCATATGCACTTTAGCATTGATCAGCAGTGGTAAAGTGCGCAGAGTCCTATTGCCAACAGCCACGGGTCAGGAAAAATAAGGGAGGAAGAAGCAAAAAAGTATGAGGATGACCCTGCAAGAAGGGCCAGTACCAACAAAATGCATTTTTAAAAATGGTCGTACACAAAATGAGCATTTGTACAGTATGCATCTAAAAGCAATGATTTCATTGTAAGCATATGATATGATATAATGCTACCCGAATGAATCACAAAATTTACATTTATGAAATGGCTCTAGATACAGAAAAAAGGTTGAGACCATTCCATAACAGAATATACAAGCTAGTTTGATTTTTGCATTAGGTCAATACTGTTTCTAGGAAGTAGTCAAAGAATTCTTGTTCTCTAAGCATAGTTCTACGATAAGCAGATTACTTTGTGCCAAAGTTCAGTCTGTTTTGGAAAAAAGTCAAATTAAATTGTAGCGAAATAGAGTTCCAAACTTGGAAGCTTTTATTTTGAAAAAAGTGAAGGTCGAATTTCAGAGTTCGAAAAGAACGCTGTGTGATTATTTCAAAAGTTATTCTCGGTGTCAGAAGAAAACATTAAGTCATCAAGGCTGGCAGAGAAATCGTCTACCACAGTAGGTGAAAGTTCGACCACTTCATTAAGAAGGTCAATTGTGCACAGATGTGAAGCATCACCATCAGCGTCAGCCGTTTTAGCAATGTTCACAGCAGATGGTACCTGTGTGCCTGTTGGTCCACGTATCTCACCTCCAGTCGGATTTGCCGGTGAGATCTCAATGAATGCCGTCATCAGGATTGGTAGCCGTTGGGGGCAACACAACACATGAGCCGTTACCGGATCCAGTAATGCGTCAGCATCCGTTGGCATAACCAATGGTAGTGTTAGACAGATATCCAACACACATTCCTCTCCACTAAGCAGGCATCGTAGAACAGGTAAGATGCAATCTTGCCAGATTGGTCTGAATGACAGGAACCGTGTGGTATACAGATCTCTCAAACGAGCCAAGCCAAGGATCTGTGTTATGAGTTCACGATACCTCATGGCCTGGAGCGCTTTCTCCATGCTGACTTGGGCATCGCTGGTGGCCGGATTTGCCATCTCAGAGCAGGATTAATAAAAATAAGATCCCTGCTACGAGTCCCAAAATGAGAGGCAGGCCGCCGAACACAGAGTGTAAGAAATTAGGAAAAATGCCCAGGACTGCTTCAAAGGGTGCGAACAGTCCCGAAAAAATCATCTTAAATACATGTGCAATAGCGCTGGTATCAGACATGTTAAAGATACGACTTAACATTTCTGTGAAATGTATTGGGCAGTTTGTTGATAATAATGCATGTATCTCTGCAGAAGTCCTTGCAACTTGCAGATCATATATCTCTCTGGACAAGGTCAGTGGCACAGTTTTTTTGTAAAAGAATGGCTTTCATTCTGCTTAAAGTATCAATTCGAGTAGAAGAGATGTTCAGTGAAGGCCATAGCGGCAACTCCCCGTCTGCCTTAGTTTTAGGAAACAATACTTGCATACAACAAGTGACCCTGGCTGACACACTAACGAGATAGCCTATTCCTTGTCTCATTCCACAACAGCTGTGATCATTTAACATAATGGAAAGCTGCCTGAAAATTGGATCTATCACCGCTGTGGGCGAACCTTGCAGGTGGCAAGGAAGGTTATTGGAAGAACATTTGCAGGCTCCATGTAAACTAATACCTTGACATAACAATGTACCACTTAGTGAGTTTTCACAATTTTTACCACTAAGAAATACCTCCTTTCCCCCACTCCAACATTTGTGTGTGTATGCTAAATACCAGGTCGACTTAATGTATTCTTCACCCAACCTTTCATGCCGGCGTGCTGGTATGTGTTTTAAGCAATACTGAAACTGGAAAGTCGTCACTGGTATCGTGATGGCACCATGTATCATCCATTCAACCAATGATTTCTCAGAAACATCAATGGTAATCTCTCCAGTTTTTCTAATCTCAGCACCGAATAGTCTGCTCCCCTCTGTGCCAACAAGATTTGTTTATCTGTAAGGTTAAACACAGTAAAAAATGACGTAGTATTGATTAAAGGCCAAGGCACATAGCCAGAACAAAGGTTTTGCAAAGACCAGCCTAACAGCATTATAGAACATAATTGAGACTTGCCATGTTGTAACATTAGCAAGTCCTGTTCCATTATGTCTATGGCAGAGGATACAATGCTGTCCAAAGAATATATTCTGGATGACAAAGTTGTTAACCCATTGTCAACTACAGAGAGTGATTTCTCTAAGTTTAAACAATCAATTTCTCGTATTCTTTCAGCTGTTTCAATTTGCGTGACTTTCCATGCTTCATTGTATGCAGCGTATATACCAGCGAATATGAAACATTTATGACGTGAATTACGAAGTCTCAGTAAGAATTCTCGTAAATCAACACCATCTTTAAGCAAAGATAAGTGTTGTTTTATTTCTGGAAGTGTAGATTTCTTCAGCCACTCAACGCATAGTTTACCTACACTAAAAGTTGTTATTATCCCTGGATGTTGTCTTTGGATATATCTTGGATCTGGCCGAGTTACTGTGAACCCTTGTGTCTTGTTCATGAATCTATCTTGACAGTTATTCAACATTCCATTCAGGATTTGTTCTGTTCTGTTGTAAAATATAGTTTATGTCTACCTTCTCACTTGAAGTTAAATTACTATCAGGTGTGGGTTTAGGTATGGACGGTTTGTTTAAATCTTTTACCTTAGCCAGGCCAAGACAAGATGTCTGTTGAACAGTGTCATTTAAAAACATCATTTTTTCTGGTATGATGCAGGCTCTGAACAATGCTTCTAAACCTTGTACCAGCCAGTCCTTTGTGCCCCAAAAAGTTTTTGTCTCAATGTTGTCTTTCCAAAAGTCAAATCCTAAGATGGACAATTGAGCATAAAAGGACTCAGAATAAATTTGTTTAGTATTTGTCAACATACATTTTATGCCTGTCTTATTAACATTTTTAAAGCAAAAACTTTCTGGGTCTGTAACATTAAAACCTGTGAAATATGAACATTTTCCAATAAATGTTTTAGAACTACCTTTTGGAGGTGTTGGACAATGTTCCCATTGATTATAAGTTAAAACATTTCTAGGGTTTGCAGATTTATGCAAGTAATGATGACCAAAATGATTAAAACAATACATTTCTTCATAATTTGATGAACCTTTTAAGTATTCATGTTTTGAAAATTTTGCTGACATTTCTAAGTCTGCCATCATGTTATTAACAGTTTCAAAGTCCCAATCATCAGAAAATGTGCTGGGTGAAACGAAGTCACTCAAGGAAACCTAAAATTGGTGGGGAAATTGGAAAACTTACCTGCTTTACGCCGCAGCTCGCCAGGACACTCAGCCCACGCCGCCACCGCCGAGAGTCACTTTCCCTGCAGTCTGGTCGCGCCGCTGCTCCGGGACTACGATTCCCGGCAGCCTACGCGGCGGCGCGCGTTGTGACACCGCGAGGGCGCCAGGGGAGGCGCACAAAAGCGCCGAAGGGCCGGCGGAGCCTTGGGAAATTGGAAAACTTACCTGCTTTACGCCGCAGCTCGCCAGGACACTCAGCCCACGCCGCCACCGCCGAGAGTCACTTTCCCTGCAGTCTGGTCGCGCCGCCGCTCCGGGACTACGATTCCCGGCAGCCTACGCGGCGGCGCGCGTTGTGACACCGCGAGGGCGCCAGGGGAGGCGCACAAAAGCGCCGAAGGGCCAGCTACGCGGGACGCGAGCGGGACGCCCGGGGCGAAGCCCGGGCAAAGGGCGGGCCGTCTGAGGCCGTCCGAGGTCGGACAAGGTTGGGTTGGGCCAGGAACTCTGCCCAAACACCTACAGCCCAACTGACGAACATTGAGCTGCTAATCCATCGACTGCCAGGTAAAACGTAATTTAATCATTCAAGCTTTACGTCTTGTTATTGAATCAAAGCCATCTGCACACATGCCTGGTATGCCTGGTAAAAAGTTAACACCTGCAACCAACACCATGGAGAACTACTTAGTCCAGGTAGTGGCGAAAATCAATAGCGATAGAAGGTCCTCATTGGGTCTGGACTCATCTACACAATTCCCATTAGTAGACAAAGAGACAGAGGACCCTTTTGACCTGATAAATACTCGCCTCTCTGGAGCAGCACATGCTTCCACACAGGACACTGTTATCATTCAACCCAGCGGCATAGTGGCCAGCACTGAAGACAATAGCGATAATGATGTAGTGACTTTGAGCCCTACGATCTGTGAGCCCATTACCCCTTCCACTGTTCCAATTCCAGCACCGAGGGTTACAGGGGCTAAAAGAAAAGCTATACAAAAACGGCCGGGGTTAAGGTCAGCTAAAAATAAAACTGCAACACCAACAAGGAAAATCTCTGACGAAGAGGAGGATGATTCTTTGGGGGAATCATATGTGATCTTCTCTAATATTCAATTTCAGAAATTTTGCACTTTGATGGACATAAAAATCAAAGGGATAGTTAAACCTTTGATAAGCAAAATTGATAAGTTATCCGCTGAGGTGACTAAATTGGAAGGTCTCCTTGGTAAAACTCTGGGTGAAGTGGGGAAACTCCCTGAAGTCATCACGTCCAATGTACAACCTTTGGTTAATGACATTCTAGCAATTAAATTGCCACCCACTGTTGGCCAAAACCCCCCAGTGGCTCCTCTGATAAACCTACCGGAAAATAGCTCTGGTGTTGCACCCTCCGTCCATCTTATTGGTGAACCTAATACCTCGAAAGGGCCTTTTGAGCTGGTGGTGGAAGCCTCGCCATTAGTTCTTGTATTAGCAAACGTGCCCCCTCTGGCTTCCGGTGAAGTTGAAACAACAGCATCGCTTCTAAACAAATCTCTATCTTGGCTAACCAACAACATGGCCATATCTCCATGGGGGAAACAGCAACTGGCCGAGGAACTGGTAAATGCAAGAAGAGTGGAGTGGATTGGGAACAGGGAAAAAAAGTTCAAGGGTGATTGCGTTGTGCTTAATCTCTCTGACCCTGATGTATTACCAAACATACTGCCCAACATTTTTCCACCACAAAGACGTTCTACTTCTATTGTACCATTGACTCTTGACTTCTTTTACCCTCGGAAAGGCAGAGGCCCCAATCCAAGTACCTTAAGAACAAAATGGAACGTTGTAACCAAAAGGGGTAGTAAGAATTTTCGTTCCATTGAGTGGAGTCTAGGTTTGGAAAACAGATTTTCTGCTCTTTCTAATCTAGATGCTTGCGATTGACAAATAACTAATTGTACGCCTCAGCTGCAAATACCCCCAGCCATGTGTGCAACAGGGGGGCAATATAGAGTTATGGACTCACTAAATGAGTTATGTAATCCAGATGTTTCGGTAGGATTAACATATTCAATAGTAGAAGACAATGTCAATGTGGATGTAAATTTGAATGGGCCTGATCACAGTTCTGAAATATGTGTGGAGCATGCCTTTGGGAACCTTCTATCTTGGAATGTAGCAGGGCTATGTTCCAAAATGGACTGTGGAGAATGGTTTGAATTCGTTAGCAAGTATGACATTTGCATTTTTCAAGAAACATGGGCCTGTGATCCTGTTTTTGCTTTGGGGTATTTGAATTATTATGTACCGGCCATCAAGGGTCCCAAAGGGAGACCAATGGGAGGTCTCACTATATGGGTCCGTCAGTCTCTGAAGATCTTAGTAAAAAATCTAGAGCTAAATCACAAAGATATCCAGCTCATTAGACTCGAGAGGGACTCTTCCACCTCCATTGACATCTATAATTTATATGCTAGAGGGGGAAATGCTGGTAAATCAGCGGTTCTATCGTCTCTGTACAGTTACCTAGATATTCACTCTACTGGGAATACCATCTTATTGGCAGGAGACCTAAACCGTACTTTTGAACCCCTTGATACCGGTGAGGCTTTTTTAGGTGCGGAGGAAGACAAGATTTGGGAAATCCCTGCACTTGACTTAACCCCAATAACTCGCTGGACCGAGGATATCCTAAGCCTGAATGCTATGTGCCTTGAACACGGGTTAAGGGCCCTGAATGGTCGTACTAAGTCAGACAGAGTATCAGCCATGACTTTTGATAATGGAAGATCTAAGAGTCGTATCGACTATGTTATATGCAGTATGACCCTATGGTCATCCATTATTGATATGGAGGTTAAGGAAAGGCTTGAGAGTGACCACAATCCTCTTTGCGTTCTCCATAAATGGTGGCTGTCTGATGTAATTGCCCCTAGTACTTCTATTGACCCCTTACCCCCGCTGATTGTACCTACAAATGATTTACGCAGGCTGAGGTGGACTAGTGTTAAAACAGATCAGCTGGTTCTGGAAAAAATAAGCATGGCAACGGATAGGCTATCATGGCCCTTGAGGGTGAAACTGGACCTCTTCCTAGTAAAAATACTGTCACCAAGGTCCACGAAGTTCTCTTTAATGAAATCAAAGGCCATTTTCTGAAACCGGCAAATAAAAAGACCCATGTCCACAGACCAGCAAGATGGTACAATCATGAATGTAGGCTGGCAAGAATCTCCTTGGGTGACGCTATTAAAAACAAAAATTTAGAGGCAATTAGATCTGCCAGGAAGCATTACAAACAGTGTATAGCAACAGCGAAAAAAGATTGGGATGAGGTACACTGGAACAATCTAAAAAATGCAAGTGATCGTAAGGACTCCAGGTTATTCTGGCATATAGTCAAATGGGGACACGACAGGATAGAAGAAGCAAGCACTAATAATGTCCCCCAGGATGCTTGGGTTAAGTTTTTTAGCGAACAGTATGCTTCTAGAGATCAGGCAGTGGATAGAAGGTGCATGTACTGTTTACCAACTGAGGATGACATCTTCACTAAGAATGAAATAGTCACTGCCCTAAAAACTGTTCGAAGTGGGCGGGCTCCTGGTATTGACGGGGTGCCGGCAGACGTTTTCCTGAATGACACTGATAGATGGTGCAAATATATCTATCTGTTGATAAATTTGATTACCAGGGGGGCTGACATTCCAGTGACCTGGAGAGGTGCTGTAATTATCCCTATATACAAGAAAGGAGATCGGGCACAGCCCGGTAACTATCGCCCCATTAGGTTAATAGACACCATCCAGAAAATAGTGGGGCGAGTAATTGTTAATAGGTTGCTCGATTGGGTTGATGAACACAACATTTTATCCCCCTTTCAGGCCGGATTTCGCAGGGCAACCAGCACTGTGGATCAAGTCTTCCGATTCCAACTGATACAGTGGAAGACCGTGGTGCTAGGCGGAGGCAGCCTGTATGCAGCATTTGTTGATCTGCGGGCTGCCTTCGACCTGGTACCGAGGGCGAAACTGTGGGAAGTGCTTGAGACACTAGGGGTCCCTGGGGATCTGTTGATTTTAATTACGCGACTGCATGAGGGCAACTATGCCAAAATACGATGGGGAGGATATGGGAACGACACTGCCGAATTTCCTGTTGAGCGCGGGGTTCGGCAAGGATGTTCAATGGCCCCCACCTTGTTTACCCTTTTTATTAATGGTGTCGTTTCCCGCATGCAATCTCGGGCTGTGGATTCCCCTTCTCTCGCTGGGGAGAAAGTCCCCATTTTAATGTTCGCCGATGACACTTTAATTTTATCAAAAACCCCCAGTGGTTTACAAAAAGCATTGGCAATATTTGATGAGTTCTGTATCGACCACGGTCTTGAGGTGAATGCGTCCAAGACAAAACTCATGGCTTTTAACCCACATAGAAATTTTAAAACAAATATTACCATGAGTGTCCGCATTCTTGAAGTTGTAAAATCCTTCACCTATTTGGGGATCCTGATCTCCAATGACAATAAGTGGCAGCAACACCTTAATATTGCTACATTAAGGCACAAGCAGCTATCCGGCACTATAATTAAGGAGCATAGGAAGTCAATGACAAAACCTATTAAACCGCCCCTGATAATATACGAGGCAAAAGCAATTGGGTCTGCTTTGTATGGTGCGGAGTTATGGGGGTACGAAAACCTCCACGAATTCCAACTATCTGAAAATAAATTTCTGAGGTCATTGACGGGTACCCCACAGAGTAGCCCATTATTGCCCCTGCGTTACGAGTTAGGTAGAAGAGAACTCACGGAAAAGGCCAAACTGCGCCCGATATTATTCTGGCGTAGACTTTGGACTACACCAGAGCTCTCTCATTACGCGGAAGGGTTCTCTGATGTCATCAAAGCTGACCATTACAATAAAATCAGATGGTTTAAAACACTAAAGATTGCACTGTTTAATTTAGGACTACATGCCTTATGGACAGATCCTGCTGGGGCGTTATTTCCCTCTAAGACTGTTTTAAAAGACATATTCTGGGAACACGTTGCTACTAGGAGCTTGCTTAATACCAACAGTGGGACCATGACCACTGGCTACCTAGAAGCTAAAATGTTCCCCATTTATGAAAAGTATTGGGACTACATAATGAACCCCCTGGACAGGAAATTGTTATTTCAAATGAGGGTAGGTTCGCTCCCCCTCCGTAACCTAACAGCTAAATGGAAATCAGGGGCGGTAGTACTATGTCCAGCCTGTGGGGTAGGAAAAGAAACCCTAGGTCATTTCCTGTTTTGTTGCCCAGTATATTCTGCCCCAAGGCAAGCCTGGTTGGCTCCTATGTGTAGGAATTTAGGTACAAAAAGTAGTATGGTGGCACTGCGCATAGTAAAATCTACTACTGAAGAATGGATCAATATTGCAATTGCTAAGTACCTGGGATGGGCGTGGGTTTTAAGGCAGAGACTGTTGGTAAGTTAAATACTGCCATCAAGTCGATCAGAGACTGCTAGACATTTGTCTATTCTCTGTAACTGTTTAGTAAATAGCCAGAGACTGCTAAACTAATGTTTATTCTCTGTAATTTTTTTTAGTTGACCAGAGACTGCTAGACTTTTGTCTATTCTCTGTTTATACAATGTGTCATTGGCTTGAACGTTGATTTTAAATGTAATGAATTCTCTTTTAATGTAATGATTTTTTGGGGATATTGACATTGTTATTATGAATTTCACCCCTCTGGTCTCCTTTTTTCGACGGTAATGATTTTTGCACCAGTACATATGACGTGTCATTGTTTTTAATTTTTTTAAAAATGTGCATTGTTTTTTAAATTGTTAAAATGTGCATGTGCTTGTCTGATTGAGTATGTAAATTTAATTGGTTTTTTAATTATATGTTTGTTTGTCTTGCTTTTATGAGTAATACTCGAATAAAGCACCCTTTGAATTGAATTGAATTGGTGTGGAATGTTCAGCAGCTCGACAGAGTCATAAATGTCATAATCAGTTGTATCCCAAGCTATTCCACCAGGTAGAGGAACCGCTGTGATGTTCACTGATGACAGGTCTCATTATTCACAATGAAATGATTTGTGTGGCTTCAGAAGCAAGTTGATGTTCTTACTTGCTGTGTCCATTTTAATGTGTTTTCCATCTATCAGCTTTCCCAGACTTAAAACAAGATTTAGCCATAGCAGGAGAAAAATACACCTAACCCAATCCAAAATTCAACCCATGGTGAAACCAGATATGTTTTAGCAAGCTCTTGACCAAGTTCCGTTAATTTTTCCTTGAAAGTTTTATTTGCTGGCGTAGTTTCAGGTTCACTGGGATCCTCTGAAAAGTTATCAAAGTTGATAAAATAGCCAGAGGCAGTTCTGTCAATAGTCGGTATTGCATCCGGATTCTTTGAAATCGCTGGAGTTGTTCCCTTGACATGTTTGAATAGTCGGATGCTACATCATTGTAGATGGGAGTTTCTTGACGAACTGTTATTTGGGTTTCAAGAGGCACAAGTTCCATGGCTTTGTTGCATAGTCCTTCTTTTCTCCCTTTAGAATCTTTAAAGGTGATGAGTCTTTCAGTTTGAACCTCTTGGATAGTAGCAAGATTTGGTTGTCTGCTACATCTTGGGAACCCACTGGGCCTACTACTTATTATCTGCCACATGGCGTGGTTTTTTCCAGGTCTATTGATACAGACTGGTTCTCCTTTCTTCCAGCATGGTGCGGCAGTAGAACTGTTCTTGATCCATGGATTGCTAGTACAGGTACTGTAAGTAAGTAAGTAAGTAAGATTTTTATTTGTATATGATTAATTAAAATCTTTACAAAAATATAAAACGCCATATGACAATACAAATGATTTAAAATACAGCAGTTACTATTGTCAATTCAAGGTTGTTATTAAGTCCCGATAAGTCTTTCAAGTGTGCTTGAATCTTTCCTTCATTAGATCGAAGAACTTCACAACCTGACAATTCAATTTAGTATCGCTGGAGGAAAAACACAGTTTAACTGCCTGCCTACAGGTCCGAACGGCATATAATCTAAAAAATCTAAAAAAAGGTAGCAACAACCTATGTCTCAGGTCCATTAGTCTCGGGCAAATACATATCACATGGATAATGTCCTCCTTACCAGATTTAAATAGGCGACATAGGGCCGAGGCTTGAGTTCTCTCCCATGGCTGCAGGTGCAGTAATATCGGGATGGCTCCAAGGTGCAATTTTAGGAACTTTTCTTTGATTTTTATTTTCATCCCGATATTAAGATATGCTTGTGGCCGTATAATGCCGTAATCTCCCACCGTTATCCAGCCATGCGCCCTGTTGGCTAGGTCTTTCTTATCTTCTATTGCCGAAATTATTCGGGCAGATTTTTTTGCCAATTATTTGAAGGACTGGTGGTCTATGGCGGTTTACCAAATATCGGATAAGCATAGCACATCAAGAGATCCAAATAGGTAGTCCCTAGGCAGTGAAGTGCGACATCTAAGTAGCTCTTCCCAGACCCTGGCATTTAAAGAGTCAGGGTCTGCATCGCGAATCTTGTGCCAATTAATTACATATGCGCTCCGTCTTTCTAGTGTTTGTTTGACCACCCCAAATTCTAAACAAATTTGGGCCGGAGACGCATATTTGGGAAGATTGAAGATGGCCCTGTAACAGTTAGCTAAGACTGTGTCTAATAGTGCAGCGTCCTTCCCATGCAACGATTCACTCTCATAGGTGAGCGTTGGTTGAAGTTTAGCTCGGAGGATTTCAAGGAAAGGTTTAAGGGAAAGGTCAGGGAGTTTAGTCTTTAGTGATTTCAGTGCGAGGTGGATCATTGTTGCCTTCCCTCGGCTGGACTGGAGCTGAGACCTAGACGTGTTCTTAGAATCAAGCACGACACCAAGGTACTTGTATGTGGCTACCCGTTCGAGCTTTACTCCGTTCAGGTACCAACAAGGGCTCCTTTTCTTCCTGTAGTTCACCGTCATGACCTTAGATTTGTTGAGGTTTATTTTTAGGGCATTCTTTACCGAGAAGGCATGGGTACAATTCAAAAGGTGCTGAAGGCCTATTGGCGACCGGCTTATCAGCACTAAATCGTCCGCATATAACAGACTAGGGAGGGTGACTTTTCCTAGCTTGGGAGCGTGATTACGGCATTTGTCAAGTTCTTCCGGTAATTCCGAAATAAACTGATTGAATAAAATTGGCGCTAATAAGCACCCCTGCTTTAGTCCTTTAGTTGTCTTAATCTGCTTCGAGAGGTGCTGGCCAGTTCCAAGTTTAATTTTAACCCAGGTGTTAGAGTGAAGCAGTATTAGGACATCTAGGAGATGTTTCGGAATGCCCCAATTGAATAATTTTTCCCAAAGTTTTTTTCGGTCCACATGGTCGAAGGCCGCCGTATAATCAATAAATGAAAGGTATAGCGGTAGCTTGGTGGGTTTTGCTTCGCCCATCAATAGGGACAGGGCCATGATGTTAGTTGTTGTCCCTTGGCCTTTACGGAAACCTGTTTGGTTGGGAGGGATAATGGCTTTTTCGGACGCCCACGCCGATAGTTCTTCCAGAATGAGACCACTGAAATATTTTGCTTCTATATCAAGCAAAGCAATGAGGCGGTAGCTGTTCGGATTACTCTTGCTCCCATGTTTAAATATCGGACTAATGACGGACCCATGCCAGGAGTCCGGAAGGGATAAGGTAAGTCTGGCCTCGTTAAAGACCTGACCCAAGGATGCACTCCAAAAGGCTACATCAGATTTGTACAACATGGGGGGGATTCCATTCGGTACCGGGGCCCCATTTGGTAGTCCCTTTGTGATTCTCCGCCCGATGTCAGCTGGGGTGTATCCCGTGAGCCCTGTCTCCTTGTCCTTTATAGGTCTTCCTTCCCCTTCTAAATGTTCTGATTGTGGGGAGGTCATACCCTTAAACTCCCTCAATCCACACATGCTTGGCCCGCTTTGATTGCTGGAGTTACCATCACGACCAAGCTTTGTGATTTCCATGCAGGGAGACTTTGTTGTTGTATCTCCTATATTGTCATTATTAAAGTGTGACAATAAGTATTTGGTCCATACTTCCTCTGCTATGTGCGAATTTTGCCCCAGATGGTCAGGGTTCTGGATTCTTTTCACCATTTGCCAGAACCTAGAACTGTTTTTCTGCTTTCCTCCGTGGACCAGTTTCCCCCAAAGATCTTCATTCCTTTGTTTTTGACTTGCCCATTTCAGCCGTTTGAGTTGCTTTTTTGCTTCCCTCTGTACTACTTGCAAACTAGGGTTTCCCTAATCCTTTCGTATCCGCCTCAGAGTTTGGTTAATCAAGCGTTTTTGTGTTTTCATATCCAACCGCATCTGTCTCGTGTTTGAGAATCCCCACACAAGGCGAGAATTGGTAGGCCTGGTACTACCCAATTGTTCCCCGATGGTGATGATGAAGTCATGCCAGATATTCGACAACTTAGATGAGGACTGAATTTGATGGAAGAGGGTTTTCGCGATTGAACCAATAAGGTCGATGTTGTCTAGATTGCACCGTATCCGTTTTAAGTTTGCACTGACTTCTGTTTCTGGGCCAATGTAGCGTTCTTTATTCTCAGCCAAATTGGATTTTATCTCAGCCACCAAGGGGAGATGGTCGCTGAAATCCTTCATGTCTATTTTAAATGAAATTATCCAGCTGAACATGTCTAAGGACATGAACATGTAATCCAGATGCGAGGATTGTGTGCTAGAGTGGAAAGTGGCTGCCAGTGGATCATCTTCAGCATAACGTCCGTTTAGGGCCCTTAAATTATGAGTATTCAATTGCCAAAGAAGGTTTTTTGAATGTTTCGTTAAGTTGTTATTTTTTGTTCGCCCTTGCCGCGGCACGCCCCATGCTGTATCTAGTTCATAAGAGAGGTCGGTGCCTTGCTCATTGCTGATGAGAAGCATGTTAAAGTCACCAGCCATGATGAAGGTGTCAGACTCCCCTGAGTCCCTTATTTTTTGAAAAACCTGCCCCAGCTCTTCCACCGATTTTTGTTTCCGTTTGGGGTGAATATATGTGTTTATAATGATAACTTCCTGGTGTTGCTTTGTTAGAGGGAGTGAGAGCTTTACCACCAGTATGACACTTGGGGGGGGGGGGTTATATGAAAGTCCAGAGCCCTGAATTTGCCTATTGTTGTTATAGAGGCGAATACCATCAATCCTCCTGAACCGCGGCCGAAAGTTGAAGTTTTGGTTGCTGGCGTACAGAGTGAAGTAAACCCCAGTAGAACAAAATAAATACTTTGTCTTCCCAGGTTTCTTGTATTAACAGGAGATCGAATGAGGTTAAGTATTGTGTGAGCTCCGGAGCGTTCTTTTTATTAACTAAGCCATTGATGTTCCATGAAAAGATTCTTGTGGCCCTGCGTGCCACCAAGGGGTTAAAGGGTACTTGCCCATTCTGTCAAACATCAGCAGTCGTTGTCGCGATGGTACGCTGGATGCATCTCCAATTAGGGTCTGTCCATAACAACAAGTTTGTATCTTGATTGCGATATTGACCCCGTTGGGGACTTTTAGTATGTCGGTGACGTTGCCCCGGTGAGCAGCTCCTAGCTCCCTTTAATATTGAAATGGAGTTTTTTTGACGCTGAGTTTGGATGGAGGGTAAAAGCGGAGTTGGATAGCGGAGTTGCCTTTCCAGCTTCAAAGCAATTCCCCATTGCTGGAACATTGCCTCCTCTTCCAAGATTTTGTTAGCTATCTCCAGCGAGATCCAAGTAGTTTTGGTAATATCAGGCTGATGGGTCAAGGTGTTGGATTGGAACCCTACTTGTAAAAGGTCGTTCGAGCTGATGTTTGCTAGATTTGGTGAAGAGTACAGGAGTCCTAGTATGTTCCCCATATTCAATGTGTCTTCATTCCCGCTGGATATGTATTCTGGAAAAAACAGAATTGAGGTTGGAATGCTCTGACATAGTACTTTTATTGGAACCATCGGTAGGCTCTTGATGGCCTGGGAAGCTTGATCAGGGGCATGGCTAGAGGATGATGCACCAAGGGCGAGTGAGCCCCCGCCTTTGTCGTTGTCTAGCTTCGTAGACCAGAGGGCACTGTTTGTTTTCGGCTTAGGCTCAGGACAAGTTTCCGAAGTCATAATCGTGGTACTAGTTGTTTTCGGCTTGGACTCCGAACATGTCTCCGAGATCGTAACCGGAGGGGTGGCATTCCGCCTGTTATTTGCGGCTTCTTCACCCGTTTTAATTTTACTGTTGTCCTGAGTCAGGCCTGGCTGAATTATTTTGAATTGTAGAAGTTTCTGTTTGGTGCATTTTTTCGATGTCATCTTTTTTATGGGATTATGTGTTAATATTGAGCACTGTGATGGGGACTCTGTTGGCGCGCTGTCTCGGGCTTCAGGCGAATGGGACCGGTAGACACTGGGTGACAGGCTCCGGGCATCAGTGTCCGAAACCGCAGTGGAAGGTGATAGTTCTTCTATAATAAGCCTTGCCCCTGTTAGAGTACGGTTCCTACCTTTCCTTTTGTTCTTTCTGCGGGACTTTGGGTTGATTTGAGTCAAAGGTTCAGCTGTGCTTGTGATGATGATCGCTTCCTCTATTTCCGGTAGCTCAGTGGACGAGGCTTGGGGCGGCAAGGTGATGGCTAGGCTCTGGTCACTTGGTAACTTGATCTCTTGCCTTGAAGCAGTTACCAGAGGAACTGCAGGAGGGTCGGCTGTATGTTGCTGTAATGGTTGAAGGGCTGATGCTTTTAAGTCACTTATCAGATCCCCTAGCATAGATGGTAAAGATGATAATTTATCTAAGAGGGGTCATAAGGGGGGGGTTGGATAGTAGCTGAGTGATCTGCAAGGACTGCGTCTTGACCCCTCTTTATGAGTCCGTTTAATTCCGAGATTTTCCAGTCAATCCCTGAAATTGACTCGGCCATTGACTGCAAGACGGTGAGCTGTAAGTCCATTTTTTGTGACCGAAAGTCCAGGGCAGTGGCCGACTGTGGCAAGGTGCTTAGAATTGTAAACCATAGGGTATCCGGGACTGAGTTGCCTAAGTTAATGCCCCCTTCCGATCTTGGGGAGGCATTGATCATTGGTTTCTCTTCGGGGGGTTTGGCATTGTAGGCCGCAACTAATTCCTCCCACTCTTGTACAGAGATAGAAGACATATCATTGTTTATGGAATTATTTGTAGGTTGGGAGTCATTAAACTGCAGCAGTGTACCTCGTTGAAATGCTGTTAGCACCGTTGGTCCAATGGTTGGAGTTAGTTGTTCGATGATTCTGCTCAGGTTGCCTTGTTTTTTTTTTACGGGAGTCAAAGGAAGTCCTGGCGAATGGGGCAAAGGATGCCCGCTTTCTTCTCTTATTGAAGCCATTGGTGGCTCCATTGATGGCTCCGTACATGCGCCTCGAGTTTCCATACCAATGATTTCACGAGTTGGGGAACTGCTAACACGATGGAGGCCAGGGAAGTCTTCTCTTTCCACTTCCCTGTGAACCATGGCCTTATTTTCCTGAGACCTCTCTTGGCTACTCAGGGAAGATAATCCGTGCTTACTCGGTTGAGTCAGGTTCGAGGTGGATAAGGTCTGCACACATATTGACTCAATTATTTCCGCTTCGTTTGCAATACCCTGTTCAACCATATGGTTTTTCCCGACTGACCCGTTTCCCGGAAAGTTAAAGATGGTAGAATAAGCATGACTAGTTGTAGAATTAAACGTGGCCATGTCCCCTGGGTCCGTTGATGTTAGTTGTGGTGGTATTGCCGCCAGTGTGGCTGCCCCGCTGCTAGGAGAAGAAAAGTCATTTGAGCAGTTGAATGAGCCTGCTAGGCTCTTTGTTGAGTGGGTATCGGCTGCTGCACCTTTTAGTAGTGGAGTTTAGAGGCCACTGATGTCCCCTGTCTTTGAAAATATGACTGTCCCTGGGTCTTTGAGATAGGAAAACTTTGTGTAGATCTTAGGCTGGTATGAACATATCTTTTTCTTTGGCGGCATTCCGTCAATAGTTACCAGGTTTTCCAGGGCTGCTTGTGATGGCTTTTGTGCGGGCCTTTGTAAGTTGTGGGGGACGTTAGTTGGACAAAGTGGCAGGGGGGCCGAGGATGCCTGATGGTTTCTTTTTTTTAAGTCAATTTGGGTTAGAGGATGGTTGGGTGACAACATGTCCAATGATTAAATTGGGGTTAGAGATTGATTGGTTAACGGTGTGTCCATGACTGCTGGCGTACGGTCCTCTCCAGTGTTGTTGCACGCTTCGAGGTTGGTAGCCTGACGTGTCCTAAATTCGGTGAGGCGGTCAGCTCTAGGTTGCCCTGTTTCCTTTTCCTCGTTTTGGGTTTGGTAGGCGGTTTAGGCTTGGGTTCAAGTCTGACTGTTCCTGATCTCATTACTCTGCCTATTTGTAATCCCTCAGTAGTCCTTTGTTATACCCTCACAGGGATGCTAGAAATGGGAACAATTTGTCCGTATGTCCCCGCACCCAACACCCCGCTACACCTGGCTGCAATGACCGCTAATATGGAATTGGTAGTTTGTGTCGGTCTTAGTGGCAGGTAGTTTGTGTTGTTTATGGGCTGGCTGGACCAGCTGGATTAAATAGTCTAACCGCTCGCTGCGTATGCGGCGTACAATTCAAATCCACAGCTGTTCCTCTCCTTCAACCCACTTATCGGCTTTGCTGCCCAGTCACTCCTCTTCCCAACCCAGTGCTAGCGAGGTGTCTGTAGTAAGAAGATCTTAATGGTTCCTCCCGTCTACCAATGGTTCCTAGTCCAGGTTCTGGTGTTGGGCTCAGGTGTTGTTTCCCAGCTCTCTCCCAGTACTTGACTCAGCTGGGCTAAGTGCTCACACCTGGGCGTGGACTAGCTCCTTCCCCCTGAATTGAACTGCCTGATGATGGTTTGTGGGATGTAGGTTTGTAGGTTTTACCAGGTGCTGTTCAGCGTAGGTGTTGTTCTCACAGCGCTCGGCTCACCAGAGCTCAGCGCTCACACCTTGCGCCGCTGGGCTTCTCCCTGATCCCTGACCTCAAAGTCTGCGGGCGGTCTTCCAGTGGCTGTGACCGTGTTGAGGCAGTGTTGAGGCAGCGTTGAGGCAGCGTTGAGGCAGCGTTAGGCGGCGTTGTTGTCGCAGCACGCACGATACAGCGCTCACACCTGTCAAATAGGCCTCTGCGGGGGAGGCAAGGGGAGACCAGCATAACCAAGACGGACCCCACGCGCTTTTGGTGTAGACGGTGTTGTTGTCGCAGTTCTTCAGGGGGGGGGGCTGCTCCGCAGCCACCGTCTATCTCCCGTGCGGCTGCCGAGGCAGTCAGGTCCCCAATGTCCCGTCCCAGGGCAATGCCTGAGTTTCCCGCCGCAGGTGCTCGCCCCAAACTCGAGGTCCCGGTCGTCCCAGGAGGAGTAGGCCGCATCAACGTCCGGCCTCGTTGAGTGTTCTCTTCGGACCCCAGCAGCGCCGAGGGCTCTCCAGATGTGCGAGGGCAATTACAGCCGGGTCTGGTCCTGTGGCGTCTCCTCGGGCTCACCACTTGACCCAATGCCACATAAGATCTGGAAGTCATTCCAGGCAGAGCTGTTTCCTCCGCTTTACACCATCTGCTTATTATTACAAACAATGGTCCTTAGACAAAAGGGAGAATATTTAAGAAAATAAATATAGACTAAATAGAACTATATTTTTTTTAGAAATGTCCAGCCGGGCAGTTTAATATCTTGATAAGAAAAAATCTCAAAGAGATAAAACACAAAGTATGATGGAAGTGGGACACCAGCCGATGTCCGACTAACCCACTAACAAGACACAGACAGAACACAAAAGTAATAGGCAAAATATGGTCATCTGAATATCATAAATCATAAGCAGATAATCCACAATATACACATATGTTGTTATTGTTATTGTTAGGTGTACTTGTAAAGCGCAACATTCATCCTACCAGGATATCACGGCGCTGCAAAATAGAGCAGTAAAACCTAGGGAAATTTCCTGGGACTTATTGATTAATCTGATGTGGGGAATAATGCAGTTTTTAGTTTTTTCTTAAAGATGGGGTAGGAGTCCGTGAGTCGGAGGTTGATGGGCAGATCATTCCAACATTTAGCAGCAATGTGTGAAAAGGCACGTCCGCCCATCCTGGATAGCTTGATCCGTGTGATGGCTGCTTTGGCTGAGGCTTGTCAACGTAAGTTCCGTGCTGGAGCATAGAACTTAATTCTATTCCGTAGAATGTAAGGGCCAGTATTGTGTATTGTTTTATGGGCGATGCATAGCATTTTAAACGTGGCTCTTTGCCTCATGGGCAGCCAGTGTAAGGCTCTTAAGCAGCTTGTGGCTGAGTCATACTTTCTCTTATTGCAAACAGCTTTAGCTGCAGCATTCTGGACCAGTTGTAGTTTTCTAAATAAGTAGTCCGACATACCAACAAATAGTGAATTGCCATAGTCCAGCCTGCTAACTAGTAGTGACTGGACTAGGATCTGTCTGCATTCCAGTGGGATCCAGGGGAAGACCCGTTTCAACCTTTTTAGTATGGCAAATCCTTTGCCACATATTGAGGTGACATGGCATTTCATCGATAGAGTGGTGTTCATCTGAATTCCTAAGTTTCTAGCAGACGATGTGGGATTAGGTGGAGAACCTAAGGATATTGGCCACCAGGTGTTGTCCCAGAGCTGTTTAGCCCCACCAAAGAGGAGAATTTCTGACTTGTCAGCATTTAGTTTTAAATAATGGCCATGCATCCAATTGGATAGCTCTGACAGGCAGTTTTGCAGTCTACTTTTGGCATCATTTTCTCCATTTAGGGTTACCATCAGCTGAGTATCGTCAGCGTAGGAGCAGATATTAATGCCCCATTTCTTGCCAATCGACGCCAATGAGGAGACATATACATTGAACAATGTTGGGCTCAATGTTGCCCCTTGGGGCACTCCATATTTAATCTTTCGAGGGGTAGAGGTAAAGTTGCCTAAACAGATGGACTGGGATCTGTTTGATAGAAAGGACTCCAGCCAATTTAGGGCTTTACCTTGTATTCCTTTTGCGGCAAGTATGTGAATTAACAGTTTGTGGGACACAGTATCAAACGCCGCTGATAAATCAAGGAGTATCAGGGCGACCGTTTTGCCTTTATTGACCTGCATTCGAATATCGTCCATTACAGCCAGGAGCGTTGTCTCTGTGCTGTTATTTGATCTAAAACCGGTTTGGGAAACATCTAGTAGTTTGTTGGTTTCCAGATAACTTGACAGTTGTTTTGTTACCAGTCTTTCTAAGACCTTGGATAGAAAGGGGAGCTGTGAAATGGGACGATAGTTGGCTGGGTCGTTTATGTCTGCGCCCGCCTTTTTTAGTAATGGGATTACCGCCGATTTTTTCCAAACTTCTGGGAATACAGCTTGCTCCAGGGACTGGTTAAGAACTTTGTGACTGCTGGGCCAATTATGGGAGTTAGTTGAGAGACAATATAGTGTGGGCAGACATCCCATGGCGAGCCTGATTTAATTTCTGACATGGCTTTAGTGACCTCGTCTTCTGAAAATGGGCCAAAGGTAGAGCAGTTGGCTTGCAAAGTAGGGTCCATCCAATACTCCACAGGGGCCTGGCTGTTATTTGTAAAAGAGGCATATATTTTGTCAATTTTATCACTAAAAAAGTCACAAATTTGTGTGCAATTTTCTTGTGATGGCGTCAAGTTGGATGTAAGACTGGGGGGGTTACAAAGTTCTTTTACTATTTTAAAAAGCTCCTTGGACGAATTTTTATTCTCTAGTATTTTTTGAGAGAAGTAGTCTTTCTTTGCTTTGCGTATGGCGGTGTGGTATATTTTCAATTGATGTTTGTAAGTGGCTCTGTCTTCGGGGTTTCTACTTACTCTCCATTTATGCTCAAACAATTATTGTAAACTATGCATTTAGTGCACTTAGGTCGACGATGTTTCGAACCATCCATAATATTTGTTCATCCTCAGGACAGAAAAAATATTTGCCTAGAGAATTGACAATTTCACTTCAACCCACTATGTGGTAATACATATAACATACAATGACAAGGGAATGGAAGAAAGGGGGAGACATAAAAAGAGATATCACATGTCAGTTAAACAAGCCCTTAACACAACTGTATATGTTTATACACGACTCATGCCATGCCCAAGTGACAGCAGTAACGGAGTGCGGTACATGCTGCATGCATGAAGTGAGCTACAAATGGATGGAGCGGAATGAGTACAGTTACTGTGGCGCAACGTCCCGAAAGAGGCACAACCAGTGGTAATTTAAGGAAGGTGAACGGTATTGCTATGGTGAAAGCACTGTATTAAAAGGTGGTTGGTGTCAATTAACACAAATCAAAGTATAGACTGTGTACCGGATAAAGGGGAGGGAATGGGGGCAATTGACTTTGAGGGGCAGTCGCCAATGGGCTTACCGGTAAAGTTGGGATGAAAAGGATTCAGCACAGTAAGGCAGGATACTCGATTTTCTGCAGAGGGAAAAAAAAATTAATAATTTAAAAGTGAAAAGTTGTTAAGTGCCCTCGAGTGAATTGCCGTGGTAACGGAGGTGAAAACTCACTGTTGAGGTAATAGTCCGTAACAGCAATTGAAGGGATCTAGACGGGAGGGGGAAAAAGAAATGTCAGCGGAAAAGACCGCTACCGATAAAAATGTGCAAACGCGAGTGCGTGGAAAGAAGCTTACAGTAAGGGGCAATGCCCTTAATGGGTGATCTGTGAGGAGGCAAAAAAATCAAGGGGGATGAGAGCGAGTATGAATATTTACGCTCCAATAGCCTCGAGAGTAATCGGCATCAAATAGGGGCTTACCGGAAAATAGAGAAAGCAGGTCCACAATGGGAATCCTTGCCGGGCGAGTGCAATCTTCACGCTTCGCCGTACAAGCGATGTGAATATAATGTTGTAGTTGCTTCAATCACGTGATTTCGATTGTCCAATGGAATTGCGGCAAAACGTGTCGGCCATTTTGGGTTGGGCAGTTCATAGCGTGTGGTTAGAAACAGTCAGACAAGTGCACTGGGTGTAAGGGGCAGCCCTCTTAGATGAACTCGGAGGGAACGTTGTACAATCTAATTAAACCATATAGGGTATAACAAATTAACATAGTGCATAGACATTTGAATACATATTTGTAATTGGCCATACAGTAATTGAACAGTATAATACTGTTCTGATATTCCTGAAAACAATGGAAAAAACAATTTATAGTAACACAGACGAGTGCCATATTTACAATTGGCCACACAACTTTTAACCCATGTTGTACTGCTTTAAAAGTTTTGAAAAAAGAAAGAAGTAAGAACTATTTGAATTAAACTCAATAAAGTAACAATAATGGTGAAAAATTGAAGAGTTTGATTGAATCAATTAAAATCTCAAGATGTGATACACCAGTCAGAAAGTTATCCAGTTACACATGATCATACAGGAGTCCCATTAGAAAGAATGGTAATTGGGTCTAGATTAGGGAGGTCCAATCCTCAGTGCGATTCAGACCAGTGTGCAGACTCTGGGTCTTAAGTATCCAACGCAGTTCCTCTTTGTTGAGTAGCTGCTGTAAGTCGCCTCCACGACTAGGAAGTTGGATCACTGAAATTATGGTCCACTTGAAATCCATTTCTGTGTGTGACAGTTCAGTGAAGTGATGTACAAGTGGAGCATTAGAAGTCCTACAACGTATTCTGCTCCTATGTTGGCACATTCTTGTGCGTACTTTCTGTGTTGTCTGCCCTATATAGATCATGGAACATGGACAAACAATAGCGTAGATGGCATTTGTACTGTTGCAATTAGAAATTTCTCTTCGAGCATGCTTGATATCATTGTGCACGAATTCTTTACCCTCTATAGTACTATCACACATGGAACAATTGCCACATTTGACATGCCCAGTGAGTCTCGGAAGACCCCAGAGCGTGTCAATTGTAGTCGATTGGTCAGGGGCAGGTAATGCTGCACGCACCAAATGGTCCTTCAGATTCTCAGATTTCTTAAAGGCAAACAGGGGTTTGTCTAGTTGGAGTTGGCCCACATTCAGTACAGGCCAGTGTTTTTTGATACTCTTAGTCAATGAATTGGATACTGGCGAAAAGGTGGTAACACAGACCAGCCGGTTCTGTGTTTTTTTTGGTTTAGGTTCTAGAAGCACCTCCCTAGGACAAAACCATGAGGTTTTTATAAGTCTACGTGGATAGCCTCTGGCACTAAGTTTGGTGCTAAGTAATTGTGCTTCCTTGAAATATTCATCTTTAAGATAGCAATTCCTTCTCAACCTTAAAAATTGTGAATATGGGAGAGAATCGCGGAGCGCCCTAGGGTGGTTGCTTTTGTAACTTAGCAAAGTATTGCGCTCTGTGGGCTTCCTGTAGAGGCTAGTTGTTAATAGACCTTCTTTGTCCTGTATGTTGAGGTCTAAAAAGGGGATGATAGAATGACTTGTCATTAAGGTATAGGTAAGGCCACTGCAGTTACTATTAAGCCAATGTAAGAATTGGGGTAATATATCCTCAGAGTCATTCCAAATAATAAAAATATCGTCAATATAACGCTTCCATAGGGCTATGCCACTATGGAAGTGATTTGACGAGGTCAGAATACGCCCGCATTCTAGACTGTCCATGTACAATACAGCCAGGTTAGGGGCAAAAGCAGCCCCCATGAAAGTACCTTTGATTTGGCCATAATATTTGCCATCAAAAAGAAAATAATTCTTAGACAGACACATTTCGAGAAGTTGTAAGATGAACAAGGTGGGCATGCGGTGGGGTCTAGGGCGGATTATTATCGTTTCACTGTACTCTACATAAATATTAATACTGTTTACTTACTTTCTCTCCCCATACAATATTCTGGAATATATACATATATTTGAGCCCTCTAGTTCAAACTAGTTACAATCTAGTTTCAGTATAATTCCGAGATTGCTAAATGTGTACCCAGGGGTAATACCAATATAATAATTCTCAATATATCCTGTTTAACTCTTCATTGTATATCTGCTATCAGACCATACATTATACCTAATAGTATCAAATCACCCCAAGAAATATTGCATTTCATCGTCAATGTTAATACCATGGGTAACTGCCCGCAGCCTGATGATCCAACGTACTTCAGCCTGTCTCACTTTGAGCTCTCTATTCCCTCCTCTTATGTTAGGTGGGATACTTTCTATACCATGAAATGAAAAACTTTTATTGGGACAATTTAGTGCATGCAAACCTATTGGGTATTTCTGGTCCATATTTTTAAAAGCTCTATAATGTTCCGCTATACGTTCTTTCATACTTCTTCCTTGATCAGAGCTATCAGATGACTCAGCCGAGGTATCAAGACATCCTCAACAGACGCCCTAGACCCCACCGCATGGCCACCTTGTTCATCTTACAACTTCTCAAAATTTGTCTGTCCAAGAGTTATTTTCTTTTTGATGGCCAATATTATGGCCAAATCAAAAGTACTTCCATGGGGGCTGTTTTTGCCCCTAACCTGGCTGTATTGTACATGGACAGTCTAGAATGCGGACATATTCTGACCTCGTCAAATCCCTTCCATAGTGGCATAGCCCTATGGAAGCGTTATATTGACGATATTTTTATGATTTGGAATGACTCTGACGATATATTACCCCAATTCTTACATTGGCTTAATAGTAACTGCAGTGGCCTTACCTATACCTTAACGACAAGTCATTCTAGCATCCCCTTTTTAGACCTCCACATACAGGACAAAGAGGGTCTATTAATAACTAGCCTCTACAGGACGCCCACAGAGCGCAATACTTTGCTAAGTTACAAAAGCAACCACCCTAGGGCGCTCCGCGATTCTCTCCCCTATTCACAATTTTTAAGGTTGAGAACGAATTGCTATCTTAAAGATGATTATTTCAAGGAAGCACAATTACTTAGCACCAAACTTAGTGCCAGAGGCTATCCACGTAGACTTGTAAGAACCTCATCGAAAAGAGCGTGGTTTTGTCCTAGGGAGGTGCTTCTAGAACCTAAACCAAAAAAAACACAGAACCGGTTGGTCTGTGTTACCACCTTTTCGCCAGTATCCAATTCATTGACTAAGAGTATCAAAAAACACTGGCCTGTTCTGAATATGGGCCAACTCTAACTAGAGAAACCCCTGTTTGCCTTTAAGAAATCTAAGAATCTGAAGGACCATTTGGTGCGTACAGCATTACCTGCCCCTGACCAATCAACTACAATTGACACGCTCTGGGGTCTTCCGAGACTCACCGGGCATGTCAAATGTGGCAATTGTTCCATGTGTGATAGTACTATAGAGGGTAAAGAATTTGTGCACAATGATATCAAGCATGCTCAAAGAGAATTTTCTAATTGCAACAGTACAAATGCCATCTACGCTATTGTTTGTCCATGTTCCATGATCTATATAGGGCAGACAACACAGAAAGTACGCACAAGAATGTGCCAACATAGAAGCAGAATACGTTGTAGGACTGCTAATGCTCCACTTGTACATCACTTCACGGAACTGTCACACACGGAAATGGATTTCAAGTTGACCATAATTTCAGTGATCAAACTTCCTAGTCGTGGAGGCGACTTACAGCAGCTACTCAACAAAGAGGAACTGCGTTGGATACTTAAGACCCAGAGCCTGCACACTGGTCTGAATCGCACTGAGGATTGGACCTCCCGGATCTAGACCCAATTACCATTCTTTCTAATGGGACTCCTGTATGATCATGTGTAACTGGATAACTTTCTGACTGATGTATCACATCTTGTGATTTTAATTGATTCAATCAAACTCTTCAAGTTTTCACCATTATTGTTACTTTATTGGGTTTAATTCAAATTGTTCTTACCTCTATCTTCTTTCAAAACTTTTAAAGCAGTCCAACATGGGTTAAAAGTTGTGTGGCCAATTGTAAATATGTCACTCGTCTGTGTTACTATAAATTGTTTTTTCCATTGTTTTCAGGAATATCAGAACAGTATTATACTCTTCAATTACTGTATGGCCCATTACAAATATGTATTCAAATTTCTATGCACTATGTTAATTTGTTATGCCCTATATGGTTTAATTAGATTGTACAACGTTCCCTCCGAGTACATCTAAGAGGGCTGCCCCTTACACCCAGTGCACTCGTCTGGCTGTTTCTCACCACACGCTATGAACTGCCCAACCCAAAATGGCGACACTTTTTGCCGCAATTCCATTGGACAATCGAAATCACGTGATTGAAGCAACTACAACATTATATTCACATCGCTTGTACGGCGAAGCGTGAAGATTGCACTCGCCCGGCAAGGATTCCCATTGTGGACCTGCTTTCTCTATTTTCCGGTAAGCCCCTATTTAATGCCGATTACTCTCGAGGTTTTTGGAGCGTAAATATTCATACTCGCTCTCATCCCCCTTGATTGTTTTGCCTCCTCACAGATCACCCATTAAGGTCATTGCCCCTTACGGTAAGCTTCTTTCCACGCACTCGCGTTTGCACATTTTTATCGGTAGCGGTCTTTTCCGCTGACATTTCTTTTTCCCCCTCTCGTCTAGATCCCTTCAATTGCTGTTACGGACTATTACCTCAACAGTGAGTTTTCACCTCCGTTATCACGGCAATTCACTCGAGGGAACTTAACAACTTTTCACTTTTAAATTATTAATTTTTTTTCCCTCTGCAGAAAATCGAGTATTCTGCCTTACTGTGTTGAATCCTTTTCATCCCAACTTTACCGGTAAGCCCATTGGCGACCGCCCCTCAAAGTCAATTGCCCCCATTCCCTCCCCTTTATCCGGTACACAGTCTATACTTTGATTTGTGTTAATGGACACCAATCACCTTTTAATACAGTGCTTTCACCATAGCAATACCGTTCACCTTCCTTAAATTACCACTGGTTGTGCCTCTTTCGGGACGTTGCGCCACATTAACGGTACTCATTCCGCTCCATCCATCTGTAGCTCACTTCATGCATGCAGCATGTACCACACTCCATTACTGCTGTCACTTGGGCATGGCATGAGTCGTGTACAAACATTAACAGATGTGTTACGGGCTTGTTTAACTGACATGTGATATCTCTTTTTATGTCTCCCCTTTTCTTCCATTCCCTTGTTATTGTATGTTATATGTATTCCCACATAGTGGGTTGAAGTGAAATTGTCAATTCTCTAGGCAAATATTTTTTCTGTCCTGAGGATGAACCAATATTATGGATGGTTCGAAACGTCCCCGACCTAAGTGCACTAAATGCATAGTTTACAATAATTGTTTCATGCATATGTGTATATTGTGGATTATCTGCTTATGATTTATGATATTCAGATGACCATATTTTGCCTATTACTTTTGTGTTCTGTCTGTGTCTTGTTAGTGGGTTAGTCGGACATCGGCTGGTGTCCCACTTCCATCATACTTTGTGTTTTATCTCTTTGAGATTTTTTCTTATCAAGATATTAAACTGTCCGGCTGGACATTTCTAAAAAAAATATAGTTCTATTTAGTCTATATTTATTTTCTTAAATATTCTCCCTTTTGTCTAAGGACCATTGTTTGTAATAATAGGTATCTACCCAAGGTCCTTAGCATACTGCGCCCTGGGTTCCTTTGTTTTGTACAAATATTACACCATCTGCTGTCAGTCGTTGGCTAGAGCTTCAGTCCCAGACAGTTGGAAGTTGGCAGTAGTAACACCTTTGCAAAAAAGGCTTCTTTGGACCCTCTATGTCCGGCCAATTACAGGCCCATTTCGCTTTTACCATTCCCGATAAAAATCATAGAGAAGCTGGTCACAAGAGCCTTATCCAACTTCCTTGAAATCAACTCTTGTCTGGATGTAGCCCAATTTGGCTTTAGGCGGGCCCATGTGCTGCTTCACATGTCGGCCGCGTTCGACACGGTGGACCACGCGGTTTTACTGGGCCGCCTTTGGAGAGCATGTGTAACCGGCCTGGCTTTAAGCTGGTTAATATCCTATCTCTGCAACAGACTGCAAGCTGTGGCGTTGCCACCGTTTCGATCAGGCGTGCGTCAGGTGAATCAGGGTGTACCTCAAGGGTCAGCGATCAGTCCGACCCCTAATAAGTTTGATAAAGTCATTCGGCATATCAGTCATCAATTATGCTGATGACACTCAACTGATCTTTTCATTTGAGGGCAAAGAGACAGTCTCGAGGGACACCTTTCACCGGTGCATGTCGGCAACAGCAGAATGACTACGACTCAACTCGCTTCAATTTAACGGGTCTAAAACCGAGGTTCTTCACTGCTCCTTGGATCGGCTTCCTCGCCCGCTGCCGGACGACTTTTGGCCAGCCTCTATCTTGGGCACGGTGATGCTGCTGAGTCGGTTCGCAACTTAGGGGTCTTGTTTGAGCCTAGCCTGCAGCTTGACACCTCTGTCAACAGGACCACGGCGACTTGTATGGGCTTGCTTCGAGCCTTACGGAAAATCTTGCCATTACTTCCTCTAGGAGCCAGGGCAGAAGTGGTGCCTAGTACCATCCTCAGTAGGTTAGACTACTGCAACGCACTGCTTCTGGGGGCTCCCAATATCCTGGTATCAAAGTTACAGAGGATTCAAAATATGGCAGCCAAATTGGCTTTATCTCGCCCACGTTCTGCATCGTCATCGGCAGCACTCTCTGATCTCCACTGGCTACCTGTCCAGCAGCCATTTTTTAAGGCCTCATGCCTTGTTTTCAGGGCTTTGCATGGACTGGGACCAACGCTGCTTCAAAATCTATTCTCCTGGTACCAAGTCGCTAGACCCCTGAGGTCTTCCTCTGCGTTCCTGGTGATGGTCCTCAAGATTAACAGAGTGAGGATGGGCGGCCATGCCTTCAGCTTTGCGGCCGCCAAATTGTGGAACACCTTACCTCTGTCGCTGAGGAGTAGGCAAGATCTGACTTCCTTCAAGAAGGATCTTAAAACCCACCTTTTTCCGAGAGCAATGTAGTGTATCACATCTGATGGATTGTTATGGTCACAGTGCCAGGATACCCTTTGGGTGGCAGTTGCGCTTAACAAGTATACATACATACATACACATACATTGTAGGATGCCGATCAGCCCCGTAGGGCCATTCCAAAATGGCGGCAGGCCCGGCCTGTCCCAAACTCGAGGTCCGGGCTTCTCCCGGGGGACCAGGCCGCATCAGCACAGGGCTTCGCCTCACCGCCTCCTCGGCTGCCAGCGTCCTCAAACTCGGTCAAAGTCACCGGGGAGGTCAGCGCACTCAGGGCCGCCCCCTTCAAGGTGTTAATCGGCCCCGTTTCAGGATGTCGACTTCCCGGCGGCACCGGAGCTCTAACAAACTCCGACCGCCATCATGGCCTGCTAGCCACGTCCCCTTATTATTAATATTATTATTATTAATAATATTGTTATGTTCAATCAATGAGAAGCAACATAATTTACCAACTCTTCACCTGTGTGGCAAATATGCCTTTGTTGTTTTATTATGGTTACATGTATTTGTACAGCACAAAACCCACCCAGAAGGGTTTCCTGGTGCTGAAGCAGGAGCTGTAGGAGGTGAGCCAGGGTGAAGGGCCAGGTCTTCTGCTTATTGCAGAATTTAAGAACAGAAGAGGAGGCTCTATTGTGCAGCAGCAGGTAATTCCAGGATTTAGCAGTGAGGTAGGAGAAGACACAACAGCCGGATCAGGTTCCGCATTTGTGGGGGTAGTGAATTTGGCTGAGTAAAGGTTTCTGTTCTGGTAGATTTGTGGACATTTATGCTGTTGCTGAGGTATGTGTGGTCAGTATGGAACACTTTCCTTTTAACCACGTATTTATTTGATACTTTAACTTCAATGGGGCAACCCAGTGACTTCCCTTTCCAATACTCCTCTTTTTCCAAAAAAGGAAGAATCTGATACAATGCTCCCTTAATCACATTTAGGGGTTACCCTGGACTTGATTATAACAATTAAGGACATTCTTAAAGTGAAAAGCAGCGCCTCTGACTAACAGAACATAAGTGGCAGCTGTGCTCAAAAGGGCACCTCTGGAATACCTTCGCACTGCACGAAGAACACATAAAATGCACATTTTTGTAGCTATGTAATACATCTCAAATTGCCCTGGTCAAACGCTTTTTAAGGTTGCTTATTCTGCCACAAGTTATCACTAATTCTTAACATCGCTCTACTAGCAAATTACAATCTTTGATATTTGCTCCTCATCTCAAACGGAATCCTAATAAAACTGAATAGTAATTGATCTTGGCATCTACTACCTCCAGCCCAGTGTAGCAATATCTGGATTTCAAAACATTGTTAGGTTGTTCTCTGAGCAATCTTTGATCATGCAAAATCTTCTGGCTCCATCCTTGACAACTAACTAAATATACAAAATGGTGATAAATACAATGAGCATCAAACTCATCAGCAAGACATCAATGATGTACCCCACGTACTGGACTTATCAGCTTAGCCTATGGAGTGCTGTGCTCTCTGGCATCCCTAGAATTCATTTCACACCACTCAAAGACTCCCTTCACAGAGATGACAGACTGAAGTCCACTAATTCTCAAATCTTTTGTCTCCTCCTCATAATAGCTCATTTCCATTTACTCTCCTACTCTTGTTCTTTTTTGGAATTTCCATTGACTTAACGTTTTTGCCTTGGAGACTTTTCCTGCCATTGCCCTGCTCTTATCATCATTGAGCACTATTACTATTTGTGTGTGCCAGTGTTTCCTTGTGGTTTGTGTGTGCCAGTGTTTCCTTGTGGTTTGTGTGTGCCAGTTTTGCCTTGTCTGTGTTTCACATTGTATTTTTGTGGTCTCTTTTACATTTACTTGGTCTTGGCACTACCTTTGTTCTGGGCACTGCCATTGTTTTTTAAATAAAAACATGTCTGTGCTTTTCTCTGATGCTCCTTGGCCTTGCAACACTATAAAAAAGTATCCATCTATTGTAGGACTGTTGAAATAACTGACAAACGGGACGGGAAAGCATGGCTGTCACTCAACATGTCAGATGTTTTTAGGTTTTTTTTAAATGGGAGAAGAAGTTATGCATAAATGTTCAGGCAAAAATAACCTCACTGAAACTTTTTGGACTTCTGATCATAATATCCATGGAAAATTTATGAGAGAGTGTTTTCTCTTAGAGACAGTTTGTAGGAAGCTGGCTCTCTATAAAGTGTACTAAAAAGAGGTCCACGATGCAGAGATTCAAGAGAATTCCCAAAATGGTACTCAGATGGAAAGGTAGATCATTCTAATGCTTTTTTAAGTTGTAGCCTATGTGAGCGGATAGGCTTATCAGACTGTAGTGCCTAGCATTTGTTGTACTCACAGAGGCAATAAATGAGACACGCACTGAAGAATAAATCAGAGACCATTTTGTAAAGATACAATCAAGCTTTATGTTTTTTTACAGACCTAGAACTGAGATCTACGGGAAGTAATTTTTGAGTTACGGTTTTTCAAGAGTAAGGAAAATATATCACATTTGTGCGCAATTATGCACCATAGCAATGAATAAGAAGAAATAGAAATTGCATAGAAAATCAGGCAATGCTTTCATGAAGTGTACCTTCTTTTTTTAGGTCGATGTCAGGACCAGGTCCAAAGTTACAGCAGGAGACATCAGTGTAATTGATCCAAAGCTGACATAAGAGCCAACAAGGAGCCAGAACAATTGTATCTTATGTATAAAGTCTCACTTTAGAGAATAACTTGTCAAACGTGCTCTACTAGAAGTGCTTTGTACTTGCCCTACAGATCACACATGTTTACTCACGTGGTTTCCTACAAGCAATAAGAAGAAAATATTAATAAGAAAATAATGCACAACCAGGAGTATCCAACAAAAAAGACTAGTCCCAAAATAGAAAACAAAATATGCACCTAATTTCTTTGCATACATTACTCTCTAAACAGCCTGTACAACTAGAACATAACACTCCAGAAGGCATTAACACTTGTAGTATAACACCTGTTGCAATACAGACACAAGAATGGCAGCTAAGTTCGTTTTTTCATATACCGAAAAAAAATAACAATAACATTGCTAAAACATTTCCTCTAGTCAACTGTGCATAACACGACGCTTAAATGCATGTATATATATGACTCAAAGACAAATGAGTATGCTTCATACAAATAATATCTTCAAAACAAAGAATTATTACAGCAGAAATGTCAAAACGGTATCAATACTCACTAGAAAGGGTCGTGGTCAGCCAGCATGGCCGAGTAGACATGTCTCTGTGCCCATGCCGAAATCCAACATAATGCATTTGCGGTTGAGGCTGCAGGCAGGGGAGCGGCAAGTTCGGGACTGATACCGCCCTAAAGGCAGAGCCGGGGAATACGACTCCTGGTGCAGGGTCTGTGCAGGCACTGATGATGCAGCTAATGGAGGAGCTTGAGACTGAACTCTGGCCAGGGTCTTAGCCATAGAGGTGATCAGAAACATCCATGAAATTGAATGCTGAGGATGCCCGTGGAGCAGAGTTCCAAAGTCCCTGGTGGTCCTGGCTTAGTGGTAGGAGACAGCATGGCTGCCAGGGTCAGAGTCAGAACAGAGTGCCTCAAAGGTGAAGAGTCACTCTGGCACTCGGCATTGAGGGTAGGTGAAGTAGTGCATTGTTGGATGCATAAATCAGAGCAGCGCTGGACATCGGAATTCTAACCTACTCATAACAGGAGAGTATGGCCTTGAAGTGGGTGTCCACGGTTGGTAAAGTAGTAGAGGCATAAAAGATTGACTGCCCCTGAGAAATGTTGTGAGTGCCAGCGGGACATCTCAACCCCACCTGTATGCCATGGGGCTGGGGACCACTGAGGTCTGGGCCCAGCCGTTTGACAGCTGGTGACCAGGTGGTGATTTGGATGCCCATCTTCTGGTAGTGCAGAAGCGTTTCAATATGTATTGGCGTCCAACTTAACCTGCCCTGACATTGGCAGAAGTAAAGTTTTGGGGCTCTGGACAGGACAGACTGGGTGCTCAATATCACTTTAGCTCATCAGCATGCAGCAGGACATCGACAAATGTGCATGCTCTATTTAGGATTTAGACATCTTCAATGTGATTCTGGCAGCTATAGCTGTGATGCACGAAGCTTTGAAAAGTAAAGTTGACACAGTGGCTGCAGATCTCAGCCTCCTTAGGGCAGATCAATGAAATATTTTGGAGAGAGAGTGAGGGAGGTAGAGTCAGTGCTGGCCCAATGATGAGCGAGATGCAACAGCAAATTAGTGAGTTGCTGGTCAAAGTCATAGCACCTGAAGACCGGGCAAAGGACTCTGATAAATGCTCCCTGAGGAATAATGTCAGAATTGTATGGATGCGTGAGTGAATTGAGGGTCTCAGTATGGAGCTGTTCCTGGAAGACTGGCTCCTGCAAGTAGTGGCCTATGGCCCTTTTGAATTTCTTCTCAGTTGAATGTGCATTCATGATGTAGGCAACCTCCCACCTGGCCCAGAGCACCTCTCTGCCCTGTAGTGGCAAACAGGACAGGGAAAACATCCTTCAGCTGGCACGAAGTAACAGACTTTTGAAGTGGGAGACACCCAAGTGTTCCTCATCCCTGAATAGGCCCTTTCTGGTCAACGGCAGGGAACGGAATTCCCTCGGTCAATCACAATCTCATGGTGCTGGGTTTCAAATCATGCTGCTTTATTCTGCAAAGCTTTGGGTAATAGAAAGTGAGTGAGCCCACTCCTTCCTAGATCAAGGAGAAGTCATGACATGGACAAAAAAGAAAGCTGGAGAACTTAAAGTGACCTTGGAGAAGCTGAGTGACTGGCAAGTTGTGATGAGAAAATGGAGGAAAAAACACAAGGATGTATTTCGCAGGCCCACTAGAGACTAATCCAAAATTGAATAATGTAAAACAGTAATGGAATTATGTTAATGGAGGGAGGCATAGGACCTGAGGTTTAGTCAGGTGGCTGACTCTGGGGGTACCAGAGCAGACACTGGGTCTGAGTAGGGTAAAACAGAACATGATATGGAAGTATTACATGTTACGCCCATGACTGCGGATGAACAAATTAAAACTGAGTTGTAAAGGATGTCTTGAAGCGATAAGGAGAGGGGATTCGATGGGCAAAGAGCACCATATTCACAGAGATATTGCACTTTCCTCCCCTCTACCTAGTGCTAGCGCTGCTTTCAGCAGAGGTGAGCCAGGCACAAACCTTAGTGCCATAGTGCGTTTCTGAATCTGGTATAGGTTTGGTACAGGAAGGATACGCTTCCTGTAGTAAATACTATGCCTAGACACACTACAAAGCTTTTCCTACTTTGTATGTGTGCTGCACAGTAAAAAATGCATGAAAAGTCGGAAAATAAAGGAGAAATGAAAACGTTTCTCCTTTTAATGTCTGCTTTTCAGTGGTGTTAATTTTTGCAGCTTGAGGTAATATGAATTTTTATGGTCAATTGTGTCCCCTAACGTGAACCCCAACGGCTCCATGTACATGCTTCTAATACATGTATGTTCCCTCCACCTTTGGCTATGAAGACGCAAATACATTTGTGTCCAACGTTAACATGTCCTCTTTCAGATCCACCATGAATGGATCGATAATTCCGTTCCTAAGTATGCCTTGACACCGTCTTTATATGGTGTACCTTTCACGTTTTTTGGCTCTGGCGAGTTAGGCCCTGATTTCTGCCATCGAGTTTTTTCTGCCTTCTGCCTCTGGATGCTACAGCTTGGACCTGCATCCGCATCCCTGACCTTTGTCTTACTCCCTGCGCGGCTAGCGGTGCCTGGCTCGGCCTGCTTGCCTGCCAAGACTGTATTCAGCCTTCAAGTTATCTGCTCCGCTCCTCGAAAATACATTCCTGTCTAGTAGTTTAGGTAAACATCCTTCCCAGCTGCAGAGCAAAGGGCCCGGCCTCACTGTCTCCATGCAAGTAATTCATTGCTCCCGTTGCCATGATAGGCCCATGCCCCCTCGCATCTCATGTAGACACGTAGACGCTTATACACGCACTAGCAGTCAGTATAGAATAGCCTCTGCCCGAGAGACCTTTCCTTCCAGATAATACAGTTCCTCAAACACAAGATATTAGATATGGTTTGGGATTAGGTTGTTCTGACACCCCAGACTTCTGTCTCCTCATGTGAGGCTAAATGTCAAGTTCCCTTCACCCTCCAGTTCCACGCCAATCACACGTCATGCTGCTGTGCGTGCATCTATGCCACATGTTTCTGCTGACACTGCAGGATTCTCTTATGGATCCACCCACTTGTGACACCTCTATGTGACGTTTCTAGCACACACCTCTGTGTACGCCTTTGTGCACGCCTTCTGTTACGTACATGTGTTCTTATCTCTTCTCTCAGCTGTTACGCCTTCTGCATCCATCACCACTGTAATGCATTGACTATATATATGATATGCTGTTAATAAAGTATTGTCTATCCCTTCCTGAACCTTCGTGGTGATGGAATCTGATTGCCTGGTTCGAACCAATTCCTTTATAAGGAATAAAACCCCTTTTAAACCTCAGATGCCACGGACTCTGCCTCTTATTTTTTCTGAGTTATTCTTATTGAACTTTACCGCATAAATTAAGTATAGGTAAGTTAAATTTACCACATAATTGGCGCCCGAACAGGGACTCCTCCCCCACCTTACGCGCCGGCGGTGCGTTGCAGGCCCGGTCCCCTGCCACAGCCGTGACGGACAACAACGCGTACCCGCAGGATTTCCTGTACCTCCCTCAGGCCAACAGAGGTGACTGAGGCTGCGATCGACACCCAGACGAGGCGGTGAGGAGTGCGGAGGATCCCGACCAGAGCCCAGCTGAGAGAGCAAGGTCCGAGGTATTCAGAGGCCCACCAGTTTCCGAAGTTCCGAAGTATCTACGTCACAAATCGAGTCGAGTCCAGTTCGGTCCAGTCCAGTGTCGAGTTTCTGAGGCCTTCCGTTCCGTGCTTCCCGGTGAGTACCATTGCTGGGGACGCATCTAGACGGGTTTGGGTACACAGACCCGGTCTGCACTGTTTTAGCGGTGTATCTGTACTGTTTAGCAGTATATCCGGTATGCAGTTATCTAGTTTTATTCTAGTTATTATTGTTCGTTTCCAAAAATGTTTAAATGTGTCTTAAATGTCGTGGTATGAGTGATTGTTCGATCTTCATTACTGTGTTTATTGTATTAGCTTATGTTCGAGTTCGAGTAAGTATCGAGTAGCAAGGTTCAAGATGCCTTTATTCTCTAAACTAAGACAAATAAGAACTAGGAAAGGGATACTTGAGGAAGCTGTTCCCATCCCACCCAGGGACACTCCCGGATATTTTATGTACCATAAGCACGGCCGGGATGCCGTATTATTCCTTGACTTGTGGGTGGATTACACCAAAGATTTAGCAGAGAATCAGAGATGGCCCGTTACGGGGACATGGGATGCCGAGTGCATCATGAGAGTAGAAGAAGCATTATGGAAGAAGAAAGCCAGACAGTCACAGAAAGATGCCATTGAATTATGGCGTAAAGAGTCGCATAGACGCACAGAGAAAGCACTCAGAAAAACAGAGAAAAGCAAAGAAGATTCCGAAAAGCCAGAGAAAAAGAACTACTAGAAGAAGGAGAACGAGTTAGAATAGAACAACACGAGAGAAAGAGTAATGCCATTATGACAGGACTGTACCCGGTCCTGGCCGAGGGCCTGCCTAAGGCGACCCCGGAAATACCGAAAGATCTGCCACCTCCATTAGTTCCGACTAAATTACGTCACAAGACCGCAAAGGACATTTTCCTTTCTTCCTATTTAGACGATGTAGCTCCCGAATACACCAATGTTCCGCCGCCACGCACACCACCCGTTGACGGCACTCCACCCGAGATAATCTACACCTACTTCCGCAACAACAAACTCCTCCTCCCGCTCCACATCCTGCGCCTGTTCCCCCACCCCTTCCTGCACCCATTATTCCTAGCATGCACCCACTAAATCCTTTTGGACCTGGCACTTCGGGAGGTGCGACAGGAGGTTTTCAAACACCGCCACAAACACATCGATTGACTTATAGGGATTTAGCACAACAACGTACACCTCAAACAGCGAGTTACGACATACTTAAAGAGCCTCTTACAGACTGTAGATATGATCCAGTACCCGGTAAAGACGACAGAATGATGCTAGCATCAGTACGTCTACGACGAGTTGCAAACTATTTAATGTTACTACCAGGAATGATTGATCATCTAGACAGAATATATCATTTTGTCCAAACGGGGGAAGGTCCTGAAAGTATTAGCGAGGCCATGGCACACCAGAAAGTTGACACTCAAAGTATGATATTACGTTTCTTCATAAACTGTTTGATAAGAGACCAAGATAGGCCTGGTATAGACAAGGAAGAGATGAAAGCACTTAACAAATGGGGTCAGAATATAGCAGACGGAAAACATGATAAACAAGGTTGTATAGAAAACATGTACCGAAGGATCCGAAAAGCAGTAATAAAAATACACGAAAGAAGACAGCCTGAAAGAGAAATAGATTCAGACAAGAATGAATCCTCGGAGGAGGAGGAACAACCAGAAACGACAACAGGAGCATTGCAATTACCAGCTAGAGAAATGATAGCATATGTAGGTAAGGGAAGACCCTTTAATAATTCTATACGTCCGGTACGTCCAGAAAGTAAGAGACTTTTCCAAGCAGCTATGTCAAATTCGAAGACCCCTGAACATCTGTTTCAGGCTACCGATAGAATACTCCAAGAACGAATGGGGTACCATGTACTCGATTCCATGGATGAACAAGAATTAGCCAGGTCAGCAGTACAATGGGCTGACAATTCCGATAAATATAGTGATGATGCTTTAGCACAAACCTTTTTGAGCCTTTCCCCAGACGAGCAACGACTAGCTGGTATGTACATGATACAGCACCTCCTCATATTGTATAAAAGCCAACACTCTGATCCTGGTCCCCTACCTGATATATTAATAGAACTACTCATGAATAAATGGAGAGGCCTAGGTACCGATTTAATTAAAGTAATTCTAGAACATCGGCACAGATATAGTGCTTTCCTGTGTCCACAGTCTGTTCCAGCTCCAACCGTTGAAAGAAAAATGTATTGAATAGACAGACAGAATCCCTTACGAGAAGTGCACCCAGTCAGGAATGAAGATAATACTTTTAGACGCGTGTTTGTGTACACGCCCATAACTAAAATAGAACTATTGGAAATGAAGAAGTTAGTGCCTAGCCATGACAAAGATCCAGCAGGTTTTCACCGTGAAATAAAAGACATGTTACTCATGGGTGATTATACTTATCCTGACATCATGAAAATATTAAAGGTACTACTGCCTGCCGGTATTTACGAGAAACTCAAAGAAAAAGAATGGGAGGTGGGAGAGCACAAGATTGATTGGGCTGCACTAGAAAACGAAGAAAACACTAGAACTCCAGGCCTAGGGCTTGGGGACAAAACGAAAGCCTTACCAGGATTGTTAGTACAAGTATTGCCACGTTTATTAACAACGAAAAAGGAGGACTGGGGTGCAATCTCAGCCTGTAAACAGAAACCCGATGAAGACACTAGTGATTTTTATTCCCGATTTGAGAAATGTTTTGGTATTAATAGTGGCCTGAAAGCAAGCAGCGAGTCATATCCACACCTTTTTGTTACTAAGTTAGTCGAGAATTCCTTGCCCCAGGTTAAGAACAGAGTACTGAAAGTCGAGAGCACATGGCAAGCAAATACCCCTTCACAAATGTTACAAATGTTACAGTATCACCAGAACAGAATTAGAGAAGAACATGAGCACGAACAAAGACGTATGAAAGACACGAAAATGAAAATGCTAGTTGCTCAGTCAGTCCCATCTGGTGGTAATAAAAATGGTACAACACAATCCAGTAATTCGGCAGCTCCTGTTAAAGGGACATGCAACTACTGTAAACAGCCAGGTCACTATATAAATGAGTGTGCAGTTTTGAAACACAATATCGCTACAGGTAAAACTAAAGAAAGACCACGTCCACCTAGACAAGATCAGACCCAACAACAAGTACCCCAGAATGTACAACCTATGCATGCTTCGCAACAGACAGTACAGACCGTAGCAGTACCACATCCACAGCCCATTGCCGCAACACAAAACACGACACAACAGATGTACCAGTATGCACAAAATGATTATCCCGATTATCAACGATACACATGAAACAGCCTAGAGAGGGAGGTTGGCTTGCCTCTTATTGAGGTTCCTGTAGATCAAGAGGGTCCTTATGTACATAGTCAAGTATTAGGGAAAGACAGAAAGTTTTTAATTGATACAGGGGCAAGCAGGACAACTATAAGTCACGACGAGGTTCCAGGGGCACCCCTCTCAGGCTCACAAAATGTTTCCCTTGGATTTTCAGGAAAGCCTATTGTTAATGAAGTATCGCAACCACTTCCCCTTGTAGTGGGTCCATTGACACGTACTACAGATTTATTACTTACGAAATCATGTCCAGAAAACTTGTTAGGTATAAAGACACTGAAAGCTCTAGGAGCTGTTATTTGCTGTTCTCCGGAAGGAGTAAGATTGTTTTTGCGTGACTTTAAGGGTCACTACGTGTTGAGAGATATTGATCCCAGATTACAGAATATACCTGCACATTTATGGGCACAAGGCCCCACTGATGTAGGTTGTATGCACATTACACCATATCGAGTCACACTCAAGCCAGGAGTAGTATTACCACGCATTCGACAATACAAATTACCCCCAGATGCTGTAGTGGCTTTACTGAAAATCATTGACAAGCTTATTGTACAAGAAGTGGTTGTGGAAACCAACTCCAATCTTTGTAATTCACCTATCATTCCGATTCTTAAACGCACCGATCCAAATGCACCCCCAGTTTATCGATTAGTTATCGATTTACGAGAATTGAATAAATGCATTGTACCACAGTATCCTGTGGTCCCAGATATCTCTTCATTATTGACAGCTATTGATTCAGAAGCAACGTTCTTTACTGTAATTGACCTCAAGAACGCCTTCTTTAGTGTCCCAATCGATCCGGAAAGCCAATATCTGTTCGGATTCTGTTTAAATGGACGAAGCTTCAAATTTGCACGCGCACCTCAAGGATTCACAGAAAGCCCCAGTATCTATAGCCAAGCACTGAAAAGACAACTTGACAGCATTCACATGCCTGTCGACACTGCCCTGCTTCAGTATGTCGATGATCTACTGATCACCGCCCGAAGCGAACCTGAATGTGTACGAGCATCACTGACGGTTTTGCATTTTCTGGCCGACAAGGGGCACAAGGTGTCCCCTTCGAAGCTGCAATTCTGTGTTCAGCAAGTTGTGTACCTTGGGCACTTGCTGTCCAAAGGGGGGAGACAGCTCACACCTAACCGTATCCAGTTAATCGTAAACATGTCACAACCCAAGACACAAAAGGAGGTGCGGGCCTTTATAGGCCTCACTTCGTACTGCAGACAATGGATTCCCCAGTATGCATTCCTAGCAAAGCCACTCATACAGTTGACAACCCAGGAGGCAGTGACATCGACTGCCCTCCCTTGGACTCAAGAACATACACAAGCTTTTGAAGACTTAAAGAAAGCCTTATGCCAAGCACCTGTTTTAGCAACACCATGTTACAGTAAGCCTTTTACACTTTTTGTTACGGAACGTGAAGGTACTGCATTGTCAGTACTCACCCAAGAACAAGCAGGTTCACACAAACCGTGTGCTTACTTTTCTAGTACACTGGATCCAGTAGCCCAGGCTCTGCCTGCGTGCTTGAAATCAGTAGCAGCGACAACTCTAGCAATCAGACAAAGCGATTCCATAGTGTTAGGACATCAATTGACAGTGCAAGTTCCACATTCCGTAGAAGTTCTTTTAAACCGAACACAGACCCAGCACTTGACTATAGCACGACTGACAGGTTATGAATTGACACTGTTTCAGCCACACATAGAAATCAGACGCTGCAATACACTGAATCCTGCTACACTTTTGCCATTAAGTGAAACAGACCCATTGGCACATGATTGTATTGAAATCATTACTATTACGACGAAACCCAGACAAGACTTGACCGACACTCCATTACCAGACCCAGACCTGACACTTTATGTGGATGGTTCATGCATGAGAACAAGTACAGGAGAGTTAGTGGCCGCCTACGCAGTCACGACAGAAACTGAAGTTATAGAAACGAATTGTATTGACACCCTGTCAGCTCAAGCAGCAGAGCTCATCGCTCTGACACAAGCCTGTATTCAAGCCAAGAATAAGAGAGTTAACATATACACAGATTCACGTTACGCATTCGGAGTTGTACACGATTTCGGTGTACTCTGGCGAGAGAGAGGTTTCTTGACCTCTCACGGGGCCAAAATTCAGCACGGTCCCCTCATTCAAGCTCTATTAGACGCCATACATCTGCCTACAGCCATATCCATCATGAAGTGCAAGGCACATACGAAAGTCACAGATACCATTTCACAGGGTAACGACCTGGCAGATCGCACAGCTAAGAATACAGCTCAGACTCGTACTCACGCAACTGATATGACAAAGACAATAGTCTCGACACCGACACATTGCATGACAGTTAAGGATCCCGCCCTAGATGTAATTGACATACAGACACATGCTACACCAGATGAAATAAAGAAATGGACTGAACTAGGAGGGATCCAGACAGATCAGGGATGGATGACGAAGGGAAAATCTACATGGTTTCTCCCCGATTCTATGGTTCAAGTTATCATTAATACAGTACATAGTCCAGCACATTTAGGTGAAAAAGCCATGTTAGACAGTATTCAAAACCTTTGGTTCAATAAATATTTACGAGCAGCAGCCAAACAGAAAGTGCGTACTTGCATAATTTGTTGTCAGTTCAACCCAGGTAAAAGCATTCCCGTAGGACAAGGTGGATTTCATCCTCCCGATCACCCTTTTGAAGTCCTCCAGATGGATTATATCCAGATGGAACGTTGTCGAGGATTCAAATATGTCCTCGTAGTTGTATGTGCACTTTCCCGTTGGACAGACGCATATCCAGTCCCAGATTATACTGCTCCGACCACTGCCAAGCAGCTGGTTCGTGAATTCTTCCCACGGTATGGTTTGCCCCGTATCGTATACTCAGATAACGGTCAGCCATTCTCGTCCGAGCTTATGAAGCAGGTATCACTCCTGCTAGGCTATCAATGGAAATTCCACTGTGTCCGACATCCCGAGGCAGCAGGTCTCGTGGAGCGCCATAATCAGACCCTGAAAATACGTCTTGCCAAGATCTGTAGAGAGAAAGGCGTCGACTGGATAGTAGCTTTACCAGTAGCGCTCTTTTATATGAGAATGATTGCACACTCTAGAACAGGGCTATCCCCGTACGAGGTGGTCTTTGGTAGGCCACCGAATATGTGGGGGACGCCTTTGCCTCGAAAAATTACCGATGTTGACTGTAATATGCTGACAGATTACCTTGCCTCCTTGATGTCTGCACTACAATCATGCCGTTCACAGGTCGCTGCAGCCTTCCCCGACAACACCGAGGTGAAGCCACATGAAGTTGTACCAGGGGACCTCGTATTTGTTAGAAACTTCGACAGGGGGAGTCCGCTGGAGCCTCGTTGGCAGGCGCCGAAGCTCGTCTTATTGACCACAAGGACGGCCATGCAGCTGGAGGGCCGCAAGGGATGGGTCCACATGAGTCATGTGAAAAAACTTTACGGATCGCTGCCAGAGACTGACTCTTCCTCCCCCTCTAAGGACTGCCCAGATTCTAGTGACTCTAAACTTCCCCTGGCAGAGAAAACTCCTTCACAGGAATATAAATTCAAATTGAGGTCTAGCAAGTCAGACAGTTTAATTGTTTAAGTCCTCCCCTAGGTGAATCGGTTAGACAAGTTTCTGACATGTACCCCCTAGACCCCAATAGAGAGAGAGACAGACAGAAGCAGCTCAAGAAACGTGAATATTGTAAATCACTTCGTAGTCACTGTATTGTGACATTATTGATTATGTTTTTTCTGTGTCTTTTGATCATTGCTGCAAGTATACTGTTACATATATATCATCCTATTTTCAAACGTGCACATCCCTCTGCTAATGACACTATCGAGCACACTTTCAGTGAATTACCTCCGCATGAGTTGTCATACAGACTTGCACTGCGCAACAATACCTTCATCAGCATGTTACATCATTCCCTTCAAACCAGCAACGCTACAAATTGTTGGATATGTGGTCGACTCCCTCCCTATCAGAAATACAAGGGAGTTCTGCCCCTCTTCCCGTACCCGTTCACACACAATGGTACCTGTGGTGCATGGTTTAGGTTGATAAACTCTCTAGATTCAAATTCAGCAGTTTACCAGGGCAACTGGGTATGGGGAAACCTGAACACAGTTCTGCATAAAGTATGTTTTCCTGACAAGGAGGGTCTTCCAAAAAGGACAGGGACTGATCTAGAAAACGAAGTATATGGATTAGGTAACTTTACACTTAACCTCATGATTTTGAATGTTGAATCCGAAACCGCACCAGTCTTGCCCGCTATTTCCGTGTTACCAGTCAAAGGTGAATTATGTGTCAGAAAGAATGGTTCAGTACATCTAGGTCATAGTAAATGTACTACTGTAATCGAATTCAGTGATAAAGGCAAGTCTACATTTAAAGCTTCACGTCATTCCTATTTTATTTGCGGACATACAGCATATATACGCTTATCTCTAGATTGGGATGGCACCTGTTACATTGCATTCCTTCTGCCACCTGTTTTTCTAGCCCCTCCTGATTATCATAGAAACTCCCATCTAGTACACAATAGACCCCAGAGAGATCTCCCGATTGTCGATTACACTGAAACGGCATGGGAGCAATACACAGACTTCAATAAAGGTTTCTTTCCCTAGTTAGGAGCTGTCTTCAATAGCAAATCAATACGTCACTTGACCAGAACCCTCGAAGCAGTAGTGAATGAGACTACTTCCGCCCTAGGTAACTTAACAGAGGAGCAGTCTGCTATGCGGATTGTTGTTCTTCAAAATCGTCTTGTCCTTGACGTCATCCTGGCCGATAGGGGCGGAGCCTGTAGAGTCATCGGATCGAGTTGCTGTGTTTTCATTCCAGAAAACGCGCCATCAGTATACAGAGCCATAACCCGTCTTCACAAAATTGCAAGTCAGATACACCAGAATCCAGGCACCTGGACATGGTCTGGTTGGTTCTGGAGCGTGTTGTCAGCCTGGGGTTGGAAAGTCCTATCCTTCCTCGGAATAGCCCTTCTCATAGTATTCAGTTGTTGCCTATGTTTACAATGTGGGCCAGCGATTTGCGGCTTGTGCGTCACATCATGTATTCCTCGTCCAAGTGCACATTCTAAATCCAGCCAGAAAAAGGAAGAGCAACTGGTGTTGCGTGAACAAATAAATAGACTAATGCCGATTGAAATATCATGAAGGGTCCATAGGGGCAAGGAGGGAATGAGGTAATATGAATTTTTATGGTCAATTGTGTCCCCTAACGTGAACCCCAACGGCTCCATGTACATGCTTCTAATACATGTATGTTCCCTCCACCTTTGGCTATGAAGACGCAAATACATTTGCGTCCAACGTTAACATGTCCTCTTTCAGATCCACCATGAATGGATCGATAATTCCGTTCCTAAGTATGCCTTGCCACCGTCTTTATATGGTGTACCTTTCACGTTTTTCGGCTCTGGCGAGTTAGGCCCTGATTTCTGCCATCGAGTTTTTTCTGCCTTCTGCCTCTGGATGCTACAGCTTGGACCTGCATCCGCATCCCTGACCTTTGTCTTACTCCCTGCGCGGCTAGCGGTGCCTGGCTCGGCCTGCTTGCCTGCCAAGACTGTATTCAGCCTTCAAGTTATCTGCTCCGCTCCTCGAAAATACATTCCTGTCTAGTAGTTTAGGTAAACATCCTTCCCAGCTGCAGAGCAAAGGGCCCGGCCTCACTGTCTCCATGCAAGTAATTCATTGCTCCCGTTGCCATGATAGGCCCATGCCCCCTCGCATCTCATGTAGACACGTAGACGCTTATACACGCACTAGCAGTCAGTATAGAATAGCCTCTGCCCGAGAGACCTTTCCTTCCAGATAATACAGTTCCTCAAACACAAGATATTAGATATGGTTTGGGATTAGGTTGTTCTGACACCCCAGACTTCTGTCTCCTCATGTGAGGCTAAATGTCAAGTTCCCTTCACCCTCCAGTTCCACGTCAATCACACGTCATGCTGCTGCACGCGCATCTATGCCACATGTTTCTGCTGACACTGCAGGATTCTCTTATGGATCCACCCACTTGTGACACCTCTATGTGACGTTTCTAGCACACACCTCCGTGTACGCCTTTGTGCACGCCTTCTGTTACGTACATGTGTTCTTATCTCTTCTCTCAGCTGTTACGCCTTCTGCATCCATCACCACTGTAATGCATTGACTATATATATGATATGCTGTTAATAAAGTATTGTCTATCCCTTCCTGAACCTTCGTGGTGATGGAATCTGATTGCCTGGTTCGAACCAATTCCTTTATAAGGAATAAAACCCCTTTTAAACCTCAGATGCCACGGACTCTGCCTCTTATTTTTTCTGAGTTATTCTTTTTGAACTTTACCGCATAAATTAAGTATAGGTAAGTTAAATTTACCACAAGCTAAGCCCTGTCTTCTAATGTTAATAGATAGGGTTTAGCATTAAAAAAATGGGTGGTTGCATGGGAATGCCCACATACCACACATGTAACGCCACTTCACACAAAGTAAGGCAAAGCAGCTTTTTTTGTGCTGCTTTGTTTACTTTACTATACAAACCAAAGCTAATTCCAATTAGAGTTGGTTTGTTAATCCCCAAATAGGTTTAGCGTTGGGTTAGGTAAAGTTTTGTAAATCTGGGCCTCTGTTTAAAATATATGAAATCAAACAGTGTTTGTAGCTAGCCAATACAGGTTGGAGAGGGTGTAACTGTCGTAATTCTCTCTCTCGTAATTATCTGTAATTACAACAAGATTTCTCATTATTTCGCAAAATTCACTCTGGAATACAGTATGGGCTAGAGGATACATTTTGCGCTAAGTAGCACTAAAAGCTACAGGACACACACAGAAAAAGCATTCTCTATTAGGGCCTCGTTTCTTATTTGGGAGATGGCCCATTGTTTTGCCAGAGAGATGGAGTACATTTCTCCGTTCCCATAGCGGAAAGACCTACCTCCAAATATATAAATGACCGCCAAACAGGAGATCATTTATAATGGATTGGCAGGAACCACCATCATAGCAGTTCCTGCCAATCCATTTTGTAGTTTGGTGCAGTATAACAGAGCCTTGCACCAAACAGCTTTCTTTTTTGATTTTCAAAAAGAAAATCCTGATATGGTATTTGTAATTCAGTGCTCACAATGGGAGTCATCTCCCATGGCAAGGGGAGCATTATTAGCTATTGACTTTTCTGTGACAGGCAGATTATGATTGAAAATATGAAACAAGACCAAAACAACATAAATCCACTGTATAAAGTGAGATATGAACTTTTAAAGAATAAATGTCAAAACAGTGGGTAGAAGCAATATGCGTTTCAATGAGTTATCTAGTTGCACTTAAGTATGGGCGAAATTTGCGAATTCGCGTTCCTCAAATTCACGCGAAATTGCAGATTTTTAGTTTTTTGCGTGTTTGCGGTGTTTTTGCGTGTTCGCTGGGTTTTTGCGTGTTTAGGGGCCGCTTGCATGGCGAAGTTACCCATACGGTCGTGTATGGGCACAGCACCCTCTGGTTCATCACTGCCACCCTCTGGTTCATCACTGCCACCCTCTGGTTCACCCCTGCAACCCTCGGGTTCACCCCTGCCACCCTCTAGTTCACCACTGCCACCCTCTGGTTCAGCACTGCCACTCTCTGGTTCACCCCTGCCACCTTCTGGTTCAGCACTGTCACCCTCTGGTTTACCACTGCCACCCTCTGGTTCACGACTGCCACCCTCTGGTTCATCACAGCACCTCTGGTTCACCACTGCCACCCTCTGGTTAACCACTGTCACCCTCTGGTTCACCACTGTCATCCTCTGGTTCACCACTGCCACCCTCTGGTTCACGACTGCCACCCTCTGGTTCATCCCAGCACCTCTGGTTCACCACTGCCACCCTCTGGTTCACCACTATCACCCTCTGGTTCAGCACTGCCACCCTCTGGTTCACCACTGCCACCCTCTGGTTCACCCCTGCCACCGTCTCGTTCACCACTACCACCCTCTGGTTCACCACTGCACCCTCTGGTTTACCCCAGCCACCCTCTGGTACAGTGCTGTCACCCTCTGGTTCACCCCTGCCACCCTCTGTTCCACGACTGCCACCCTCTGGTTCATCACAGCACCTCTGGTTCACCACTGCCACCCTCTGGTTAACCACTGTCACCCTCTGGTTCAGCACTGCTACCCTCTGGTTCACCACTGCGACTCTCTGGTTCACCACTGCCAGCCTCTGGTTCACCCATGCCACCCTCTGGTTCACCCCACCCACCATCTGGTTCATCACTGCCACCCTCTGGTTCAGCACTGCCACCCTCTGGTTCAGCACTGTCACCCTCAGGTTCACCCCTGCCACCCTCTGGTTCATCTGTGTCACCCTCTGGTTCATCACTGCCACCCTCTGGTTATTGTAAATCTGCCCCTATACATTTAGCCAACGAGGGAGCACTTACTGATCAGACAGTAGAAAGTACTCCAGTTGAGTAGAGGTATTGCACAAAAAGGTGGCATCTTTGTGGACAAACACGCAAGGCGTGATTCATTCTGCCCCCTGTTAGACTCGTTTTTTGTGCCCTTCTGACCTCTGTTAGACTCGTTTTTCCCTTGTTTTTCTGCCCGTCTGCCCTCTGTTAGACTCGTTTTTCCCTTGTTTTTCTGCCCTTCTGCCCCCTGTTAGACTCGTTTTTTGTGCCCTTCTGGCCTCTGTTAGACTCATTTTTCCCTTGTTTTTCTGTCCTTCTGCCCTTTGTTAGACTGCTTTTTGTGCCTTTCTGCCCTCTGCATCACCACTTCATCACTGTTATTCCCTTGTTTTTGTTCCCTTCTGCCCTCTGTTAGACTCGTTTTTTGTGCCCTTCTGCCCTCTGTTAGACTCGTTTTTGTGCCTTTCTGCCCCGTTAGACTAGTTTTTTGTGCCCTTCTGCCCTCTGTTAGACTCGTTTTTCCCTTGTTTTTCTGCCCTTCTGTCCTCTGTTAGACTGTTTTTTGTGCCCTTCTGCCCTCTGTTAGACTTGTTTTTCCCTTGTTTTTCTGCCCTTCTGCCCTTTCTTAGACTGCTTTTTTCTAGCCTGTGCATCACCACATCATCACTCAGCGCTACACCAGCATCACTCAGCACCACCACATTATCACTCAGCACCACCACATTATCACTCAGCACCACCACAGCACCACTCAGCGCCACCACAGCATCACTCAGCGCCACCACAGCATCACTCAGTGCCACCACATTGTCTCTCAGCACCACACAGCACCACTCAGCACCACCACAGCATCACTCAGCACCACCACAGCACCAATCAGCACCACCACAGCACCACTCAACGCCACCACAGCATCACTCAGCACCACCACAGCATCACTCAGCACCACGACAGCACCAATCAGCACCACCACAGCACCACTCAGCACCACCACAGCATCACTTAGGACCACAACAGAATCACTCAGCACCACCACAGCACCACTCAGCACCACCCCAGCATCACTCAGCACTATCCCAGTATCACTCAGCACCACCACAGCACCACTCAGCATCACTAGAGCACCACTCAGCATCACTACAGCACCACTCAGCACCATCACAGCACCACTCAGCGCCACCCCAGCATCAATCTGCGCAACCATTCAACAACAAGTGGTTCAAAAATGTTCTCTCAATGTTTCAAACTTTATTACAAATGTCACAAAAAATGTTTACTATTTCACTTCTGTTCTTGGATTTTCGTCACAATAAAATACACTGAACATAATCTTCACAAAAGTTATTTACAAACGTTTAAGCTATTGCCATTATAAATTAAAATCACTTTTATTTAAGTATTAATTATTTAAAAAAACTAAAAGCCATTGTAATTTGTAATATCAATACAGTTAAGTCACGTAAATTCAATATTTCTTTATTTCGGTATTGAATTTGCCATAAAAGATTTACATAACAAGACATACATTGAAAAAATTTGCATCTAAAATAATGAATACAATTTAAAAAACAAAAATAAAAGCACGTAAATACAAAACAAGTTGCATTACAAATGCTATAGGTGTCACATTTGCGAAAGTTATAACTATTGGCATTGTAAATGACAAAGCTATTAATTTAGCTATTTTCAAAACCAACACATAAATAAAAAAAAATGTCATTTACAAGTCCAATAGCTCAAACTTTCCTAATGCGAGACCTATTGCATTGCAAATACTTGTTTTTATATCTGTCAGTGCTTCCTGTTGAGGCTTAATTTTCGTGACAGGCGCCTCATTGCCTACTTGTAACTATTCTCTGACCCTGCTTCAAGGGTCAGAGCAGGGTCAGAGAATGGTTGCAAGTAGGCAACGAGGTGCCAGGAAGCACAGCAGCAGGTGCCCAAGTTGAAGTTAATTTCTTTGTAACCCTTTTGTAAAAGGTTACAAAAAATTAGCTTCAAATTTTGCACCTGCTGCTGTAACCCTGTAAGTGCTTGGCTGAAATTTCGTCCCCGCTGATTCGCGGATTTTACCGCGATTTCGCGAGATTGGCGGATCGCGAAATCACGGAAAATCCGCAAATTCCGCTCGAATTTTCAGCCCATGCTTAGTTGCACTAGACCTGGGTGAAGTTAAAAGTTCGGGTTGACTGCGATGGAGTGCAGGCCAGATATAGAGACTCACTTGGGCCCACTGAATTAAAGTACCTTGATCCCGGATGCATCGTCATCAGCGAACATGAGAGGTGCAGCTGAGGTGTTGCATCTGTGTCGATCCACACTGGGAATGAGATGCATGATTTTTTTTCCAGACAAATGCAGCAATGCAGCGGTTCTGAGTGTGAGGACTGGTTCTGGAGGCGACACGCAACTGCTTCCGCAGTAGGTGATGGTTTAATGCTGAGAGTGATATGCTGGTTCCATGGATGACGTGCCAGGTATGCTCCAAGCAATGATGAGGATGTGCTGGTTTCAAGGGCAAGGGGCAGGCTCTGCTCCCCACAAAGATGAAGCTGCACTGATTCTGACTCACACAAAGGTGAAGTCAGGCCAGTTCGAATGAGGATGCATGGGTTCTGGATAAGGAAGCATCTTAGGCCTTGCTTCTAAAGGTTCCGGACTGGGGTGGCACCACTTGGTAGGACAGACTCCCACCTTGCAAAGCCCAGGTGCAGATGCAGGTAATTGAAGTTTGCGATATCCTGAGGTTTGGAACAGGAGGCAATCCAGCAAGTCCTTGCTGTGACTCTGGGTTTAAGTGATGCAGGTGCAGTCATCTCACCAAAGCAGGAGAACAGCAGGGCAGGGAGAAGGGTAGCTCAGCAAGGCAAAACCAGAGCAAGGCAGATTCCAGCATAGCAACAATCCAGCAGATTGGACATCTTCTCAGTAGCACAGCAGTTCTTCTTCCTGGCAGAGTAGACACAGGTCCAGAAGTGTACTTGGTAGTGCCAGAGGTCCAATACAGAGTCTCGTTGTTCCTCACCACCGAGGTCTCAGTATCGCTGATGTAACCTTCGTCGCCCGTGTATTGCGTATGGTACACCAGCAACGGCTCAACTGAAAAGGTCTTCAGATCCTGAACTTCAAAATGCTCCATGTACCTTTGAAGTCGGGGAGACTTCAAAGAAAGTTTGAAGTGCACAGAGGCTCTCCCTTCCTGTCCTGGAATTTAAAATCTAACTTTAGCATAAGTTTGTGATTTTATATTGTAAGTTCAGTGACACCAAATTTAGAAAGTCTGTCTCTTCATAGTTGGGAATTACTCTTCACAATTGGGAATTTCCCTTGGTATGCCTCTCTTACGCCTCCCCTGGAGAGGCGTACGTTTTTAGTGCTGCCTCAGACTTACAATTTCTCATAAATCTAGGGCTGTGTCAAAAAGCCATGGATTGCTAGGAACACCCCAAGCAACACCCATTGCACAACCCTTTAACGCAGAAAACTGCGTTAAAGGGAACAATATTCATGAGGCAGCATTAACCCCCCAAAAGTTGCCTCGTGATGCCTCTAAAATATGGAGCAGGCTCCTATGCAACAGAATGTCACAAGAAATTTTGTTTCAACAGTGCAAGGGGCCTCATAATTATGGCCCTCATTACTTTCAATAGCATTCCGATGGACCTAGTTTGAGGTGGAGGGAGACATCGGAGACAAAGCTGCCCTAGCAAGTTACAGAAGGTGTTATAGGTACCTAGTTTTGGGTTGCAATACATGGAAGCTGAGCTGCAGTGGCTGGCAAGGTGGGCAGCCAATCCTACTATTGTTGCTGGGAAACTGTGCTGAAGTATTTTACCAAACAAATCAAATTATAGGAACATTGGTGCCCAGTATTGTGAAGGTGGTGAAGATCTGTTATAAGAAAACTCTTACCTGCACTAATACAAAAGTTGCACATGTGTTAGACCTGGCATTTTTAGCAGGTTTTGACCTCATGTTTTCAACCATTTTTTGTTGGTTTTAGGACTCTGAGCACTTAACCACTGCTAGGCATTGCTGAAGTGCAGATGCTCTCCGATGTAAGTTGTGTTATGATTGGGCTTCCATGATTGGCATATTTGATTTACTGGTAAGTCCCCAGTACAGTGCACTGTGTGGACCTAGAGCCTGTAAATCAAATGCTACGAGTGGGCCTGCAGCACTGCTTGTGCCACCCACACAAGTAGCCTTTCAAAGGTGTCTCAGACCTGCCATTGCGGTGTCTGTGTGCAGTTTCCCTGAGCTCAGGAGTTAACAACATCTCTTATAGTAAAAGAGGTTTTTAAATTGTGTGTTTGAAAATGCCACTTTTAGAAAGTGAAACAGCATTCAAAACCGTCAGCTAGATTACTTTGTTAGTTTTATTTACTGGCCCATTCTAGCTGGGAGTTTCAGGGCCAACCCCTGCCTGTACAAAAAAAGTTTAAGAGCGGTTATTCCTGCGAGGGTTTCCACACAAAAGTTCTAACTACACTAAGTAATACTTCTGAAGGTCTGGGTCAGAGTGACAGAGTTCCTTCTGATCATGTTAGAGAAGGATATACTTTCATTTACAGAAGTTTATATTCAAAACTTAATTTCTGCCCCTTCCCGCTTCTCTGCAATCACTTTGAGTACTTCGGCACAACAACAGAATGAATCTGAAAAGCTAACTAGACTACATAAGAAACACATCCGCACTGAATTGCATGGGTTCTTCCTACTTGAACACCTCAGAGCAGGGACGATTCCCTGGGGTTTACAAGTGAAAAATATCCCTGTCATCTTTACAGAAGACCCAGAGTACAAAAAAGACTTCAGCTTTATTAGTACGAAATGTAGCCGTGACCTCAAGGTGTCATTGAGACAGCTCAGAAGATTTGTAAACAACAAGCAGAGGAAGTGGAAAAAAAATCCGAGCAATTAAGGACAATCACACTGTGGCAGAAGCCAATGCTTTACTTGAAAAAATAGATAAAGAATTGATTACATTTAAAGGTAATACCATCAACTTCAAATCTACTAAATTTGAGAAGGACAAAAAAACTTTTAATATTGAATCAGGATACCATTATCTTAAGGAGGACTTTTACACCAAAATTGAATCACGAAGAGCATTATCAGAATATCAAAGGAAGATCGAAAAATAGATTACTTTCATTTTCTGAGACTTCTTGATCAGACTTCATGGGGGACTAAGATCTTGGTGAAGGCTCTTCCAACAGAAATCCACAAAGGCAGAATACTTTTTTAGAAAAGGGCCTGCCAAAAAACAAGTTGCGTTTCAAAATGCAGCCATGGGAAATGAGAACCAGGTGCCAATTTTACAAAACCTAGCTCCCTCTTCGATCGTGAACTTATCCAATAACATTTTAATCAAAGACGAAATACCAGTGCTTGAACTTGGCCTCAAATGTTTTCCAAGGATAAAACCAGACTTCACAAGACTCAAAATTGAAGCCATAGTCAAGTCAAGTCAAGTCAAAAACCACTTTATTCGATTGTTAAAAATCATAAAAGCATGCTACAACAATTAAAAATCATTCCAAATACAAATTGAAGCCATAGAATTCTTTTGAAAAATTAGGCTTAAAGTATTCTTTCACAATAAGGACAATACGACTCCTAAGGAGATTTCTGGTCTTGCAAATAAGTCCAAAAGAATTCCTTCTGTGCATACATTCCAAAAGAAAAAATAGCCTTTGAACAGGTCATGCTTTCAACCATCCAACAATTTGGGAACAAGAAGCTATTTAATCCTAGCAACTTGAGATACAACTATTCAAGCCATACAAGCTCTGAAGAAGGATGACTCAATAGTGATCTAGATGGCTGATAAGGTTGGAGCAGTGGTCATGTGGCCAAAAGAAATGTACCTAAATGAAGGAGACAACCAGGTACAGAACCAAGCCTGGTATAGACAGGTCACACGGGAAACGCAGGAAATCATGCAATTGGTCCTATTGGAGTGACTGGAATTGGGAATATTAGGACCGAAAGAGTATGACTTCCTAAAAAATAAACATCCAAGGATTCTGGTGATCTATTTTTTACCAAAGACCAATTTGATTGCAATTGATTGATCCACCTAGGATACCCATCGTTTCCGGGTGTGACTCTTTAATGGAACCTATTTCCATGTATGTAGACATCTTCCTAAAATGTTTCCTGCTAAAAGTTCTGTCCTATCTGAGAGACACAATGGACTTCATAAATAAATTCGTAAGCTATCAATTTAACCTTTCGGACCAATGACTTGTCTCATTTGATGTCTTGTCTTTGTACACACAGATCCCTCAGGATGAGGCATTAGAAACCTTAAAGTTTTATTTGGAAAATCGTCAACGACCGTCACAAGGTGCCTATCAAATTCATTCTTCAACTGGCTACAGTGACACTTAAGAGAAACCATTTCAAATTTGAGGACACATTTTATATTCAAACAAAAGGGAGCGCGATGGGCTGCACCTTCGCTCCAGAAATGGCGGTTCTCTACATGGCTGGAATTGAGGACAAATTCATTATAACGACTATCCATTTGCACAATATCTTACACAATGGTATCGTTATATAGATGACTTTTGGTGCCTTTGGACTGGTCCAGAAATGGAAATAACAAGGTTCTTTGATTGACTGAATACAAGACATCCTGACATCAAAATCAAAGCAGGACATACTCAACATTTTTAGATGTTGAGGTGAAATCAATTGAGTATGAGCTCAGGACAACTTTACATCAAAGGCCAACTGACAAGAACACCATCCTCCATTACAAAAGTTCGCACCTGAGGAATTTGATACAGGCAGCTATTAAGGATTAGAAGCAACTGTTCTTGGAGACAAGATTTTGAAATCAATGCAGAAGTATTGTGTGACCAACTGAGAGATAGAGGATATCCCCAAACGTTGCTTGAGCAAGCTAAGAAAAGAGCATGGTTTACACCTAGAGAATACCTTCTGTCCAAAAAGATCAAACAACCGATGGACAGGTGGTGTGTGTATCCACTTATGGGCCACATACCAATAGATTTCGACAAACAATATTACAAAATTGGCTCCTTTTACAACATTTTTAATGTCCTTTTTATCAACCAATGTTTGCCATGGAAAAGGATACCAGCATAGGCCAGCAGCTGGTACGGGCAGATATTACACCACCATCCAAAAAACAAGACCTATTCTCCAACTGGAATATAAAAGCAATTGAAGGCCATCATAAAATGGCAACTGTGTTTCCTGTGAATCCACAACGGAAGGACTAGTATTCAAGCACAATAACATCAAATGGTTACATAAAACTTTTTTAAATTGCAAGACAAAAAATGTTGTCTACGCAATTATCTTCCCCTACAGCAAAATCTACATTGGTAAAACTAACCAAGTCAGGTTGCCAATTGTGCAACATTGCTCACGAATCCAAAATAAGGTCATAAAGGCTCTGATGGGCAGCCACTTCACACAAGCAAACCGTACAGAGAAAGATTTTTAATGGACTGTATTGTACATAATAAAACAAATATCACGGAGGAGGGGACGTTAAAGCACAGCTGCTGCAGAAGGAGGCATTCTAGATCTGGAAATTTAACAGTGCAATCACAGGGTTAAATGAAATGTCGGAAATCTCCAGAACCTAATTATGTGTGCTCTATTTCAAAACACCAAGAGGAGGTTGTGGAACTCAGCTTACATGTCTTAGAAATGCGAAGCAATATGCAATAATTCGCTAGTTAGACAAGTGGAGTTACAAAGTTTGAATCACAAGGCCCAGGCTCCATCTGGATCATATGTCAGAAATCTCCAGAACATAATTGTGAGCGCTCCATTTAACACACCAACAGGAGGCTGTGAAACCCACCGTACATACCTTTGAAATGTGAAGCATAATGTAATAATCCGCAAGTTAGACTAGCGGTTGGACGAGGTATGAACTACAAGGCCCAGGAGTTATCTGGATGTTCTATGAGCTCGCTAATTGAAAACCCAAAGTCACAACCATATGAGTAGGTAGAGTTCCTTGCTGCAGTGAATATCCGACCGGTTGGAGCCGAACTCTGGTGTTGAAGATATGAAGCAGGTACACGCTCTGCATCCAAAGTAAGTGAGCACAACATCCGAGTGAACCAATTTAAACTCCAAAGTCTGGACCTGATACAACTATAAAATATGCTTTCTGTTAAAGATAACAGAAAACAAGTCTGTGTGTGCAACTCGAAAGTAAGTCCCACGATTGCTCTGACATCAATCCAAATGTTAAATGGACACAAACACTGACTCACGTTTGTTCTTAACAATCTCAGGTTAATGATCTGAAAAGATTGCATCATAAATCCAAGGCTGCCATTAAAGATTCTCCCCAAGAATACGAAGAAAGTAAGTCAATTGTCTTCGGTGTTTTGAAATAAACACAGGACCTGTTTGTTATCAATACTAACCCTGGGCCTAGTTCGCGTAGTATCAATACACGTAGCAACGTGAAGTGCACTTCACACTACGTGAGCTACGAGTAGCTATGTGAACCGCGTAGTGCACTGTGCAAAATGCTGTTGACACTGATGGCACAGTGCCAGATTCTTGTCCACACTGTGCAGTCAGTGCAAACCACATCTTGCACAGTGCAAGCGATCATTTTCTGCCGCTCAAGTAGATTTTTACTCGAGCAGCAGCTTTCTCCATGCAGACTGGTAGATTCTCATGGCGAGCATACCTGACCACTCGCAATGAGAAACCTGACCTCCCCACGTTGACAATCTCTCCGGGAGGTTTATTTTCCATGCTCGCGATCTGCAACTTGATGTTGCTGAACGCGAACGAGGAAAAAGTCTCGCCGGGATGTCATTTTGCTTGCTCACAGTCGTCAACTTGAAATTGAGGACCGCGAGCACCAAAAAAGGACCGCTGCAATACGCTTAGCTATGCATGTTTGCACTGTGCTACCTGCAATTCGCGTAGTGCCAAGTAGCGAAAACTAAGCGAGCGTAGCGTAGTACTTAGCTCAGGGTTAATTAATGCCAGTGACTTATTGAATATTTATCGTTTGTGTTTCAGACCAGATGGTCAGCAACATAAGCAATACAGCACTTCTATTAATGAAAAGACGCTTGCAGCAGGTACTGTACTTGTCTGAAATTCAGATTATTCATGAAGCATTAAGAGAAGGAAGGGCGTAATTAAGGAAAATTATTTTTTTCTGTTTCTTTTAAAGATTCTACCCAGTTCTAGCCCTGAAGAAAATCCCAAAAATCGCACTGGGATTTGAAACGCGTCAAGTGACACATTACCATTGGGCAAATAAGTGCAAAAAATAGCCTGACAGGAGATTATTTTCAAATATGTAAATCTGTAGGCTTGAACACTAGTTCCCTTTGGTCAGCAACCCATGCATGTTTTGCTAACATATTATGAACCTTGAGGAGGGTTGCTTTGTGAATTTGACTGGCATTCTTTGTCATTTGTGTATTTATTGTCATTTGAAAATCCTTTGTTTGATTATGTGGATTTTTTTGTGTTTGTTTGTTTTATATATCTATGTAAACAAGAAATACTACCTTGATCTGTGTTTGAATTAATTATCTGAGTATTTCTTAAAAATTGTTTAAAGCAATAACATAATAAATTATGTAGAGCAAGACATCTTGCAGTTTGGCCTTAGTCTGCTGAAGTAAAACGGCATTCAAAACTGTAAACTAGATTACTTTTTTAGTTTTACTTTTAGAAAGTGGGCATTTTCTTGTTTAGCCATCCTGTGTGCCTCTTCCTGTTCTGGTTTTGGAGTGACAGGAGCTTTTGATGTGTATTCACTCTAGACAGTCTCAAGAGGGGTTGAGGTGTGTCCCGCCTTTCCTGGTTTCTACTGAGCAAGAGGGACAGGATGCCTCAAATTTCAAAACACTTTTGGACTGAGGACCCTGCCAAGTAGAAGAGCTGGAAGAGCTGCCAGGATAAGTACTGCCCCTTGCTGGTTTTGCTTTGTTGGGTATACCTACAGTTGCTGCTTCTGTGTTGGGCAGTGAAAGGACTGGACTGAACTTTCCTGAATCCTGCTGTTAAAGTTTCTCCAAGGGCTTGAAGTAGAGCTTGCCCCCTGTGTGAAGTATCAGGCACCCCAAAGACTTCACCATACTCTGGGTACATGAATCTGGAACTGCATGTTTGCTGCCACATAGAAAAAGCAACCCGCAGACATCAACGATGTCGCTGGTGGCTCTGTGACCTGTTGGCACCATAGGGAGCACCACCCGCTTCCCAGCACAACCCAGGTCTCACCAACAATGACGCCTGTTGCAACCACTGAGGTGATGCTTGAACCCAAACTGAGGGCACCACACTTTGGACCAACTCGCTTCACACCACAGCCTTGGTTACCAACCCTGGAGCTATTGATACCAGCTCGTCTACCGACGGCAGCACTTCAGCAGCGACAAAGCCTCTGCATGCACCATGACCTGCCAGCTTCGCAACAAGCACCCTCCACTTTACCCCACAGGCCTGGTCTCACTGACATCGCTGGAGCGGCTGCCTGCACCGTGACCTGAGAGCACCACGCGCCGCACCGCTTCACTTTGCACTACAGCCCAGATGCCTGCCAATACTGGCGCTCTGTTGTAATGTACCTTTACTTAATACATCCTCCCTACTGAGGTTCTCTCCCTGCTGCTCAGCCAGTGATGACATCAGATGGAATGTTGATTGTGTTGGTTTGGATGACTATGTCAGTTGGTGTGGATGGGCTGAGCAGTGGAGAGCCTGCTCCTGGTGGGGCACTCTCATGGATCTAACTACATCTGGTCACCTGTAACTATGAAGAGATCTAAAGAATAAAGTAGAGATCTTATTACCTACTTCACCTGGTCTACGCTTCATTCATCATTTTAACACACTCCTTACTTGAACTTTAAAGAGTTAGATCTGCAATGTGTGTAACTTCAAGGGCTCAACAACTCCTGCACCAATCTCGAGGACAAATACCTGCTGATGCCTCCTCTTCAGAGCTCATCATAAGGTCCAAGTCGCCCTGCATTTCCAAGGTACTGTTTACGGGTTTTTCCGATACCATAGATGGTCCGCGATTATGCTTCCTCCTGAACTGTTGAATTTGTTAGTTTATGATGCCAAGATAGCCCCCGAGGGAGATATCGACTTCTAGGAACTATATTTTAAGGTTATTCTTACAATATTCATATTTTGATTACTGTATGTTGGATTTTCATTCTTTTGATCTTCTTTTACACTGATACATATTGGCTATTTTCTAAAACTGGTGTGGCCTCTTTTGTAGTGTTTTCACTGTATTAGTGTGTATTATGTCCAAATGCTTTACAGATTGCCTCTGAGACAAACCTGACTACTTGTGCCAAGCTGCCAAGAGGGTGAGCAGGGTTTACTTTACAAGTGCTCCCGTTGTAAATTATTGTTATGGATTAGTGATTCTATGATTGGCATATTTGATTTATTTGTCAGACCCTAGTAGAGTACACCATGTGTGCCTGGGGCCTGTAAATCAAATACAGCTGTAGCGCGGATTGGCCACCCACATAAGCAGCGCGTAAAAGGTGTCTCAGGCCTGCCATCGCAGAGCCTGTGCGCAGTCTGGGACTGCAATGTTGACTTGGCACACACTTGCCAGTCCTCAAACCTTCCCTTTTCTGCATGTTAGACACCCCTAAGGTAGGCCCAAGGTAACCCTGTGGGCAGGGTGCATTATATGTCAAAGGTAGGACATGCCCTGATGTGTGAGGCATGTCCTGATAGTGAAATACTGCCAATTTCGTTTTTCACTATTGCAAAGTTATCTGTTCCCGTAGGCCAGAATGAGCAGTTTGATTATACCTTCTTATAAACATAACTGACCCAGGGTACAAGATAGGAAGTAAAGTTTAGTATGCCTGAACTCAGAATGTTAAAGTGCATCTTTTAGTGTGGGTGATTTTAACATTGTGTTCGAAAATACCACTTTTAAAAAGTAGGTATTTTCTTGCCTAAACATCCAGTGTGCCTCTGCTAGGTTTGTGATTTGCATGTCTGGCTTGTCAGTGACAGGAGCTGGGAGAGGGCTGCGGCTCCAGCAGTCTGAAGAGTCAGGACTGGGCTGAAAGCGACCTGGGTTGAATTTAGAGTAGGGGGAGGAGATTTCCTTTCACCTGCCTGGGCCACGACTGCTTTCAACAATGCTGTCTCCACCTCCTGCCAGGAAGCTGCACCAGGGAGGACAGAACTGATTTTGGCTGGGTACAGACACTCTGCCTTCAGAGAAAAAGGATTTGTGTGTATGGAAAGGGGGACCCAGACCCCAGAATGTTAGATCACTCCTGGGAATCAAGAGAAACCTTTTGCCATGGAGAAGAGCCTGAGAAGCTGAAGTAAGATTACTGCCCCTGTTATGTTTGCTGATTGGAGTTGGCATGCAATGGCTGCTTGCTGCCAAGGAAACAGGGAATAAGGACTTTGCTGTTGGCTTTGTCATCTACTTGAAGAAGAAGATCTCTAAGGGCTTGAACCTGAGCTTGCCTCCTTTCTGAAGTCTCAGAGACACAAAGAATTCGCAACCAGCTCCCCTGAATTTCCTTGCTGGGAATTCTAACCTGCAGAGAGGTGCCTGCTGCTAACCAGGACCTCTAGAAACTGTTTGGTTCTGGGAGCTGGAAGCGCGAAGCAACAGGGAACAAGCTGCCCACCCTCACCAAGACCTGACGCATCTCTGAGCCACGAGGAAGAAGCGTGCCACATCTGCACCAAGTCCTGATGCATCACCAAGAACATCGACGGAGCGCCTGCCGTATGGCTGCCAAAAGTTTACCCATAGGACCGGATCGTCACATCGCATCAAGACCCCATTTTATCGCATGGTCGTATCGCGGTTCCATCTTGTTGTATCGTAACAGGAACGCAGTAAGAAAAGGATGCATCACCTCCTCTCCGGTAACGAACAGACTCATCCCCTCCCCTGCGCTGCAGTAAGAAGCCCACGCATCATCTCCCCCGAAGCAAGGAACTGACACATCACTTTCCCTGTGACCCTTTTGTTTGTTCTGCGTGCCACATCCAAGGTACTTTGTGAGAAGAGTATTTACAACCTACACTGAACTGAACTATTTCTACGATTTAAGAGCCTTATTTTTGATACTGTATTGTGGATTTTTGCAGTTTTGTCTTGTTTAGATAAAGAATATCTATTTTTCTAAATTGGTGTGGTGTCCAGTTGTAGTGTTTTCACTGTGTTACTGTATGTGTTCTGAAATGCTTTACACTCCCCCTCTGAGATAAGCCTGTCTGCTTGTGCCAAGCTATCAAGGGGGTGAGCAGGGGTTATTTTAGGCGTGTATCCCCCTTATCCTAACTAGAAACAAGGGTCCCTATTTGGACAAAGGTGCAAACCATTGCCAACTAGAGACTCCCATTTTTAAAATTGGTGGTCAGCAGTGAGGATTTGGACATTTGTGATTTACATACAGTGATTGGTGTACACTACTAGTGAGTGCAGACCATTACGCGACAACATACAGGTGGGTAAAGTTTTTCCTTGGAACTTCTACTTTTGTTGAGAACTGCCAATTTTTTTCACCATGAGCAAAGCAACATCCATTGCATCGATGGATTTAGAATTTAAAGAGAAGAGGTTTGATAACTACACTGTGCCACAGCTTAAACCATCAGCAAAAAAAATAAAATCTCTGTGAGATGAGTTCCAAAAGGCACTGAGGGCCTGGTTGGAATCTAGGAATGCCAGTGAGCATCCTGAAAAGCCTAAGGAGGAGGCAGAGAATTTATATGGGCAGATGGAGGGGCCATTGGGCCTGGCTGGGGGGGAAAGTGCCTTTCAGGGTGGGCAGCAATGGTTCTACAAAAGGCCCATCACCAGAAGAGCTGGAGGACAGGGAGAAAACCAGAGTGCATGAGATGGAGCTGACCAAGGTGGGGAGTCAGAATGACATTGAAAATAAGGAATTGGAGTTACAAAATAAGAAGTTGGCCCAGAGGAAAAGAAGATGCTTTTAGAGCATGAGAGAGTTATAAGGGACTAAAGGCAATGAGCATAGACATTATTTCCCCTGATGGCAGCGCACCGTCAGTGCATGCAGAAGGAAAAGTATATATTCCCAAAGATGTTATTAAGGACTTTATGAAACTTGAGGACATTGGGCAGTGGTTTAAGGCCTATGAGGTAGCCATGAAGTCCCACTGGGTCCCTGAGAAATATTTGGGAGCGGGGTTGTGAGCCCGCTTTATGGGTGAAGGAAGAGAAACATTACTAGCTCTGCCCACTGGGGATCAGATATCCTATGCCCCCATGAAGGAAGGACCCCTTAGGAGCCAGGTATGTGTTGACCCCAGAGCTTTATAGGCAGAAATTTAGAAATTGCAAAAAATTGGAGTCTAGTACCTGGGTGGAATATGATTCTTTTTTTGCTGGATGGTTGGGTGAAGGTAAATTATTTTCAAGCGTTCTATGATTTTGTTGCATGGGAGCACTTGTCCAGTAATTGTTTTTCAGAGTTACGCCAGCACCTGATTGATAGCAAGCTGACTGACGCCAGGAAGCTTGCTGTGGAGGGGGACCACTGGGTCAGTACCCGGGTCCACATGGGTCTTCTGGGAGACTCCGCCAAAGATGGGCAGGGTCCCCAGCAGGAGAGTGGGAGGGGGGGGCAAGGGTAAACCAAAGGCGTTCCAGAAAGGGCCCCAAAGTAATCCCCAAGGGAACTAAGGCAAAGGTTCCCAGCCTCCCCCTGAGAAGAAACCTGTGTCCCCGACAGGTAAGCCTGTTCAGAGGGGTCCCAAGACCTGTTTTGGTTGTGACGATGTGAGCCACTTCTTTTGGGATCCTAAGTGTCCCAAAAAGGCGAACATGGCACCCACTGGTGCACTGCCTTGGCAGATGGCCAGTGTAGCCCTGGGGGATGGGTTGGGTGCCCAAGGAGAGTAGGGTCCCACAGAGATGTCCCCAGTCTCTTTAGGAGACAGTGAGATGTTCCCTAGGACTCAACTGCCTGATAACACTAAGAAGTACAGGCAGTAGGTGACCATCAATGGCCATAGGGTGGAGGCTCCGCGAGATACCGGAGCCAGTGTAATAGCTGTCAGTTAATGTCTGAAGAACAGGTGGTCCCTGACACATTCTACCCTGTAGTTGCAGCTGACAACTCAGAGTGCCTCTGCAAGGTGGCACAGGTTCCCTTTGAGTGGGGGGGGGGAGTCTGAGGTACCTTGAAAGTAGCTGTGAGGCCAGCCTTTCCTGTTGACTGTCTGCTAGGCAATGATTTGGTGAGCTCCTCTTGGGCGAAGGTGGAACAGAATTTTCATTTGGAGATGCTGGGTCAACCAGAGTGGGCGTGTGGGACCACTTGGTCCATGGCAGTCAGTAAGAGTATTCAAGAGGACCTGGATCCTGAAAGAGTGGCCCAGGTGCCTGCCTTAAAGAGAAGAAGCAGAGGACGTGGGAAACCGGCCCCCAGTTCTCGCGGTCCAGGAGGAGGCAGAACTTATGTAGGATGCCCTGGAGCCTACAGGGGACCAAGTGGCTGAACTGGGGGACCTGCCCGAGCTGACCCATTGGCAGCAGGATGGAGTCCCCTTCAGGAAAGACTTCTGCGAGGAGCAGAAAAGTACCCTTCTCTTGTGGGTTTGCGGCAACAGGCTACAAACCAGGCAGCAGGTGATCAGTCTGGATCACATTGGATTTACTGGGAGAATGGTCTCCTGTATAGCGAGCATAAGGTTGCTGAGTCTTGGTCAGCCCGTATTCTGGTGGTACCCCAGCCCTTCAGAGCCTTCCTACTGGGTCTGGCTCATGATGTGCCTTTAGCAGGACATTTAGGGCAAGACAAGACATTTGAAAGGCTTGTTACCCACCTTTATTGGCTCCAAATGAGCAAGAGCTCAGATACTGATTGCAGGACCTGTCAGACTTGCCAAGCAAGTGGTAAGAGTGGGTGGATGTACAAGGCTCATCTCCAACCTTTCCCTGTGGTCAGCACCCCCTTTGAGAGGGTGGGTAATGACATTGTGGGGCCACTGAATCCCAAGACAGCCATGGGCAACAGGTGAACCTTGCCATATGGTACCCGGAAGCCATCCCTCTCCAGACTGTGGGTTGTGCATTGATGGGGATTTTTTCCCAAGTGGGATTCTCCAGAGAGGTGGTGTCAGACCGTGGTACCAACTTCATATCTAAATATATGAAGTCCCTGTAGCAGGAGTACAGTGTAACCCATAAGTTCACCACTCCTTACCACCCTCAAGGTAATGGGCTGGTTGAAACATTCAACCTGACCCTGAAGGGCGTGATTATGGGTCTTGAGGAACCCATGAGGAGTAAGTGGGATGTCTTCTTGCCATGCCTTCTGTTTGCTTACAGTGAGGTGCCACAGAAGTCTTTAGGGTTCAGTCCCTTTGAACTGCTGTACGGACATCCTGTTAGAGGACCTCTGAGTATGATGAAAGAAGGCTGGGAGAAAGCTCCCTGTAAACCTCCCCAAGATATATATAGCTACATGCTGGCCTTCAGAAACCAGACTAGGGGTTTCAGACAACTCGCTCAGGCGAATCTGGAATCCAGCCAGGAGGAGATGAAACGTTGATATGATCAGAATGCCACTCTGATCGAGTTTCAGCCTGGACAGAAAGTTTGGGTTGTGGCCCCAGTGGAGTGTTGCGCACTCCAGGATAAGTGGACCGGACCATTTGAGGTGGTGGAGCACAAGAGTAACGTCGCCTACTTGGTGGACTTGAAGTCTCCTAGGAACCCTTTGCGGGTCCTGCATGTGAACCCCTTCAAGCCTCACTTGGAGAGGTCCGAAGTGGGCATGCTCTTAACAACAGATCCTGGGATAGAAGAGGAGACTGACCTCTTCTTGACCTCCTGTCTGCAAAGGAGCAAGATGGGTTAGTGGATGGTGTGAGAATCTCTGCCAATCTGACATCTGAGCAGCAGAATGACCTTTGCCAACTGTTGGGACAGTTTCCCGACCTGTTCTCCCAGACCCCCAGGGTCACTAAGTGTCGCATCCATGATGTGGACACTAGGACAGTCCTCCAGTAAAACATAAGAGTTACAGAGGGACTGACAGGGTCAGAGCTTGCATCAAGGAGGAGTTCTCAAAGATGTTAGAGCTAGGGGTGATTGAGTCCTCAAACAGCCCTTGGGCCAGCCCAGTGCTCTTGGTCCCATAGGCTGCCGCACCCTGTGCCACATCTGAACTCCGGTTCTGTGTTGACTACTGAGGGCTTAATTCAGTCACCAGGACTGACGCGCACCCCATCCCCAGAGCTGATGAGCTCATCGATCGGTTGGGGCTGCCCGGTATCTTAGTACGTTTGACTTAACGCCCGGGAACTGGCATATCGCCTTAACTGATGGGGCAAGAGAGACGTCAGCGTTCTCCACACAAGATGGGCACTACCAATTCCGGGTGATGCCCTTTGGGATGAAGAATGCCTCTGCCACCTTTCAGAGGTTGGTCAACCAGGTGTTGGCTGGGCTGGAGGATTTCAGTGCCACCTACCTGGATGATATTGGAGTGCCACTTGAGAGGAACATCTACACCACCTCAGGTAAGTGTTGAAGGTGCTGCAGAGGGCAGGCCTCACGATCAAGGTGAGTAAGTGCCAGATCGGGCAGGGTTCCGTGGTGTACTTGGGGTGCCAGGTTGGGAGCGGCCAGGTGGCGCCCCTACAGCCCAAGATTGTTACCATTCTGGCTTGGGAACCCCACAAGACCCAGACAGAGGTGAGAACCTCTTTTAGGACTCACAGGGTATTACACGAGATTTGTCAAGGGGTATGGCAACATTGTTGCACCCTTGAAAGAGCTTACTTCCAAGAAGCAGCCCAAGAAAGTGAACTGGACTGATGCCTGCCAGAAAGCTTTTGATGCACTGAAATCGGCCATGTGCACAGCACCCATACTTCAGGCGCCGAACTTCTTAGGAAAATTCATTGTGCAGATAGATGCTTCAGAGCATGATGTGGGGGCTGTGCTTTCACAGATGAATGAAGAGGTCCTAGACCAACCTGGTGCCTTCATTAGTAGGAGGTTACTTCCACAGGAACAGAGGTGGAATGCGATTGAGCGTGAGGCATTTGCTGTGGTCCGGGCACTGAAGAAGTTGAGACCATACTTCTATGGGACTCACTTCTGGGTTCAGACAGTCCATGGTTGATGCAAATGAGGGGTGAGAATCCAAAGTAGTTGAGGTGGTCCAATTCCCCACAGGGGATGGACTTTGCGGTGGATCATCGCCCTCCTACAGAACACACTAATGCTGAAGGTCTGTCCAGATTTTTCCACCTTAGTGAAGAGAACTCCCAAGAGGGTGTGACATTCTCCCCACATTTCAGCTGGAGGGGATACGTGTTAGACTTGGCACCATTAGCGTGAGTCTCCCTTCCACTTTTGCTGTTGCCTCATCTGTTTTTGCGGGTCTAGATGCTTGGGCGCTCTGCCACTGCTGTTCAGTGCCAAAGTGCAAATGCTCCCCTTGTAAATTATTGTGATGGATTAGTGATTCCATGATTTTCATGTTTGATTCACTTGTCAGACCCTAGTAGAGTGCACCATGTGTGCCCGGGGCCTATAAATCAAATGCTGCTTGTGGGCTTGCAGCGAGGATTTTGCCACCCACGGAAGCGGCACGTAAAAGGTGTCTCAGGCCTGCCATCGCATAGCCTGTGCGCAATCTGGGACTGCCATGTCGACTTGGAAAGTGCACACACTTGCCAGTCCCCAAACCTTCCCTTTTATTCATGTTAGTCACCCCTAAGGTAGGCCCACGGTAGGCCCGTGGTACCACTGTGGGCAGGGTGCATTGTATGTGAACGGTAGACCATGCCCTGATGTGTGTGGTGTGGCATGTCCTGATAGTGAAATACTGCCAATTTCGTTTTTCACTATTGCAAGGCAATCTGTTCCCATATGCCAGAATGGGCAGTTTATAATAACATCTTATAAACATAACTGATGCAGGCAACAAGATAGGAAAGTAACGTTTAGTATGCCTGAACCCAGAAGGTTAAAGTGTATCTTTTAGTGTGGGTGATTTTAACACTCTGTGTTTGAAAATACTACTTTTAGAAATTAGGTATTTTCTTGCCTAACCATCCAGTGTGCCTCTGCTAGGTTTGTGTATTGCATGTCTGGCTTGTAAGTGACAGGATCTGGTAGAGGGCTGCGGCTCCAGCAGTCTTATGAGTCAGGTCTGGGCTGAATGGGACCATGGTTGAATTGAGAGGAGGGGGAGGAGATTTCCTTTCACCTGCCTGCTTTCAACAATGCTGTCTCCACCTTCGGCCAGGAAGCTGCACTAGGGAGGAAAAAACTGGTTTGGCTGGTTAGAGACACGCTCTGCCTTCAGAGACAAAGGATTTGTGTACATAAAAAGGGGGGCCCAGACCCCAGAATTTTAGATCACTTCTGGGAATCAAGAGAAAACTTTTTCCAAGGAGAAGAACCAGAGATCCAGAAGGAAGATTACTGCTCCTGTGCTGTTTGCCATTGGCCTGGAGTGGCTGCTTGCTGCCAAGGAAAGGAGAATAAGGACTTTGCTGTTGGCTTTGTCTTCTACTTGAAGAAGAAGATCTCCAAGTGCTGGAACCTGAGCTTGCCTCTTATCTGAAGTCTCAGGGACACAAAGACTTCACTACCAGCTCCCCTGAATTTCCTTGCTGGGAATTCTAACTTGCAGAGAGGTGCCTGTTGCTGTTCATGACCTCTAGAGACTGTTTGCCGCTGGGAGCTGGAAATGCGACGCAACGAGGAAGAAGCGTGCCGCCCTCGCACCAAGACCCAATGCATCACCTGCCGTGCAGCTGCCAAAAGTCCACGCATCGGACCGGATCTTCGCATTAAGACGCCATTTTATCGCATCGCACCAGACCATCGTATCACATCGAGGCGCCATCTTGTTGCATTGTAACCGGAATGCAGCAAGAAACTGACTCATCGCCTCCTCTCCGGTACTGAACAGATACCGCGCCAGGATACTATTTTTTAGTAATAGAGCGCGTTATAAAAGCCTTTAATAATAATAATAATAATAATAATAACAGACGCATCACCTCCCGGGGGCTGCAATAAGAACCAACGCATCACCTCCCCCAAAGCAAGGAACTGATGCATCACCTTCCCTGCGACCCTTTTGTTTGTTTTGCATGCCGCATCCAAGGCACCTTGTGAGAAGAGTGTCGCATTTACAACCTGCATTGAACTGCACTATGCCTACCATTTAAGAGCCTTATTTTTGATACTGTATTGTGGATGTTTGCCGTTTGGTCTTGTTTAGCTAAAGAATACTTATTTTTCTAAACTTGTATGGTGTCCATTTGTAGTGTTTTCACTGAGTTACTGTATGTGTTCACAAATACTTTACACACTGCCTCTGAGCTAAGCCTGTTTCTGCTCGTGCCAAGCTACCAAGGGGGTGAGCAGAGGTTATTTTAGGAGTTTATCCACCTCATCCTGACTAGAAGAAAGGGTCCCTATTTGTACAGAGGTGCAAACCATTACCAACTAGAGACCCCTATTTCGAACACGGTCCCTCCTGCCATTGCTTGCTCGAGGATACGCCCTTGCACCTATGGCATTTTGCACAGGTACCCGGCAAGCCATCGCGGGCCGGTGAAGGCATACCTGCATCCCTGGTGTCTCACACCAGGGTGAGGCCAGAGTTGTGGCTGTGCGCAATTGCACCTGTAAGGCGATAACCCATGTCCAATGGGTCTAGGCAGGGTGGTGTGTGCGCACTCGCAATTAAGGTGCTAGGACCTGGGTACGCTCATGTGCCTAGCCTGTTATTGCTGACTGGTGTGTTCGCACTGGCATCTATTGTGATTAAGCTAATGAGTAGACTGCCATTGCAGGGCCCGTAGGTGTGCAACTGCACTGTTGATGCCAGTGATAGCGTGTGTCGCCTGCCATTGCAGGCTGGTGTGCACTGACACCCATTTAGTTAAACTTGTGTCCCGTTTGCAGTTGCAGACTCGGACCTGCGCTCTTGCACCCGTGGTGCTGGGGACTATTTATACAACCTGCCTTCACAGGTGTGTGTGCGAACTAGCACTTGTGCGCCCCGGTACTGAGGAATACCTCTGTGTTTTTCACTGCGTCCATATTCTTTAAGTGGCATTTGAAAACGAGTTATACCAAAAACCATATGGCTACTGGAAAGGGTATGTCATGGCAAATCCATTGATAGGAAACATCATGAGGCTGTTCCCCTGGAATACACTATTGCAGCACGAAGTAATGTCAACAACGTTCCTATGTTAACCTATGGGGAGAACAAGCTTCATAGGTATTGAAAACACACACAGATATTCCTCACTTCCTGGGCACACGTGCACTAGTGAACACACAACCCTGTAATGGATGGTTGGACATACAGCCCTCAACATCAGGAGTGCAAGTGCACCCCCCTGATACTGCAACAGAAGACTGGGCATGGGTTCACTAATATGCACTGGCCTGTAATGGCAGGCTGCAAATTCAGTCACTTGCACCATAAGTGTGGGTGCACACATGCAGCAGGCTGCAATGGCAGGCTGCTCATTAGCTTAATCATGAAATATGTAAGTGCACACACACTGGGCTGCGATGACCAGGCGGGCACATGGGCTCACCCAGGCCCTAGCACCTTAGGTGCAAATATGCGCACACCATCCTGCCCGGACCAGATGGACATGGGTTGACCCCCTTACGGGTTCAATTGCGCACTCCTGGCCTGCGACGGCCAACCAAGAACCCTGCTACTAGCACCATGGGTGCAAGTGTCTGAACACTGGCCTGCAATGGCAGGCCTGACCCTGGTGTTAGAACACCGGCAATGCAGGTATGCACTCACCGACCCGCGATGTCATGCCAGGCACCTATCCAAAATGACATAGTTACCAGGTAGCATCCTTCAGCCTGCGAAGGCAGGATGCACACATATTTCAATCAGTATAAGGGCCGGTGTGCAGACCCAGGCCTGTAATGGAAGGTTGTGTGCATAGTTAACACCCAACAAGTGCAAGTGTGCACTTCCAGGTCTGCTTTGGCTGACTGGTCCATGTTTCAGAACACCGTGTCAGCGCCTCTTCTTAGCCTGTGTAGGAAGGCACACATACTTCTTAACTGCCTGGACAGTAAGGACATGCTCTGAGCCCTGAGGTCACAGAAGAGAATTAGCCTCACCCCACGAGTATCCTCTGGGAAGAGACGAACTCCAGAGCAGGGGAACCCCCACATGGGGGGCTCCTCACTGCCTGGGTAGGGAACATCCATTTGTACTGACCCAGCCTTCAGCCTACCACCCCCCCCCGCACTTGAAGAGTGCCCTCAGGTTATGGGATGACCCACTCAGAGTTGACTGAGGCATAAGTGACGCCAACCTATGCAGGGGAGCAAGTGACGCCAACCTATGCAGGGGAGCTAAGACACCCCACGGGCCTGCAATGACAGGTCCAGTAAATAGTTGACAGGCCATCCAGTGGATGGCACCTCCAGTACTACATCCCAATACTAGCCAGTGCCCTGCCCTCCCTGGGTACGTGGTGTACCTGCTTATGGGGCGCATAGAGGCACAGTACCTAAGCCCATTGTGTACGCACCCCGTGCCTAATGTGGGCGAGGCAGGCCCGCTCACCTTCCGTCTGCATGAATGGGGGCTGGTGCACAGATTTCGAAAGTCATGCAGGGAGAGTCAGCAAAGATTAGGAGGAAAAAGCTAAAGGTCTGGGGGTAAATTCCCGTAAGAAGGCCCAAGTCCAACATAATGCTTCTTACTTACATAGTAGAAATTAGAATTTCCTTAACTGTTCAATCTAAATCTAAAGTTGAAACTCATTGAGAACATGACCTATTGGTATCATGACACGTTCAAGTTGAAGGAATCGCATATGGACTAAATACTTAAAAATGTCCTGTTCTGCTAATCTAACTCAAACTCTTATTTTTGTCTAAAACAGACTTTTATCGACCCCAGTCATATCATATAGATTTTTTGAAGTGAAGAATGATTTATCCTGGTCTTGTAAAGTGGGAAAAGGTACCTCATGTCATTTATTATTTGTTTGAAATTATGCATGTGATTTCTCGGTAAGGGTATGCGGTCTAAGTGTATTCAAGTTTTTGCAACTAGGGCTCTCTATTTACCAGTTCAAGTTATACTTGGTTCAATATCATTGACCGTGGATTTTACACCACTCCGAAGGGCTATTGATCGATCTTTTTGTTTGAGTTGTTTTCAAGCAAATTACTTCTTGTTGGAAAGATCATACGGAAATAGCAAATCATTCTTGGTGGAATAAAATTTTTGATAACCATAGAGTTGATAATGCTGTTGCAAGCCCTGTTAAAGTTAAAATTAAGAAAGCAATTTTTCAGTCACATCTTACAAATTTTATTAAACAATCCTTTTTGGGTTGGGGAATGTACTTTGATATTGATTGCTTTTTCTTTGAATGTATTTATCCTCATACTTCCTCCTCGTTATCTTTCCCTTTCTTTCTCTCTGTTTCTTTTTTCTCTTACTTTATTATATCTATTACTGATTCGTTGACTTTGTTAATAATGATTCGTTCTGCTTACTTGAATGGATATTTATGTTATTTGGATTTGTTGAGCGCAACTCATCACCCGAAGGGTTTATCCATGCTGGAGTAGGTGTGTAGGTAGGTCTTTGGTTGAGGGATAGTGGAAGGGCCAGGTCCTCAGCCTCTTGCAGAATTCAAGAAGTGAGGAGGAGAACCTGAAGTGTGGAAGGAGGCTGGTTCATGTTTGGGGTATGATGTAGGAGAAGGCTGTTCCACTTGTTCTACTTTTGCGCATACGAGGAGTGTTTGCGAATATGTGAGGTGTTACACATGATAGATATATGATTGTGGTATCTCATTTTAAGCTATTTATTATATAATTAATCTGGTGGTTCGAATTGCTGTTGATTTAAATTACATTTAAAAAAGTAATGCTTCTTTTTAAAATTCCAATACAAAATGAAATGAAATGAAAAAAGGATTCCTTATTATGCCAGGCCAATTTGATATCAATAAATAAATGTGTAGCTCCTTTAAAATATGGGCAATTTAACAATATTTGTAAATATATGCGTATTTCACTCAGAATTTTCAATACTAAACGGCAGTCGAGACATATTCTTTGTCCTTGTTCAACCTTTAAATATCCAAAATACTGCAATAAATGTATTTCCTTATTTCCACAATCTTTGCTCAAAGCTGCTTTAACTTTTTCAGCTGGAAATTGTTAGCTTTGCTATGTGGTTGGTAAGAAATTGTTTTTCAGACCCCTGACTATGAGACTGATGAGGCGTTGATGATATTCCTTTTGAAATATCTGCAAACGCTACGTTCCAGTTTTTGTTGCTATGTCCATTGATGGTGCAATGCTGTGACCATGTCTTTTAGTAAAGCAAGGAAAAATAATTAATGAGAGCAATTTCTTGAAGACAAATATTACATTTTTAGGAATGAAGATGGATTGCAAATTAGAAATAGAATATTTTGTGATACAAGTGGAGAAGTGTGGCTCACTGGTTAGAGCGGCAGACCCTGATGCAGAGATCTGACCCGGGACCAGGGTTCCATTCCCGTCGTGGCAGAGTCTTGGGCTCAATGTCAGCGGACCATATAATTCTCGCCACGGTGCCTACTCTAATCCTGGGTCCCACTCTGCAATTCTGGGCAATAGCTTGCTTAATCTCCACACTGGCCCTAATCACTAAGGATGCCTGGCTTCACCTTGGGGTGCCCAGGAATGGGCGCCTCATAGGAACAGGCCAGAATGGGTTCCTCAGCGGTACAGTGCAGGGACACACTGGCTAGTGTAACCAGGCACTTTATAAGCTCAGTTACTACTACATTGCATAATCGCCCTAAAAATGATTATTGCTTCATATAAATCCCTGGCGTTTACTTCAGCAACTTGACGAGTTTAAAGATTTTGCACTGCTCTTGCACTTTGTTTACCATTAGACTTTCTTGTTTCTTCGACTAAAATTAATGGAGTCTCATGGACTAGTGCCAGGGGGGTCACTTCAGAAGCCAGCTCACCTGCCAGCACGCCTGCACGCCGGTAGCCCCAGCTCCTGGGTGGGGAACGCTGTAGTTTCGCCGCCATCGCTCCAACAACGCGGCTGGAGACTACAGCTCCCAGCGAGCTTTGCGGGCACTTCCTGCCTCCCGCACTCTTCGCGCCTGGAGGCGCTACAAAGGTCAGACGCTCCCTCGGTGGAGCGGGGGTCACTTCAGAAGCCAGCTCACCTGCCAGCACGCCTGCACGCCGGTACCCCCAGCTCCTGGGTGGGGAACGCTGTAGTTTCGCCGCCATCGCTCCAACAACGCGGCTGGAGACTACAGCTCCCAGCGAGCTTTGCGGGCACTTCCTGCCTCCCGCACTCTTCGCGCCTGGAGGCGCTACAAAGGTCAGACGCTCCCTCGGTGGAGCGGGGGTCACTTCAGAAGCCAGCTCACCTGCCAGCACGCCTGCACGCCGGTAGCCCCAGCTCCTGGGTGGGGAACGCTGTAGTTTCGCCGCCATCGCGGGACGCGCGCGGGCGACGCTGGGCTGAGCCCGGGCAGAGGGCGGGCCGTCTGTGGCCGTCAGTGGTCTGCTGTGGTCGGGCGGGCCACCCCTCTAACAACGACATCGCGACTGTGGTGAGTCCAATTCCTTTACCATGGAGTCCGCAGATAGAGTTGCCACTCAGGATGACTTTCCATTCCCCCCTCCCACATTTGAGTCCCTACTTGAAAATGCACATAACCTGGTCACTAATGAAATCGCCGATACTAAAAGAAGGATGTCCCTGAGCTGTATCAACAACATTACGCAGCCAATATCATTGGCAACTAGCCCAAGAATTCCATTATCACCAGCTGTTGTAATTACAAAACCGGTATTGGCACCGACACTCCCGGTGCCCCTGTTGACAGAGGCAGCCCCCACCATTACAATTGCCTCTCAGGAAGATGTTAATGTTATTGGAACTCTGGAAGCCAACAATAAACAGGGAGGGGAAAAATGCAAAAGAGGTACAGCCAAGCCAAGTGCTAACAAAAGAAAACAACCATCAATTAATAAGAGCCAGCCCACGCCACAGAGCCTGTGGAATAAACAAAAATCCTCTGGGGCACAAACTATTCATATTGACGACAAAGACTCAGTGGATGCGGATGATATTCCCACCGCAACCACTAGTAACTCAAGTGGGAACTCTAATACGATATGGACTCAAACCACATTAATGGGAGAGAACTATAGTATATCTAAACAAAATGGAAATCTCATAGAAACTATAGTTGATACTATTTTTAACCGACTAGAGAAGCAAATGATCAAACAGTTTAATAATGTTTTTAAAAGACTTGACAGATTAGAAAACCTGGTAAAAAATGAAGAAGTAAAAAGAAAAGGGACTGTGACCCTGGACCAAATTAGAGCTGATCGTTTGCTAAAAGAACTTGAGTCTGTAAGCAACACTCTGTCACAGGAAAAGCAGGAAGCTTCCCCGTTATTGGGTGGGGACCCCATTAACCCTGGATTATTACCGCCTACTGTATTACCCACAACCCAACCCCGACTCACCAATGGCGGGAAGAACTTGGCGAAATCCAACCTACCTTCCAAATCTGCATCCACGCCCGCGCCCCCAAAAGCAGGTCCTCCCGTCACTGCTAACTTAAATACCATCAACCAGAACAATGGTTCTACTCAACCAACTACAGCAGCAAGGTCAACCTCAGATAACATCAAAGGCATTGGGCAATCTGGGAAAGGCAGGCCATTTAAACATCAAGGGCCCGCCCTACATCTGCCACCGGATGCTTGCCCTTTTGTCCTGGTCCTTGCAGGTGTACCACCATTGAGGGAGGAACAGGAGGAATCGTGGATTCAATTGCGAAATAAATGTATAGATTGGCTAACCAAGCACAAAGGTGTCGGATATGATATCTCTAGAGAGATCCTATCGGCTCGCAGGGTGTCTTGGGTTGGGCCACTATTCAAAGATAAAGAAGGTGACTGCATAGTTCTTAATTTTAAAAATCCGGGTACCGTAAGACTCTTACTCAATAGAAATAACAACTGCTCTGCTATTTCCACTGTTGCAACCATGCTACCTTTGAGCTATTTCTACAGACCACCCCCAATGCAATTTCAGCCACCCCCAATGCAATTTCAGCCACCTCCAATGCAATTTCAGCCACCTCCTATGCAATTTCAGCCAGCCCCATTTCCATTCAAGATGTTTAACAGATTTGCACCTTTATCGGATTTGGACATGCTAGACTTACCATCAGTGACCAGTCCAGTTGAACTATCTTTGGTATCCAACTCTGAACCTCAGGAAGTTTCACCACTCCCCCCGCGTACTGTAGACAGTCAAAAACCTCCAAACCAAAGAACCATTGTCCAGGATTCAGAACTATCTCTTGTAAGCTGGAACATAGCGGGTCTTAACTCTAAATTGAAAATTAAAGAGTGGTCAGATTGGGTTAGTGTTAACTGTGATATACTGATGTTACAAGAGACTTGGTGCACAACCATGCCTACAATGGAGGGTTTCAGCTGCTACAATTTAATGGCATCCCCTTCATCCATGGGTCGCCCCAGTGGGGGCCTATCTATCTGGGCCAAAATAAAAACCGGGGTACAAACTAAATTGATCCCTACTCAGGGTAAATGTTTTATGGCCATGAAATATACTAACAGGATGAAACTATGTCTAATTAATTTTTATAATAATGATTTTGTCAACCGCCCTAATAATAATTTTTTGATATTATTTAATTTTATTGATGAAATTATGGAGGGGCAGAAGCATGGGACCTTTGATGGCATCTGCATTGGAGGAGATTTCAATGCCCATATGTACCGCAACAGCCCACCGTGTAGAAATGGAGAGGAACTGAAAGACTAGTTAGCCTCCCATGACTTATTGAATGCTATGGAAATCGCAGGAATAAGAACAAACAATATGTTGACACCTACATATATTGGCCAGGGTTGTGCTTCCACAATAGACTACATGTTTATCTCTCCATCACTAAGCGACATAATTTTAAAAGCAGAGGTCATCTGTTCCGCATATAGTGATCACCACCCACTTAGAATATACTTAAAAAATCTGCAGTTCACGAAGGATATCCAGAGAGTAGAAATTGGGGCACAAAACTTGGCACTATCTACTGATAGATTAAGACTGATATGGAAAGGGGTGGACAATAAAGATATTTTAGCCAGAGTCATCAATAAAAACCCAACGCTAATTGAGACTTGTTTGTCTCACAATAGTCCAGGCCATGATGTGGTTGTTTCCTTTAGTAATCTCTGTGGGGCTATCAAAAGAGAATCTTCTAAACCAGCTAAGCCAAATAAAGATCATGGCCCCCGCTGGTTTGATTCTTCATGCACTAAGGCTAACAGAGATCTGAGGGAGGCCCTAAAAACCAATCCAAGAGATGTCCTACTTGTGGGAGACTTAAGATCAAAATATAAAACCACGTTACGTACTCGATCTGAGGTCCTAGTGATTGATCATTGGGAATCTCTTACTCGTACTGCTACATTAAAAGATACGACGGGTTTTTGGAGAGAGGTCAAGTCTCTCAGATCTTTTGGTTCAAGCATCAAACCAATTAATTGTAATATAACTGGAGAGGCGTGGGTGGAGCATTTCTCCAAAATTTATGCTAGATCTGGGCTTTCCCCAGATACTGTCCCCCTACCCAATGCTGCCGGATCATTGAACATTTTACTATCCGAGGTCGAAGATGCTATAGTTGAAAGCGCCAGTAATAAAGCCCCCGGCCCGGATGGTCTCTCGATTGATCAAATCAAATCCGAAATCAATTTCTGGGCCCCCTTATTATGCAATCTATTTAATAAGTTATCAGATAGTTCAATTCCTGAATCATGGTCAAATAGTGTTATCGTACCCATATTTAAAAAAGGTGATAGGATGGACCCTGCCTGTTACCGTCCAATTTCACTGATCGATAAAACACTAAAGGTCCTCGGAAGGGTAATTTTTAAAAGGATTAGGAACTGGGCTGAGGATAATAATGTTTTACATTGCAGTCAACTAGGCTTTAGAAGTCATGTGGGCACCATTGAACAATGTCTTAATCTGAATTTGATCATGGCTAAGTACATCACTGTAAAAAAGTCCCCGCTTTATCTGGGATTCATGGATTTGAGTTCTGCATTTGATTTTGTTAACCGTTCTAGTTTGTGGTCACTTTTCCTTAATTATGGTTTGGATGATTCTTTTGTGTATTTCCTTTCTTACTTACACAGGGATCTAAAGGACAGAGTACGTATCAATAATGAGGGCGAAGTCTCAAATGACATTTGTATTAGCAGAGGAGTTAGATAGGGCTGCGTACTCGCCCCACTGCTTTTTATTTTATATATTAACGGGTTGAGCAGCAGCCTGAGCAAGATCACTAAGGATGTACCAATTATAAATGGCTCCCCCATCACTGCCCTGCTCTATGTGGATGACGCAGTATTAATGGGGCGTACACCTAACGCTCTACGCATTTTAATTTCTGGGTTTGTTGCTTTTATGTCTGATTTGGGTTTAAACACTAATTTTTAAAAATCATTTATTATGAACTGTGGACCTAAAAAATACAACATTACCTCAATTAAATCAGGTGATAACACCCTTAAATGCACTAGCACTTTCCCTTATCTGGGGCTGTTATTTTCTAATACAGGCTCATGGCAGCCACATGCAGCCTATGCGAGAAATAAAATTGGTAAGTCCATCAATACAATTTTATCTCTCCGGCAACCCAAACAGGCTGATGTCACCACCCCTCTGCTAAACATCTATCGTACTCAATGTCAACCAACGGGGACTTATGGAGCAGAAGTGTGGGGCTACTCTAATAGTACGCCTGTACAGTTAGAGGAAAATAGATTTTGCAGGAGGGTGCTGGGGGAAGTCCCCTGTGCCCCCACATTTATCTGTCATAATGAGCTTAAGTTATCGTATATTGAGGATTTTATTCGATCTAGGCCCGCCCTTTTTTGGTTAAAAATATGGCTAAACCCAGCGGCATCCTTAACACGCAGCATAATATCTGACTGCTTACAATGTGAAAGATCCCATCATGTACCTTGGTTGAACGCCGTTGAGAATAGTCTGCTGAGCGTGGGCCTGGGCTCTTTGTTTAGCTCCCCTAACACTATTGTTCATGCTCACAAGAACATTGTCAAACGGGCATTGCTTGACTTATATAAAGAGGAACGGATAAGATCTCAATTTCCCAAATCTGCAGTTACCAAATATTTGTCCTATGCTGAATCCGGCAATGATAATTCAAATACACCTCGCAGATATCTGTCATTATCGATAGGAAGATGGAATCGGAGCCTTTTGTTCCGATTCCGGGATGGAAGCATTATCAATCTATTAAGCTTCCCCCTCGGCTATAATAAAAATTTAGAACAGTTGGATTGTCCCTGCTCTGAAGGCGGGAAACAAAGTCTGCTATACTATTTTTTCTTTTGTGGTTATTATAAACTTTATACCCGCCAATATTTAATGCTGTTCTTCCGTAAATATGACCAACGGGACTTTACCCTGGCAATGAGAACTTTACAAATGTTGTCAACTGATGAGGAGATATGTACTGTGAGCTGTTTTCTAAAAGCCTGTGTGAGATCAAGGGCAAGCATGGAACATGCCTGACGGACTACAGTATTTTGTTACTTAAGGCACAATTGCATTTTGTTATTATGATATATTTTGCACATAGACTTTACCATATGCATGGCTGGATGCAAATGACTACCTCAGGGAGAATATAAACCGTAACCTGTAATTAAAATACAAGTACATTAGGACCTTCTTGTATTATGCATTTTGCACTTCATGCTATATATGCTGCTTTTAACTTTATTGGGAAAGTTTTGTTGTGTTTTTGTTTTTATCTAACTTTTTTTAACATATGTTTTTATGTGCTTTTTTAATGTGTCCCAACCTGTATGTACTTTTATGGATGTATCAAATTCCGAATAAAGATCATTTGACTTGACTAGTGCCAGGACTTTTTCTTCACTGGCATTTATTTATTAATAAAGTTTCATATAGCGCGAACAAGATCTGAAGGATATCAGAGCGCTATACAAAAGGATGGAAGGAAGGTAATAAATGCAGTAACAACATCAGATACAAGTAAAATCCAGAATAATTGCACTATGAATTGGTCAAAAACAGGTAAATATTGGACTACAGGGGGGAAATATTATGCAGTAAAGAAGAGCAATATCAAATGATGGTCAAGTGGTTGTAGGGGCAATGGCTTTAAGCAGGTGAGCCTAGCCACATTAAGGTAGGAATTTGTTTAATAGGAATCTTTTGACTTCCAGTTTGAAGTCAGTCGTTGAGGAGATTCTGTTTACTTCCGGTGGGTGAGAGTTCCAAATGGGCAAAATGCCTCTTGGACGAGACGGCTGATCATTGCACAATAACCGTATGATTATGGATGAGTCCTATTTTTTGCATGTTTTTGAGTAATGTTTTAAATATAGTCACATGTTATGTGTTGTGGAGAATAGTTACTTAAGTTTGGTGTAATAAACAGCTTCACAAAAATCCTGTTTCTTCTACAACCAGGATATGTGTGAAGTTTCTCTGGCTCCCTTCGGCTGAGACACCCCACCCAAAAGAGAGCTGCTGTGCGCCTCCAGCCACTAAGGTAGGATCTTGAGCTTGTGTATATTTGTAAAATCATAGTTCCAGTCCAAATATAGTTTCAAATTAAACCGGAAACAAGTGAAATTCTCAGGTTTTGGTAAGGACCCTTACTACTTCTAGTCTACTTCCCTTACAGGCCCGGGCTTTGGTGGTCAGATGCACCATATCGAGCAGACTCGACCATTGCAATGCCCTCCTGCTTAAGTCACCGGGTACGCTGCTAGACAGACTTCAACGATTACAGTCTGCCATCGCCAAGCTTGCTCTGGGCTGGCCTAGAAGATCCTCTGCCTCGGCGGCGTTGGCTGAGCTTCATTGGCTTCCGCTGAGGCAGAGAATATCCTTCAAATCCCTCTGCCTTGTCTTTAAGGCCCTGCATGGACTTGGGCCTAGCTCTCTGCAAGCCAAATTTGCCTGGTATATTTTTACCAGGGCACTCCGCTCGGCATCTGCCTGTTAGGTGAAAGTACCCAGGTTTAAAAGGGTCAGGGCGGGGGGCAGATCTTTCGGAGTTGCTGCCGCTAAGCTCTGGAACAGTCTGCCCCTGGAGATCCGTCAAACCGAGGAACTTCTTCTCTTCAGGAAACGTGTCAAAACCTGGCTATTTCCAAACGTCTAACCTGCTGGACCCCTTCCCCCTGCCCCATTCTTGTCTGCCAGTTTGTGAAGCCTAAGCACCAGGATACCTGTAAGGTGATAGCTGCGCTCTACAAATTCCCTAAATAAATAAATAAATAAATAACCGCAATCCACAACATGCACAAAATCTATTCAAATCATGATTAAACGTATTAGACATGAACATCAGTAGCAGAAGTTATACACATAGGGCCCGATGTAGGTCACCAAATAGCGGTCTGTAACGGCCGAATTCGGCCGTTACCGATCGGTATTTGGTGATTGAGATGTAAGGGCCATTATTTTACAGAATCGGTAAATTTACCGAATTGGTAAATTTACCGATTCTGTAAATCCCAGATTTACCGATTCTGTAAATCCCAGATGTAGGTAGCACTGTTTACAGTGCTACAGGCCTTCAGAATTCGGTATTTTATCACCCAATACAATTGGGTGGTAAAATACCGAATTCAGGTGTACATGCACATCTGTGCATATACACCTGTGCCATGTGACACACATACTTGCCCTTAGGGCATGTATGTGTGCCACATGGCACACAAGCCTGGAAATGGGGTGCTACAGGGTGTCAAAGTGACACCCCATTCACCCTTGCAGGATTCGGTATTTACTGATTCGGTAAATACGGAATCGGTATTTCCCATTGATTCCTATGGGCTTCAAGGCCCATAGGAATCAATAGGAAATACTGAATCGGTAAATACCGAATCTTACAGATTCGGTAATTCTAAAATGAGAATTACCTACATCTGCCCCCTTCCTATTTACCTACTCTTAAATACCGAATCGGTATGATTCGGTATTTAAGAGTAGGCAAATAGGATTTACCTACATCGGGCCCATATTTTCTTCTCACCTACAGGTTGAGCATAATAAGTCTCCACAGAATGGATTGTCAAGGGTGAGATGCAGTTGGAAGAAGGGACCAAGCTCCAGGAAAACTGGATGAACCCTCAAAACAATGAAGACAAAACTGAGAGAAAGTTGGATATGGACGGGGGTCGTTTGCCACAGAACCCAGCAAGACTCACCCTTTTCAGGTATTGAGCGGTTCTTTTTCCGTCTTTTCATGTTGACTTTTCCAGTCTTGACCCAGAAGTTCATCACTTTGGAAGGCGGTGCAATCTTAAATTGGCAGAATGTGGATTGCCCTTTATACAGTTTCCACTGTTTTGGAATGGGTGAGATGGCGATCTATGCACAATGGTACTGGTAAGCTTGACATCAGCACCTCCATGCAGATTGATGTTCAAATACCGACTACCCCTGCAAATCTACAATCACCAACATTTCCTTGTAGTTGAAGACACTTCACATCCCAAAGTGCTCTGCCTGACAGCTATTACCCTTGGAGGCATGTACTAGTGTAGTGAGTGCCTGCACCAGCCCTGGCACCCACAATATGGTCAAACCAGATGCAGGCAACCTTTTATTCAAGTGCAGATGTGGTTTGCCACAAAGCCTGGCCTTCATCCAGTCACTGCATCCAACCTCCAATGTATTCAACATTCATGGCAGGTAGCACTTTGCCAAGTCCAATGAGGGTTGACCAAGAAGTATGACCAGTAGCGAGCCGTGTACCCAACCTGCAGTGTGACCAAACTTCCTTGTGGTCAAACCTTATTGTGCATGACTATATTGTAGCCACGAGGGCCTTATAGGTGTTTAGTGCACATATTTACTAAGATTCCATTCAGCTCAGGGCAGCAAGCAAAGCCATGCACCAACTCAGGAACCTTTGTGCCATAGTGTAAGGATGTTTGCATTGTGGTTTGCATACTTTATGGACAGGAAAGGCATCCCTTCCTGCACAAAACCTATGCTTTAAGCTAGCTTTCAATAATGTATGTGTGCTGCAGATTTAGGCATATATTCAAAGAGGAAAAAATAGGAGCCATATCTTTATTTTGCACCAGGTAGGTGCAGGATTTGGGCATAAGTCTGTGTCTACAAGTCTTTGTCTATATGGATTTGTATCAAAACCCTTAGGTGGATGCACAGGAACACCCATGCTCCACTCATCGAATTCCTCGCTAAGAACCCTAAGATGCAAAGTAGCGGAGGACATGGTTTCGGGGCCCGTCAAGATGGGCGCCTGACCGGGGAGCTCCATCACATTGGAACTCTTCGGAGGCTGCCGGTGCATGTTATCGCACCTTTTTTCATCGGACGTTCACTCTTCATCAATCGGAACATGCCGGTGACTCATCGCGCAACTCTTCCTTTTTGCCGCTGCAGGGTTCTCCTCAGTGCGCCCGCCATTTTCTATGACTATGCCTTCATCAGTTCACTGGAATCAAGCTAACCTGGCTGATGAAGGCTTATAGCCAGAAACCGGTCCTAGGATGCTTGATTCCGGTCCAGGGAAGACATGGCTTGACAGTTCGGGTTGGACAGTTCCCACGAGGTGCAGGGTTAAGACTGATTTGCATATGGCCATGTCTGAACTGGGGTGGTGTGGTGAGCAAAATAACAATGGATTAAACCCAGATCTGTGACTGGGGGTGAATGTTTTGCCATAGTGCAACATTCCAACCATCAATTGTTGTTTTTGCATTCATCTTCAGTGTAGTGCGAATGGCTCATTATCAACTATGCTTTTTCCTGCAATTGTTATTTAGTTATGGAGTTTTCCCTCAGCAGTGCACTTTGTTAATATGATGCTTTACCTCTAACTCTACAGTGCAACATTTTATTTTTCTACCGTCTCGCTCGCCTCAGAGCGCTCGCCATTTTGTCTGCACTACTCTGTTAGCGGGTTTCATGCATCAAGCTTCACTTTTGCCCTCAGTTAATACGTACCTCTCATGGCATTACTGCTGTATGTTCACATCTTGTGTTTATATCTGCAACACTTTCAGCCACTTCAATTGCATGTTCTATATTGCTCACTTTGAGACATTTGGATATCACAGCTACTTTCTAGCCTACCTTTGAAGTTTTTCTTGTTTAACAGACGCAGTTCTACTTGGTTGGCTCTACCTTATGGGAAAACTGTGCACTCCAAAATGTATCTTTGTTCCTAAAGGGCCACCTTATCGAACACTCCACCTTCTTCATCACCATCGAATCCATCTCTTGTCGCTGGGGCAATGGCTGGGGTTACTTCCGTTCACAATTCTTCATCACCACCTCCAGCAAATAAATCCTCCTCACCTTCTTTGGCTTCTTAACGATTAAAGCATGAGCCTTCCTCTTAAGTATGGGCGAAATTTGCAAATTCGCGGGACACGAATTCGCCAAAAAGCGAATTCGCGGTCCGCAAAATCCACAAATTTGTGCGAACTTGCGGATGTTTTTATTTTTAGCTTGTTCGCTGTTTTTTTTTCAGCGTGGCTACCGCGAACTTACCTATGCGGTCGTTTTTGGGTGCGGCCATCTTGTTCACGGGAGGAAAACAACTCAGCAAAACTCAGAATCAAGGTAAGTCAATGCAGTGTGCGCAAGACTGTATTTTTAAAGCGCGAGCAAGCAAACAAAATTTGCGAACTTGCGAATTGCGGATTGTTTGGCAATTTCGCACGATTAGTGGACCGCAAAATTGCCAAAAATCTGCAAATTCCGCAAGCGGAACGAATTTTCAGCCCATACTTACTTCCTCTCCTGACAAAGCTACGTCTTCCATTTCCTTGGAATTACTGTTGGAGGAAATTTGCGCTTTTTGTCCGTTTGCGGAGGAAACAAACAGTACGATGCATTTCCTGGACAGAAAATGGTCTACCATGGAAGGTCGAATCTCCACAGTGGAACAGCAGCTCACAGAGGTCCAGGGTGATTCTCAGAGACTTTCCTCTCTAAAAAAAAGAGGTTCACAGACTTCAGCAACATACTGAGGATTTGGAAAATCAAAACAGGAGGAATAATCTACATATTTATGGACTGCCTGAAGCTTTGGAAGGTGACAACCCTGTCTCTTTTTCTTCCTCCTTTTTGCCGAAGCTCTAGGACATGTCTCCTTCTATGTCCCTCAATATTCAGAGAGCTCATAGGATCGGTCCTCGCCCTTTACTTTCCACATCTCCAGTCAAACCAAGAGGAGTCATTCTTCTATTCCTGAAATTTACTGACTTACTCTCCGTCCTTTTTTCAGCTAGAGCCAAATGGCAAATTACTTGGCTTGGTCAGAGGGTATTTATCTCTCAAGATGTCTCCAACACTACCGCAGCTAGAAGAAAGGAGTTCCTTAATCTCCCAGCACCACTCTGCTCTCTTGGAGCTTGATACGGTCTTTTTCACCCTTGCCTTTTTAAGGCGATTTTTCAAAACCGGATGTTGTCTTTTGAGGATCCTGCGGAACTTAAGAAATTCATTCACTCTCATACTACGAGTGCCATGGACACTGCTGTTTCTTCCTCTTACGGTTGATATGTAATATAATTGTAATGTGTTTCACTTGCATAATTCATATTTGTTTTACATTTCGTATGTTTGTTTAGCACTACAATTTTTTGGAAATTTTCTCTAGCTATAAGTAGACTTTTGCTATCCACTTATTGTTACCTTTTCTCATTATTATTGGTTTACGGTTTATTTGTATAGTTCCTATTGGTCTTTTTATATGTCTTACATTGTTAAGCATGTAATTTTTCAGATATATATGATATTTGTTTTATTTTTTCCCTTATCCCTACATGTTATAAGTGTCTTTGTTAACCCGTTCGATCCGTCATCACATTCCGTCATGTCCGGGTGTGGTCCAGCTTTCCCTGACTTGGATGTTTCATCTTTTCATGAGCCGTTATTCCCCCAGTGCCTTTCCGTTTTTGTCCCATTCGGGTATGTTTTTTCAGTCATCCTTTTCAGATGTGTACTGTCTCTTCTTGGCTCTCCTTTTTCCTTCCTCTTTCCTTCTTTCCCTTCTTCTTTAGTGTCTTCTAGCAGATGTATTGTCTCCTTTTCTTCTAATTGATCTCCCATTTTCCTTTCTTTGTTTTCTCTCCCTTTGAACTATTTGTCTTTTGTTTATTTTTTTTTTGCTATTGCATGTACTGTTCTTTATGCTCTCTCCCCTTTCTGCTGCTTGATGTTTATGCATTTCTTTTTACTTTCCTACCTTTTGTACATCTTCTACTTCACATCTATTTTCTGTATTCTATGGCTTTCTCTCTTTTATCCCTTTGACTCTCACTCATATGTTCATAATCGATTTTATGCTCATTTGCTTTTTTAACTTGTATCGCTGTATATATAATGTTATTCTTGTCCATTCAGAGTTATTACATGGAATGTAATCGTTTTAATAATCCTATAAGGAGGCAAATAGTTCTCTCTTATCTGGCCTCCAATAAACCTGATTTAGTTTCACTACAAGAAACTCATCTCTCTGAGGCTGAGGTTCTTAAACTTAAGCAACATTGGTTTGACTTTGTATTGGTATCTCATACAGATACAAAAAAGACTGCGGTTGTTATTTAATGCCATAAAAAATGTAAATGCTCTGTAGTAACACAAGATATAGATTCTGATGGTAGGTGGATTTTGGTCAAACTGCTAATTAACAATATTCCTCTCACTGTATTTAATCTTTATGGCCCAACTCAACCCAATCCCACTTTTTGGCCTACGATTACAGATATGTTTTTTCAATATAAAGATGAATTTTTTGTACTTGGAGGAGATTGCAATCAAGTTATGGATCCTTTTGTTGATCGCAAATCCCAGGTATGCTTTATTCCCCATAACACCCACAAACAATTTCTCAACACTATCACATAGACTCATCTTGTTGATGCCTGGAGACTATGTAATCCAGACCAATCAGAATTTTCCTTTTATTCCCCTCCACCTGGATCCCTCTCCCGGATTGATTATATATTCCTTTTTTAAATCTTTGGCCCAGAACCTTATTTCATCCTCGATCAAGCCCATTTTGATTTTGGATCATGCTCCGGTGGTTGTGTAACTTTGATGTACTCCCTTCCCGCTCTAAATCTTCCAGGTGGAGATTTAATGATTATCTTTTACAGGATCCAGTTTTTTCCTCGTCCTTCACCTCTTTAATTGAAGAATTCTTCTCTAATAATGAAGATCCTTTTATTTCCCCTGTTTCGGTGTGGGATAGTTTTAAGGCCACTGCTCAAGGTTTTATTATAGATTTTGTCTCTAAGAAAAAGATACAAACCTCCAATAAACATGAAGTTTTTATTGTCCTCCATCAAACACTTAGAACATCAATTTCATACCTCCTCATCGGACTCCAATTTGCAGGAACATATTCGTGCAAAGATAGAGTTTAATAAAATTTCTACTGATAATGAATCCTTCAAATTACTCCGTAGTAGTGCCAGATATTATGGGGGTAGAAATAAAGTTGGCTCACTCCTTGCCAATTATTTAAAATCTAGAAAGGAGATTCAATTCAATCTTCGGAACGTATACACCTTTTCAAGGATCAGCATATATTAGACGAGTTTACTAAATTTTACGGTGAAATATGCACTCCTGAGTCACCTCCAGCTGCCTCGCTCATTGGTGATTATCTCAGTACTATTCATCCTCCTTCTCCTTCAGTTCTAGATTTCGCCTCTTTGGATATAGATCTTTCACTCCAGGAAATCTCCTCTTCTCTAGGTCCTGGGTTTGGGTAGAATTTTATCTTCATCTCTCCAACCTGCTGTTACCAAAACTCTTTATACTTTTTAAACATTTTTGTTCTACAGGCGCAGCAAGCAGTACTTTTCTAGAGGCTTCTATGTGTCTTATTCATAAAGATGGAAAAGACCCCAAATTTTGAAAGAATTACTGCCTTATCTCCTTGATAAATGTTGATTATAAGATTTTTGCCAAATTATTGGCACTACAACTTGAATCTTTTCTCCCTCATTTAATAGGCTCAGAACAATGTGGATTTGTCATGGGTAGGCTAACCTCTGATAATTCTCGTCTATATTTTAATGTTTTAAATAAGACTTTTATTTTATCATATCCTCTTGCAGCGATTTCCATTGAGGCAGAACAAGCTTTTGAAAGGGTGGACTGGTCCTTTCTGTTTAAATCTCTTCGATGACATGGTTTTGGAGCTAAATTCATCTCCCTTATTTTCCTCCTTTATTCTGCTCCTTCGGCTACCACCATTGTTAATGGTCAAGTCTCACAGCATTTTTTAGTTCATCGAGGTGTTAGGCAGGGTTGTCCATTATCTCCCCTTTTATTTGTTCTATCTCTTGAGCATTTTCGTTCTCGTATTCGCCAAAACTCCTCTATTTCTGGATTCCATATGGGGATCATCACCTGAAATCTGCTTATGCCGAAGATATTTTACTTTTCATCTCCAATCCAGACTCCTCTATCCCTTTCTTATTATAATAAATCTCAGATTTCTCAGCGGTGTCAGGTTATAAAATTAACTTTGATAAGGCAGAAGTTTTACCAATTACCAAATTTTGTTTTAAACAACAATTTGAGTCTTCTGGCTTTCATTAGAATAATTCTAAAGTCAAGTATCTTGGTATTTGATTTTCCAACTCTGTCACAGAATCAGTTAAAATAAACATGCATGTTACTCTAGATCGTATTTCAAAACTATTCTCTTCATGGAACCCTCTTTTTCTCTCCTGGTCGGGTCTTCTTGGATCCATCAAAATGATGATTACTCCAATCCTACTATAAGACTTTTCAATGATTCTGGTCCGTATTCTCATCGCCTATTTTTAAAAAATAGACCCTCGTCTTTCCAAATTTTTATGGAAAAATAAAAAATCTAGAATTGCTTTATTTCATCTCAGGAAATTGCGACTCGTTGGTGAAGTACATTTTGCCATAAAGATATTTGCTTAAAACAAGCTTCTCATTGGCTTCATGTGGAACCCTCTCCTTTAACTCCTTTATGGAACAATATAGAACTCTGTCTATTCACCCCTTTTTCGACAAAGGAAATTCTCTCTTTTACTGCCAAGATTTCCCTCACATCCTTTCCACTATTTAAACGCACCTGCTCACTGTTAAGACTTTATTTTCAACCAAAGATAATTTCCAGAAATGCTTTTATACATTCTCCTCTTTGGCAAAATCGTCTTATCACCATTAATAATAGACCCCTGTACTGGGCCTCATGGAGAACAAAGTGTATTATCTTGTTTGATGGTACCTCTCACTGTTCCTTTCCTTTTTTTCAAGCTACATTCAACTGTCCTCACTCATTTTTCTATACATTTTCCATACTTATGGAAACAATTCTAAGTATTTTCCATTCCCTTCCATCGGATGAAACTTCAACTACACAGGACTCACTTCTTAAAATCTTGGTATCACTTCCAAAAGCTTCCTTAATGTATAAATTCTTCTATTACACAACTCCAGAACGCAATAAAACTAAGATGGAACCTACTTGGGAATCAGACTTGGATTTTCAATGGAGCTTCGATATGTGGAATAAGATTTGGGCTCGATCACTGAGGATTTTGAGATCTGCTTCCACGACTCAATATATGTTTTTTCTATATCATACATTATATTTCACTCCCCTCTCTACAGCTAATTTCACACACACAGATAATAAGAAATGCTGGTCCTGTGATTTTCCCTCAGCAGATCTTTCACATCTCCTCTTTTTATGCCCCCCAGTAGTTTCTTTTTGGCTACACATTTGGGCTTGCTTATCTAATAGTTTCAAGATCCAGTCTCCCATGTCCAATCTTCTTCTCTTTATGGAAAGTTTATCAGAATTCATCACTCTATCATCCCATGAAAAAGGGTTGTTTGATCTCATGTTAGCTTTAGCTTTTCAATAAATTACGATGAACTTGAAAAGTTTGACCAAACTTTCAACTAAGTCATAGTGGAATACTGTATGCCAATACCACAATTTAGATGTGCCTATGCCTCCCAATGTAATCCACATGCAAATAGAGATATATTTTGGTTGCCATTAACTACTTATTTAAATAAGATTTCAATCAATATGGTTTCTCATCATCCTTATGAAAATGTCCAACACCCTTGAACTCTTTCCTCTTTATTTTCTCTTTCCTCTTCTTTAACGAACTCTATCCTCTTTATTCTCTCTTTCCTCTTCTTTAATATGTGGCAGAATTTTACTTAGTAGTTAACCTGTTCATTATATCTTACGGTTTATTGAGCATAATACTATTACTATTTAGTCACTGTATGTAAAATATATTTATTTTTCTACCCCTGCTTTCCCTCCCTCCCTTCTCCTTTCCCATATTATCCCTAAAATGTAAACAGCTTTCTACTCTGCTTTTATTGCCTACTCTATTTTGCTCATAAGTTATCCTTTTCATTGTAATCCTTCAGGCCTATGTTGTATTGTATTGATATTTTTTGACTCAATAAAGCTTATTAAAAAACATGATTCAGAGTAGCACAAAAGCTAAACAGGGTCTAGACTCCTTACCAGCAAGGCTGAGTCCTAATCAAACTGAGTTAACAAAACAAATGCCAGTACTGGACTTACTTATCACTTAGTAACAAAAAAGACCTGTTATGATTTAAACATGACAGTCTATGATCACGTTTGTTTCAAATTTATTTTCAAACGTTTTTTAGAAATTTTCTCATTCATTCAAAAACTTTATTCGATCATTAGTTGATAATAATCATAAAAGTACATACATACAGCATAAAATACACAAAAATACAGCTTATTTAGGATATATTCATAGGTCAGAGGACATATTATTTCTCAGGTGTACCGATTTTAAAATATATACAGCAGTAAAAAAGCAAATGTCATGCGAATCAAGACCAAATAAAAGCCTCATGGCAGATTCAATAGTGGATACATTATATTTTTTTTAAAGTGGTTTCAAATAGGTTTTACGCAGATGAAGATAAAAGGGGCATAACAATAAAAAGTGCTCCGAGCTTTGCTGTGTGATCCCATCACATGGACAGGGGGCAATAGTGTGAGTCTTAATATATGGATACGCAACAAGCAAATGAACGGTCCCCATCCGCAATCTTGTCAATACATATTGATGAGACCGAATGGTAACCAATTTAAGGTATCCTGCGAATCCCGGATCTACCATATTATATCTATCATAAAAAACATGTGTAGAATACTGGGAAGTAGCAGCCTTACGCTTCACAGCACTGGCCCTTAAGAATACATATTTAAGCTCTTTCTTGGGGATGTCTATAACACAGGGTGGGTTTTCACGCACACATAAGTTAAAAACATCTTTAAATACATGAATGATATAATTGAGCTAGGGGATACGGGAACATTTGTCCAAGTGGAGACAGTCTAAAATGATCTTTTTTGTGAACCCCGTCTGCTCCTTGATCCAGATAGATCTCCACACTAGAAGAGGTTTTAGACTGATTAAATCGGAAAGATGGTCCAGACCAACCTCCCGATGGATCAGATTAGTTGATGCAGAGGATGGTAAACACAAAAGCTTTTTAAGAAATTTATTTTCCTCCACCTGGAGCACATTATGATTACAATGGCCCCAAACACCTGAACCATAAAGGGCCAGGGCAACACATTTATGGCGATATAGGTACAACATATCGGGTATCCGCCTGGAGCCTAACTTAGATGCAAACTTGAATATACCAAAAGCACACTTGCCCATTTTAGCTCTTACATTAATCATTTCAGAGGCCCACATCCCTCTGCTATTAAAAGTGATACCTAAGTAGCAAAATTTATCAACCACTTGTATTGTATGATCCATAACTGTAAAAGGTCTTAGATTTTTAACTTTCTTGCCGCAGGCCAAAATAAAAGTTTTTGAATTATTAATTTTTAATTTCCTCCCTTTAATAAAAACCACAAATTTGTCCATGAGTTTCTGCAGCCCAAGGGGGGTTCTCGAAAGTAGAACTGCGTCATCCGCGTAAAGCGGTATTGGAATGGGCATACCATCTGCGGTTGGTGCGTCGGCATTGACTGCACGTAGTTCAGACTCAATAGCGTTAATAAAAAGGGAGAAAAGGAGGGGGGCAAGGACACATCCCTGCCTAATACCGCAGCCTACCGGGATATTCGGGGAACACTCACCTAATTGCCCATAACGTATCTTTGCCGATAGGTTCCTATACAATTCGGCCAGGAAGTAAATGATTTCCCGTGGGGCTCCCATATCCAGTAAAGTTGACCACAACAGACCATGGTTAACCAGGTCAAAGGCACTGGAAAGGTCGGCAAAGCAAAGAAACAGTGAGCCTTGCTTGGCACGTGTATATTTGCCTATGATAAGGTCCAAATTTATACACTGTTCTATTGTGCCTAACCCCTTACGGAATCCGAACTGGGAGTCTGCAAGGACACCTTTTTCTTCAGCCCAGTCCTCCAGGCGACTCAATAGAACCCTGCTCATAATTTTTAGGGAGGCAGTAAGTAGTGAGATCGGGCGATAGTTTTTTGCCTCTTCTCTCGCACCTTTTTTGTAAATAGGGATAATAATAGACTCCCCCCAGACCTGTGGAGCCATAGTCGTTGCTGCTGCATTAAAAACCTTGGTCAACAGTGGGCTCCAAAGGGCTACCTCTGCTTTATAAAGATCAACGGGTACCCCATCGGGGCCAGGTGCCTTCCCCCCCTTGCTACACTGGATAGCAGTATCCACCTCGGTCACTGTAATGTTAAGGGGTAGGGGGGTGACCACAGCATCCTTATCAGCCCCCGCCTCTAAACCATCAGGGTTAAAAATGCTAGAAAAATGGGCAACCCACTGTTCTTCGCTCACCTGAGCGGACAATACCGGGGCTTCATCCTTTTGTAGGAAAGGGCTATTGACCGTTGACCAGAATAGCTTAGTATCCTTAAGGTCAACGGCCAAAGTCAGATTGTTCCATGCTTCTTCCCTCATTTCCTGTTTTCTCGCCTTCAGATGAGTTGTATATTCCCTCCTCAAGGCCTTTACGGCTTCCCTATCCCTCGGTTTGCAGTTAAGAGCTGCTTTCAATTTACGTAGGGATTTGGTGCATTCCTTATTGAACCATCCACTGGTGGTCCTAGTGCCTCTAGGTTTTGTACCGGTTAGAATTTTAGCAATATTTTTATTGATGGTGTCAAAACTAGCTAATATACTTGGTTGTGAAAAAAAAAACTAGCTAATATATCGGCACTTCCTACACACTGGATACCTAAGAGATCCTGCTTTGGTCCTGAGGAGAACCCCTACACTTAGGGGGTTCGAAACGCGTCGACCTTGATGGTCCAGTGTCATATATATATAAAAAATTGTAAATAAGAAAAAGTAGATTTCCACCAACATTGATTAATTTTCTGTGATGAGTAATGCTTACATGAACTTTTGGTTTATGTAGAATAGAGTTTCACATTATTTTGACACGGACATTTACCTCAGTGGTATTTGTTATTTGTAATGTTATTTTTGTCAAAGTTGTTCTGTATAAATGGTATGTATGAGGAATGAGAGTGGTGAGTGTGGTTGAGTCAATAATTTTTGTATTGTAAATATATGTATATAATGTGTATGTTGTTGTACAATTTGTATACATCTTTGATATGCACACAAAAAAGCATTGTTTGAAAATAAGAAAATTTCTAAAAAACTTTTGAAAATAAATTTGAAACAAACGTGATCATAGACTGTCATGTTTAAATCATAACAGGTGTTTTTGTTACTAAGTGATAAGTAAGTCCAGTACTGGCATTTGTTTTGTTAACTCAGCAGAGTAGCACAAGGCAGTGCATTGCGCTATGTTGCTATCCGTTTTTTTACAAATCAAATCAAATCACGATTTGTGTTGATTTGTAAATCCCACCAGAAGACTTTGGACTGAGTTTGCATTAAAAAAGTAAAGCAACCCGGACACAAAATCTGTGAATGTAAATTTTTTTCTGCTATTTCACTTTTGCTACAAAGGAAAAGGGTTTGTGAGTGTAGGAGTCGAGAGACTAGACTGGAGGGAATTGGTAGATAAGGGAAGAGTCCCTATTAGGAGAAGTATAACTGCAATCTTTGGTATAGATTGAACAGGCTCTGGAATTAGTATATAAAGAAGAATATACGCAAGTGTGCCAGGACCGAAGCAAAAACCATATGAGAATAAATCTGTGTACTAAAGGGGATCACTGATGTAGCCCCCAGAACACTCTGCTAGCTTTATGCCTCTGACTGGAGAAAGTCTGAAAGCAAGGGGTTCAGTGTGTATGAGTAAAAAGGACTTTCTTGCCTCCCTGAATGAGAACAGATAGAGACCTCCGCCACCAATCACACCAACAAGAAAGCTGCATGGTTCACCGAAGACCTCCGGACCTCCAAGTGCACCTGTCGGAGGCTGGAGAAGAGCTGGCTCCACGACCGAACACCAGACAGCTACACAGCCCACAAGAACACCACCCACTGACACCACCAACTCATCAGCATCGCCAAGAGGACCGCCTTCAAGGACCGCATAGACAGCAACGCACACAACAGCAAAGAGCTCTTCAACATCGTGAAAGAACTCTCCAACGCCAGCTCCAGCACCAACAACATTCCACCATCACAAGACCTGTGCAACTCACTGGCCACCTTCTTTCACCGCAATATCACCAACATCCACGACAGCTTCGACACCGCCACCCCCACATCCACCGCCAAGACCACCACCTCTGCGACCACCACCCGCACCAGTCGCCTGACTGCCTGGTCTAACGTCAGCAACGAAGACACCATAAAGACCATGAACTCCATCTACTCCGGATCCCCATCTGACCCATGCCCTCACCATGTTTTCAACAAAGCCAGCACAGCCATCACACACCATCTCCGGAAAACAATCAACATCTCCTTTGAGACAGCAACCTTCCCAGAGAGCTGGAAGCACGCCGAGATCAATGCCCTACTGAAGAAACCCAAGGCGTACCCCAATGACCTCAAGAACTTCCGGCCCATCTCCCTGCTTCCTTTCCCGGCGAAAGCACAGAGAAGATGGTCAACAGACAGCTGACCCACTACCTTGAAGACAACAACATCCTGGACCCATCCCCGTCCGGCATCCGCAGCACTACAGCACAGAGACGGCCCTCATCGCCGCCACCGACGACATCAGGATCCTTATGGACAAAGGAGAAACAGCTGCCCTCATCCTTCTGGACCTATCAGCAGCCTTCGACACGGTCTGCCACCACACCCTAACAGCACGCCTCCATGACGCCGGAATTCAAGAGAAGGCCCTGGCCTGGACCACATCCTTCCTCTGCGGCTGAACCCAGAGCGTTCGCCTCCCACCCTTCCGCTCCAAGACCACTGAGATCATCTGCGGCGTTCCACAGGGATCATCCCTCAGCCCGTTGTTCAATATCTACATGGCACCACTCGCCCCCGTCGCACAACACCATAGCCTCAATATCATCTACTATGCCGACAACACCCAGCTGATCATATCTCTCACCGAAGATCCCCACACCGCCAAAGCCAACCTCCACAGAGGAATGAAGGCGGCCGTCGCCGAATGGATGAAGGACAACAGGCTGAAGCTGAATTCAGACAAGACGGAGGTCCTCATCCTCAGCCCCACCTTCTCAGCCTGGGACGACTCCTGGTGGCCAACATCGCTAGAACCAGCCCCAGAATCCACCGACCACGCACGTAACCTGGGGGTCATCCTCGACTCCGCCCTCTCCATGACCATGCAGGTCAACGCCGTCTTCGCTTCCTGCTTCAACACCCTCCAAATGGTCGGCAGGATCTTCAAATGGATCCCCTCCGACACGAGAAAAACCATCACCCAGGCCATCGTCACCAGCAGACTGGACTACGGGAACACCCTCTACAACAACCAAGCACCTGAGACTGATGCAATGCATCCAGAACGCCTCGGCACGACTGATCCTGGACGTCCCCAGACGCAGCCACATCACACCCCACCTGAGAGGCCTGCATTGGCTCCCCGTCAACAACAGGATCACCTTGAAACTCCTCATCCACGCACACAAAGCCCTACACAACGCCAGACCAGCATACCTTAATGACCGACTCAGCTTCTACAACCCCACCGGCAGCCTCGGCTCTGCCAACCTCGCCCTCGCCACAGTTCCACGCATCTGGAAAACCACCGCAGGCGGCAGATCCTTCTCCTACCTCTCCGCCAAGACCGGGAACACTCTCCCTACCAGCCTACGACAGACCCTGGACCTGCTGGCCTTCGGAAGACTTCTCAAGACCTGGCTTTTTGATCAGTAGTAGCACCCCCCCCCCACCCCAGCGTCTTGAGACCCTCACGGGTATGTAGCGTGCTTTACAAATGAAATGATTGATTGATTGAAATAACTGTAAGGTATTTCCCTTCGTTCTCTCCCATTTGCTATTTGCCTCCCTTTGTCCATGTGTTGCAGCACAAGGGTAGCAGACGCATTTATGTGTTCCTTCTGTGAATGTAACAGGAGGGCAGGGGCTAAGAAATCAAAACCAGAAAAGCCCTCAGCAAAGGTAGCTCCTGGCCCTGCTATGTACTACCACTATGGAAAGAGAATGTGTAAACTTCTTCAACAGTCCGAAGGACTCACTAATGAAGATGGCAAGAAGTCTTTCCCATGTGGTCTAGAGAGCTTAAATAATATGAGAAGGTGTTTGAAAGACACCAAAATTAAAAAAGAGGCAGACCAATGACTGGTATTTTCGGATTGTTATGAGGATGTATGTGGGATGAAGCAGACCCACAAAACAATTCAATATCAAATTGTTTACTTGAGGGTGTATCCCTAATGCCCCAACTTCTCTTAATTTATTTCCACAAATAACAAGGAAAAAGAGTAAGAAAATAAAGACAGAAGGGAGGATGTGCTAGTTGCTTTGAGTTCTCCAATGAAAGCCGGACACAGAGGTGCACCTGCCCATACATCTCACAGTGAGGTAAAGCTGAGTACTCTGATTTCAATAGGAACCCAAAGAGAAACTGCACAAGCTAAGACAAAGAGCTCACCAAGACAAGTGCCTGATGATGGAGAGCTAGAGGAAGATGTATGGAGCCCGTGAAATGCAGATTCGCCTTCCTCACACCCTCCTATCTCTATGGCCCACACAGGTGACCTAATGGACCAGGGCAACAGTGCGACTAATACCCAGGATAGTTTAAGACACAATGCAGTTCAACTAGCTAGAGAACTAGATAGGATCAATGGGGAACATATCCTGCTCTACAGTGATACAAATGAATTTGAACCCTGTGAAGGCTCTCCAAATGTTCTCTTCCCAGTAAGAGGTCCCAGGTGAAGGGTTATTTTTTTTTTTAAAAGACCTATCAGTTCTTTATTGTTTAAGTTAGTTAAAACCATAACAATATCATGAGACAAATTTAGGTATCAATAATTTGCGAACATATAAAGGATTAAAAATATATAAAAGAGAAAAAAAGAAAAACATGTTACTTTTTTTGTCCTAAAAGCTGAAAGTCACATCCCGATCCTGAAACCAGTTACAAAATTAATATGTAATTCTGTTTCATAAAATTGTTATCAGGATTGCAGTTTCGTCAGATATTAACATTAAAAAGCTTTTTGACATTTCACAATTGCAATAGAGTTACTGAACATTACTGGGTTGGCAGTATCTGCTTCCATCAGCCATATGATTTTTTTCATGACATAGTACGAATTTCATCATTTTACAGGTCAACTGAGGGTCTGTTGTACCAAGCCCTTTAAGAATGGCCACTCTACAAGTTCGGATCCCTCTTTCATTAAAAGCTTTTAGGAAAAATACGCGTTTCGATTTTAAGTTGGGGCAGACACAAATGAGATGGATAAAGTCTTGCCATGCTGCACCACATAAGTTACATGTTTTAGCGCCTTTATACTTCCATACAGGATGATCAGCCAGGCTTGGTAATACCACATATCTAATTGCCGTTAACTTTTGTTTCAAGTGGGGTGAATATGTTGTACCAAGGTATTCCGCTGGTCGCAGTGATGTATAGGATTGGAGAACCATCCAGGCATGGGATCTTTTGGCTAAAGTGCATTTGTCTTCAAACGATAATTGTAGCTTGGACGTTCTGTTTGTGATGCTACGGAAAACTTGAAAGGAAGGATTCTGCGCCCAAAGTTCGGTTGTCTTGGTTTCCTTCAGAGCCATTTTCAGGAATTTACTGTAACTTGAGCTTTGATCATCTTCCTGGGCTCACCACAAGGTGTCATTTAAGATGTTGGATCGATTTTGCCAAAGTTTGTACCAGGTTTTGATCGCAGCGTATTTTCTCCCTATCTCCTGTTTAATAAGGCCGAATTCCAGTCGAACCTGGGCCGGGAATGCGTTCTAAGGTAAACTAAAGACTTTTTTATTAGCCTTTATTTGCAGGGAGTCTAGAAGTATTCCATCTTTGCCATTTAACACTACGCTTGCATAGGTTACTGATGGTAGTAGTTTGGCGCCCATCACTGCTGTTAGTGACGTTAAGGAGGGACCATGTCATATTTTTGCAAGGGCACAGAAGGCATAAATAAGGCTGTTTCTTTTTTTTTCCAGATATTGTTTCTGAAATTGGAAGTTTAATCTTTTGTCTATATATACCTCCAGATACTTGTAAGTATTAACTGTTCCAAGGCTCGTCTTTCCCAGCTTGAATTGATATTGATGTCACGAATAGTTCATGATTGACATAGATTTTGTTTTGTTGATGTTACTTTCCAGGGCATTGCTATTAGTAAACATTAATACATAATTAATCGCTCTCTGTAGACCAATTCTAGTTAGACTTAGCAAAGCTATGTCATCTGCGTACGAGAGGTGCGTTATGGGCAGTGTTGCCAAGCACGGAGGAAGTGTATTTGCTGATCCAATCTGGATGAGAGATCTGCCATAAAAAGGTTGAATAAGTGTGGGTCAAGTACACAGCCTTGTTTCAGTCTGATCTCTGTTTGTATCTTCCTGGACAATGTTGTACCGTTTGCTATTTTCACACGGACCCACATGGACATGTACAATTGTATTATTGGCCATAAAATCATTTCAGGGAGACCCAGGTTCTGTAATTTGATCCATAACAGACCACGGTTCACACGGTCAAACGCAGCTTTGAAGTCTATAAAACACAGTTGTAGTGCTCTTTGCTGGTGTTTGCACTTATCCGATATTGTGTAAGTATGGGAAAAATGCGCGAATTCGTGGTACGCGAATTCGTGTGAAAGCGAATTTGCAATCAGCAAAATCCGTGAATTTGCAGATTTTTATTTTGCTTGTTTGCTGGGTTTTTTGCGTATTCGCGAGCCGCTTGGAGCGCACCGACCGCGAAGTTACCCATGCGGTCGTACATGGGCATGGCCATCTTGTGCGCGTTGCATATTTCCGTTTCCGGGCACTATTTGCAAGCTCGCGTTGTGTGAGCGAAGCGATTACGTGTTTGCGTGCGTTTTTGTGTGTGAGCGGGGGAAATATCATGCAAACTTACCCACACGGTCCTCAATGGGCGTGGCCATCTTGTTTTTCATTCATTGCTATGGTTCTGGGCATACTTTTTTCAATCCTCGACTAATCCTTGCAATCCTTTGTTTCTTTGAACTTTTGTTGATCTTTTTTACTCATTATCTATCCCTCTCTTTTTTTTTTTTTTTTTTTAAATGGAATCTTTTGACAGCGAACAGGCAACAAAAATACATACATATCGTTGGTCAAAAACATTCATATTCTTTGAGACCGTTTGTAACTTAACTTCATAACACCTGTTTATAGCAAAATACATATATGCTTAAAAAGAAAAAAATAAGCGACAATAAAATAATAATAGGTACAAATACTAATATGGAAACTACCGATCCAATTAATAATTGGAAGGCATATTTGACGTCCAAAAGTTTTCTTCCTAATACCCTTAATTGTATACATTGCTGTCTCGAGATGATAAATAGATAATAGTTTATTTGCCATTTGTTGAAATTTGGTGATTCCTCATCAAGCCATTGAGATGTAATACATGAACGAATAACAGACATGCATATGAATATAAAACCTTCTTCTGCGGCTGAGCCCTTATAAGTCGTATTTTCTTCACATCCAAAAATAACCATCGGTGCCGTTATTTGTACTCGAATACAAGACTATTCTTTAAATAGAACTCAACATCGGCAATAAACCGGGAGAGCTTAGGACCAAAAAAAACATGTGAGCAGCATCAGCTGCATATAAGCCACAACGGCTACATTTTGTCCCCCGCCCGGATTCCATTTAGCCAGTTTATCTGGTGAATAATATAACTCAAAAACTGACATAAAATGTTGACTAATTAGTGATCTATTCAATAACACCTTCATAGCCACATCTATACTTCTCTCCAAATTGATACATTCAATATTCAATTTATTTTGCCATTTTACCTCATTAGCTGCTAAATCATCTTCTACCTTCTCCAGAAGTAACTGATATAGTTGCCCAGTTTTGTATCGGTCCTTAATCGCTTCAATAATGTCAATTTTCCCTAGCATAAATCATATTCTTTGACATTTTCTGTTCTCAAAAGCTTCTTACTTGGAGATACTTAAAAAAGTCAGTATTATGTAATTTATATTTTTCCCTTAGATGATCAAAAGAAACAAAATAATTTCCCTTAAACAAATCCCCAAACTTACAAATCCCTGAATTATACCAACTTAACATTACCCGGTCATTAAATATCTCCGGAAGAAAGGAGCAGTTTTGAAGAGGAGTATATATGTTTAAACTAGGGCCCATTCCGATTCTCTTTTTTATAATCCTCCAAATAACATAAGCGGTGTAAAAAATCTTGAATCTAGTTTTCTTGTAATAACTTGGTTCAACAATGCGGTATAAGCATTGTTTTTCCTCAGTGCCCAAGAGCATCTCATATATAGACGGGGCAAGAAAATCCTCAGTTAGATCTTCCGATATTATTGACACCCCCATGTATTTTAATATTGCTATCCAGTGGTAAAGCTGAAAATTCAGAATGCCCCATCCCCCTCGCTCTCTGGGCAGCATACACTTTCTAAATGCTCTCCGAAATCGATGATACCCCCAGAGAAATATAGAACACATTCTCTCTATTCGGGAGAAATAATGAGTGGGATAATAATAAAGGGATAGCTCAAAATAAATATAGAAATTTACGAAAGATAAGCATTTTTAATACATTGCTGCGTCCTAAGAGTGAAAGCTGTAAGTTATTTATTCTTTCTAATATTTTATTAGAGGAAGCTATGATTGGGTCCAAGATTGCGGGAATGATATCTTCAACTTTAGATGTGATCTTAATACCTAAATAAATAGCCTCCTTTTCAAACTTAATGTTCTCTGGGCGGCCTGCTTCCGAATGAATAAATTGTGTCTTTTCGATGTTTAGTTTGTAACCAGAGAACCGGCCGAATGTTTCCGCTGCCCCTATAATATTAGGTATTGCATTGCTGATATCTGATGTTAATACTGCGATATCATACGCATACGCGCAAACTTTAAAATCGCGGTTATTGATCTGTATAGGCTAGATTGACGTATTTTTCTTTAAAGTAATGATAAAAGGATCAATATACAATGCGAACAGCAAGGGGGAACAGGGGCAACCCTGTCTCGTCCCCCTTGCTATCAGTATATTCCCTGATGTCTTCCCAGCAACCCGAATAACAGTTGACGGATGATTATACATTGTCTGGATTGCTCTGATAAATTCCGATGGAAACCCCTTGCTTTCCAGGACTGACCACATAAAACTCCATGAGACCCTGTCAAACGCTTTTTCAGCGTCCAACAGGGCCACACCAACAGGAGAATGCATACCCTGTGACCAGTCCAGCAAAGATATAATCCGTTGTATATGGTCTATGGTGTCTCTGTGCTGTATAAACCCGTGTTGTCTTACCGAGACCAACCCCGGCATCAATTCGTTTAACCTGTTGGCAATGAGTTTGGAATGGATTTTGCTATCCGAATTCAGTAAAGAAATCGGCCTGTAAGACCCCATTTCAGTGCCTATTTTTCCTTTTTTTTTTAAACACCACTATCGAGGCAGTAGACCATGAATTAGGAGCCTTCCCCCGGAAAGCTTGCTGACAAACTTCTACCAGTTCGTTTTTCATCTTGTCCCTAAATGTCCGATAAAATTCCAAAGGTATATTATCAGGGCCCATAGCTTTTCCCTGAGCCAAACCTAAAATTGCTAATTCGACTTCTTCCCAATCTGGTAGTGTCAACAATGCTGTACTTTGGATATCCGACAGTGTCGCTAGAATCACATCCGTTAAATATTCGCCCACTTCCTCCCCACTTGTCTCGGCGCTATATAATGATTGATAAAATTCTTGAAATGCTGTTAATACACCTGCCTTGGTTTCTTGCATGACCCCTGCAGGTCCTTAATTTTAGGGATATCATTATAAGCTGCTTTCTCCTTTGCCCTTTTCGCTAATACTCTACCCATTTTCTCCCCAAACTTATACGCCACTTCTTTATGTAATACATACTTTTCGGCAATTTGTCAAGCAATATTAGAATATGTGTTGGCCCTTTTAATAGTGAGGTCCCTTTGGGCTGTGTAAGTTGTTCCCGTTTCAGCCCCCAATCGTAAAATCTCTGCCAGCTTCTTCTCGGCCTCATAAACCTGGTCAAAATCCTGTTGGTGCTTAAGCCAAATCTTTTTATGTTTAAATTTAGAAAAACTAAGGGTTTCCCTCCGAACTACTGTTTAAATGCATCCCAGACTACCTCTTGGGTAGCCGTACCATTATTAATATAAAAAAATCCTTAATTATTTTAGCCATGAATAGACAGTATTCCTTATCTAAAAGCAATTTCCTATCAAAGGACCATTGTTGAAATTCTACTTTTTCTTTGGGAGCTGAAGCCATCTCTAATATAATCGGATTGTGATCAGACACTTAGGATGTATCACAATGTCAACTTTGGCTAATAATTCTGAAGTAGTAAAAAAAGAATCTAATCGGACAAATTTCGAGTGAGGGGAGTAAAAAAAAGTAAAGCCCGGATCTTCGGGGTATTTTGAATTCCATATATCATAGAGACCGTGATCAAGTATTAGGCCCTGAATTGCAGCATAAACTAGTTTCATCTTTCCAGTATACACATGATTAGATCTGGCATTCACCGCTGCATCAATATTAATATTAAAATCACCACACATTAGCACAAGTAGTGTCCACTGTGCTAATTCTAAGTTCAAGAAATTAAAAAGCTCTGCATCATCCAAGTTAGGCCCATAAACATTACAGAGTGTAAACCTATCCTGCCCTATCTTAAATTCAAAAATAGCCCAGCGACCCCATTTATCTGCCGCAGTCTTTATACACTCGCCCAGGCCCTTTTTATTAAGTATAGCTACCCCTCTTTTCACACCAGTTTGTTTAGAACATACTATCAGTTCCATGCCCAGATTTTTTAAGTACCCTCTATTGGCCCATGCGACGAGTGTCTCCTGCAAACACAATATATCAATGTGTAATATCTGCACGATTTTGGCTAAGATTTTGTTTCTTGGAATCGTTAAGGCCGCAGATATTTAATGTACATATCGGGCGCTATTTGCAAGCTCGCGTTGTGTGAGGGACGTGATTACATGTTTGCGTGCGTTTTTGCGTGCTCGCGGGGGAAATATCGCGCAAACTTACCCACGCGGTCCTCAATGGGCGCGGCCATTTTGTTTTTCATTCATTGCTATGGTTCTGGGCATACTTTTTTCAATTCTCGACTAATCCTTGCAATCCTTTGTTTCTTTGAACTTTTTTTGATATTTTTTACTCATTATCTATCCCTCTCTTTTTCTACATCTATATTTTGTGTTTTTTTCTACTTTTGGTTACTTTTAAAGCTACTTTTTTAAACTCTTTTCTTTTCTTTACTTTTTCCCTATTCTTTCCTATTTTTTTTCTTCAGCTGTCCAGGACAATGGCGAAGGGAGCCGGGAAGAGCAAGGGGAAGGGTCCCGCACCCCGCACCCCGCACCCCGCACCCCGCACCCGGCTCCCATGCGGGCGATTGAGGGGGGAGCAAGTAGTGGCCAGGGAGATTTTCACCGCTCTTATATTTTTTGTTCTAAGCCACCTCCCTAAGATTGTGGCAGCAGGGGGCAGGCCCGGTCAAGGGTATGGCCCCTGGGAGCGTCGCCAGCGGTGGGATAAGGTGTGCCGGGCCATGCGGAGGGAGTCGGGGGTTCGGCGCACCTATGACCAATCGACTCACCGGTGGGTGGACATCCTCGACCGGGAGCAGGACCTGCTCCACCTGCTAGGCATGGAGATCCCTGGCCTTGGTGAGTAGCTATTTAATACCTACTTTTTTTCTTCTGCTCTGTGTTATATTGCTAATATATGTTTTTCCCGAAGAGCAAGAATGCTGACTATTCAATTACATTGCAGGTAAAATAATGTTTAAATAGCTTCTGTGATTGCAGGTGCTCGCCTCCTCAATGGCGTTGCTACTATGCTTACTTGTTTTCAACTTTGTGCTCATTAGGCCTGAATATGTATGAGTGTAGTACTTTACAGAACTGTGTAATGCTAGAGAGACTAGAGACTCAAGTCTAGTCCTTCCTTTGTACTCCTGCTGCCACTAAGAAGAAGAGATAGTGATAGATTGATAGTTCGAGTATATTATGACTTGTTATTAGTAGTAGGACATTTTTTAGTGGTCTGCAATCATGATGACGGACTGTGTCTGTCACGTTGTGTGCTGCTGAGTGCTGGCAGTCGTAGTAGAACCTTTTTGTTGTTGGTTTAGTTAGTGATTTACATAACTTTCCAAGTAGACGGTCTGCGAAAATCCAGCAATACTGTACTAGTATCCTCCTAGTTGACCAGATCAGATCGGTCAATACATGTAGTGCAATTGTTGCTAATTTGTTTCCCCGAGATCATTTTAGATTGTGGTCAAAGAAATCAAATATTTCAAAGAAACAATCATCCATGTTTGTGTTTATTTCATGATCATCAGCACCTCCCAGGGGCAAGAAGACGGCAACACCCCAGACTCCGGCGGAACAGAGTGGGCAGGAACGGTCCTATGCAGGCTCTTCTGCTGGCCCCAGTAAGTTGTTCTGTTGTTAATATAATTATACTTCCATAACTTTTACAGCTCCTATTCATTCCAAACTGTTTCCTAATTCTATTTTTTACAAAATAGTCTTTTGATCTTCTTGTAGACTGTTTCTACATTCTTATCCTGCCTCTCTACCATCACTCTCTGTGCTACTACTATTTACTATTATTTATGAGCCGGTCTGTGTAGGTAGCGAAGCTTGCCCAGTCGGCAAACGGTGTTCAACAAAACTCTGATCCAGCAATATCTCTAGAGGCACTCAGTGCAGTCCTCTGGGTTGCCCTTGCTCTCTATTCCAGTCTTCTTAATGTTAGTGGTTTGACAATTTCCAACAACAAAATGTCAATGTCCACCAAGAATAAGCTAGTAGTGGGCTTTTTGATTTGATAGTAGCACATACCATACCGCTAGGGACTATTCTGCACGTACAGAAGTATGGACAAGAGAAATAGGACATTGTTGATGATAGGTGCAGTTCCACTTTCCACATTCCTCAGTCAAAAGTAACTGTGCGGGACTCGGGAGCCCTCACCTTGTTGGAACTTCAAGTCCTCCTGGTGGTGATGAGGATTAGTTGGTTCTGTCTGTAATTATAAAAATGTTGCATCTTAAAGAGCAAGCATTCACCAGTTGTGCCAAAAAGAGTTGCATGTTATGGCCAAGCATATAAGTTAACACCCTGCCCAAAACCGTGACTTCTTTTCAGTCCCAATAATTAAAAATTGTTTAACATTTTCTCTTCCATTACGAGACGAAGTAGGGGGTGGTGTAAGGCATCTAAAAATATGACATGTTTTTTCTAGGCGTCACAATATCGGATGCAGAACTTGCCACCACCAGTGCCGGGGCCAGCAGCGCAGAGGGGTCCACTCAAGAGGCAGATGCGGTGGCGCCACAAGGGCCACCAGGAGGAGCTGACGGGGTTGGCTCAGCAGCGGCGGACGGTGGTAAGTTATTATTATACTCCTTACTTATTGACATTTTAGAGTAGGCTCGCAAAGGAGTGTATGATGTACTGTGCAGTAGACAGTACACTACTACAAGTACACCACACTGTTAAGAACAGTTACTGATTTAGAACTACATTTTAGCCAATCACGGAGAAGACAGTCACCCTTGACTTAGCAATAGCAGTACGGCGGTAGTTCTCGAGTAAGCAATGGCCCCCTCTATTTGACTTCAAATCAGCTGGGAAACTTTTATCGTGAAGCCAAGTCATATCAGATTAACTTGAGGGATGTGATGAACGAAAAGGAAAAGAACTTAGGGTCAATGGAAGGACGAGCGAGGCGTAACATTTATGACTGTAAAGCATGATACGTGTTTTTGAATGCAGGCAGAGGTGGCTAGTAGGAAGGAATCAGATGCATGGCTGCTTGAAGCAAGGATGGTTGGAGTAGAAAGAAAAAATGACAGCCTGTGTGGTTGAAACTCAAATGCAAGTCAAGACGGTGGTTTACCAAATAAAATGAAAAGGGTGTTATTTGGTTGTTGAGAAAAAGTAAAGTTGTTACAGTTGAAACATTAAGAAGAATGAAAGACGTTTACTTTGGAAGCCTGGATGGTATCTTCTTCCTCATACATAGCAGAGGTGTATGTAGAGCAGACGCTCAGTGCATGAAGAGTGTTACTTTGTTCGAACAGCATTTCCGTGCCGGAATAGCAAAGCAGAGGAAATCCAAATCCAAATACTACAAGTTGTGGTTGTTCAGAAACTCTCCCTTGCCTAAAGTAACAGTACAGTAGTTTAATTTGCAAGCACAGCATATATTGTGTATGTATTGTATAGTTGACAATTATATCAAGTCAAGTACCTTCCTCCGGCAATTATCATTACCACACTCACTCCCTATGTTCATAATTTTCTTTCTGCTCTGTTAAGCATGGGTGGACTATCGCTGTTGTTCACTCAATCTATTCGGCACTCGCATCAGCAGGGCGTCGGGCAAGTAGATAGCCGATCTGCTCCAAACCACTGTGTGTTGCTTAAGGCAGATGCTGGTAAATTTATACCTGGAAGGTGCAGAGTTTGACGTAAGGTTGGACATAAGACGTCACTAAGAACTGGCAGTTCTTTCAAGACTCCAGGAGTTCTAGGACAAATCAAAACAGAAGCAGGGGGAATTCCCGGGCTGCTGGAGGCTTGGTTTGTTTAAGAACGCGTTGTGCTTTCTAGGAGTATATGGGAGTAGCCTTGCCGTATTTGGACTGCATTGGCTATTACTTAATATGGATATGATTCATATGCCTTTATAAGGATATGATTTGTTATAACCATATAAGGGCATAAATCAGGAATGTCTTAATTAAGGTCCTAGATACATTCACAACAAGCTGACTGAGCTGGCATTATGCCGGCTAACACAAGTTCACGTACAAGTAATTTCTTTCACAAAACTAGAAAAAAAGAAGAATACTGGTGTTCTCTCTGACTCTCTGACTATGTATTGAGTCCATAGTGCTGCCTGGTAGTAGAATTCCTGAAACTCCCACTGTTACAGGCCTACAAAGACGGCGGAAAGATAAATGCTTGCGATTTGCTAGTATTACTGTGAGACAACTTTCTGTTGAATTATTTTGTGTTATTGTTAAAGAGTATTGGTAACAATATTTCTGTTTCTTTCTCATATAGATGGTCCCAAAAAGCTCACCAGACAGGACATGGCTGTCCGGGTCAGGGCCCGGAAGCTGGAGGCCATTTGTGCGGAATATCGCCGGCTGTGGCCTCGGGAATTGCAGGAGGGGGCGTCAACATCAACAAACACCTCCAGCACTGCCCCCCGTGTCTACCAGCCAGCAGGCTCCAGCACGGCGCCATGCTCAGACAGCCTCCCGCCACTGCTCAGCTGCAAGAACGCCAGCAGGTGGCCCCCCCAGAGCCTGGATGAGACGCATGCGCCACCTACGCCTAAGAGTGGACTATCTGTAGTGCAAGGTGAACAATCTTGAGAAACAGCTCCGGGACCTCGGCAAGGAGCGGTGGGACCGCCTGTACAGACACCGCCGGAAGTGACTGTGTCCCTTGCCCCATTTTTAAAGACTGTTGGGGGAGTGGGAATCGGGAGTTGGGGAGTTGGGGATTATTTGGGACTTTTCAGAGGACTATTTGAAATGGACAACTGTTTGGGTTAGGGAGCGGTGGGACTAGTTTATTTTTGTTAGGGTGAACATATAATTATTTAATTTACATACTTCAACATAGTGTACGCGTTGATGTTATTTTGTGGGGTGGTGGGTGCCGGTTACGGCACGTTTGGTTTCCTCAAACTTACCAGCATGAATTATCTAAAACGTCCAAAAATGTTCCAAAGTGCCACTAACAGAGTTAGTGAATTCAATTGGCCTACTAGTACTTTACTAGTACTACTGTCAGTCTCTCCTCCGAGTCCTAGCCCATTATTCTACCTCCCCAAAATGCTTATCTTACCTGTGATTCGTGTTTGAGAATAGAGCTAGGCACAGCGCTGGCTGCATGGCAAATGTCAATTACGCCATCCCGGACCGAAATTCCATTGCTGTGGTGTTAGTAGGAGTGGTACCACACTAGCAGTAGCTGCATATGAAAAACAAAGTAAAAAAATTATACATTGAGTGGCCTGAGAGGAGTATTAGAAGGAACAGTAGCCTAAGCAATGCTGAAGATAAGTATGGGGAAAAAATATTGCATGGATGATTCTGGCTACAACAAGAACAGTGACACAGCAGTGTAACAACAAGTCTTCTTGACATGTAGGAGGATGATGTTGATGATGGATCCAATCGATGGTGGGCATGAAATTCCGAATGTATTTTAATATACTTATTGTTGGTTTTTTAACCAGTATTACAATATCCTAGGATTTATCTAGCTGCCTTAAAATTGATTTGAGGAGGTTGCTTGCACCTTATCCTCCCCAGCAAGTGTGTGCAATTATTGTTGTAATTTACTCACACCTCAATGAAAACCACACAGCCCGGGGAAAGAGGGTTAGGGTTTGAAACTTGGATGGGAATGGGGTTTGTGGGGCAAGTTTTGTGGAGAGAGGAAAAAAAGACACAGCATGGACAAACATCAAATGAAGATAAAAAAATCTTTGGATACGAAGCTATCCATAAATCTTTTAAGGGACATAAAGGAAGTGCATGCACTACTGCATGCATGAAGTTGTTTGCTAAATGGATAGGTTACTGAAAAGTAAGTAGTACTTTCTATGAAGAAACAATGTGACAGTGCAGGGTGCAGTAATTACACAATTTCACTTGCCTATCTGCCCTCAGAGAGAATAACCACGTAGTACATTAAATTAGTTTAAAAAAATTGCAAAGAAAAAAGTATACAATGGCTCGAGGGATGAATTGAAGCAGAGAGCAAACAGATGCACAGATTAACACTCATAGAAGTTCACAGCAATAACATTACTTAAAAGATAAGTATAAATGAAGATGGATACTGTAACTGTATGTTGTTGTAGTTCTCCTGTTGAATTTGGGAAGTTGCATGCATCCAGCCATTCCTCTTGTTCACGTTACTCCTCTATTCCATCTGACGCTCCGTCGATCAATGTTGTGGACCATAAGACACCTTGTCCACTGCCTGCCTGGCGGATCCTGAATTGCGGCTCACTAATGGTAAGCCTGAGTTCATCCTTTTTCCCATTGCACAGGGTAAAATCCGGCCTGTAATTGTTGATGGAAAAAGAGGAAGTGATATTAAAACACCACGGAGAAAAGAATATAAGGTACGCTGTGTAGGGCAAAAATAACACTTTCAGTTTCAGAGTCAACAGTATTACAATACATACAAGCATCATTTCGAAAGTGCGTACTCTGAGTCTCCTTTTCAAGGATAAATTAGTGTGGGCGAAATTTGCGGATCTTTCCCCTCAAGCTAGGTGTAAAGTGTAAACTGCGATTTTAGAACAAAATTAGACCTTTCCAGCAGTGCCCCCAGACCCCTCAACCCACCCCCAAAAAAGTAGAACAATCACAAACAGGCCAAAAGCAAAAATGGAAAATGCCACACTTAGAAAATCTAGAGGCCTACCTGAAAATCGCTCCAAACGCGCTCTGCAGCTAGGCTCTAACCCCCCTTTTCCACCATGGATTTTCTTCAAACCACTCGCAATCAAAATGAGACCTTTCCAGCAGTGCTCCCAGACCCCCAACCCACCCCCAAAAACCTAGACCCCCCCCAAACAGCCCCCCAAAAAACACATAAGTGAGCTAAAAAGGAAAAACTTTTTCACCATGGATTTTCTCCAAACCACTTTCATCCAATATTAGACCTCCCCTGCAGTGCCCCCAGACCCATCAACCCACCCCCAAAAAAGTAGAACACCCCCAAACAGGCCAAAAACAAAAATGGAAAATGCCACACTTAGAAAATCTACAGAGGCCTACTTGAACATCGCTCCAAACGTGCTCTGCAGCTAGGCTCTAACCCCCCTTTTCCACCATGGATTTTTTTCAAACCACTTGCAATCAAAATTTATTTATTTATTTATTTATTTATTTTTGGCATTTATTAAGCGCGAACAATTGCCCGCAGGCGTCTCGGCGCTGTACTGTTTTACCCTCCTGTATGATCTTTACAGTTTTTCAGAGGTTAAATAGCCAGGTTTTCAATTTCTTCGTGAAGGACAATAGATTTGGGCTTGATCTTATGGTTTGTGGAAGCGTATTCCATAGTCTTGGGGCGGCAGCTAGAAAACGTCTGTCTCCCCAATTGACCAGTCTAGTCCGTGGTACTACCAGGTCATTCTGTCCTGCAGATCGTAACATTCGGGTGGGAATGTACGGGACAAGATGGTCGCACAGGAATTGAGGCGCTTGATGGTGTAGTGCCTTGTAGTTCCTAACAGGTAGCCAGTGGAGACTCCTCAAGGATTCAGATATTGGCTTGAATTTGGGAATGTTGAGGAGAAGTCTGGCTGCTGCATTTTGGATTGTCTGCATTTTCTTAATTGTCTTAACTTGGGCATTTGCAAACAAGCCATTGCAGTAATCCAGCGCTGATAGGACCATTGCGCTAACCAATGTCTTTCCCACATTGGTAGGAAGAAAAGGAAGAATCTTCCTTACCAATCGTAGCTTGTAGAAGGCATTGGAGGCCGTCTGATTGGCGTGAGCCATGAAATTTAGGTTATCATCAAAGATGACACCCAAGTTTCTCACTTTCATAACTGGTTTAGGTACAGCTCCGAAAGATGATGGCCACCAAGTAGGGGACCAACTAGGGCTGAGGTGGCCAAAGGTGACCACCTCGGTTTTGTCGGAATTTAATTTCAAACAGTTTGCTGACATCCATTTTCCAATGGCCAGCATACCTGTCTTGAAATTTTCCGCCACTGTTTCCCCATCATTTCTGACAGCCAATATCAGCTGTGTATCATCCGCATATGAGGTGAGATTCATATTAGAACCTCAAAATTAGACCTTCCCAGCAGTGCCTCCAGACCCCTCGACCCACCCCCAGAAATGGAGAACACCCCCAAACAGCCCCCCAAAAACACGCAGGGGTGCTATCCTCAGCGAGGCCTACCTTTAAATCGTGTCAAACGCGCTCTGTAGCTAGGCCCAAACCCCCATTTCCCACCATGGATTTTCTGCAAACCACTTGCAGTCAAAATTATACTTTCCAAGCAGTGCCCCCAGACCCCTCGACCCACCCCCAGAAATGGAGAACACCCCCAAACAGCCCCCAAAAACATGCAATACTGCTAGGCCTCAGTTTAAATTGTGCCAAAACGCTGTCTGCAACTAGGCCCAACCCCCCCTTTTCCACCATGGATATTCTTCAAAATACTTGCAATCAGAATTAGACCTTCCCAGCAGTGCTCCCAGACCTCTTAACCCACCTCCAAACATCTAGACCCCCCCCAAAAACATGCAATACTGTTGTCCCCAAAACATGGGAAATCGCAAATTGCGCCTTGACAAAAAAGTGCTGTTTTCAGCACTTTCACTACTTCGATCGTCTTGAAACTTACCAGGACACTTGTTCCAGTGATTCCCAAGAATCTCAGCAAGGCAGAACAAAATTGATCCACTGTAAGGTGTACGACTAGTTCACCCAAACAGACGCGCCCGCAAAATACCAAAAAAGGCAACAAATCGGCCAATTCTGAAAAAAAAAAACATAAACCTTGCCAACGTCATTATGAACGAGCCTGCATCGGGCCCTGAACCCTAGACTCTGGGAACCCTACCAAATTATTAATTAAACCCAAAAACCCTAGTAAACCGCACTGAACCCTAAACCCTTAATATGCTTTGTCGGTCTGTTTCAAAGAGCCTAGGTATGCTACACCAGGTTGCTTCACTCAGTGGTGCCTGCCTGAACCGTCTGCATGGCCCTGCCACAAGCATAGGCCAAAAACAAAAATCCGTTCCACTTGCGAAATTTACTGTTTTTTACGCGGCAAATTCACAATCCGAGAATCTTGCGAAATTGCCGACAATTCGCAAACTCTTGAGCGTACCAGATTTCTGGCCCATGCTTGCAGCAGGGCCATTCAGACGGTCAAGGCAGGTCTTTTATTCGACATATCTCACCAGGGGACAATCCTGGGCTTCCTTTAAGATACAGTTTTTAGAGCCAGATGTATGTAGCTCTCATCGCAAAATAAGGGTTACAATTGTGTGAATAAAAATGCCAGTGTAGATTGTAACCCACTAAGAATCACAGGGATGGTGGCCCACTGAAGTAAGCAGATCATCATGTCTGTGGCAGGATGGGAGGGAAGAATTAGGTACAGCCCCACTTACACCTGAATAGGCTGTGTCCTGCCTTTACACATCCCAGGCTGAAGTGATTTCAAGGGTCAGCCAGCTGACCTCCTATTCTAAGCTACAGGGACATAATTAGTTCCAGAGGCTCCCTGCAACTGCCCAGCTGACTTCTGCCTGGACCCACATCTGAACCTGTTTGAGCCCTGCTGGTTTCTGCTGCAGTTAGTCCCTGCCCCCAACCAGTGCCTTTCAGGTCCTGGACCCTTGCCGTGGCCTCAGTTGAGCTCCCCTGAAGTTTTTGGCCTCTCCGTGAATGCGAACAGGCTTGTTGGCACCAAAACCTTGCCGCTCGCACCCATCATCAACACGAAGTTCCAGCGAACCGACTCTACAGCATAGGCTGCTGCGGTGACTGCAAATGCAAAACTCCCCCTTTGACCGTGTGTGATACCAACATGATCTTTGTGCTAAAAAAACAACCGTTTGAAATGCCCGGCCCTAGGCTCAACCTGAACTGCCATCTACAACTTTCTACTCTTCATGGTCCCTTCCACCATGAATGGAACCCTTTGCTCTTGACTGACAAGGTAACTCTTTCAGCTGGACTAGCCTGGTCCCTGTATCCGACCCATGCTCCATTGTGGTCAGCCTGAACTTGTGACTTTGTCCTGGTCTCTCACGACCAGATAGCCACTAGTGGAACTTTGTGCTTTAAGGTGCTATTTTCACCTACATCTTTAAAATTGCATATCTCCAGTTAATCTTCTCAAGCATTTACTAAAAACTGTAATAATTCATAACTCTGGCTCTACTGATTGGATTTTTGACATTTTGATGTCAAATTATTTACTACATGCTTCACTATTGTTCAAAATCCTGACTGCTCTGTACCCCACAACTAGAGGGTTGAACACAGGTTCATTAGAGGTTTGCTTATGACTTTAGCCTGACAAGGATTGTGGTTGCTGCTTGAGTAGCCCCCCCCCCAAACGAGTTACCTAATTTTTTACAAATGTGAAATGTGAATTGTCTGGGTGGAAGGGAGGACGTATGTTTTTTATACATTTTAGTTCTGGATATTCTAAACGATTTCCCCACTGAAGATGTGTATGTACATTGGCTATTGAAATCACAATATTGGTGGGACAGAATATTGAGGATAAAATATACATTTTTAAAATACTGCCAGGTACTTATGTATAGATGTTGTCTATGGGGTACATATATTTTCAAGAGGGATGGATGTGGAGTTAGCACTAGTAAATCTATACTTCCCTACATGAGCTTACCTTTCGAAATTTTGCCTCCGATAATCTACTCTCAATATTCTTCTATCTCAATACCATTGGTTTCGATATTCAATATTACAACCCTCTCTGTGAGAGACTTTGGCCCACATGCATCAAGCATTTTTGTAGTCGCAAACGGTGCGATTCCTTAAAATCGGCTGTTTGCGAATGCAAAAGTGCTTTTTGGGATGCATGAAGCAATTTTAGAATTCGTAACATTTTTGCGAGTTCTAAAATTGCGGGTGCTTTTAAGAAGTCGCAGATGTGCGATTTCTTAAAAGCAATGCATCATTACTTTTCAAAGTGTAAATTCGCAATTAGGGTGCCAAATTTACCGAGTGGTTGAACCACTCGGTAAATTTGGAAAAAGTGTTTCAAATGCTGAAAATGTTTTTTTTCAACATTCATGTTTCACACACACATGTCCTTAGGACATGTGTGTGTGAAACATGATGCGAAAAATACATTTCAGGGGTGCATGGGGGGGTCCTTTGGACCCCCCCCTGCACCCATGAAATTTTCAAAGTGCCACTCGCAATTTGCTAATGCCTTCCCATTGACTCCTATGGGCCTTTTGGCCCATAGGAATCAATGGGAATTGCGAAAATTAACTTAAGAATTCGGTATTCATTTGGGATTCGGTAAAAATTGCGATTTTTACCGAATCACCGAAAATAATGATGCATAGCATTTTGCACTTCTTAATTTGCGATTCCTTATTTTTCGCAAATTAGGAAGTGCAAAATGTCACAATGATGCATGTGGGCCTATATGTTAATAGTTTCAAATGTTTTATATCTTCCCGACCTCTGGTAGGTCTCCTTAGGGTGAAATTTCATGGTCATGTTATGTGAGTGACAAAGTCATTAGGCTTGATTATTCAATGTTATAATGTGTTTTCCAAAGAATATGCCTTTATTTAACATTATGAAACATAGGACAAAGCTTCATGGTGTAACTATTTCATTGTAAAACCCCTATATTGTTTCGATTGGCCTTTATGGGGTTTTGTTACTTTTCCAGGTTAAGGTCTGCATGACAGCAAACTGTCACACCTCTCCTCACAGTTAAAAGGAGCATTCAAGAATTTTTAGGTTAGTTGCCTCTTGTAATAAATGCTATTTGGATCCTAGTCCCTTCGGCTCCTATTTCCAATGTGTGGAATTCTACATAGCCTAGAAGATGACACAGTGGGAATGGAGTCTTCTGTGCAAATAGATTTTTTTCTCCATGGGGAAAATATATTTCCTGGTGCATTACTATGGCCATGAATCCCTCTTTGAATTCCAGTATACTAAAGGCCGAAAATATCTTAGTGAATACTAATGGGCCTCATTTATGAGGCACTTTTGCCGCCGTTGCGTCACTCTTTCTGACGCTGCGGTGATGTAAAAAATGTGCCACACTGTGCCATATTTACAAAGTGACGCATCTAGGAAGATGCACCACTTTGTAAACCCCAGAGCTACATTATACCTGCGACAGGTATAATGTATTCAAGGTTCGCGTTCTGACACAGAAAAGCCTTGTAGAAGTGGAGCTGTGTCACTTGTACAGCGTCACTGCTTCAAATCCTTTCGCCTGCTAGAAGCAGGCGTAAGGGTTGTGCAGGCCTTTTCACATGGGGCACATTGCTGTAGTTCAACCTGTTTCCAGACACACTCCAGCAATGCACCATTTTTGTGCCGACAAATACGTCATGATTCCTGTGGTATCTGTAAATCCTTGCGACATGGAGCGCTGTACAGCATATAGGGCGCATCCAGGGTGTGGCAAGGATGGCGCACTGAAAGGTGTTGCATTGCTCTTTCACCACAGCGATGCACAGCGATGCAACACTTTTCATAAATAGGGTCTAAAGTGTTGACTTTTAATTGTTTGATAGGCAGAATTTATGTTCTGAAAAAGTAATTTGATTACTAAATTATGTTTTTATTGTGCATGTGTTTGTATGTTTGTCATCTATATGACCCATTTTGCTTTATTTGAAGGTTTTCTAGGATTGTACTTGTTGTACAATGTTTGAAAGGCATACTAATGCAACAAGGATCAAAAACGAGCACGTTTTAGTGCACCTTTATTTCCAACACATTTTGTTTTAACTTGTATTTCTTATTTTGCAAAAGCAGGACAACAATGGGTATAGATGTGAAATAATATCGTGGAGTACTATGTGATATTCAATGTTATCCTAAGTATCTATATTGTAATACTGCGCATAATGTTTCATTATGAATTGTACTAAAAAAGATATCTGCCATAAGTACAAGCAGCACTTGCTGTGTCCTTTCATTATATTTGGCTAGGTCGTAATATGGCTGGGAATTAAAGCACTTCACGAGTTGTACCACCAAACTTCGAAACTGTATAATTCCATTCCTAATTAAAAATAATCATTGCTATTAAAATGTTAAAACAAACTGCCCCACAGAGATGACCAGAAATAACTTTAATAATAGGGCCTTTTTGTATTACTTCCAGTTATAGAATAAAGCAGTTCAAACATGTAATTAAGACTGTAATATTGCAGACTGAGGTTTCGTGGTTTGAGTCAGAATATTTTACTTTAGTTTGAAAGTCTTAATTTCTTGTGAGTGTGAAACTTTATCAAGTTTTACCTCGTGTATACGTACGTCAGCCTAAATTAATATGTACTGATACAGACATTTCTAATATTATGGCAAAAACTCTTTTTTCGCTTAAACTACTAGTTTTTCAATCCTGCTTTGAAGAATTGCTCCTCAGGAAAATCCGAAGTCCTGCCTAAATAGGTCTCCGTAGATATACATTTATATTTTTGGTTAATTATGAGGATTAATAATTTGTTTATTTGTTTTTTCCACAAACTGTTACTAGTAGATTTGTGATTTTTAAAGACAACTTGAAGAAGTAAGCCCGGACGTGGACCAGAGAGGAAAACATACCAGTGAGTGGGGTAGTGGGGTTTGAGCTCGTGCAGGACCTCCATGCCTTCCAGAAAAACCCCAAAAGATGTTAAAATTCTCCTTTTATTTTATAAATGGATTAATATACCCCCAATTGTACATTATAAGTATAATGCAGGTCACCGATAAATTCTGTAGCCATGCAGAAGCATTAGGCCGTAGGATGAGCGCTTTTACAATGTAGTGCCAACGCATACAATTTGAGACTTTTTTCATACTCCCTGCAATGGGAATTTCCCAGATGCCTGAGATATAAAAGGAGTTAGGATCAATTGCAGTTTATCAATTACGGTGTAACCCATTTGGTCACACAGTAAAACTCCAAGTCGGAAGATGGGATTAAGTATATATGTATTACAAATCGTAGAAACATAGCATAAAAATATAGAATCACCAGTAGGGCTCAAAAGCGTTGTACAAAATGTATCCTCAGCAACAGGTTGCAAGTGAGTAACTCTGTAGCCATAATACAAGGAAAGAGAAACACAGTCCAGGGGCGTAACGCAGGCCCCCGCAACCCAAGCGGTGCGGGGGGGCCCAAAGCTCCAGGGGGCCCCCTCGGCATTGCAGTCTGTCCAGAGAGCTCCTAATTGAGCCCCGAGGGCAGAGGTCTTCAAACTTTTGGATGCCGAGACCCCCCTGTCAATAAATCTCAGGCATGGGGACCCCCTCCTTACAAAATGTTTTAGAAACATTGCCTGTATCTACATTAAAAAGTGGAAAAATGCAGATAATTGGCTTCTTTTGGGTGACTCTATGCTGAGTTTATTGACTTTCAGGCCAGTAGCTGTACATATTGCCAGCATAGAGAGTTATAAAGCTCACTGAGATTTGCTTAAATTACTTGTTGCATTTCTCGACAGGTATTTGTGCTATTATGCCAATTGTTTGATGTACGTATTATATTATTTTGGCAGTGTAATTTGCTCAAATGCGACAGGCATCAAAGTATGATTGCACCTCTATCTGTTAAGTAAATGTGGAAATATATGAGTTATCACATCATCTATTAACAAAACAAATATGGATAAATAAATATGGATAAATACAGACAGTAAGAGACTGGTTTGAGTAGAAAATATTTCTCAGCAATTCTTTTTAAGCATGGCCCACTCTCCTACTACCCTACGTTAGCCTCACTGCTGCAAGTGAAACCTGCCTCCTAGTCCTTACTTTCTCTGTCTCAGGATTGCTAACCTCAGAGATCAGGACCTGGGCCACAGCCCACAAGGCAACCACAGCCAATGCAGTATCTAGGGCAGACTCACCTACCCATCTATGTTTCTCAGGGTCCATGGCAACTGCCACTGCTTCTTGCCCTCCCCCAGGTTTCATTCTGCCCCATCAATAGAAATTGGGACCCAAACCACCACCACCTCACTCCTCATGGACAACCTCCATACTACCAAGGGGTGCTATGGAGCAGACGACCCGGTCCTGCCTCTTCAGGGTCAAACCTTACTTACCTTTTCCAGGGAACCACATTGCATCCCTCTTTACCGAGAGGCCAGGCTCTGAAGCCAGTCTTAGAGCTCCGCAAAGAACCCTATTTTGCATAGGGACGCTAAATTACAATATGCTACAAGGTCACTATGGATCTAGATCTCAGAATGAAGGCCAAACACCATGGTGTTTATTTACTAAAGTATATATTGGAGGGTGCATAACACAATGCAATAAAGCACACATACCTTTAAAAAGTAAGTAGATTGACACCAACTTTTGCGTAGCCTTTCAGAGTAAAAGCGCCCTTACAAAAGAGGGTCCATGCATCCATTCTCAGGGTTTCATTTTTACAAACGATTGTTATCAGGTGCAGCAATCCAACTGATCTTAAACACTGGAGGACTACAATTCCCAGAAAGCAATACATTGTTCAAATAAACAGGCAGAACAGGAAACACAGTGTTCCTCTCTACAGAGAGACCAGGTTCTACAGGAAGTTTGAGGCAAATTAAAAAATTGTTCATTCCACCTGTTTGCCAGAAAACCATTAATGTCAAAACATAGTTTCCCTGGTTAATATGTTGGATAATAATGGAAGGGAGACCTTGTAGAACAGGGCATGGCAGTCCCACTGGAGGGGTGAGAGGGCAGCACTCACCCTAGAGAGCCCCAGTGTCGGAGAGACACTCCTTATTCACAACAGAGGGAGACCTTGTGGCTCAGAGCACAAGGCCTTGCCATGCCAGATGGAGGATGAGAACAGGACCCACCGAGAGACCCCAACTTTAGAAGACACCAGAGGGAGACCGTGTGGAATAGAGAGTTAGGCCCTGGCAGACCCACTGGAGGGGTGAGAGGGCAGGACCCACCTGAGAGAGCCCCAGTGTGGGAAAGACACTCCTTTCTCAAAACAGAAGGATAGACCTTGTCTAAGACAGAGTTAGGTCTTGACCACTGGAGTTATGAGGGGACAGGACTCACATGATCCTGATGGTGGGAAATGCACTTCTATAGTGAAACAGAGAGCCATGCCTGCCCTGGACATGATGGCAGCGGGGGGAGTGGGAGGACAGGTTTAGAGAAAACAAAACCAGGCTTGAAGAAGCCACCTGAAAGATTTTAAGGGAGAGGAGATAGGACGAGAGACAGGAAGTTTGACAAGGCGTTGAGGGCGTAATACACCCCCCACGCCCCAGACATAGACAATCTTCCAAACAGAAATACAGTGAAGGGACCACCTTGGCTTTCTATGGTGAAGCTGCACATTTGACAACATTATATGGGTGACGTCAGCAGCAGGACAAAAGTGAAAGAAAAGAAATGAGAATAAAAGACAAAGATGTGTGGAAGGAGAGACGAGGTTTCAAGCAGAGGATGGAAGAGAATGGGAATGTGTGAAAATTGTACTTTAACACAGAAACACAGTATCTGCTCATGTACTAATAACATATTTAGAGAATGTTTAAATAGTCATAAAACACAGTGCAGAGTTTTTGGTGATATCAAGCAAAGTATAAAAGATCTGAAATCATAGCCAAGGCATGGCAGCAGGTGCCTGGCTGATCCTATAAGAAATGCTCTCCAGCCTGTGTTTACTATTCCAACTTTGTGTTATTGTTGCGTGACTTACTTTAGCAGAGGAATCCCAAAGACAGCAGTGGGGAAAGGGTGGGCGTGAATTTTTGGAGTTAAGAATGTGTGTGTGTGTGTGTATGCTTGTGTGTGGGTCTGAAGATTAAAAAGCCAGGGAATGGTGGAGGAGATGGGGCAGAGGCAGCCTACTTACAAGTTTCACGAAGTTCCGGTTGCCGCAGAAACCTAGAAACAGCCACAGGATTGTATTTCAAAGGCAGCCACAAAGAAGAAGCATGAAAAGGACACCAGATTGCAGCTTCAAGCAGTTCCAGGTAAAAGTGCGATGAGAATGCACAACCCCCTTTCTAGGACTTCACGCCACCCCTGGGGGTTGCGCCACACAGATTGAAGACCCCTGCTCTAGGGGTACTCAGAAAGAAATAATTGAGGGATACCTGTGTGAAATCATCTACGCACTCTCTCCACTCTCTACATACCTTGCAGGGAGACCCCCTCAATTTTCGTTACGCCAGTGACACAGTCTGGTGATTAGATTGAAGGTTTTGATCCTCCGGCCCATACATTAGGTTGTCTAAGAAAATCTATTAAGCCTTATTCTAACCTATGGAGAAGGGAAACCCTATAAGTCAAGAAAGCAAGGAAAGGTGTCAGTATAGCAGAATCTCTATAGAAGTTCTCAAAAGGAAAGGAATATTGTATAGCATGAAGCCACACAACAGAGGTATCGCAAACGGTCTGTACCTCTCAAAGTCTAAAAGGAATCTCTAGACAGCTAGAGTGTGCTCATTAATTATACCCACACAAGAACCTTCTAGAATACCAGATCATGTCTCATTATTTCCCATCTAAAAAAAATAAATATTGGCATTTACACTTGCAACTCCTTTTCTTTGGTCCACACATTCAAGACGTCCTTGAATTCCTCCTGTCTCCATATTCTGCATCGACAGTAGTCTTCACTTGCTCGTTATCACTTCTCTTCCTTGCCAAAAATACTCCTCCCCCTAAACTTCACTCTCTCTTTTACACAATGTGCCTTCTCCATTCATTAGATAACACGACTGCACCGGCAGAGAAAGAGAAAAACATTGCATTCAAAGCAAATGTTCAAGTTGAAGATTAAACATTGTGAAATCAAAAATCTTAAGTCCTCTGGTCAACTTAATGTAGTAAACGCCTCAAAACATTTTTAAATGCATGATTATAAATATATAGTAAAATATAGATGCAGAAGACTATTTAAAGGAATACCTTTCCAGTTATAAAATACATGCAAAGTATTGTTCAAATGAATCCATGAATACATGAGAATTAACAATATTATCCAAACCATACAAATGAACATATACGTGAAAACTGCAATTCGTTGTTGCTGTAAGGAGAAACATTAATAATGCACTCACTTGTGTATGTTGAGATTACACAGTAAATGCACTTTCTGCACTATTAGGGCACCACATCACATTAATAATTTTACATCACACAAGTACATGAGACAATGTATAAAAATATGCATATATTTGTATGGCCTGGTCATACATGAAAGAGTGGCGCCAAAATTGAGCTGCTCCATGCGGAAAACTCCAAGGTGACTTACAATATTCTTTTAAATGTGCAATTGGGGGTATTTGATCCCTTGTAATATGTGATTTTGAACCAATGGATAATGCTCTTTTTTTGTCCCCAGTCAAGTGTAAATAGCTTTTTCAACTCTGTTTTTTCATTGCATTCTGGGATTCATAGTTTGGTTCTGATTTTAAAACGAATGCTGCAAGTGCAATGAAAATTGATGTAATAAACTGCAAATGTCTTACCAGGGACACATTATGAGCAGAGTATCCTTGTCAGGATGTTTTGCCCTTGTAAGCCCGCTGTCTCCTTGTGTATGGTCCAGTGCTTAATTTGACCCTTTGGTGGTTTCTGGTGCTCGGCACCAGCACTTAATATTCAACTCTGGTGCTTGTGGTAGTCTGCCACAAGGTGGCGCTGCTAAGATGATGACAAGAACAGTTACTTATTAATTCAGTATACATTAAAAAGCCATTCGTAAAGTTTTGTTGTCCTGGAATAGTCTGAATGACACACTTGTACGAGTGTGATGGTGAGTAGTTGTGTTGTTACTACCATTGGCAGTATGGTGGGAGCAATGTGTAGTGCAAGCTGCAGTGGCCTCCTGACGAGAGACCTAGCACTTACTTTTTTACAATTTATGCCCTGGTATGGTCTCATATATGGGCCTCAATATCTTTCAGGAGAGTGTGGGAAGGGTCAGTGTCAGCATTTTCATGTGATCATCTGCACGTCAAAAATAGGGTTTAAAATTTCAGCTTCCCCCAAGAAAAAGAGAAAGTAGAAGTGGCTTGTCTGTTAGTTGCCCCAACTACCCTGGCGTTGTTAGGCTTTAGTAGAGCAAGGGAAGGCTGTTTCCAATTTGCAGAAGAAGCACAATTCGTTAGTGGCACTGTTCACTGAAAGAACTCCTTTCTCCTGTGGTAGAAGTCATGGAATGGGGTGAGGGAGAGACTTCAAAGACAATGGCGCACAGCTCCTCTACCTTGTAAGAGGTACTACAGGCAGGCAGGAGCCAGTTTTCACAAGAAGCAGAATATTACTCTGGCACTGCAGGTGAAAGGAATTCCTCCTACCGTAGCTGAAGCCACAGAGTAAGAGGGCCCTCAAACACAGTGGCATGATGTATGGTGTGGTAATGTCACTACCTACTTGTAATGTAATATTACAAGTTCTTATTGATGTGATTACAGCTGTAATCTGATATTCAAGCACATCTGTAGTAGGTAAATAAAATCTAGCTTTTTATAGATTGATTTCAGTCTCCCACATATATAAAACATAGCTATCACTTGTGTGGCCCTGAACCACTGTAATCCCTCTTTTGAAGACATGTAGGAGCATTCATTTGTATATGAACTATAGTTTGGGAGGGGATAGCATATGTGGAGCAAAGCAGTTCTAACAAGTAGGTAACAAACACAAAACACTTTACAAACTGTAATGGGTCAAGCTGTCGTTTGAGACACCAGGTGTTGAAACTAACAAGTATGTAGCAGCTCATATAAGTAGTTAGCAAATTACAGAATTAAGTTGTGCCAGGTACTGAGTAAATTGAACTAAGGGGGTCGATTACGATCTTGCTAGGAAAGCCCTCTGTACGACTCTGATCTGGAGGCCTTTCCAAGCGAATCGTGCTCCGGGAGTCCGAACGAGCAAGTACGATGCATCCATATGCTTACGGACTCGGTTCACTCAGGCTCCCATTGAACTCTATGAGAATCTGTATTCTGAACGCTTGCACAGGTTCCCATAGCAAAAAGGGGTGGGTGGGGAAAAGCATACACCCTGTGGTGGGCACCCCATGGTTCCCGCCACACTGTGCATGCTTGGATTAGGGGTACACATGGGCACCCCACTGTGACAGATTCGGAGGGCCCCGGGTGAAGGAGGTTCTGCTACGGCCCCCTGAAGTATGATTCCGACAGCCATTTTGTCTTGCTGAGACCGAGTCGATGCGACTGTCCAAATCGTGCATCATACTCGCTCCGTGGGAATCTGGCTCCACTGCGCAGCACAATTCATCAACAAACGAGTCGCGTGGACAGGATTGGGTTCCAGAAATGATTCAGTCGACGTGTCCGTGATCTTCGCATGGTACTTGGTCATTCGGACCTGTGTACGATTCTGTCGGAAACAAGGGCTATGAACCGGATCATGGAAATCCAAATCCGATTTAGACGCTTTCAGAACAACATCGTAATCAGGCCCTTAATCACAAAACAGGATGTAATTCCGGCAAATAAAAAAAAAATCAGAAAGTGTTCTATATTATATATGCCCATGTGCGAATAGAATATATCCTGCAGGTAGGCAGCAAGGCACAAAGGAGTGTATACTCTGCTCTCAGAGAACACGTGGAAAATGATCAAGCAAAGGGCAAAATTCCAAGACTACATGGAATAACAACACAGGCAAATATGTACAATCTATAAGGGTGCTTGATTAGCGCACAAACATTGTTAGTGCGTCCCTGTAGTTGGGCACACCTTTGGGTTCGTCACAAAAGGACAGATTCCGTTGTTTTTGTTTATGATTATTTATTGTTGTTACGAGTTCAACAAGTTCATTTGTATTGCATTTCCATAAGGCAAATATTTCATTTCATATCCTTATTTGAATTGATTCCAGTGCACATTTGCAATGAAAAAACGAAAACGCTCCGATGCATTTCGGGCTTGGCCCTTTCTCAAGGAGCTCTGTTGGTAAAAATAACATCATTGGTATATGCTGTAATATATAACATTCATCACACAAGGTCAAAGATAACGTGCCTAATCCATATCACATTCCACGTCAGATACAACAAATGCGCCACAAACCATAACCTCACACATAAAGATCATATTTGGAGTATATAATTAGCCACTGTTACACCAGAGGCATAGCATGCATTTCACGGTTGTCCATGTGGTAGACTGTGTGGCAAGTTGAGTAAAAAAAGTACACTCCATGATATATCACTGTTCCACTCCCCCCCCCCCCCCCCCACCAACTAAGCAAACATGATAAGCACAGAGGAATTTCTGTATTTCCTTCATCATGTCTGCCATGTATTGGATAAAAGTAGTCCTCACCCGCCACTTCCTTTAACTCGGCCGCAAAGGATACTCTATTTGCAATATACAGGCAGCAGTTTACAAAACTATAGCTGTAAACTAATGCTTCCTCCTACATTTGTAATGCATTTCCAACTTTATGGGAATTTACAAAGTTTTCCAGGAGTATTTCTTAGAAACTCAACTAACACAGTTTTTGATTAAAAATGTATTTTCTAAATTCAGTTTTTCATGAGTAAATATATATATATATGTATATATTTGCTGAAGCCAAGACTTACTGGCAAATTATTTTTGTTTTCATAGGAAAATGTTTTGCCCCTTGGATATAATCCTTTCTCCTATACCTCACTATTTTCCCACTATATACTCTTGTTGGTATAAATGACAAGATACAGTCATCAATATAAGTCATGTCACACCAAAAATACTAAGAAAAATAGATGAGTCATACTAGGTGAATGTCTTAGATAGTTAAACACCACATTACATCTTTGCATATTGTCCCAACCACTCACGACTCCTTTGTAGCTTACATACATGACAATAGATACCCTCTGAATGATTTTATAATAACACCCTTACGTAAAACCCAGCAAACTAAGGTGATACAACATGCCACACATTGAAATAATGCACTTTGAGCATGCATTTTGTATAATCAAAACATTTTCTGTATTGGCATGGTATTTGTAGGAGTCAAGGAGATCGAATAAAGGCAGTGAAATTGGTGCATAGTTGACTTCTATTAAAAAACATGGCTGTCGAGAGACAACTCCCTATCCAGTATGTCCACAGAATATCCATGTTAGAGTCAACATGACATCTACTGAGGCCTATAGGGGTTATGTAAGTGCTGCACCACCACAGTCCAGGGACAACCACTAAGAAGAGGAAGGTATCACAAAGCAGGAGTACAATTTGAGACTGGAAGTGGCACACAGACAGGTATGGAATACTCAGGCACCTAAATGCTTTTAAAGCTGTACAGGAATGTTTTGCCCACTGCCACCAGGTGTGCTCACAAGTCTGACCTTTCAATAGGAGTCTCTGGCCAAGAGAGTATCATAACTATCTCACAAGGTAAAGCCATGTCAGCCTGAATATTGAAGAGAGGGTTGTTGGGCATATTCCTTTGCAGATGGTTTACAGGTCAATAGATAACGAGATTGAAGTGTTCATCATCAAGCCAATACACCCAAAGAGACAGAGGCTATAGCATCGCCAGTAACATGTATGCTGGCTTGAATCATGCAAAGCCCTCATGTGTTTGCCATATTAACCACTGCTGATCAGTACGTGTGATCACACTATTACCCTTCTGGGGATGTCCAGAATCCCCATTCCCACTGCTTCCCATGTGGTTGAAGCATACCCTTGCACATCTGTAGCCACTACCTCATGAGCACCCCAGATTGTGCAATTTGTTCATGGTATGACTCATGCCAATCTGCCTACTCCTCTTGTGTTCCTTACCATGCATTTTCCTGTCAGTCATCAAACCAGTGTTGACAATTTGTAATTGTCCTGAACAATGTATCTGTCAGAGACATCACACAAGATCTCTGCTTGACTTTGTCTACTATTTCCCTTTGGGGAGTTCCATCATCTATCACATCTTGTGCTTTTCTCTGATGACCCGGAAGCACATCCCTGGATTTTGTACCCAGGGAAGGTCCTCCAGATCCATTGGCCCTGTTTCCATGAGGATCTGTTCTGACATGTCATTGCACAGCTTGGAAAGTCTGTGGCATCCTTCCCCACCCATTTTTTGTCTCAGTTTAGATTTCAACGTAGCAGCTCTAACCGGTATAAGGTTAGCCCTCACTTTTTCCTTTGGCTAAAAGAACAGGTTAGATACTGACCCCATTTAACTAGTATTTGGTATATCACCTGGACACAGAGTGGGCCCTGCACCCTAGTATTGGGTGGGAATATCATCAGGAGCAGGCTCTCAGCCAGGTTGTTACCCACCTTCCAGAATAGGCCTAGGTCTCGGTTGCTGCCCTCCTTCCAGACTAGGCTTATGTCTGGGTTACTCCCCACCTTCCAGACTAGGCCTATGTCTGGGATACTCATGTGAGCTGAACTGCACCTGCACCCGGGAGACAGCCCGCACCTACGGAGGCATGCACAACTCATGCTGATTGCAGAATCTGCAGGGTGGATGTCTCAAAGGAAGAAGGTCACTAAAGAGCCAAGCGATCCTTGTGGGGCTTATTATCTCCAAAGCCTGGTCTACAAAGCAGGAATAGCGTTAATAAATAAAGGTATCATCATTTATGAAAAATAATGATTACGTTGCGTAGACAGATCCTTTATCTTCATCAGCATTTTCCATCTGATATTTTGGATTTTGGGCAATTTATAAAAAGCCTTTCTGTAGTACTGAGGTATAAAATTATATTAAAATGATATACACAATTGACTAACTTTGTGAGGGAAAAGAATCACATGTGAAAAATGGTGTGACCCTGATCATGGTCCTCAGAATATTGTTGGGGCACAATATCAAGGGCAACACATAAAAAACAATTACAGTTAAGTAAGTCTTTATTTTCTATACCTAACTCAACATATGAAATTAAGTAGCGCATGAGATGACTGCATTGTTCACAAGAAAAAGGAACTCGTATGGGCACCAGTTCAAAGCCATCTGTACTACAGAGACTCGAGTCTGGAAGCAGAATAAGCATTTTACTCTTATTTAAGAGATGAGTAATTGATCATTTCATGCAAGCGAAAAGGCACATAAAATATTACGAAGAAAAATGTACTTTAAAGATATGTGTAGTAACATATGTCTTACAAGAAAAACAATTGGGGATTATTTTAAATTAGTTTGCCTGTAGAAAGCTAAATAACCTGTATAAAAGTAGCTCAGTGTTGCCATTGAAAAACTGCTATGAAATGTTTACATTAGCATAAATGTAACAAAAGTAGCTAGCATCGTCCTTCTTACTCCACTTGCCTGCATATGCAAATGAGATCCTTGTATAACAAACGTGTATACTGTTTCTTAGGAAAGAAAGATATAAAATGTTCTTCTCAGTCAAGTCTTAGGATAGAAGCAAGGCCTTGGCGGTACTTGTGGCGTTTAACTCTGTGGAATTCTGCAGAGTAGAAGAAATTCTGTGGAAATCGGAAATAGGCATGTTGCCCTGCTTGCAATGTGTTTTGGTGTCGGGAGCTCATTCATGCTGAAAAATCCGGACAAACCGCTCCACACAGTGCGCCAGAGAGCACAGTTTCTTGAGTTGACTTTACTGCCTCTCGAGTTGAATTTCTATTTGAGCTGCAGCTTTCTGATCACAAACAGTTGCGACCACCCGTGTTGGGGAAATCTCTCCAGGTGCCCTCCTAGTGACAGAAAATCATGCTAGAGGACGCCAAATTTCAGTTGCTAACTTACCGTTGGCAAACCGTGCCCTGAAAAAACATTTGGCCGGAATTCAGCATTGCAAACGTAATGTGGAGGGTCCAAGACTCCACCAACTCCACCAGCGGAGCGGAATATATCAGTCAACCCTAATAGAAACACCTGCACCATAATGAACTGAGATAGGTCTATCAACAAAATTAGATTATTTATGGGAATTTGTACTTAAAGCAAGCCTCTCGTTATAATAGTGAAACTATGCGTTCAGAAGACAGCTACTAAGGAGCGGTTCTGCCCATTACTCGCCAAAGCTATCATTTGAGGCCAAATCATTTTTAAATTGAGCCCCATGTTAAACATGGGGTGCTACCTTATATAAAGCAAGGACTGGGAGTGTTAAGTTTAGAATCTGCCACAGTTTTGCGCCGACTTGGGTCTGAGCTAGGTGACAAGCCCAAACATCACTATTTTACCACTGTACACAGTGGTTAATGATTGCTTGTCAGTGGAGTTTTCAATACCAACAGTAACCTGAAAACCAATTCAATAAAAATATATCAGGGGACAGGACACAACAAACAGGCAAGACATAAAGCAACATAACAACTGCATTACAATACAACAAAATCACATTGTAATAATGCAGCAGAAAAACACAGCAGCACATAAAACATCAAAAAATCAGACGCAACACAACACAACAGATATACATAAACTGTCTTGCCATATATTACCACCTTCCAAATCAGTGGAAAAAGGTTTTTGGAGCAAGCACTCCCTTTGCTTACCACCAATAACATGAAATAGCACCAGTATAAAAATGTTTTGTGATCCAGCCCAGGAGGATATACAATTTATAGATTGCAACTGCCAATTTCCAATAACTGCAAAGTATGACATTACTTAGCGATTTGTCTTTTATTTATCCGCAAGACAAAGTAAATTGTAGACCCACTTAGGTATTTGGGCAAAATATTGATTTGTACATTTCAGGATACCGAAATATCGGGGAAAAACTCTTATACAAAAATTACGTAATGCAAAAAGTATTATTGCTAACAATGTCGATTTCTTTTTAAGGAAAGTAATATCTTTGTTAAGAATATCATTGTTGCTAATATAATTTTCAATAATATATCTTTAAAACATCCTTTTTCAATTATCTTAATGTGTATTGGTTAATATAATAATTGTATGTGTTATTCATTGTATAATTGTTAAATATTATTATATATAGTTTGTAATTTAAAGTAATTTATAATATTTTATTTAATTGATAATAGTAACTTTTAGTGTTCTAGTGGGCTGCTAGGTTTGTAGGGGTATTGGGTAGGGAGTTAATTAAGTAATCATTTATTAACAATTAATTATAAATTTTGTATTAATTACCTAATTGATCATTAATTATGTAAATTGTGTAATAGCTCTATATAATATTTATATTTTTGGTGTGGTTTGTGGCGTTTGTAGGGATATAGGGTGGGAAGTTAATTGAGTAATAATTACTTCTCAATTATTTATTTATTTATAAATATTGAATTGATAATGTATGTGTACATTATGTAGCATTGATTTATTTTAGTCATATTTTAGTTGAGATTTTCTAGGTTTGTGGGAGTATTGTTTAGGGAGTGAATTAAGCATTAATTAGCAACTAATTATGAATTGATAATTAATTAGTTAATTGATTTTCAATTATATACATTTTGTCATAATTATTTTAGTTATATTTTCAGTGTGAGCTGCTAGGTTTGTAGGGGTATAGTATGGGATGTTATTTAAGTAATAAACACAGTACACTTTTTCTAACATGATAATGATTAAATTGTATAATCATATAGACAGTTTAATTGTTTTTTTGTGTTTATATTTTTGGGGGTTAATTTATAATGTTTATAGTACAACGCTTTCCCTACTATTGCTTAGACTGTAGTGGGAATGATAAAGTTAGCCACTCCAAAGCTTTCCCTACTGTTGCAGAGTCTGTAGTGGGAATAGTAAATATTACTAATAAAAATCAACAACAAATAACACAGCAAAGTGACAAGACAGAAAGTAAATCTTCCAAATGGTTTTGCTAATGGGTATATGTGCAGTGACAAAGGATAAAAGAAAGAAGATAAAATGTATAGAGAGAGATAGCAGAAAAGGAAGAACAAGAAGAAGAGCTCATCAAAATAGAAATGTATGCGAGACAAAGAAGGAATTCAGTCAATGTACACATAAAGTTCCTCCTTCACAAATTTTTTTTTTTTTTTACACAATTTTTTTATTTATTATGATAACGGAACTCAAAAGAGATCCACATAAGAATTCATAAAGTCATACAACAAAATTCCATAAAAAGTACAAAGGAAATATACATAGTATTAAGTAATCAATATAATGTTAAAAAGCATTTAAAGAAATAAAATAATTTAAAACAAAACATTTCATCGGGGGGATTAAGCATTGCTTCAATGAAATCATAAGCAGTACGAATGCCCAGTTGGAGGCACATAGGTCTTAGCCATTTACGTCTAAATGCCATAAGGGCCGGACAAACGAAAACAACATGGTACATATCCTGGGTATTAAGGTTACAATGATTACAGATATCTGAACTACCATACCATTTGGACAGAAGGCAATTTAACGGGAGCAAATTATACCTTAACAGCAGCATAAATCGCCTAATTCCATGAGGAAGATTCCAGCATATGTATGGTTGGGGAGTTTTTATTTTACAAAATTTACCAATAGGGAACATTCCACTCGCCGCTTTACTGGTCCCACTATCAACTCTAAAGCTCAGCTCCCAAGAGGCAGATTTTAAAGATAACTTCAGTTGGGTGTCAGATAATGTGAAAAGACTTTGTTCGTCTAGCTGTAGTAGCGCAACAGCCTGTCGGAAATTCCTCACAATGGAGGAATGAGCGTTAAAGGAACCCAACAGCTCATTTTTTATTAGATATCTCAATGTGCCAGGCATTCCTCTTGCAATGTTATAGACCCAACGCACCACACTCGCAGATGCCTGAGCCCGAGAGCTGCGCAATCCAAATTCTCGTCTTAAAGAGGAGGTAGAATTTGCGGTACTGACAGAGGCTAAATTGCGTAATATTTTTCCTTCAGTAGAATCTAAAAAATTCCAGCATGCCATGTCCACTATTTCTAATCCATAGATTAGGGATTCAGGGATTTTTGCTCGGAAAACCTCGAGCAATATGGAAAAATGCCTTATGCCAGTCGCTTTGTAGAGGGAAATAAGACTCTTCCCTTGAACGAGGGCTTTTCTGCTGTTATTCTCCGTGTGGGCTTTTTCACTAAGATTGTTCATGACAATCTTACCAAGGAAGGGATAAGATTTCACTACTTCCAATCTTTCACCCCCAATGGACCAGTAGTAATTTTCATATTTGGAATTTCTCTTTCTCTGAAAGCACATTATTTTACTCTTTGAGATATTGATTTTTAAAAAGTGAGCCTTAGCGTAGGAGGACAGGGCTTGTAAGCGGTTATTCAAACCTTTTGGGGTGAGGTCCAAGATTAAGATATCATCTGCGTACATTAAGCACGCTATTGGAGCTCTCCCCAAAAGTGGAGCAATACCATTACTGGTTGATAAAATAGCTTTGGGGAGGTCGGCGATATATAGGGAGAATAACAGGGGAGCCAATAGACAGCCCTGTTTCAGACCATTATCTGTGGGTATAACCCTAGACAGTCCTCGCTCGCCACCCATTAAAACTCTGCACCAAGAATCTGTATGTAGTGCGATAACTAATTTTAATAAACTAGATGGTATCTCTAATTTGGTTAACTTACTCCACAGCAGGGACCTATCCACTTTATCAAAAGCCGTAGAGAAGTCAATGAAAGCCCCAAATACACCCCCTCTACGAACTGAAACATATTTTTCCACCAGGATTTGAAGAGCAGTAAGATTATCCAAAGTACCATGCTGTTTCCTAAATCCAGTCTGTTCCAACGGGAGTATTGCAGATTTCGTTACCCAATCATTTAAACTATTCAATAAACATTTAGAAAAAACTTTGCCTATGGCATCTAAGAGGGCTATTTGTCTATAATTTTGAGGTAAGTCTCTAGCCCCCTTTTTGTGGAGCGGGATTAGTAAACTCCCCTTCCAAGAATGTGGAACCGTGCCATTAATAAAGCAAAGTTTAAAGACTGGGTATAAGATTTTTCCCCATAACGTGCTATAGGATTTTAGCACGGAAATTGGGATTTCATCTGGGCCTAGTGCGCCAGATGAGCGTAAAGCTTTGATTGCTGCAACTATTTCTAATTCAGAAGGAGGGTCATATGGGGTTGAATCCTCCTGCAGTTTATCAGAACAGAACTTCTCATCATTGCTATTATATAGTTGTTGTATAAAATCAACCCATGGATATATATAATGGATATAGGAGAGGGTCTGGATCGCACCCCACATCCTTCTCCAATTAATGACCAGAAAGACTTTACCTGCCCATTCTTAGATGCCTCATGAAGCTTAACCCAGAGAGCATCTTCTTTCTCCCGTTTTAATCTAACCTTTAACCTATTTCTTCTTCTTCTCAGAAGAGAAATTCTCTGCCTACGTTCAGGAATAAAGGAAAGATATTGAGCCCTGACTAATTTATTTATTTCTTTATTTAGGTAACAAAGGTCAGGAGGGATTTTAGGAATTGGCTTTCTTGATTGTGGCTTTCGAACTTTAGTTTTTAAAGTTTGTAAAAGAGACGCAAAATAAAATAGCTCTCTACCTTCCCATGAACTTAAATTCTCAGCTGTGTGTTCTAATATATTAGACAAACTTCTAATGGACCCTAAATTCCAATAACATTTCCCTTTATTATTAATGTTCAATAAATCATTACCAATTTTCCATGAATCCCTTTGAGATGATGTTATATTTAGTGTTAAAAGTAGAACATTATGATCACTAAGATCAGTAACTAGAACGGAAAAATCATCTAAGAAACAAAAGAAGGTACTATCAACTATCATATACTCGAGGATAGAACCACCATTTCCTAATTTGTGAGTGAAATGGGCGGGAATATCCGAAGGGAACCTTCCATTAATTATAATGCAGTCTACCTCGGATAAACTCTCTAATATTAATTTCCCTCTTTTATTTATTTTAATGCTCTCCGGAAAGATAGCTTTAGGTATCATAAATGCTTCCTCTCTTATCTTATTCCTAAATATGTCAAGGGCATAATTAGATATTTTACCATTTAGATCTCCTAGTAGTAAAATGTGGGGGGGAAAAGGGGATTCCTGTAAATTTAATATAAAAGAACTAATCATCTTAATACTCGAATTATACTTTGCTTCTGGGAGCAAATAAGCATTTATTATTACAAATGATTTCTGAGAGGCGTCCATGGCGGAGTTTGTTATAGGTATTGCCTGAAATAATTTATTTGGATCCTGGTAGTGAGTATAATTCCATTTAACCTTGTTGGACAGAAGGCAGGCTAACCCTCCCTTTGCTCGGCCTCTCATAGAGGGAATAGCACTACTCTCCAAAACATAATAATCTTTTACAACCGGAAAGTTCCCTGCCAACCACGTTTCCTGCAAACAGATAATATCAGCGTCAAGAGACTGCAAAAATAACAGCTTTTCTGAGCTCTGGTTTAATCCAGCAATGTTCCACAATATTATTTTTAAGTTATCGTTAAAACTCTGAATTCATTTTGGCTGCAAAACCTGATTTATCTGATAAGACAGCGGGCAACCAACTCCATTCCTGATCAATATCCTTTACCCTAGTTTGTTTGATGGGCAACGTATTATTAATTATCACCTGTCGGTCATTTTTTGATATCCGTATTTTTAGCTCTTCAGGCGCTGCCGTAAGGCCATCGCGAGGACCAGATTTTATGCCTTGATAAAATGACATTTTTTGATATTTATGATTTTCTATTTTAACCGGTATAAAGGTATCAACATCGATTCCTCTTATTTGGAATTCTTCTGCCCATTGTAAGACATGGTTTGTTACCAATTTTGAGTAAAATTGTACCCGTGTTATCCTTCCATTCTCAGAGTTTATTAATGAAATTATGTCTAGATCTACAGACTGGATCAATTTTAAGCTTTCTATTTCGTGAAAACACTTAACTAAGGCAGATCTATTTAAAATGAGGTCAGGATCAAAAATAGGTATGAAATCAAGATAAAGAGTATCCACATTGTTTCTGATCTTAGGCACTGTTTTGGATACATGATCAGTTGCAACAACATCTGAAAAAGCAATAGCCGAAGGGTTAAGAGGTGGCTTTTGTTTGGAAACTATAATTGAAGCTGGACTTTTTTCTTTCACCACTTCAGTTTGCTCATCAAGATGTTGTTGACTTATGAGCGAATGATAATCTTCTTGTATGTTTGTTGAGTCAAGATCCACTGGATTGGAGTTATCCAGCGAGGGTTCTTGTTCACAATAAAAAATTATTTTCCTTTGCCTTTTTTTGTAAAATCTACGATTTGGTTTTCTTTTTTTGCATCGTTGTTTTTTTGATGCTTTTATTTCCTTTTTTTCCTCCCTTAATGATGACATTTTTTCTAAAGTAGTAGGAGGGACTGGCGTTTCTTTATTTGATTGTGGAATGAAAATTGGGAAGATGGTGGGTAAAACATTACTTGAATTATCCTCTGGGGGCAATAAAGTCTCGATCTCCTGACTAATAAAAGCTACGCAATTACCATTAGATGGATTTTCCTTCCTTTGTACAGATGGTTCAGGAGTAACTGCAGTATTAGTATTAGTTTTAACCAGGGGATCTGAAGATAAAAGTGCCTCAGGGGTTGCTTTTATATTTTTTAATTCCTCATTTGCTTCCATATTTAAATTATTAGATGGAGTGATTATTTTTTGGTCAAAAACGCCATCTAATCCTATTTTGTTACTCAGCAGTGCCTTTAAAATCAATGTTACTGTGTCTAATACATTATCTGATCCATTAACCATTCTTTCCAATAGCTGTAAAATTGATTAAATAAGCCGTTCCAGAGAAGATAAGGAATTCGAAATTACATTATCTTCTCTTGTAAAAGAATTTCCTAGATCTTTGTTATGGATATGAGTAGGACTGAGAAATAAGTTCATTTCAGGGGTGGAAATCTCAGAATTTTTTGACGGAGTACTACTATACAGATGTAACCTAGGGGTAGTTATAATATCCTGAGCATGAAAGGGGTTCTGTGTTTTTATTGATTCTTTCTGAGATTCTAGATTTATATCAGGGAGGGTGTAATCCTCTGGAAGGATATGCAAGGGGGAAGAGATTTTCGAATAGATTTTTTGGCTTACTTTAGAAGGAGAGGGAAAATTGTGTACTAGAGCCACAACAGGAAAGACAGAAGTGCTGCCTAAATCAGCAGCATCCACTGCTTTTCCTTGGGTTTCAAAAAGATAGTTAGTATCTCCCTCTTGATTTTTATTTAGTATATCATCTGGGGTGGGTAAAACAGTAATACCTGACAGTATACTATCATTTTTGACAACAGGAGAATCTTGTACATATTCCTTACAATTAATGTTAGTAGTTTTCGTAAGGGCCCCCTCCTGGTCTACTTTCTCCTTACCCTTATCCCATAAAGAATAAAGTTGACATTTACTCTTTAGTTGTAAAGCAGAGCCATCTTTGTTTCGTAATGGATTGGATTTAGTTTTAGAACAAGCTCTACCAACTAGAACTCTTCCTGATCTCAATTTCAATTTCTTGGTAGTCATGCTATCTAGAGGAACAGTGTACAATTACACACTAAAGAGGGGTGGCCCAGCCCAGCCTCAATCGGTCTCTGTCGGTCACAGTCGGTCCCGCCCTTGTCCCGGGCTTCTCCCGGCGCCCTCCCGCGCGCTCCCGCGCAGCGGAACACCCTAGTTGTAAATATACTGGCTGATAGGTGAGGGGGAGGAGCCTGCAGGGAGAGCGTCCCAGCTGTTACTACTTGGGAGTTGTGGGTGCTCCTGGGACTTGGAGTCCTGCGCCCACAACACGCTCGCAGCCCTGCAGGTCCCAACACCCAAGGGAAGGTTCCAAACACTGGCGCTGTGCAGAAATAGCCTCTGGCGAAGCGGGACTCGCGCAGCGGGTACCGCGAGTTGTAGGTTGATGAGAGGCAGAGAGTTCTGTACTCACAGGCAGCACGTCGAGCTCAGAGTCCAAAAAGCAGCAAGATTGCAGAGAAATCCTCAGGTGCAGGCAGGAGGCAGGTTTTTACAGCGTTGCCTAGCAAGGGGAGGAGCCTGCAGGGAGAGCGTCCCAGCTGTTACTACTTGGGAGTTGTTGGTGCTCCTGGGACTTGGAGTCCTGCGCCCACAACACGCTCGCAGCCCTGCAGGTCCCAACACCCAAGGGACGGTTCCAAACACTGGCGCTGTGCAGAAATAGCCTCTGGCGCAGCGGGACCCGCGCAGCGGGTTCCGCGAGTTGTAGGTTGATGAGAGGCAGAGAATTCTGTACTCACAGGCAGCACGTCGAGCTCAGAGTCCAAAAAGCAGCAAGATTGCAGAGAAATCCTCAGGTGCAGGCAGGAGGCAGGTTTTTACAGCGTTGCCTAGCAAGGGGAGGAGCCTGCAGGGAGAGTGTCCCAGCTGTTACTACTTGGGAGTTGTGGGTGCTCCTGGGACTTGGAGTCCTGCGCCCACAACACGCTCGCAGCCCTGCAGGTCCCAACACCCAAGGGAAGGTTCCAAACACTGGCGCTGTGCAGAAATAGCCTCTGGCGAAGCGGGACCCGCGCAGTGGATACTGCGAGTTGTAGGTTGATGAGAGGCAGAGAGTTCTGTACTCACAGGCAGCACGTCGAGCTCAGAGTCCAAAAAGCAGCAAGATTGCAGAGAAATCCTCAGGTGCAGGCAGGAGGCAGGTTTTTACAGCGTTGCCTAGCAAGGGGAGGAGCCTGCAGGGAGAGCGTCCCAGCTGTTACTACTTGGGAGTTGTGGGTGCTCCTGGGACTTGGAGTCCTGCGCCCACAACACGCTCACAGCCCTGCAGGTCCCAACACCCAAGGGAAGGTTCCAAACACTGGCGCTGTGCAGAAATAGCCTCTGGCGAAGCGGGACCCACGCAGCGGGTACCGCGAGTTTTAGGTTGATGAGAGGCAGAGAGTTCTGTACTCACAGGCAGCACGTCGAGCTCAGAGTCCAAAAAGCAGCAAGATTGCAGAGAAATCCTCAGGTGCAGGCAGGAGGCAGGTTTTTACAGCGTTGCCTAGCAAGGGGAGGAGCCTGCGGGGAGAGCGTCCCAGCTGTTACTACTTGGGAGTTGTGGGTGCTCCTGGGACTTGGAGTCCTGCGCCCACAACACGCTCGCAGCCCTGCAGGTCCCAACACCCAAGGGACGGTTCCAAACACTGGCGCTGTGCAGAAATAGCCTCTGGCGAAGCGGGACCCGCGCAGCGGGTACCGCGAGTTGTAGGTTGATGAGAGGCAGAGAGTTCTGTACTCACAGGCAGCACGTCGAGCTCAGAGTCCAAAAAGCAGCAAGATTGCAGAGAAATCCTCAGGTGCAGGCAGGAGGCAGGTTTTTACAGCGTTGCCTAGCAAGGGGAGGAGCCTGCAGGGAGAGCGTCCCAGCTGTTACTACTTGGGAGTTGTGGGTGCTCCTGGGACTTGGAGTCCTGCGCCCACAACACGCTCGCAGCCCTGCAGGTCCCAACACCCAAGGGAAGGTTCCAAACACTGGCGCTGTGCAGAAATAGCCTCTGGCGAAGCGGGACCCACGCAGCGGGTACCGCGAGTTGTAGGTTGATGAGAGGCAGAGAGTTCTGTACTCACAGGCAGCACGTCAAGCTCAGAGTCCAAAAAGCAGCAAGATTGCAGAGAAATCCTCAGGTGCAGGCAGGAGGCAGGTTTTTACAGCGTTGCCTAGCAAGGGGAGGAGCCTGCAGGGAGAGCGTCCCAGCTGTTACTACTTGGGAGTTGTGGGTGCTCCTGGGACTTGGAGTCCTGCGCCCACAACACGCTTGCAGCCCTGCAGGTCCCAACACCCAAGGGAAGGTTCCAAACACTGGCGCTGTGCAGAAATAGCCTCTGGCGCAGCGGGACCCGCGCAGCGGGTACCGCGAGTTGTAGGTTGATGAGAGGCAGAGAGTTCTGTACTCACAGGCAGCACGTCGAGCTCAGAGTCCAAAAAGCAGCAAGATTGCAGATTCACATTTAGACCTCCAGGATATTTCAGCAAAAAAACTAATTCCATTATAAAAGTACGCTCTGGCAAGAGACCCTCTAAATTCAACAACACTATGTATGAGAGCATCATGGCTCTCGCAAGTGTTTTGCGAGAGTCATCAAGAAGGAAAGGGGGTAACAGAACAAACAACATATATAATCAAAGTATAGGGCAACTCTGAGAAGAGTTTTTTGAATTAACATTTTTCTACATCTATATTTTTTAATATTGTAATCTTTTTTTGTCATTGTTTTTAAAAAGGGTAGACCAAAATCAAGAAATTGGGAGCAAACACAAAACAACATCTCCTTCAAAACAACGAGGAGAAACAACTAGGAAAAAAATGTTTAAAGAAAACTACTTCCTAGGTGGGCATTTATGATCCTGGACAAGTCTATCCCATGCAGCCCTGCTTGTCACATCTTGCGAGACCCGTAAGTTTGTAAACAAAATAATTAATATAATAACATACCGGACTGGCTTTATTATTAAAGAATAGCACTTAATAATAACTGATCACATGAAAAAGATCTCTGTACAACAGATTGGAATGAAATTTATAACTCTCTGTTCTCCCACAAGCCACCTGCGAGCCACCGCCCGAACTTCTTGTGAGAGTGATCACACACCTAAAAAATGGATGTACATAGTGAAAACACATAGAGGACGATTATGATGTTGGTGGGACCGACACTGACGGGCCATCGGTGTCTGTCCCATTGACCTCTCTTACCGCAGTCAGACCACCTCATTAGGATGTGGTCGGTCCACCCGCATTGGCCCAGGGACCAACCAACAGCTTCCGACGGGTTCAAGGAGCCCTTTGGGTAGTCGGTCTGATTGGATTACCCCCAATGGAGCCAGTGCCTTCTCTGGCACCGTCTTGGGGATTACGATCCTGCCAACCATTTCACGTCGGTTCTTCTGAAGTGAAATGGCTGACGGAAAGGCTAGCAGGGTCCCAGTCCCTTGTGGCCCTCTGCTATGGGCCCCATAAACATCCGTACATTGTGTGGCAGACACCCAATAGTGCCTGCCACAGGCTGCAGGGATGTTTGAAAACATGCCTCTTTGCAGGTGGGCAGAACAAGTCTTAATACAAAGAGGCATGTTTCCGACCACCTCCACAGCGGTTTATTCCTAATTTGGTGGGTGGGACCCCGGATGGTTGGTTCAGTTCCCGCAATGATGGCAGTCAGATGCTCATCCGACAACCATCATAATGGACCCCAGGATATACAGTATCGGAAAAACTGATCAGTGTCTTTTTGAAATATAAATATGAAGTTTACGTAAGGATGCATGCAAAGAGTATGAAAACTATGCTGGGAATATTTCTGTATATGTGAGTTACAAAAACTACGAAGTTGAACATTCTCAGCGCATACATTGTTGGAGTAGTAAGCTTATGTATTTTTAAATATTTTGTTTTGAAACCGTAGAAATTCATTTAAAAAAAACAAAGGTTAAAGTAACATTATACTTAGACGTAATAAAAATATGTGTTTTTGATTCAATAAGGACCTTAGAAACCCACTGCAAAAACCAAAGGCTAAAGTAACGTTTCTAGTTAGGTGGATTTCTCAGTGATATTGTTGACGTTTTGAACTTTAAAAAAACATAGAAATTCCCCAGTTATAGTTAGCAGCACTAACTATGACTTGTGATCCTGCCATGCACTACATAAGACCTCACATATGACATCACTCATATTCTAGGACATGATTTATGACATCATGGAAGACATTTCTAATGACATTGATGATGACATCACTGGTGACATCTTCCAAGCTCTGTTTTGGGACATATTGTTGAATCAATTACTATGGCTTTACATGTAGCATAGTTCACATAAAAAATCAACCACAGATATATGGCAAATGCTGATTGAGTATGGTGCACAAACTGTAGACTACTGTTCCGAGAAAGCCAAAATACTGAATGCCAATTCCGAACCAAATGCCCTACTACGGACAGCTTTTATCTGTATGAAACCCCGGACACACAACGATCCTACATTTAGAAATGAAGTTGATATTAGTAGAGAACTGAGTACTGTAAACAGTGTTTACTCTACAGAGAGAGTTAATTCTATACTACACTGACATGAGAAATATACCACAGAGTATTTAAAAGAATCTACTAATTTATTTATTTATTTTATTTTAGCGATTTGTAAAGCGCCTGGTGACCCGAGGGCATCCCCGCGCTATAATATTTATGGAGATCCGAGGACAAAAAAGGAAGGACTTTATTTAGGGAACAACAGCGTTTTCAGTTTTTTCCTAAACATCAAGTGATTAGGTTCAAGTCGAAGGGTGCGGGGGAGTGCGTTCCATCTGGTGGATGCTTTAATCGAGAAGCGGCGGCTGCCAGTACGTGTCTTCCTGTGTCTAGGGACATTGGCCAGGTTCTCATTCTCCGAGCGAAGGGACCTGGGAGCTTTGTATGGAGTAACCAGGTCTCTCAAAATAGCAGGGCCGGAACCATTAAGCAGTTTGTGCGCAGTGCACAGGGCCTTAAATTTGACCCTTTGGCGAATTGGAAGCCAGTGGAGAGCCTGGATTGCTGGTTTGGCTGATACTCTTGAGGGGAGATTCCAAAGTAACCGGGCGGCTGCGTTCTGCGTCCGTTGGAGTTTGGACATGGTAGCTTCTGGAGCTCCGAGGTATACCATGTTGCTGTAGTCCAGCCGCGCAAGCACCAGGCCCTGGACCAGGAGTTTCCTGGATAGGGGCGGAAGTTGTGGGAGGATCTTCCGAATGGAGCGCATTAGGCCAAAGCAGGTCCCTGCTGTCTTGGTAGCTTGAGTTTTCATCGACAGCTCGGGTTCTAGCCATACTCCTAAGGTTTTAATTTCCTGTTTCGGGGCGGGGATTTCCCCGAATACGTCTGGCCAGACCGATGGAGGGATGGTGGTCCATTGCTTGCCCAGAAGCATGACTTCAGTCTTTGAGCCATTTAATTTGAGCGATGACTCACACATCCAGGTGTGGATATTTTTAAGGCAGTTTTGCAGATTGTCCGGGTGTTTGTCCAGTTGGGAAAGTGAGACGACTAATTGGGTGTCGTCTGCGTAGCTTACTATTTTAATCCCGAAGGGGGTAACTACATCTTCGAGAGGGGCCATGTAAGCGTTAAATAGAGTTGGGCTTAATGATGACCCCTGGGGGACCCCGCTCGTAAGGGGGAGGGTGGCAGAGTGGAAATTGCCATCCCACACCTGGAACGAGCGCCCTGAGAGGAAAGACTCTATCCACCTGAGCGCCGAACCTGCAATCCCTGCCGCAGCTAGCCGATGAAGTAGGACACGATGGTTGACTGTGTCAAAGGCTGCGCTTAAATCCAGGAGGATCACTGCCACTGATCCTCCTGAATCCAGTATGCACCTAGCCTCCTCGATGACGGCGAGAAGGGCGGAGTCCGTGCCATGGCCCGGACGAAACCCAGTCTGGGACTGCCGTAAGATGTTGTTGGCTTCTAGATACTGTGACAGTTGGCCATTGGCCAATTTCTCGGCCATTTTACTGATACAGGGGAGGAGTGAGATTGGCCGGTAGTTCGCCATGTCGGCTTGGTCCAGCTGGGGTTTCTTTAGGAGTGCTTTAACGACTGCACTTTTCCAGCTGGGGGGGACCGAACCTTGGGAGAGCGATATGTTTATGAGCTCCGTGATTGTGGGCACGACGACCGGGGCTACAGTTTTAAGGAATCTGATCGGGGCGGGATCTAAAGGGGAGCCGCTTTTCATTTTGGCCATAGTAGTGTCTACCTCGTTTACTGTTACTGCCCTAAAGGTAGTGAGCTGAGGAAGCAAACTGTTTCCTGTGTGATTAGTGGAAGCCTCATTGTCCATGTGGTTCGACAGGCCGAGAGGGGGCAGAGAAGTTGAGATGCGGTCGATTTTAGCATTAAAGTAGTTGGCCAGCTCGTTACTTCTGTCCACCGGGGGTGTGTTGGATGAGGGTGGAGCAGGTTTTTTCAATAACTCTTTTACGATGAGATAAGATTCCCTTGTCGGGTTAGTAGAGTTTTTAATTCTTGTGTCATAATGAGAGGCTTTCGCAAGCTTCGGGGAAGGTTTGTATATTCTCACCGACCGCTGATAGGCATCTTTGCTTGCGTGCTGCCAGTCTTTCCTCCATAGCCGTTCTGCTTTCTTGCAGTGTTTACGGAGAGTCCGGAGTTCGGGAGTGTACCATGGGGCAGATCCTAGTTTCCCATTCTTATTCTCGCGAGTTTTTATTGGGAGGATGGAGTCCAGAGACGTGGTAATCCACTCTCTGAATTTACTGTCTGCAGTGGTCGGGTCTTCCGAGGGGGTCGGGATAGTCGAGTTCAAGGTTCTGGCCCAATCCTCTGTGGATATTCTGGCCCATGCTCTGTCCTTAATATAGGTGGTGGGTTTGTGGAGTTTCTTGGAGACTCCTGGAAGGCAGAAAGGGACCATGAAGTGGTCCGTCCATGGGAGGGGAAGGGACTCTGTCACTTGAAGAGTGGGGATATTCGTGAACACCGGATCAAGTAGATGGTCTTTGGTGTGCGTGGCTCCGGAATTTGAGAGGTGGAGGCCATATGCCGCCAGTTCTCCACTCAAATCGGCCGCCCCTGTGTCTAGGGGGTCATCGAAATGAATGTTAAGGTCCCCTAGTATCGAGAAGTTGGATGTGGAGTGGGCCTGAGATGCAATAGTATCCAGGAGTGCTCTAGAGAAAGTGCCCGGGTGCCCAGGGGGGCGATAAATTAGGAGTCCTGCTAGTGAGTGGGTCGGTCCTACATGGATGGTGAATTGAAGGCTTTCGGAGTCCATGATATGAGCGTTGTTGATTCTGCAGGTGAGATGGTCACGATGAATGATCGCCAAGCCTCCTCCTCTACCAGAAGGGCGGGGCTGGGACTGAATGAGGAAGCCTGGGGGAGTAGCTAGGATAACGTCTGAATCCGAGTGGTCTGTAAGCCATGTTTCCGAGAGGAACAGGATGTCAATCTCATGATCTTCTATTAGATGATTAATTAGCAATGCATGTCTAGGGAGTGAGCGATAGTTCAAGGTGGCTAGTTTAAGAGCTGTGGGCAAGGCAGGTCGGCTGGGTAGTTTGAGCTGGGCTGGGCGGCAGCGAGTGCAGCTAGTATATGGTCCTTCAAGATCATGCACATAATTGCATGCAGTGTCAATAGTGGGTCTAAGACTGAGGAGGTCCCGGCGTGAATAGCTTACCATGGAGGCAGCCTGGTCCGGCAGGGGTTCTGGCCCTAGGCCCGGCCGTGCGCGGCCGGGCGCAGACGGGCTTGCCTTAGGCGCGCCTTTGGCGCGCAAACGGCGCTCCCGCTACGCTCGTCCGCTGCGCTGGTATGGCCGACACATTTAGTATGGTAAGGGGTGGGCGTGGCCTCGAGATGGGCGTGGCTTCGCCTTCGAGCCGCGATGGAGGTTTGGGTGTTTCCCCTGTGTCAGCGCTCGGATCCGCTGTATCAGGGGGGGGTCAGGAGGTCTGCTCGGCGCGCAAGGCAGGCGCTGCTGAGGTTAAGGTGAGAACGATTTTTAAAAACAGTGCAAGTGAAATAACAAGTTTTAAAAGTTCCCAAAGCAAAATACAATCCTCCGGCTTTTCGCCTCAGAGGTCCAATAAACAATAATACACGGCGCTTTCAATCAGCATTTATGTACTGTTTCAAGTGGGCGTGGCCGCGAGATGGGCGTGGCTTCGCCTTCGAGCCGCGATGGAGGTTTGGGTGTTTCCCCTGTGTCAGCGCTCGGATCCGCTGTATCAGGGGGGGGTCAGGAGGTCTGCTCGGCGCGCAAGGCAGGCGCTGCTGAGGTTAAGGTGAGAACGATTTTTAAAAACAGTGCAAGTGAAATAACAAGTTTTAAAAGTTCCCAAAGCAAAATACAATCCTCCGGCTTTCCGCCTCAGAGGTCCAATAAACAATAATACACGGCGCTTTCAATCAGCGTTTATGTACTGTTTCAAGTGGGCGTGGCCTCGAGATGGGCGTGGCTTCGCCTTCGAGCCACAATGGAGGTTTGGGTGTTTCCCCTGTGTCAGCGCTCGGATCCGCTGTATCAGGGGGGGTCAGGAGGTCTGCTCGGCGCGCAAAGCAGGCGCTGCTGAGGTTAAGGTGAGAACGATTTTTAAAAACAGTGCAAGTGAAATAACATGTTTTAAAAGTTCCCAAAGCAAAATACAATTCTCCGGCTTTCCGCCTCAGAGGTCCAATAAACAATAATACACGGCGCTTTCAATCAGCGTTTATGTACTGTTTCAAGTGGGCGTGGCCTCGAGATGGGCGTGGCTTCGCCTTCGAGCCGCGATGGAGGTTTGGGTGTTTCCCCTGTGTCAGCGCTCGGATCCGCTGTATCAGGGGGGGGTCAGGAGGTCTGCTCGGCGCACAAGGCAGGCGCTGCTGAGGTTAAGGTGAGAACGATTTTTAAAAACAGTGCAAGTGAAATAACAAGTACAGTATACATTCCATGCAATAGTTGTAAAGAAAAAAACACTTTTTTATAAACATAATCAAGATCCGAAAGTGCTAAGGATCATATTACCTGCATCCTACATAATGCTGTGAAAACTTTACAGATAACCCTTCTTCTGTACCAAAACAAGCATGCGTACATTAAATTAGCATGCTGACACAGTTCTCTCTAATGACTCATGGCTGCTTACAAAAGTTAATAAGTAGTACGTAGAATCTTTCTCCTGTTGTAAGTGTTTTCTGCAGATCCAAAAAGTAATGTGGAGCATAATGAATACAAGTCAACTGTCTCTTGCACACAGAGTTACTCTTGAATGCAAACATGTATAACCTATTCAATAAATGTACACAGGTATTGTGCATTAGGATCACACATGTTATATAAACACTTACACCCATTAGCTGCATCTAAGCTATACAGAATTACATAGAATTAATATGGTAGTTACTCGCCACTATGTAAACTATATAACAAAATTTACACACTCATTGGATGATGTCCTCAGTGATGTCATCAAATATGTCATTTGAAATGTAATAAATGATGTCATAGAACATGTCATGAGTGATGTCATAAGTGAGGTCATAAACAGTGCATGGCGGGGGCACACTGTCACTGAGAAATTCACCTAACTATAACCTTACTTTAATAGGCAAACAAAAGCTAGGTGCATACTGAAATATATGACAGAGATTACAGAGTGGAAGCAGAGGCCATTTAGTCCTCAATGAATGGCCTGCCAGCCCACCAAATCAACCAGGGCTTTGGTAGAGGACTGCCAGACACTTTATGAGAGCCCCAGTCACCTGCTAGGTATCTCACTGTCTTCTGTGCATCCCATGTGCGGTGTTGCACAGAAGGGAGAGAAGTATGCTAAGTGGGTGCCATGTTCTTTTAGTGCTGCTTGTAAACCTTTTTTGTTTTCCAGAAACAACCATCCAAGCAATTCTTACTTTCTGTAAAAGCAAAAAGCAAAAGGCTCTGGCATTCTGGGTATGTTCTCCTAGAGACAGCTGGTCAAAGGTTTCCTATAAAGGTGTGAGCAGAGTGATACTTCTCTCACTCTCATTATGTCTGGCTAACATGAGCTTGGTGGGTGGGAGCCCAACTGATTTACAGCAGGTCTCCTGTTCCACAAAACTCTAAATGAGGGTTGAACCATTTTTGATTTCATCTACATTATGCATGCGCTGTCAACAAAAGTTATTGGAACTTCTAAAATAAGCTAAAAAATAAGATTACAGCCTGCCCCATACTTGCAACAATTACAGTAGACAATAATGTTTAATTCAAGTATTTTAGACATACACAAACACCCTGACATACTTTCCACTAAAATGTCATGTTAAATTGCTGCCAATAATTGTTTTGACGTAACGCTCTGTATCCCAGGTTATTTCTGATCTTTAGCATCAAGTGAAATAACCATTATTTCAACAAGCTATCGCAATCACACAGAAGCCAGGAAGTCTGGTAAAAGTTGAGTGGCAAGTTCTTCGTACAATACTTTATATGAAATAATCTATATTGAGTTTAAAATTGCCTTTTAGTCCTTGTTTACTTACGTTATCAGTCAGGGGTTATTAGGACTGCTGTGGAACACATTCTAAAATGTTTTCTTCTTACATTAGCTGCCTAAAGTATGTACCGATAAGGCGAAAAACATAAGGCCAGGACAGTAATTGCTAGACACCGAAGATGATTTCACAATGTTCCCATTTAAGGATCTGATGGAAACCCAGAGCTCTTATTTCCTTTGGGCATGCTTTGAATAACGTTGAATTATGTGCCAGGCCAAAGGTAAAAGCACTTTACAATACATATAGTTTAGAAATAATCGAAAAAATGTATGCCAATAAAAACACAGCATTAAAAAAATGAAAGAGACCAGCTGTAATGAAACATTTACAAGTGCTTCATGCATTTTTTTTAACCAAATCTCTGTGTTACATAACAAACTCAGTAAATTCAATATTTAAATAACCACATAAGTTGAAGGATTCTAAAGCAGAGTTCTCAGCCTTTCTCTTGTGAGATGTATTTTGCTTTTTTTAAACCTGGCTCTTGTTATTTCTCTTTTTCCATTACAGACAGAACTACCAGTATGCAATACATTAACTACTCATTGCTGAGATGGAAAAATGCGAGGTCACTGTGTAAGGTCCAATTGATAATTTCTTGTACACATATGAAACATGGAAGCATTTTTGTTTATTGGTCAAGAAAGTATGTTTGTGTTTTCATACTGGTAGCTCCCATAGAAGGAATGGACTGCAGCATTGGCTATTTTAGTTTCCAAAATAAAATAATTTCCTCGTGCATATCAAGAAAGTCAGAAATGCCAAGGAAATGCCTAAGCGGCTGGAGGAAGGGAACCAAGAACATGGTTTTATTGGGCAAGATGCAGTAAGGAATTATTGCTGAAAGGGGAGTCATGACATTGTGAGAGGTCCAAATGAAGTCACTTTGTGTTACTAGGTAAAATTCCTGACACAATTAGGTTAAGTTACCCACAAAGAGTTATGGAACATGTATCAGGAAAAAATCCTGCCACGTGTGTAGAGAATGTATCTGGTTGGGCCAAAGACAAAGTTTTCTCTAAGGTGTCAATCAGAGTGTCTCACTTGAGGCCTGAAAATGTCACACATTAGCTGTAGTAAACAATGAAATGTCGCAACTAAGCTGGCTTAAACTTGGTAGCCCTGTTTGACTTGGTTAAATGTAGACATGGTGTCCCCTGCAGATGCAATAAACTAAGGGGAGGAGTTCTGTAAGGACATCTGATGTATTTTAATCCAAGGAGATGCATTGAAAAGTTGACCACTTCTCTTATGCTGAATGTGAACAACTCAACAAGTAATTAAAGTCTTTGCCAGGGACTTTGGAATCATGTAGCATGGAAGGACCAAATTATGCGTCAGGTACGACTAAATTATGTGGCAAGGAAAGGCAAATTACGTGAGGTAATGTGTACCATTTTGTGATAGTTTTACTTCATAACTTTGTCATTTACTATCAAGTTAACACTGCCTGGGCAAAAGCTTGACTAATTTGTACCATGTTAACCTTTAAATATAATTAAAAGCAAAAGAAAGGTGGCTGGTCAGATTTACTTAGGGCCTTCTACTGCACGGCAACACAAAGCACTTAGACTTTACTAACTTTTGATCCGTTTGAGATTTGAAACAAATTTTGTTTTGCTAAAATATGTAGTTTGTGTAGCAGATGATGAGTTCTGTAGCAAATGCATAATAATGTTGAAAACGACGCAGCTACGAAATTGTATAATTCCAGTGGCCCTGTCTATTACCCAAAACAGCAATTTCCCAAGCCTTCTTGGGTCATTACATACATCTGCATTTTGTTTTCTATGTATTTTTTTCTATGCAATATTTAAAATACCACTAGCCAGACAAAGGGGGTCATTAGGATGGCGGACGGTCCTGCGTCCGTCCGCCACCCCGAGGTAGAGGGACCGTTCGCATGGGCAGCGGCGGTCCCTCCATACAAATTAGGAAGTGACCGCCACCCTGGCGGTCACATCCCGTATCTTTAACCTTGCGGCGGGTGCTGCTTGAAGCAGCACCCGCCGCAAGGTTAAAAATGCATGTATTGCATTTACATGCACAAAGCGGCAGGCACCGCGCAGTGCCTGCCGCTTTGTACATGTAAAAGCAGGGGAGGTACCATAGGTACCCCTCCATTTGCACCCCCCACCCCCTGACACCCTGGGGGCCCGCAACGGGCCCCCAAACTGAAAAGACCACATGCTTTTCCACGGCGGAAAAGCCGCTGTGGAAAAGCATGTTTCCTGCTCATCCTAATATGGCTGGCGGTGTCTGATAGACACTGCCACCATATTAGAGCTTTTCCGCCACGGTTGGAAGGCGACCGCGGCGGAAAAGCGGCGGACGGTTTTCCCGTCCGCCGATGACCCCTCAGCCATCCTAATCTGGCGGGGGGTCTTTGGAGGCACTGCGGTGGTGATTCCGCATCCTCCGGGCCGGCGGTGGCTTCTGACGGCCCGGAGGATGCGGAATCACCGCAATCCTAATCAGCCCCTATATTTGGTGTCCCTAGAAATTAACTTTGGGGAGGAGGGCACACATTAAGCAAACTTTTGCTACACCTGGGTGCTCAGAATAAGGCATTAAATGGAAAGAGGAGCTGTCATTCTCATAGAGTGGGAGCTTTGCGAAATTATGGAAGATTAACTTGCTCTGCCAAAACAGAAATACCATGCCTAATCTTCACCTTTTGTTGACTAGATTTAATTTGCATAGGCATATCTCTTACAAACCTGCTCCCCTAATTAGGGACCAGTGAGGGGAACATTCACTCAGCTCTTAAAGTTAATTTTTTTTAATACAAATATTAATAATAATAATAATAATAATAGAATGAAATGTATAAACACAGCTCGGTTTTCAGTGTATATGCATGTTGAGCATGTTCATCCCACAAGGATAACTTTTATCTCTTTGATGCTACACATATCATGGAAACTCCTGCTGATGTCATGTGGATACAGGTGGCAAATGTGAAGCAGGTCAACAGGGTGGTAGGCAACTGCAATGTATTGGCATTGTAAGGGGGCCCCCTCACCTTTCCTTACAGGGGGGCCCGCTACGGTTTTGTTACGCCACTGAATACTTGTGAACAAATGTTGATGTGAGCACGTATGAATTCTGACGTGAAAGTTTCATGGCAGATCAGAGGAATGCTGGCTCTGTTTGTCAGCACAGTAAAACAAGACCCATGGTGTATTTTGCTGATCGCAGGATTGGACGAGGCGAATCATCAATCAGAGATTCAAATCCGATTCTGCACTCACTAGTGCAACGGGGGATGACCCCATCCCTCTGCTCTCCGCGATGAGAGCATTAATGACTACATAGTTAAGGAGCTTTCATGAAAATAATTACCAGTATCTATTAGGCAAACCTTCATGTTGTTACCAATTATCATGCATGTCAGACACTCAGTTTTGCTTTTCGTGAAGATATTAAGGGTGAATAAAATGCCTTGTTCTAGATTTTCTCGGTTTCTGAAGGTTCGGGCACTAATAATGCGTCACGGGGTCAATGGGGGAGGCAGGCTCTTGGTTCTGCTCTTAATTATGATATCCCTGCTAGTAATTAGAAGTCAGTCAGCTGATTCCCATTAGGCTTCCGATTGAGGAACAGCCAACATTAAGTAGCATTCACTTGCACGCAAAAGGTGGCTCTGCAGTCCCAATGTTAATTTGATGTACATTTAGAGGTCTGCCAGTAAAGTTGTGGCTATACACAGACCATTCGTTTGGGTCACGAGATGATGCAAATTTAGGGGCCCATTACGATGTCGGGCGGATTGCCCCCGCCAGGCTGGCGGTAGCCACCGCCAGCCTGGTGGGGGCAATCCGCCGGACATCCACTCCCGGATGTCCCCATGTCCACCCCCATATTAGTATGGCGGGAGGGACAGTGGCGGACGGAAATACCGTCCGCCGCTTTTCTGCCCCGGTCACCTTGCGGCCGGGGCGGAAAAGGATTAATATGGTGGCGGTGTCTCATAGACACCGCCAGCCATGTTAGTATGGGCCAAATTGGATACCTTTCCATGGCGGCGATGCTGCCACGGAAAGGCATGCGGTCTTCACTCTAGGGGCCCCCTTTGGGCCCCCAGAGTGAAGGAGGGGTGGGGGGTGCACACGGGGGGTACCTGTGGTACCCCTCAGTATTTGCATAAACAAAGCGGCAGGCACCGCACGGTGCCTGCAGCTTTGTTTATGCAAATGCGCACATTCAATTTTAACATTGTGGCGGGCAGTGCAGTGAGCACTGCCCGCCACAATGTTAAAAATGGGGAATGCGCCCGCCACTGTGGTGGGTGCATCCTAATGCAGACATCAGGACCCCCGCCCTTAAGGCAGGTGGGCCCGCCATCCTAATGGGGCCCTTAGATTTCACTGTGTGTTTTTCATTACTCAAACTAGAACTTTCATCCTGAACTGTATGGGCTACAGTATGGAATACCATATTGTTTCCAGGTTTATTTCTTAACCATCTGCTTCTTGGTGAAAGTGTTTGGCCGTCTTGATAGCAGGAATGTCCTAATTAACCCTGGGCGTAGTTCACGTAGTCGCACTACGCGTAGCTACGTAATGTGCACTTTGCACTATGCAAGCTATGCAAACGGTGTAGTGTGGTAGGGAAAATGCTGTTCGCAGTGATTGAACAGTGCTGGATGCTTGTCCGCACTGTGCAATCATTGCAAACGGCATCTTGTACAGTGCAAGCGGTCGTTTTCTGCCACTCGAGTAGATTTGTACTTGAGCAGCAGTTTTCTCAACGCGGAGTGGTAGTTTCTTGTCGCGAGCGGTCGCAAGCATACGCGACCACTCGCAATGAGAAACCTGACCTCCTCGGTGGGATGTCATTTTGCTCGCTTGCGGTCACCAACTTAACGTTGAAGACCGCGAGCAAGCAAAAATCCCCGCTACGCATTTTTGCACTGTGCTACGTGCAATTCGCGTATTGTGTAGTTGCGCAAACTACACGAGCGTAGCGTATTCCTACACCCAGGGTTAGTCCTAATTCTGCATTTTTAGGTTTCGCGAAAGCTAATGTAAATAGTAACGCTTAAACAACGGATGCAGCTTAAAATAAAATAGGTGTTTAAAGTGCTAACGGGTGAAGTGTTATCACAATAGGCACTTCAGCAAAGTAAGTAGAAATTAAAAATACTACTTTGCCATTGACTGCATTTGATCTTGCTGTACAACGTGTCGAAAAAAAACACTGATAAAATCAATAGATCTTGCAAAGGCGAAAACTGTTGACATTGCTCAATTTTTAATTAACATGTTGTGCCAAGATGTTTTCTAAGAATATTGATATAGATTAGGTTCAGTTTATGTTCTCTCACAGCTCTACTGATGGTCAAACATGACACGCCCAGATTCGTTATTAATGTTGCTGCAAGATACGGAACACAATTTCAGAAATGTACATCTGAGCAGTTCCTGCATGCATCCTGAATTCATTCACAGGACACCCTGGGGGATATTCTCAAGAACGTGCGATAATCATCGCCAAGATAGGCTAACACATTTTTTCATACCCCCGTCTATCACGGGAAAATAAGGCTGTGTTAACGTCGTATTCACAAAACAGCAGTAACATGGGATATTTTCCCGATGACGCTTCAAATTTCCGTGATAAAATCATTGTGACGGCGATAAAAAGCTGAACGTGAAAAAAGTGGCGATGGGCACAACCACAATAAAAAAATCAGCGATAATCTGCTCCAGGCCTGCAATTCACACATGTCAGGCGGGAAAAATCACTATAAATGCAGAAAAAAAACACAAACAAAAGCAAAATAAATGCGAAGCACAATGGAGGTCGCCGGAGCAAGTACAGAAGACAACCAGAACCCCACAAGCCCCATGGAGGATCAGCTTGGGACCTCGGGGTCAGGGTCAGGTTTTTAGAATTGCTAAATATAATCACTGTTTTTACTTACTTGCTTTTTTAAGTTGCACCGTATACCTCACACTGTTGAAGTCTCCCCTGGTCCGCCGCGGCTCGTGCCATTTGCACGGAGGGGACCGACTCCACCATTTCCTCTCCCCCATAGTCTCAGGGTAAGGTTAGCACTCTAGTTACTGCGGCAGTCCCGCCCACTTCCTACAGCCAAAAGGAAGGGCGCAGAGTGGACGCACAACGGTCGGGGGCAGCGGCGCGCCGGCGGCGCGCTGGCAGCGCACCAAAGGCAAGCCCATCTGGGCCCGTCTGATCCCTGTCCGCACCTGACCATCGCCAGGCGTCAGTCACGCTGCCCTTTTTTCTTCCTGTCTCCTTCTTAAACACTGTGGGGCATATTATCAAGAACAGCGTTAAAACTATCACCGCTTTAGCGGCAGGAAACTGCCGCTAAAGCAGGGATTATGGACTTGATAATATGTCCTTGTGAATTCCCATAAATACCCATGAGCTTCCATGGGAATTCACAAAGGCATATTATCAAGCCCATTTTCGCCGCTTTAGCTGCAGTTTCCTGCCGCTAAAGCGGCGATAATTTTAACGCTGTTTTTGATAATATGCCCCTACGTTCTCATTAAATACCAGTGATAACTATCATCAAATATACCAGCCAGGAGTTACTCTCCTTAAACAGTCTGTCCCGAGAAATAAACGCCATTCCTCCTGCTACCACCAAGTTTCCCAATACTCCAGAATGCCAACACATCACTAAGGCAGTCGTACCAGCAGTAAATAACACCACTCTCTCACTGCCCATCGATTCTAAGCCAGAGTCAGAGTTTGTAAAGGAACTATATTGTAACACACGCTCCCTCCACAAACACTCACCAGACCTCTGTTTCTATACGAAACATGGCTAAATGAGTCCTCACAGCCCGATTTAACGACAGCACTCCCCTTCGACTACCAGATGGTTAGGCATGACAGGATAGGGAAGAAAGGAGGAGGCATAGCTATTGCGTTCAAAGCAAACATTAAATTATACACTGTAGAGGCCGTCCAGCCTGACTCGGGCAAAATCTATTGCGCTCGGGCATCGCTATTGCGTTCAAAGCAAACATTAAATTATACACTGTAGAGGCCGTCCAGCCTGACTCGGGCAAAATCTGCATTTTTAGAATAGAAGGCACAAGAAACAAAACATGGAAAGGTGCGCTCATATACAGATCCCCAGGAAATAAAACACAATTTTCAAATAATGTAACGGGAACGATTGCACCACATGTTCTCGCGGCAGATAAGTTTATACCCCTTGGAGCTCCTAAATGACCCTCATACAGGAGACCTTATCACCAACTTGGGCTCACTGGGCTTAAAACAACTGATAACAGGCCCCACCCACAATGCCGGTCATACCTTAGATCGGCTATTTACTAACTTACATCACATAAAGATCAATCAAATTTTCCCAATCCTGTGGTCAGACTATCACATGATAAGCATTCAAATGGGTCTAAGGCTATCTCAATTTGCCCTAAAGAAAGAGCAGAAGTTTAGTCGACCATGGAACAAGATTAACCTGGAAACATTCCTAACAACCTTTGTCCCTATCTCCCCTTCTGAAATGATTAACATAAATGAGGCTGCAATAAAATTTGATGCGGCCATTGTCAAATCATTAGACTCTATTGCCCGAAGAAGAAAATCAACAGCCCAAAAAACTATCCCCCTGGTTCACCTCTGACTTAAAAAACACTAAGGAAGCCGTTCGAAAGGCAGAACACAAATGGAGATGAACAAAAAGTATAACAGATTGGCATCAACACAAAACACTACACCAACAATATATGGACAACATAGCTACTGCTAAAAAGTCCTATCTTGGATTCCGTATTAATCAAGCCTCAAATTCCCAAACGGAACTTTACAAAATCGTTAAGGAATTCAAACACCCCCCCCCAGACACACCGACACAAACTGTCTCACAGGACTGGAGAGACTCACTCTCAACATTCTTTGTAAATAAAATCAACGACATCCACAAATGCTTTCCACAAGTCACCAACACACTGCATAGTCAGAACAAAACTCTACCCCTGAACACCTATTCTCTCGAAGAATTTAGGAAATTTACAGAAGACACTTCCGTTTTACTCAATAGGAGGAAATCTGGTTCACCAACTGATCCGCACAGATCCTACTCAAAATTGGTCTTGCACTCATCCCCAGCTTAACAGATATCCTGAATCTCTCACTTTCAGAATCCACTGTGCCCACGTGGGGGCGACCCTGCTTGCAGGCAGTTCGCCCCCATGCCGCTGCTCGTCACCTGATTGCCCTTGCTGCCTCTGTGTTTCCTGTGCTCATTTTCTCTACTTCCCCCTGCCCGTGCGCCAGTTCCCCCTGCCCCCACCGCTACTGATACAGACATTCCCGCCACTGCCTCCCTGCGGTCCTGTCCCCCTACACAACCATTCACCTCCCGCTCCTGCCTCCCAGCTGCTCCTCCCTCCCAAGCCACCTCTTATGCAAGCGAGAAGCGGCCGCGCAGTGTCTGCGCCCATCGGTGCCTGGACCGCGCCCTGTGCCAGAACCCCTGGACCCTGCAAATGCCACGACACCAGAATCCACTACGACGCCAGACCCCTCGACGCACTCAAGACTGGCCGAAACCACACCTGCTTCCAGGCCGCCCCGAAACAGACCCTTCTCCTGCCACACCTGCAGCTTCACCTGCGACAGAACCAAAAAGCCTCCAAAGACTGGACCCAACAACCTCCGCTGCATACTCCTCAACACCCGCTCCGCACGCAAACACGCCGTGGAGCTCTGGGATCTGCTCGACACCTATGCCCTAGACGTGGCCTTCCTGACCGAGACCTGGTGAAACGACTCCTCGGTGCCCGACATCGCCATAGCCACCCCGGACAGCTACAAGATCACCTGCAGGGACCGCCCCAATGGAATCGGAGGAGGAATAGCCATCGTCCACAAGTCCACTCTCAGAGTCTCGACCAACACCGACGACACCCTCAGCACCGCAGAATGGGAAACAACCTTTACAACGCAACTTTTACAACGCACTACCATTCCAACGAAACTTTTACAATGCAACATCCATTACAACGCATGCATTTACAACGCAACCATTACAACGCATGACACTACAACGCACACCACTACAACGCATGCCACTACAACGCAGTCATTACAACGCATACCATTACAACACATAGCATTACAACACATAGTACCCTTACACTATCCAACACTTACCCTACTGTTGCACCCCCTGGAGTTAGAATAGTAATTTTAACACCTACACTATCCAACACTTACCCTACTGTTGCACCCCCTGGAGTTTGAATAGTAATTTTAACCCCTACACTATCCAACACTTACCCTACTGTTGCACCCGCTGGAGTTAGAATAGTAATTTTAACCCCTACACTATCCAACACTTACCCTATTGTTGCACCCCCTGGAGTTAGAATAGTAATTTTTACCCCTACACTATCCAACACTTACCTTACATGCAATGTAATGGTATGCGTTGTAATGGTATGCGTTGTAAATGTAGTATGCGTTGTAGTGGAATGCGTTGTATAGGTAGTTTCAAAGAATTTGTTGTAATGGCATGCGTTGTAATGGTATGCGTTGTAATGGATGTTGCGGTGTAAAAAATGCGTTGTAAAGGTAGGCGTTGTAAAAGTATGCATTGTAACGTCATACATCCCTGCAGAATACATGCACTTCCAGATCCACACCGACCCCAACACCACCCTCAGAGGAACCCTCATCTACAGACCCCCTGGACCCACACCACAGTTCAGCGACTCCATCGCCGACCTCTCCAGCATCCACACACTCCCCTCCACGGACTACATCCTTCTCGGGGACCTGTACTTCCACCTCGAGAACAACAACGACGCCAACTCCACCACCCTGATCGACAACCTCGCCAACCTCGGCCTCAGACAACTCGTCACCGCACCCACCCATGTCGCCGGCCACATGCTTGACCCCATCTTCTCCACAGGCTCCCACGTCACCTTCGACCACACAACTGAACTTCACTGGACCGACCACCGCTGCATTCATTTCACCTTCAAGAAACCAACCACACACCACCGCACCCAACAGCTGCCTCGGCGCTGCTGGAGCAAAGTCACGAAAGACCAGCTGATCACCTCCCTTGCCAAGAACCCACCCACCAACGCAGACGCCGCAGCCCGCAACCTCAGACAGTGGATTGACGACTGCGCCAACATCCTCGCCCCGCTCAAGAAACCCTCCAACAGCCAAGCCAACAAGAGAGCCACCTGCTTCACCAACGAGCTCCAGGCATCCAAACGTGCATGCCGGAAACTGGAGAAGACATGGCTCCATGAACGCAGACCAGACAACCATGCAGCCCACAAGGACACCACCTGCAGACACCACCACCTCATCAGATTAGCCAAGAGATCCTCCTACAAAAACCGCTTGGATAACAACACACACAACAGCAAAGAGCTCTTCAGCATCGTAAAGGAACACGCCAGCGCCAATGACATCCCGACCTCACAAGAACTGTGCAGCTCACTAGCCATCTTCTTCCACCGCAAGATTGCTGACATCTACGACAGCTTCAACACCATGATCGGCCCGACTACGCCAGACTCCACCCCCCCAGTGAACACCACCAATGCCAACTGCCTGACCTCCTGGTCCAACGTCAATGAGACACGTAAGGTCATGAACTCCATCCACTCTGGATCTCCGTCTGACCCATGCCTACACCACGTATTCAACAAAGCAGATGCAGCCATCGCACTCCAACTACGGAAAGTCATCAACATCTCCTTCGAAACAGCGACATTCCCGGAAAGCTGGAATCACGCCGAAATCAACGCCCTACTCAAGAAGCCCAAAGAGGACCCCAAGGACCTCAAGAACTTCCGGCCCATCTCCCTGCTCCCGTTCCCGGCAAAGGTCATCAAGAAAATCTTCAACATGCAATTGGCCCGCCACCTTGAAGACAACAACATCTTGGACCCGTCTCAGTCCAGATTCAGACGAAACCACAGCACAGAGACAGCCCTCATCGCTGCCACAGATGAAATCAGGCAACAAGTAGACAACGGCAAAACATCAGCCCTCATTCCCCTGGACCTGTCAGCCGCCTTCGACGCGGTATGCCATCGCACTCTAAAGACATGCCTCATCGAAGCCGGAATCCTTGAGAAGGCTCTTGACTGGACCACGTCCTTCCCCTCCGGCAGAACCCAGAGGGTCCGCCTCCCACCCTTCCGATCTGAACCCACCGACATCATCTACGGCATCCCCCAGTGCTCAGCCCAACACTGTTCAACGTCTACATGGGCCCCCTCGCACAAGTGGCCCGCCACCACGACCTCAACATCATCTTCTACACTGACGACATCCAGCTCATCCTCTCCCTCACCAAGGACCCACACACCGCCAAAACCAACCTCCTCATCGCTGACTTTTGAGGAGCAGCCGTCTGAAGCTGAAATTGGACAAGACTGAGGTCCTTATCCTCGTACCCCCCCCCCCCCCCCCCTCAGCCTGGGACAACTCCTGGTGGCCGACCACACAGGGAGCAGCACCAACACCCACCGACCATGCACGCAACCTAGGATTCATCCTCGACTCCTCCCTCTCCATGTCTAAACAGGTCCCCCAGGGCTCATCCCTCAGCCCGACGCTGTTCAACGTCTACATGGCCCCCCTCGCACAAGTGGCCTGCCAACACGACCTCAATATTATCTCCTACACTGACGACACCCAGCTCATCCTCTCCCTCACACAGTCAAAACCAACCTCCACAAGGGAATGAAGGCCGTCGCCGACTAGATGAAGAACAGTCGTCTGCAGCTGAACTCGGACAAGACGGAGGTACTCATCCTCGGACCCATCCCTCAGCCTGGGACGACTCCTGGTGACCGACCACACTGAGAACAGCACCAACACCCACCGACCATGCACGCAACCAAGGATTCACCCTCAACTCCTCCCTCTCCATGTCTAAACAGGTCAACGCCGTCTCCTCCTCCTGCTACAACACCCTCCGCATGCTCGGCAGGATCTACAAGTGGATCCCCACCGAAACAAGAAGAATGGTGACACAGGCCCTCGTCAGCAGCAGACTGCACTACGGCAACGCACTCTACGCAGGAATCCCAGCCAAATACCTATGACGACTACAACGCATCCAAAACGCCTCCGCCCGACTGATCGTCAACATCCCCCTCCGCAGCCACAACACCCCCACCTGAGAGACCCACACTGGCTCCCCGTTGACAAGAGGATCACCTTCAAGCTCCTCACCCACGCACACAAAGCACTCCACAACGCTGGACCAGCCTACCTGAACAGCAGACTCAGCTTCCACACTCCCACCCGCCAGCTCCGCTCCGCCAGCCTCGACCATCGCAGCTGTCCTCCGCATCCAACAAACGACCTCCGGTGGTAGATCCTTCTCCTACCTCACCGCCAAGACCTGGAACACCCTCCCTACCCACATACGTCAGACCCAAGACCTTCTCGCCTTCAGAAGGCTCCTCAAGACCTGGCTCTTCGAGCAGTAGCAGCATCCCCCCTCCCCTCAGCGCCTTGGGACCCTCACGGGTAATTAGCGTGCTTTACAAGTAGATTGATTGATTGATTGATTATCAGACAGATTCTTAAAAAAACCTATGGCTGACCCCAAACAACTCGCCAATTACAGGCCTAGCTCTCTCCTATCCCTGTTTGGCAAAGTAATAGAAGAGGCAGTGAACCAGCAATTATCAACATATCTGGAAAAAAACAATCTATTGGACTCATCCCAATCAGGTTTACAGTCTTATCATTGTACAGCTTTGGTGGAGATTATTGATAACATCAGGCTTTCCCCAGATGCCAGACAGTCGGCCATTCTCATTCTACTCGACCTGTCGGCGGCCTTCAACACCATCTCTCATGGCATCCTTCTTAAAGGTCTATGCAAGTTTGGTGTCGAGGGCCCGGCTCTGAAGTGGCTAAAAAGCTACCTGTCGGAACGGTCCACAAAAGTGCAACTAGGGGGTTTCTGTTCCAGTAGCCAACTCATTGATAAAGGCGTCCCCCAGGGATCCATCTTAAGTCCCACACTTTTCAACCTTTATGTGTCGCCTCTGGCCAAAATGATCAGAGACCATGGCTTTGACACAATATCTTACGCCGACGACACGCAACTGTTGATCACTCTTGACCCAGATCCTACTGACACACAGCGCAGATTCAAACAATGCATGTCTTCAGTAAATGAATGGATGTCAACTAATCACCTGCTCCTCAACACGAGCAAAACAGAGATTATGCTCTTTGGAGACACACAACACATATGGATCACGGGCTGGTGGCCTCCCTCACTCGGACCATGCCTGTCGCCCAAAATAACAGTTTGTAATTTGGGAGTAATCATGGACAATAAACTTTCCATGAAGAACCACATCAACTCCTTGGTCCATACCAGTTACGGATTAATGCGCTCCCTAAGAAAAATCTTTAAATGGATTCCCCTCTGCTCTCAGTTGCCCCTTGTACAGTGCCTAATTATCAACCAATTGGATTATGGCAATGCACTGTTTGCATCTATTATTGAAAGACTCCTGTTAAAACTACAAGTTTTGCTAAACACGGCGGCTAGATTGGTCTTGAATCTGCCTTCCCAATCCCCATCAGCTCCTAGCCTTAAGACCCTCCATTGGTTACCAATAAAAAAGAGGGTCTCCTTTAAACTATGTTGCTTGATTCGCAAAACCTTGAACAACCAGGGTCCGGTCTATCTAGCAAAGAAACTGGTAAAATATCAGGCGCTCCCTTCACTCATCCAACAAGCACTAGTTGAAGATCCCCAAAGTTCAGACTGTAAAGAATGGGGACAGGTCTATTCCAAAACCGCTCCTAAGCTATGGAACTCACTGTTGATGCAACTTCGCCAGGAAATGAAGCACAAAAATTTACGAAAAGATCGCAAAACATGGTTATTTTAATCTCTGTGTCTCCCCTCTAGTTTTTTGTGTTGGCAAAGCGCTATGAGAACTAAGGTTGAAATATGCACTTAATAAATATCTACTACTACTACTACTACAGGGGATGGCAAGGAGAAGAAGAAGAGGAAGACGCAGTTCAGTCCGTATGAAAACAGGATCCTGATAACGGAGGTGGTAGAACACCATCAACTACTGTGTCATTGGCAACAAAAAATTGAATATGGCAGTCCATCGTTGACAAGGTGAATGCAGTCAGAGTGCTGAGGAGGACAATGGAAGAGGCAAGAGGCGTTGGAATGATGTGAAGCGCAAAACCAAGCAGAAACTCTGCAACAACCAGAAGGCAGCAATTCATACTGGAGGTGGGAGTCCAGCTCCACAGGAGGAGCTGGATGAGATGGAGGAAATGGTGTCCACAGTCATCAATGTGGAGACGGTGGCAGGAGTTGGGGGACCGGATACTGCTCAACATGACCTGACAGAACAGCAACAGGATGAGTAACGGTCAGGGACTGGGGGGATGGGGGGAGATGGGCACAATGGCACACATGCACAATTAAGTATAGCATAGTGCACACCTACAATGACTCTGGATCATGTCCCTTATTGCCTTGGCAAACTGCAGCACACCTAGAAACAGCAAGTAGGCCCCGTTGACTATGTGCCCAGAGGAGGCCCTTCCCACACATCACCAATCTCACAACCAACCCATGCACATGTGCCAACCCCAGCAAAGCAGCATGTCTGTGAGCAACACTGACAATGCAAGTGACACTGCATAACGAATAGCAACCCCTGAAGTCAACAACACATCTGCAGACAAACATGCTTCAGACTCCCATCTCCCACCAAGAGCCCAATTTACACAAGTATGCAACATCTCAGCACTGTATGAGCACAGAAGTCAAAGGCACACCGCCTGAAAGGGATAAGGCCATTATGAATATTCAAGTCTTGGACCTGGGCGGTTAATCGATATCAAAAACAATGGTCCTAAACCTTGGTTTGAGAAAGTATAAATCTAATCTCCATTAATATTTTTAACAATTCTGAGCATGTAAACTCATCAGCTCTGGGTAATCAAAAACCAGTCAAATTAGTAATGTACAACAACCGGAGAGATTTCAAAACAATATACTTTTATTTGCTCATACTTGGAACAGCAGTAATCAATTCAAAAATCTTTATTCGAATTCTTGAGAATTCATAAAAGCACATAATAATACAATTCATAAAAATCCATCACAATAATAATAATATTCATAATCAGACACTGGTAAGTCGAATTTAAGCATTTTCCATCATCTTTCGAGCACGAACTGCAGTTTTTAAGAAAGTGCAGGTACACCAAATTATCTCCTCATTATCCAGTGAAAAGCAGCAACTGGTAGGATTTATCCAGGGTGATTGGTCTGAGTCTTTTAAAAAAGGGGATTGAAAGCCATTTAGCATATTTCAAATAATAATTACATGAAAAGAAGAAATTTAAGTCATTTTGGTCGCTTAACCCATTACAGGGACAGCTTATTTTGTTCGAGCTTGGGTGGTGCCCCAAGGGAAAGTTTAACAGATATCTAATAGATCCAGCCCTTAGTCGGAATAAAAGACTTCTCTCCCAGTGTGTCATCTGTAAAATTAAGTACAATGGTAGGGGATGTCTGTATAATCCAATATCCATGTACTTTGCAACTGTGGGTTTTCCTGATTCTGGCCTAATTCTACCAGTTTTATGAAGTGCAAAAAGCACTTCCTTCAATTCAGTTTTATTCACTGTATAAACATTACTGGGATTGATGAAGATGTTATCTTTCCCTATCTTACACAAACTTTTGTGGACAGACGACAACCATGGGATCTCCATCCCCTTTCACAACTCAAACAATCAGATATAATTTCTTGGGTCAAAGTGGCCAAGTTGTTCCTCCATACCGAGTGCCAAAATAGCACTGGTCGGGCTTTAATAAAGTCCGAAACAAAAGGTAAGTTTAATTTGGTGTGCACGATATAGTTAGGTGTAGAAATAGGTGTGCCTAACAGCTTCCTGCAGAACCGGTTTTCTTCCCGCTGTATGTGACAGTTGTCTCCAGTGCCCCATACTTCAGACCCGTAGGTAGCTACGGGTACGCATTGTAATTTAAAAATGTTAACAATTGCTTTAGTGGTGTCTGATCTTTTACGTCTGGGGATGCTTAAAATTGAGTTAATGGCCTTTGAGAATTTGCTCGTGGCCTGGGCCAAATGCCCTGTCCATGAGCCATTTGCAGCAAAGGCCACTCCCAAGTATGGGAAAATATGAGTAGCAATGAGTCTTTCATCCCCCACCTGTATAGAGCTCAATTGTCTTTTCCCTGGGCCACATGACATTATAAAAGATTTTTTTAAATTAACCCTCAGATCTAAATCATCCATAAATTCCGTAAAACATTTTACTAAAATACGCAGCGAGTTGGGTGTGCGGCCCATTAGGACTGCATCGTCTGCGTAAAGGAGGGCGGGTAACAGTTTACCATTTATTTTCGGAACATCCGGGGTGGAGTTTTCAAGATGTTTACTGAGACCGTTAATGTAAATAATAACGCACCCTTGCCAAACTCCCCTTTCTATTTTAATTGGCCCGGATAATTCCCCTCCCATCCCTATTCTCACTCTTGATTTTAGATCTGTGCGTAAAAAGGCTAAAAAATAAACCAAGGTGTCATCTAATCCATAATCCAATAAAATAGACCAAAGCTTGGACCTGTTAACAAAATCAAAAGCAGATGACAGGTCCATAAATGCTAAATAAATAGGTGCAGAGCAAGTAATGTTATATTTATCAATAATTAATTTGAGATTTAAACATTGCTCGACTGTGCCAACCCTGCTTCTGAATCCCATTTGACATGGTGATAAAATGCTGCTTTCCTCTGTCCATTCCGGTAACCTATTATAAATAATGCGGCCCAATATCTTTAAAGTGCTGTCTAGAAGCGAGATTGGTCTGTAGTTTACAGGGTCAGACCTATCTCCCTTCTTGTATATAGGAACAATTATACTAGTTCCCCAAGTTTCAGGCATCGTTGCTTGGGGCAAGCTATTAAATCGTTCACAAGCATTGGAGCCCAGAGGTCAGCTTTCCATTTAATAAGATCTATGGGCAACCCGTCAGGTCCGGGTGCCTTATTGCCGAGACTCTGGGCAATTGCCTCTTCCACTTCCCCCAAGTTTATCTGTATGTTACTAACCTGGTCTGGAACTTCAAAAATTGGGCTATTTAATGGTAGGGCGTAGATTTTTGCAAAATGTAGTTCCCAAACGCTACTGGCGATGGTGCATCTTATTGGTGTTAGTTGTTGGCCCATGGTCCGGAGTTCTTTTACCGCGGGCCAGAATAGGTTGCTGTATTTCCCTCCTGCAGTATCGGCTAATGTTTCCCAGCGGTCGCCCAGAAGTGTATTTCTCCGTTTGTCTAGTGCTAGTTTGTAGGCTTTCCTAGCCACACTGACATTTGACCTGATTCGGGGGGTCTCTGTGAGGGCCTTGCGCAAATTTCTGTTTGCTACAGAGCAATTGTGGTCAAACCATTTTGGATCCTTTTGGCCCAGAAATACTGGTACTAACAAAAGGGTTCTGACCATAGAACATATTTTAGTAAAATGTGTAATGACATCGTGGCCTCTAGTTGCTTCATTTGAGCATATATTAATTGATATCTGCTCCTCCATTAATAGGGACTTAGTAGTCTCATCTGTATCTATTCCCCTCCATTTCAGCCTCAAACTATCCATGGTTACACTTATGTCCCTCGCCCCCTGCATAGTACCATAGACAGGTCGTTGGGCTAATCTTAGAGTGACTGTCACTGGATTATGATCCCCAAAGTCTGTTGCCACAATTTCTGTTGCTAGTATGCGATCCGCCATACCGGGAGAGACAAAGATAAAGTCAATAGTAGACGTGCCTACTCTTCCTCTATGCGTGGGAGCCTGCTGAAATGTAGGTTGTTGGCCAAGGTCCATTACATTACTCATAATATGTTCAGCTAGCAGGGCTCTCAATTCAAATCCTCTCCGTTTAGCCGGGTCCCCCTGTCTTATTCCCATATCCTGTGTGTCCTTTGGGAGTTTTGCATTGAAGTCTCCGCACAGTATGATTTCCGTACTTTCGCCGTTACCTCTCGTTCTCTAGATTAGAGATAAATTTAAAAAGTGCTACAAAGTTTTTATTTGGGACAGTAGTGAAATCATTATTATAAAAATTTATTAGAAGAAAGGGAACTTGCCGCTTATATTCAATAACTTGTATATTAGTATTATTGATATTTATATTCCTATTGCTCCCCCCAGCCAGTATACTGAACCTCACGAACAAGCCTCCTACTGCTTGACCAAAGTTGGATTTGCAGGCCACTAAATTAAAACAATGGAACCCATCAATATGTAAGTCATGTGATGCCCATGTTTCTTGGAACATTACTATGTCATAAATAGAAATTAGGTGTACCCAGTCTTTATCCACTAGTCTGGGTTCAAGACCAGCAACGTTCCAACTAAGTATTTTGAGGTCGAGGTCAATATTCTGCTTAATTGCTATGACTTTATTAGGGACGCAGGTTGGTACAGTTAATTCATTTGCCCAGCTTTTTTGATTATATGTCCCCTTACCTATCACCAATTCCCCCGGGTAGTTCTTAGCTTCCTTCCTAACCCGCAAGGGGTTTGAAACAGTCAATTCCGATCTGTCCTCTGGCGCAGTTATTACTATTGCTAGGGGCGGGTTATCATCACCTTGTCCCATAATTGCTACATCACTACGTAAATCAGGTGAGTTCCAGGTGGCTGAAGTGGGAGTTTCCTCACACTGTCAGTCCACTCCCTCGAGACCTTCTTGTGCATAGAGAGCATCAAAGCAGCTGTAAATAGGGATTGAACTGGCTGGTATAAGGGTCCCTGTACCACCGTCCCTGTACGTGTTGGAAATGCATATTACGTTGAGCCATGGGTGGTGGGGGATAGAAATAACCCAGATCTACTGTTTGTATCCTGCTCTCGAGGTTTCCTGCTCTCCAACCACTAATATGATTTACCACATGCCTGTCTTTAAAATTTACTACAACACAGCCTCCATCTTGATCTTTTTTCCTCTGCCCTATCCAATCTAATCAGCAAACATGTAGGATTCGACCATCAACAAATGGTGGAATCGGCCTGTACCTATTTAGCCAGTGACTAACTTTATTTTTCAGTTTGAGGAGTTTTCTGATTTTGTTTCTCCTAAGACTGGTACCCCTTTTAAAACCACAGTAAATGGGAATGATTCGGGTGGCAGATTGATACTCGTGTGTTTATTTATTGGTCTTGCCCTATCAGGATGGTCAAGTTGAGTCAGCTGCTTCTTGCCCAAGACCTTATCTGCTCTTTTGTCTCCAACCTTCCCATTAGTATTGCCACTTTCTTGTTCCCTAATCTGGGGGGCAATAGGTGTCTCCATTCCCTCTACCCATGGATTGCTAGGGGATTGTTTAATGCATCTGTGTGCCCAGTGATGGATACTACGGGCAATTGCATGTGTTCGGCTGATTTACGTACGCCAGATATGGCTGCTAGGCTGTTCATATTTTTAGGCGGCTGTATTTGATTCGTGGTGTTTTGAGTCTTTGTCGGTTTTGCATACTTCCGCAGCAGCTCATTGTTCATCCGCGAGACTTCTTCTATTTTATCCAATTACTCCCCTATCCCCTTTACCCTTTCATACAGAGGTAACATAAGCGACCTCATCAAATGTTCCATCTTTGAAATCAGCCCCTCTCTACCGTTTGAAGTATCCATAGCCTGACTTGCCAGTTCTACCGAAATAATATCAGGACTTATAATTTCCTGAGTGATTGTTAGAATTGCATGGTCTATGGAAGTTATGGTCTGTACTGCTCTGCTAATACTCCTAGATGTTTTAGTCTTATTTGCTCCCTTTCCTAATGTGGTTTTTGCCTTATCAGCCCTTGATTTCCTATGTGCATTAGGATTGTTAGTAGGGGCTTCATTGCATATATTAGTTTTCCCCCAATGGTTGGAGGCATTTTTGGTTTTGGACCTAGTCCTAGGAAGTGGGGTGTTATTACTGACTACGCTATTGAGTCACTAGACTCAGCTAGTTCTTCTATGGAGCCACTACTTTGTAACAGTTCTAGGTTTGGCGTAGAGTTAAGTGAGCCCTCGTTGTCAATTGCCACATGGTTTCCCCCTATTGATTGTCTAACTTGGTGTGGTGTGCAAGATTTTGCTATGAGTCCCATAGACGAACGCCTATTAAATAGTAGCTCCGTTGACAGGCGTTTCTCAGTTAGAGCTATTTCTTTTTCGAGTACACTAGCAGCTCTAAAGTAGAGAAGTGTGGCTCAATGGTTAGAGTGGCAGACCCTGATGCAGTAGTCTTGTCGGGACCAGGGTTCAATTCCCGCCTCGGCGGGTCTCGGGCTCAATTTCCTCGGACCTGATAATTCTCGGTGCCTATTCTAATCATGAGTCCCACTCTGCACCTCTGGGCAATAGCTTGCTAATCTCTACAACGGCCCCAACAGCGCTGAGGATGGTCCCGCCCTTGTCCAGGGCTTCTCCGGGACACTCCCGCGCATCCGATTAAGCCAAGTAATTATATACCACCGATGGTGTGGGCGGTGATGTGGGCGTGTCAGTCCCAGCGCCAGGTGTAGGATGTCCAGAGCGTTCTGGGGCTTTGAGTCCTGGTAACACTGACCGGGTGTAGGTAGATTTGCAGCCCCCAATGTCTGCACAGCCTCAGGGTCCGATTTGCACACCTCCAGAAATCCTAAATGAATGTTGCGCCCTTTAAGGTTTACAAAAGGCCACACGAGCGCAGCGGCACCCGCGCCAGCGGGTGCGTCAAGGTCTTAAAAGCGCCGATGGTGTGGGCGGTGATGTGGGCGTGTCAGTCCCCGGGCCAAGTGTAGGATTCCCAGAGCCTTCTGGGGCTTTGAGTCCTGGTAACACAGACCGGGTGTAGGTAGATTTGCAGCCCCCAATGTCCGCACAGCCTCAGGTTCCGATTTGCACACCTCCAGAAATCCTAAATGAATGTTGCGCCCTTGAAGGTTTACAAAAGCCCACACGAGCGCAGCAGTAGATGTCTTGCTGTATTCAAGGGGTTTGTGAAGAGTTTAAGAAAAAGGGGTTGCTCCAGGGGAACGTGCAAAAGGTGTGTTCAGGTGAAGGGTGGAAAGAATTCCAGAAAGTGCTCAGGGAAAGGGGTTAAAGCAATTGAACAGTAGGACTGATAACAAATTGTCAGGCTTGATCAGCCTAGCCACAATTGGTCAATATATATACAATGACTATTTACAAATTTTCAATTGCTGATGTATTGTTTTTTTTGCACTGTAGAATAGGAGGCTAGTGGTCCAGGCTTGCAAAGTGTGGGTGTCAACGTTTCGACCCGACTTGTGGTATGGAGGGCTATTTGGGGCCTTGGCCTGCGAACAGGGGTGGGCAACCAAATGTAGTGTGCGAGTTCTACACCTGCAGTAGTTGGGGGACGGGGGAGGGTATCCTCCTAATCAGAATTCTGGTCCTCATCTATGCATCAAGTAATGGAAAGTGATCAGATCAATTCTTCTTAAGGCATTCAATGCGGTACACTTCAGTTAGAGTCTTCTCCAGCGAAAGGATTGCAAGAGATAAGGGGCAGCAAAATCAGAGCTGCTGGGGCGACTCTCCCAAAATGCAGCACACACACATAACATTCAAAGCACATCAACATTGACAACAATGTGGTAAAAACTGCAACACATTCACAACAGAACAGAGGACTCAACTGGTGCCACTTGTGTGTTGGATCTGGCCAATCACATTAGGCATAGCAGGGAAATGTGAGTTGATAATGTACAAGTACAAACACACATCTGTGATGTGTTCGAAATGTCCACTGTCCCTCATCAAATAGGCAGCTCTTCCCAAACAGTCACAATATACATTGTCATGCAGTCTGTTTGTAAACTTGTACAATGCGTCAACATACATGTGAACACAATGTTAAACTGCATCTCCCTTCACATTGCAGAGCGAAAATCAACACCCTCTGCAGAGCAGACCAAACATCTCTTCACTGATGAAGAAGAGGACCTCCACACCATCGGCCCGATGCCCTCCAACAGCTCATGGACAGCCTCAGCACCCCACCTCCAGGAGCAGAGCAGCCCAGCTGCATTGAGGAGACCCCACTCCCTGCACAGACCACACAGCAGGAAGCACCCACCACGACGGCTGTCTCCCAGGATCCCCATGAACAACACATGGCCTTCCAAAGCCGTGTGTTGTGGTGCCAGGAGAAGATGGCTTATCAGGTGCGGGTGGGGTTCGACCTCATGGTATCCAAACTAGATGCCATACGTGGGTGTCTAAGTCCCATCAGGGACCACTCACAGTCCCTAACAAACACCCACAGTCTGCTCCATGCTCTCCAATGATCCATGGCTGACATCTCTGGAGTCCTGACCCTGAGACAAGAATGACTGACTAGTCAGAATGGCTCCTGCGATATCAGCCGGGAGTTAGGACGCATGTGGAGGATCATGGAGAACATGGAGCAGAGGCAGGCGGAAAGAATGGCTGCCACAGCTGCACACCAGAGAGAGGTAGCTGGGTACTTCCATGCCCTGCAATCCCTCATCATGGCATTGCTGCCACAAGGCCTGGTGCTGATGAATGCTGCTGCTGCTGCTACTACTCCATCCACATTTCCCCCCTCTGATGTGTCAGTGCAACACAGTAAAGCAGACATTTCACCTCCGGCTCTGATGTGTCACTGCCACACAGTGATGCAGACAAAACAACACCACCCACATGTAAGGCACATGAAACATCAGAGGATGAAGAGGCGGATGATTCTGCCTTAATGGTAAGAAGGAAGCAGTAGCATTCATCTCCACCATGTTGCCTGTTTCTGCTTGGTTCTACCCTCTGCATCATCACCTTCCACTCTCCCCCGATACACTCTGCGACACTCACCTTGGACCTCGACATGGACTGCCATATTCTGTTTGGTTACCAAGGACACAGCAATCAGGCTGCAGACTGAACTCTTCCCCTACTGCTGAACTTGTCAATCCCTAAAGGACTCTGGCTGGCCCTCCACGGGGCAACAATGTAAAGTGAGGTTTGAATGGCCCTGTACTGCTCCAGCCTCAACACTCCACCAAATGTGAATAAAACATTCTAATTCACACAGATGTGTCATGCCTATGATCAATCAAGTATGGATGAATATAGGGGCAGAGATCCCCCTCACTTCCATGTTGATAATGTTGTGGGGCTTGAGTCACAGGGTGCATCTTTTTGCATCATGGTGGTACATATCTGAGCCCAAATGACGTCATGTTGTATTTTCTTGGTCACTAATGACAGCCTTTATGTCAAGTCAAGTCAAGTCATAACATTTATATAGCGCACTACATACCCAGAGGGTTTCAAGGCGCTTAGGAAGGGGAGGAGGATTATTTGTCAAAAATCCACGTTTTAAGCTGTTTTCTGAACGCTAGGTGATTCTGGGTGATATGCTGCTGAGTGGGATTACGTACTATCTTTGGAACCCTGAAATGGCATTTTGAATATGTGACACCCTAAACAGGCTCTAGGTACAGAGGTGACACACCCATCAAATTGTCATTTCTGAGATTGTTAGCACTAAATGTTACACTCACACTTGTCAGAGTGAGGTGCTTATGCAGAGGAGGGACATGCACACAGGGAATGTGTGTTGGAATGAATTTATTTGCATATGCTGTGCCTGTTGTCATTTTGTCCTGTCCCATGATTGCTGAGGTCAGTCACAATGTAACGTGCTCATGTGAGGAAATTGGCTATTCACGTCATTGTGAGGAAACTTAAGCAGGATCCCACGGCGACACTGGATAGGCGAGAGGTAAGGGGGTTTATGCATGGGGTGGGGGTTACCATGTAGGGTTTAGGGTAGTTTAAAAGTAGTGTGGTAATATTTGTGTTGTGTGTGTGTTTTTTAAAAACGTTTTAGTGTGTGTTGTGGCGTTGTCGTGTTTGTTTAGTGTAGTGTATTGGGGAGTGTAGTGTAGTGGTTATGTAGTGTAGTGATTTAGGTTTTAGGATAGTGTAGTGTTGTAGTGTTTGTTTATTGTAGCATATTAGGGTTTAGGGTAGTGAGGGGTGGGAGTTGTGTGGGTAGTGTAGTAGTGTTTTAGGGTTTAGGGTAGTGTAGGGGTGGGAGTAGTGTGGGTAGCGTAGTAGTGTTTTAGGGTTTAGGGTAGTGTAGGGGTGGGAGTAGTGTGGGTAGCGTAGTAGTGTTTTAGGGTTTAGGGTAGTGTAGGGGTGGGAGTAGTGTGGGTAGCGTAGTAGTGTTTTAGAGTTTAGGGTAGTGTAAGGGTGGGAGTAGTGTGGGTAGCGTAGTAGTGTTTTAGGGTTTAGGGTAGTGTAGGGCTGGGAGTAGTGTGGGTAGCGTAGTAGTGTTTTAGGGTTTAGGGTAGTGTAGGGGTGGGAGTAGTGTAGGTAGTGTAGTAGTGTTTTAGGGTTTAGGGTAGTGTAGGGGTGGGAGTAGTGTGGGTAGCGAAGTAGTGTTTTAGGGTTTAGGGTAGTGTAAGGGTGGGAGTAGTGTGGGTAGTGTAGTAGTGTTTTGGGGTTTAGGGTAGTGTAGGGGTGGGAGTAGTGTAGGTAGTGTAGTAGTGTTTTAGGGTTTAAGGTAGTGTAGGGGTGGGAGTAGTGTGGGTAGCGTTGTAGTGTTTTAGGGTTTAGGGTAGTGTAAGGGTGGGAGTAGTGTGGGTAGTGTAGTAGTGTTTTAGGGTAGTGTAAGGGTGGGAGTAGTGTGGGTAGTGTAGTAGTGTGGCAGTGTTTTTGGGTTGGGACAATGTAGGGGTGTGAGTAGTCTGTTGTGTAGGTGTAGGTATAGGGATGTTCCTTACCTTGCATACTTTTACCACAAGCATAGCTTTACCACACAAGCCTTTGCGTTGTAATGGCATGCGTGGTAAAAGCATACTCGTGGTAAAAGTATGCGATGTTATGGCATGCGATGTCATTGACATTGCGTACTAATGCCCGCGTTGTAATGGCATATGTGGTATTAGTATGCGATGCAATGATATGGTGGACACAGAAACACATGCAGTATTTACTTTGTTGGCCATCCCGGAAGTGAACCACACCCAGAGCCCAGGGCTATTTATTTCCACTCCTATGCTGGACTGGCGTGCACTGGCCCAGCCCACTCCGCTTACGCTTCCAGGGGGGGAGACATAGCTACATGTCCAAGGTCTCCTGCACTGCCTGAGGTAACATGGTTGCGTCCACTGTCCAAAACACTACAAACACCAGTAGTATATGTCCACATGGACATGTCTGTACTCTGGATACTGAAGTCTATCCAGCACATCACGGCCACACTTGGCATTGTGTTCATTCATATTCATGGGTCACTTGCCTCCTTCACACAGACTTGGTTCCCACCTCTCCCCACATTCAGCAATTGAGTGGCAGAGGTCCCAGGAAGTGGATGGTTTGTCTACATGGCTGGCCACGGTTACCATGGTTACTTGTGTTGTGTCTGGTAGGTGGGCATGGTGTTTGGCATGTTGTATGTGATTTTGTCATGTGTGCATTCCCACAGTTGTGAGTTGCATGATTGTGGAGGTGAGGTGTGTGGTGTGCTCATTTGGTACTTACCATTGAGCAGTGGATTTCCATAGGTGCCATTCTGGAAGCGCTGGTTGATGATGGACTGTCGGAAGATGTAAGAATCATGCACGCTGTCTGGGTAGTTGGCAATGATGTTGGTGAAGAGTCCCCGGTGGTCCACTATTGCCTGCACATTGATACAATGCGTGTTCTTTCTGTTGCGGTAATTGGTGCAGTGTCAGAAGGGGGCACAAATAGGACATGTGTGCAGTCAGTTGCCCCCAACACGCCAGCTTTGGCGTAGAAACCTTGCTTGGTCCCCAGCTGTACCTGTGCAGTGTGGGGGAAGTGAAGGTGCTGGGGTACCAAGATGAAGATGGCATCCAAGACAGGTGTGAGGCTTTGATAGGGCTGGCTGTGAGACTCCTGCGACTCTGGCAGATGTTGGTTGGAAGGTAGCAGAGGCCAACAGGTGCACTACAGCCAGCAGCTTTGTCTGCGGAGGGATTTTGGTTCTCGTCTGTGGTGGTACGGTCAACCTGTGGGCAATGTGCGTCAGGATGCGGAGGATGGTTGTCCTTTTTAGCCTTTAGTGGGCAATGACATCCTCTGCGTTAAGTCAGTGAGGCTGGTGTGTTTTCAGAAGGTCCACTGTCTTATTCTGCGCTGCCTCTGTGGTAGTCCGAGGGGGTGGTCCGGGGGATGGGGGTGGTCCTGGGGGCGGTGGCAGAGGATGTTATGGCCCTCTTGGGTCTCCGAGATGCATGATCAGTAGCTCCATAACATGTGTTGGTCTTCATATGTGGCTCTGTGCTGGGCTCCCTTTTGTACTGCAGGTTGTTGTCCTGCTTAACACCAGTAGAAGGCAGGTGTTAAATCCCTGCTGCTAACGCACCTTATTGCCTGTTTTTGGGTTGCAACCCCAATCTGGCTGATAGTTGAGAATATCGCTAAGTGGTATTTTTGTGTGTTTTTGCACGGGAATGCCTACTCTGCATATCATTAGCATTAGTTGTCGCTCTCATCCGTGGCGATGTGTTTTGCGCCAGCTATCGCTGAAAAACTGGCGATAACAGCAGTTTGCACCAGCTTGAGAATAGGGTGATAAATCTATCACCACTTTTGCAGGGCTAAAGTGCTGATAAATCGCCAATAAGTCCTTGAGAATATGCCCCCCTGAACCATGTTCATTTAACTAGGGGTAGGTAGAATTCACAGTCTCACTCCATGGAATTCCACGGAGTTACATGAAAACTCCCTGAGGTTCTGCAGAGTTATGCGAACGGACAGAAATCATTGTTTTATGCTATCCGTACTGCTTTTTAGCACCAGAAGCTTGTTCTGTACTGAAAGATCAGCACTAATGGCACACATTTCATTCTGTTCGACTTTTCATGTTAATTCAGATATATATAATTTTGTTGCTTTGATTAATTACACCACTGACAAAGCCAACATTTCCTGAAATGTATTTGCGCTTTCTCTAAAATGTTTTTTCATTTTAGAACTGTACCTCTTTACTTTAAATAAATGTTTTTCATGATTCAAGAAAAATTGTCCCATAAATATACTATATTTGATTTAACTCAAAAACATCTGGAGAAGAAATATTTTTTTAAGTAAAGTGTATAAAAGTACACCTATTGTTGTTATCTAGATTATGTGCCTCATGACACCCTACAGTTTAATGTGTTGCTTTCTTTTGAATGACCGGTCTTCACTGCTAAGACAAGACAGCAGACATCATACTACAATCTGGTTAAAATGTTTCTATAAGGATTTGGATTAATACAGATACCTCTTGATCAAAGGTCACTTTATTCAGGCATTAGAGAGAGGCAGGGATGAAAGGTAATAAAATCAGAAATAATAAGAGAAAGAATTTAACAAAAGCACTAGAAAGCCTGAAATCTAGGAATTGCCAATGCAAAATGAAATGTATTTTCCTTTTCTATTACTTTAACCCCTTCGCTGCGGCGGCTATTCCGCCGCAGCGCTAAAGGGGCGGGGCGGCCGCGCGGCGGCCGCATGCTGGTGACGGAGCCGCTCCGTCACCAGCAGCGGTTGAGCTATGCTGGTGACGGAGCGGTTCCGTCATGACCCGCCCCGCTCATTAGAACGCCCGCGCAGACGCGAAATCAGCGCCGCGCAGGCGCGGCGGCTGGGCCATGACGAAACCGCTCCGTCATCAGCACAGCTCAACTGTAGCTGATGACGGAGCTGTTCCGTCATCAGCAGGGGAGGGGTTAAGCAAAGTCAGATACAATGTAAAGAAACAACAAAAAATTTAACACAAATGAGTATTTGATCTGGAAGACTTAGAAACCAGGCAGAAAAACGTCAAATGAGAATCACTAGCCAGGAACTGGAAGCCAGACGAGCGAGAATCCCTGGAGCAATAAACAAAGGGGAAATGGAAGTCAGGCAAGGGCAAATGAAAGTCACAGGGTCCAATTCAATGATAAAACACATATGACATAGACTAACAGAAAACATTAATTGCTCCCTGAAGTCTACAATCATCCAGTAAGTGTACTGTGAGACCAAAATGCTTAAGGATGGGACAACCACAAGAATATGGAAGTAAGTCATTGAATAAAAAGGACAAACTAGAGATAGACAACAGTCATCCAATCATGAGCAAGAGACTGACCCAAAGATCACTCTATGTATATGGCATGTTTTGGAAACAATTGGTTTGCCTTTAGCTGTCTGAATCAGAAAGGAATCACTTTCTAATTACCAAGAATGGGTATTTATGAGGGACGTGTGAGGTGCGTGTTATGATTAGCAAGGTTTTGCCATGCGAATTGATATTAACACTACAATTTCTTTGAATTTCTTTTCACTGGAAAGCATCATGAAAAGAGTATGAATCTTTTAGTACCTTTTGCCTTTTTTGGTTCTGATTTGAACCACCAAGACACATTAAATGTGCAACATTTCAAACGTACTATTCGAGGTGACCACCTTTGAAAGGGAAACAGCTTTTACAACCATGTTGTTACAATGCAGTGCTTTTACAACGCGGTCATTGCAACAACCACGTTGTAAGTATGCAATACCTGTACATCGCTATTCATTAGAACGACTTGCTGTAGGGGACGCTAAGGTATTGGATATGAAATCCAACACCTTCCCTGTTGTTGCGCACACTAGAGTAGAAATAATAAATCATACTACTCCTACATCCACCGCGCCCCCCACATCAAGTCATCGTAATGACTTGCGATGTAAAGGTATTGTGTACTAACAACGCGGTTGTTGTAACAACCACGTTGTAATCGTATGCAATGTAATAGCATGTGTTGTAACATGCTATATTCCCTTTGAAATATTACACATACTCAATCGTTTGTGCAGAGTGTCTGTGGAACTTTGTAATGATGCTTGATTGCATTTGTATTTCTCTCTGTTCATTCTCACTCATGCATCTCAACAGGTTTCATAGAAAAGTATTCATTTGCATTAGTTTAATAGAGATAATTAATCTTTTTGCGATGCTAGTGTTTTTTATATGTTACTTGTAGGCTGGATTACCAAATAATAGTTCAAAAAAGGCCAACGACATATTTCACTGCTGAATTACATCACGTTCTTTGCTGTTGATTGCAATTAGTGCCTGCTTCAAATACATGTATGCATCTTCATGTCTATACAGCAAATCACTCAACCTTTGCACTACTTGGCTATGCTAGAGTATTTTATAAAAATGCAACATTTATAAATGTTTAATGAGTTGAAGTCTAAATACTATCGTTACGGATCTCCCTACAGGATGTTAAATAACTATTGTTCGCTAAATTACGATGCACATATGTATAACAAGTAACGAACAAACAAATAGATCGAATTTATTGTTAAAGTGACAGCCTGTAAGTGTTAAGCTTCAAGATGCATTGTGTCCACGGGTTTGTTAGATTCGAGTGGGGTAGATGGACAGTGCACTTCCTATGAGTGTTGTCGTTGTTTGGTAAAGAGTGGTAGTGCACCTGCCTTGGCTGTGGTATTTATGAAGAGGAGTAGTGCACTTCAAATATATTTGATACTTCTTTGGTGAAGCTGGGTAGTGTAGTTCTATTGCATTGGAGGCAATTTATTTTGCTTTAATGGGGTATTGGGCTAGAAGTTGTTTGGATTTGTTTTAGGTGAAAGGGCATAGTTCACTTGCATTGGATGTGATATTTGCTGGGTGAAAATTAGTAGGGTACTTGCACTTAACATGCAATGCTGTTTTGTGAGCACGATTGTGCACTTGCATTGAATTTGATATTTGTTGGTGAAGATGGGTACTGTATTTAGATCCGAGGTGATAATTGTGAAGTGTGGTAATATGAATTTGGGTTGTAGGTTGTGAGGTGTGAGCCCCAGTCAAACAGCAACCACAATCCTAGTACAGGTAAGAAGCAGGCAACCCTAAATTAACCTGAGCCCCCCCCTCTGGTTGGTTGGCACAGAGCTGTCATGCTTAACTTTGAGGCATTGTGTAGAGTATTTGTGCAACACTTCAAACAGTAAAACATTGAAAACACCTCACAAAATATTCCATACCAGTTTAGAAAAGTAGAATTTTTAATTTAATAAATAAAACAAGAACAAAACCACAAAAATCAAATAAGTAGAACTTTAAAAAGGAATTTATAAAGAGTAAAATGTGAAATAGCACTTAGAAGCAATAGGTGCTTACTTCGAAAATCTGGTTTCACCCCACCGGGACAAAGTCAAAAGTTCAGGCTGACCACGATGGAGCGCAGGCGGATACAGGGACCCTATGAGGCTCAATTAATAAAAGTACCTTTGTCATATAGCTACTTCTTTTCTACATACTGTGTTAAGTTAGCATGAGTTTATTAAATGTTTGCACGCCGTTTTCATTCTTGCTTCACTTTTGCACACGACACATAATTGTTGTTTTAGCTTTCAACCCAGAAGAGCTTCGTGATTTACTAGAGAAATAATATGTTATTGCTCTGATATCAGTTTTGTTCTGCACTCTGTCTGCACAGTGAGTGCTGAAGGCTACACGGATAACTTAACCCAGTGTTGTTGTAAGGTCTAATCTTCGCACCACTATAGACATAACACACATTCTGCTGCCAGAATCTGGCTCTAGGCGAGTTTTATATTGTTGTGCTGAACGCACAAAAACACACTTGATGTGCTTCGCATGCAGAGAGCTGATGGAAGGTGATGTGATCCTCCTGCCACTGAGATTTTGAGGTATGGGCCCGCCCTGCTAAAACCCAAATGAGACCTTCATAGATATAAAATACTATGCTAAATAGGGAGGTTGTGAATTAGAAATTGTTAATTTCTATTCATTCCAGCATCTTAGTATGCTGTCTCCATTCGCCTTTTATGGACTAATAACTATGCGGATAACTTTGTTGCTTATAATATGTTTGCTAGTATTATACAAGATACTGCGTTTGAGAACCTTGCATTAGTAAATAAATATTTCAAACATGCACGTGTCCTCTTTTACTCCACGTTCTGGTTTGTGATGATTATATAACGAAAGAGTGTTCATGTGTTCCACGATTCCTGAGGTATTCTAAGTTCATGTCTAAGCATTGGGAGTTTGTTATGACCAATGAGACACTGTAGCTAGCTCGGTAAGGGGATTTTGGGTACTGAGGTGAGTTTTGGGCCATCCTAATTCACCGAGGTTCCAGGGGCCTCATTTATGAAAGCCTTGCGCCACTGGTGCGTCACTTTTTCCCATGTTAAAAGTGACGCACCGGCTGCGCAAGTCCTTCATACATAAGGCCCCAGGTCTCTATGCACAGTTCTGTAGGAGAACGGAATTCCCGCTACATGGCACCCATGCGTTGTTGGCCTTATAGCATGACACTCGAGTAGTATATCATTCAATCCTTAACACCTTCACTGACGTTTCCGGTAAACGGTAGTGTCAGAAAAACCTACCTATTTTTGAAATAGGTCTTTTCAAGCTTGATTCTTTCTAAAACGGTTTCCTTGAATTACTACCCAGTTGTGCTACAAAGTTTACTTTGTTTTTTCTAATTCCTGTGCTGTCATGGCCCAACCCGTGGACATTCCGCAGCATGGTCGCATTGCGGTGCGAGATCATTTGCGGGCTTACAATGTACCTTTGGAGTGCTTGGCTGTGATTATGGTGGTGAGTGCGGAACATGCTTACCCTTACGAACTCTTTTATTCGTTGGTGACATTTCCGGAAGTGGACGCTAATTAAGGCATATTCCACACATACACTCCCACGGTTGTACCTAATGAGTATACTCCGTACAGAGCACAGGAAGTACCTATTGATGTTTGGCAGCATGGAGTTTGGTTTGGTGGCGCCCTACCCCATTCTTTAACTGCTCCGAGGTTAGGTCCTTTGTCCATTCCAGGCGCTAGTTGGCCTGTTTTGGCTGGATTTACTCCTCATCCTCTACACGGCAATTGTAATGTGGCTGACCTACGACGACTACATGTAGTCGCGATTGCCGTGATTAGAGCCTTAGTGCATTACATGGGCCGCAATCTTCTGGGTGGAGCCCCGGGGGGAGCGGCGCTTCCGGGAGGGCAGAGTGGTTTGAAAATCTGTCCTGTCATGGTCAATGCCGTTATGGGCAAGAAGCCCCAGGAAAAGGATGATTTTCCTTTCTGGGTTGCCGAGAAATTTGACCAGCTGGAAGCTGTATTTCCTAATACGACTCCTGGTGAAAAACACCAGATTCTTACGCTTAGTTTGCTGAAAGATTTGGCCCCTGAGCTTGTTGACTGTGAGAACTGGGGGAAGACTTTTGCAGCGGTCTATGCTCGGTGCTACGGCACCCCGTCAATGTCCGTGCTGTCTTCGGTCCTAAAACGTGTTCAGGATGATCACGGACCGGAGTCTGCGGTCGAGTTGGGTATGCGCCTGTGTGGCACCTTCGATGTAGTTTGCGATCTGATCGTTGCTAATGTCAAGGGGGATGCAGTGAACTTTCAGGTTGCTAACGCGTTAGCGGCGCTTCCCGAGGCCGAGAAACCCCGACAGTTAGCGAGGATTATTGTGGCGGCTTATAAAACCGTGGGTCGCAATTGTAAGGGTGTTAAGCCTTTTTCTGTTAAAGATAAAAAGCAGCCCCAGGGACAAACTTCGGAAACTGATGTTCTGCCCAAGTCCAAAAAACAAAATTGGCCTAAAAAACAGAAACAGGGAAAGCAACCCCAACAACAACAAACACAGGTTTCTCGTCCTGCGTCTCCGTTGCCTACGCAGTCGGAACGTGTTTATGACTTGCGCAACCGCGCGACGATTAAGACTCCTGATCGATTTCAGGCTTCTGACCAACGCTCTCCTCGTTCCTTTCAGGACTCATCAGCTCCGTCGACCAGTGGTGGAGGGGCGGCAGAGCTCGGGGTGGCCAGCAAGGACGTGACCAGCCCCGCCCGAGAAATGGTGCAGAAAAGCAGGAAGGCTCTACACCTAGGAGACCACAGTTTGCCAAGAAGAAAGTCGCAGCCTTAACAGCGCATCGATATGCCCCGATAGTGAGAACACGGCTTCGGAATCTGACGTGGGCTCTGACCTTGCTGGGCAGCGCGGCGGAGATTACCATAGTGAGCGAAGCGCTCCGTCCACTACTGAAGGTGACAGCGACTGAAACTTATGTTGTCATTGAAACAGCTGACACCAGAGTTGCTCCCTCTGATAGACTTTTTGAAATTGTCCTGTTAATTGAAGGTGACATACAGCAAACCATAAAAGGGGTATTTTGGGAAAATCTTTCGTCTACATATGACATTTTGCTTTCGGAGGCTGACTGGCCCCCACCTTTTGTGCTCCCAGCTCCGCGAGGGGAGGAGGTAATCTTCCCCAGTTTCCCGAACACAGTCTCGAAAGAGGATACGCTGCATTTTGCAGAAGAGTGGGCTCTAGCTCTGGCGCCGGCTGTGTACCGCAATCAGTCTGGTTGGGATAAATTGTCCCCGAGACACGAGATACCTTTACAGTCTCAGCCGCAGCCTCAACCTCAATATCCTATAAGACGTGAAGCGAAAGCTTCCGTTGCGGCAATCCTTGAACGATTGGAATATCAAGGTGTAATTGAAACTTGTGTGTCGCCGATGAATAACCCTCTTTTTACTGTAATCAAGCCTGACGGTTCGTATTGTTTGGTTTTGGATTACCGGCATTTAAACTCGCATTGCCGTAACTGTGCAGTACAGAATACTCATGGCTCTGCTCTAGTGAATAGTCTTGTGCGTAAGCGGTTTAAGACCACGCTTGACATTTCTAATGGTTTCTATGCCCACCAATTGGATGCTATGAGTTCCTAATGGACCAGTTTTACATGCGGCGGTGTTCAAAAACACTTTCGGCGTTTGCCTATGGGCTATAAGAATAGTCCTGGGATTTTTTCTGCCCGCATAGTCTCTCTTTTGGAGAGAATCGACCCGGATGCTTGTTCGTATGTGGATGACATATATCTCACATACGACGAACTTTGGGAGCATCTGTGTTGTGTAAACGGGATAATTTCTACCTTTGCAAACTTAGGTTACAAATTCAACTTTGCGAAATCGCACATTGCAGAGTACACAGTGTTTTTTCTAGGCTACAAGTTTAACAATGAAGGAAAGGGATTAGCTCCTCACTTCCTGGAGAAATGCGCACAATTGCGCGCTCCGACAACACTGAAAAAATTACAATCTTTACTGGGCTTTTTGAATTTCGGGAGAACTTACATTCTGGAATATGCCCAGCGTATCAAGCCTTTGTATAGTTTGATACAACCATCTTTTTCCAAATCATGCTGGCTGCCTGAGCACTCGGCTATTCTGCAGTCTTTGCAGGCTGATCTGCTCACTTCTAAATTCTTACTGACTCGTGATACTCAGACCAACCTGGTGATAAGAATTTTCCCTGGGACGGTAGGTTTCACGTACCTGACTTTTAATAAAGGAGACACAGTACCTATTGCTTACAAGTCACACTTGTACACTTCGGCTGAATTGCGCTTTTCCACTGTGGAGAAAGTTTTAACGGCTGTGCAGATGGCTATTCTTAAGGAACGTGCCCTGTCACAGGGAAAACGTATGTTGGTTGTTACCCCGTGTCCTGCCTTAGAGGCAGTCACAAAAGCCAGTGTACCTAATTCTAAAACTTTGCACCCTCGGTGGTTTCAATGGGCAGCGTCCTTGACATCTCAGGATGTCACGTTTATTTTTGACGCCACATTAAGGTCGCAGGAGTACTTACAGTATGAATTTGTTCATCCAGCTCCTTTAGCAATGCGACCCCTGGAGGATTGTCATTGCATCATTTACACCGATGGTTCAGAGCAGGTTGCGCATAGCTCTAAACATGCCTATGTTTCCCCATGCGCCATTGTGGTCGGTGCCATGGTGAACGATGAGTTCAAGTCAAGTGTCATGTACACACATACACTTGGAGACTGCACTGCACAACTAGCAGAGCTTCGTGCTCTGATGCTTGCATTGGAGTACGCAGATCCTAGGGTGACTACTCTTATCATAAGTGATTCTTACTACTGTGTCCAGTCTTACAATGAGAACTTAATCTTTTGGATTCAGAATGAATTTCTTGATTCCAAGGGTGGCACAATAAAACATAAAATGATCTGGGACCGAGTGGCTGAGCTTAAAGAGCAGTTGCCACTTGTGTTTGTGATTCATACTCTCGGCCATCAGAGTGTGGGAGTCCACTCTGTCGGTAATTCGCTTGCTGATGAAGCAGCAAAGTCAGCAGTATCTAAATATTTAGCTGCAGCAGTTACACGGTCCAAAAGTAAAATAGATGATGACATCTTGGCGGCTGTTGCTGCCACTGAGAAGGGAGGTAAATATGCTGCGGGGTTCCCTTCGAAGTACACATACCACTTAAGTCCCGATAAGGTTCCTTACGTGAAAATTCCTGATGTTGGCGAACGTTTGATTCCCAACTCGGATCGCAGAGCTACTTTGATTACAGCGGCTCATGAAGTTGTAGCGTCTGCGCATGCAGGCGTCTCAGCCACTGTAACTCAGCTACAACAGAGGTTCTGGTGGCGGGGACTGTACAAACAGACGCGTGATTATGTCCTTCAATGTGACATTTGCCAGCAAATCAAGCCTTCGACTGCTACGCGTCCGCCACAGACACAGTTGTACATTTCTAATAAACCACTGGGGTGCGTTTATTTAGATCACTGCGGTCCCTTTTCTTCTGATACTGCGTATAAGTACATCTTAGTAGCAGTTGATTCATGCACACGCTTTGTGTGGGTATGGCCCCATCGCAGCGCTGATTCACGGACTGTCATAAGAGATTTGCGTGTCTTTGTAGGGATTTTTGCCTGTGGTACCTTTCATTCGAATCAGGGTCCGGCTTTCGCCTCTAAGGAGTATAAGGATGCTATGGTTTCGTTGGGGGTCCAAGTCAAGTTTTCGTCTCCATACAGACCTGAGGTTAATAGTGTAGTGGAACAAATGAACCATGACTTAAAGCAATCTTTGACAGCTCGAGTTATAGGCACTGGCAGAAACTGGCTGGCCCATCTCAATGGCGTGCAGCGTGCTCTTAATAATCTCCCTAGAAGGTCTCTGGGTGGGCGGACCCCGCACGAAATGCTCTTTGGTATCAAGATGTATGTCCCTGACCTCGACGGTCTAGACTGCGTGGCCCAAGCCACGGCCTTTGACGTAGATGAACATTGCACTGTTTTACAGGATCTACAAAAGACCAGAGACAGTCTTGCTAAGGAACATTTGCCCTCCACGTCGGATGATGCGTTGCATATCCCGGTAGTTGGCTGGCTACCCAAAGTTGGAGAACTGGTTCGAGAGAAGATCGATAACAAGAAAGAATTTGGTCCTTCCTATCGAGCACCGGTCCCCGTTCTTGGAGTGAAGGGCACAAGAACAGTCATTTTACTACCACTTCCAGGTCGTAAGGAAAACAGGTTTATCTCAATTGACAATGTCAAGATACACAGGGTGGCCGATTCTTCATAGCATGACACCGGCAGTCTCCTGTCCTTCGATTGTGAGAAATTCTGTTTTGGCCATTTCTGCAGCTGCTGAGCCAGAAGTGGCCATCGAGATGCCTGTCATTTCCAATCCTTTAATGAACACTTTCCCCGTTAATAACATTGATGACCTCGATTATTCCTATCCTGCTGATTTATCGATGCCTGACTTACAAACGCGTTTGGCCACTGACTCTAGATTTTCATTTGACTCTGCTTCAGTGACTTCGACAAAACCCTCACATTGTGCAATTTATGCCTCTTTATTCAAGAAACATTTTTTGGTCCCCCCTTGGACATATATTTGGCTAGAGCTTTTTTCAGTATACCTTTTTATGTCATTTGGTTTTGTGTTTTATTTTTCCGTATCATGGATGGACACTATATCGAGGAGAGAACATGCATTCGGCATCTTAACGGAACTTTGGCCCTCTTATCCTCTTCACATTCTGCACACAGACTAAAAAGAGACTTGAACTTTGTTAACATCACAGCTTGGCCGGTTCTTGATGGGATTGTGTGGGATGCAGTTAAATTTCAAATTCATGGCCCCACTGAAGTGGTTAATGTCCCAAATGTACTAAGAGTGAATATGGGAGATGTGGTTAAACAAAACATACGTTCTGATGATTGGAAAGTTCAGGCCGTAGAATCATTATTCTCTGATTTAAAATATTATGCTGCCTTTGATGCTGAAGATTTATATTTAGAATGCGCTAATGATGGTGACTTATTTTGCTTTCAACATTTTGGTAACCATTTTCTGCATAAAACAAGTTCCAGAAGGGGTACTGTAAATTACACACAGTGGGAACATTGCCTAGCACCATTACAAGGCAGCTCCAGTACATTTTTGAAGAAGTACACTTACTTTACTGACTTTAATCAATCAAGTCCTGAGTTTTTTTATTTTAAGATGACACAGAAGCCCATGTCCAAAGTTAGACTTACCGATACTAAATTGTTGTATTCGAAGTCCTTTCTAGACAAATTAGCTGTAGAGGGCTACGAGATATGCAAGGAAACCATTGACCTTAAATCGGTTTGGGGTTCTAAAAGTTGGCAGGTACAAGGCACTGAGGCTTTGCACCGTGCATGTCTCATCCCGAATCACATGTTGTTTTTGAATTCTACTATTTCTCAGACAACGTGCTTTGGATTGGCTACTTCAAAAAAGTTAAATACCCCTGCTGTCCCTGATTTGGAAGAATATTCTGGTTGGGATAATTACTCAAAGTTTTCCATTAGAGAATTGCAAACATTACTAGGTAATGCATCCTTTAATGTGTCCAGTTTTGATCCAAAGGGTTGGCTGCTGTGGCACAGAAGCTCTGACTCTTGCCAGCGTCGCTTTATGGGTTTAACTGAAGGTTTTACACAAGTCAGGCCTGATCCACGTTTTGATCCTGACCACACTGTTACATCATACTCAATTGGCAAATTATGTCAAAATTGGTTGCAAAATTCTACATTAGCAGCTGTTAAATTACATCTATCTAACCTAACTGATGAGGTGGATATTAATGATTTTATAAAAGGCCCGGCAAGCGGTAGATCTAAACATTGGATTTATGCTGCTTACAATGAAATTTGGAAGCTATCACAGATTGAGGCTGCTAAGTGCCTGAGAGCAATTGATCAAGCAAATTTAGAAAAGGTGCTTGCAGTTGTCGATAACAGTATTAACATGCTTTCTTCCCGCATATACACGTTGAATAACATTGTTTCTTCAGTGGTTGATATTGTAAATGATGAGGTGTCTGTTTTATACCACAGCCAAAATCAATTGCATTCTGTAATGCAATTTGCATGGACTCTGCAGACTCTTAAGTCTGGATGTGTGCCCTGGAATTACATGAACGTTTCCTCCCTCTTTGCCCCGTTTAATTTGACTGACAAACAGGGCATGCTTTCAATGCGAGATGCATCATTTTCCATGTTACACATTGAGAGGTTGGAATCTTTACTGTTCTCTGTTGCTGAAGCCACTGATGCAACATGGCTTATCCACGGATTAATTACATTACCTTTCGCGTTGTACAAATTCACTAGTTGTATGCAACATGTTGCAATAGGACGTTATGAACCGTTAGGTGGTGCCTTCCTCCATGAAGCATGGTCTCTTCCTTTCACATATAGGTGCCTGAAAGACGGCAGGGAAGTTTATCTTAATGGGGAAGAATGTCCTTAGTCCCCTGACCATTCATTAATATGCAGACACATCCAATTACATGGTTCCTGCAACCAGGAACGACCTAATCTGGCCTGTGTATTAAAAGGGACTCCTGTACCCGCAATTGTTCCCACGTTTACACTTTTGGCAAATGGTAGTTATTTGCTGTTGAATAACGAGGAGTGTTGTGGTTTAATTGTTGGTATCGCTTACGTGGTAACTGTATCTGAACGTGTTGTGTGCTGCAAAAACGTTATGTATCCCCCTACGCATGGGAATTCAGATGTTTCCATCTGGCCGCGCATCCCAACCTTGAAGGCAGAGTTCAATGGTATGACTAGAATAAGAGCCTTTTTGTCTCAGAAAGAGGTGGCCCTGAGTTCGGCCCGAGAAACATTCGTCCTTCACATAGCTAACACACGCACAGAAGTGCAGGTGCTTTTAAATACTGATTTACCGTTACATTTCAGCGAGCTGGTTCATCAAATCTTTAATGCCTCCTCCACTTCCGTCCTCGCTCACTTTTTTAAATTAGTTAGCAGCGGTCTCGTGACTTAATTTGAAAAAATATTTGGGGTCATCCCTGCTTTCTTTCATTCTATTTTTTCAAGTTTATTTGGAGGCTTCCCTGTCTTGCTGGCTTTAGCTGCAGGTGTTTTGGTGATATTTTGTTTTGTTACAAATGGATGCCCATCCTGCATTAGGAGCAGAAGAGCCCCTCCTGTCACTGTTGCGCAACCGGATGCTTGATTACTATGGCACCCTGCCGCTTGCGACTTTAAGCACGGCGTTTGGATTATCGTTTCGATTTTCCTATTTCACATGTGTCCAGCCTGTGTTTCATTGCGTGAGCTGCGATTTCCACTGGGCCCTTGATTTGTGTCTCTGCTTGACGGTGTCTCCTGACGTCGACTTTAATAATCTGATGAGCCCCGTAGTTACTCACGAGTTGTTTTGTTCTGGCGAAAGGATTATGTCCTTGGCAGCGATGCATGGACTAATGGGTCGTTGGGATGTAATCGCAGCAGCGCATGAGTTCTTGGCAAGAAGCTTTCTTGAGAACCCACCGAGTTGACCTCTGATGTTAATAGAGGATCCAGTGACGGAGCAGCACGTATGTTCCTTCCCACTACTTAATTGGATGGCTGAACTGTTTTCGGATGATGACAGTGATTTAATGTTGGAGGCTGTGGCTGCATATTTTGCATATTCAGTTCTATCGTGAGATGCCTTGGAGTTTTTACTTATTTCGGCACGTGCATTTTTATATTTTTGGACTGTGCCTTTTTTCATGTGTGAAAAATGTTTTTATACGTCCCAAACCTATTGACTTATATTTTCAAAGGTTGGAACAATTACGCTTGGCCCCTATAGGCCGTCATATATACGTTTGATGAATAGATTAATTCATTATTATTGAACTCTGTTTTCAAGTTAAGCCCCTTCCAGGTTCTGCCTTTACATGATTTTTGACAGTGCTACTTCTTTTCTACATACTGTGTTAAGTTAGCATGAGTTTATTAAATGTTTGCACGCCGTTTTCATTCTTGCTTCACTTTTGCACACGACACATAATTGTTGTTTTAGCTTTCAACCCAGAAGAGCTTCGTGATTTACTAGAGAAATAATATGTTATTGCTCTGATATCAGTTTTGTTCTGCACTCTGTCTGCACAGTGAGTGCTGAAGGCTACACGGAAAACTTAACCCAGTGTTGTTGTAAGGTCTGATCTTCACACCACTATAGACATAACACACATGCTGCTGCCAAAATCTGGCTCTAGGCGAGCTTTATATTGTTGTGCTGAACGCACAAAAACACACTTGATGCGCTTCGCATGCAGAGAGCTGGTGAAAGGTGATGTGATCCTCCTGCCACTGAGATTTTGAGGTATGGGCCCTCCCTGCTAAAACCCAAATGAGACCTTCATAGATGTAAAATACTATGCTAAATAGGGAGGTTGTGAATTAGACATTGTTAATTTCTATTCATTCCAGCATCTTAGTATGCTGTCTCCATTCGCCTTTTATGGACTAATAACTATGCTGATAACTTTGTTGCTTATAATATGTTTGCTAGTATTATACAAGATACTGCGTTTGAGAACCTTGCATTAGTAAATAAATATTTCAAACATGCACGTGTCCTCTTTTACTCCACGTTCTGGTTTGTGATGATTATATAACGAAAGAGTGATCATGTGTTCCACGATTCCTGAGGTATTCTAAGTTCATGTCTAAGCATTGGGAGTTTGTTATGACCAATGAGACACTGTAGCTAGCTCGGTAAGGGGATTTTGGGTACTGAGGATAGTTTTGGGCCATCCGAATTCACCGAGGTTCCAGGTCTCTATGCACAGTTCTGTAGGAGAACGGAATTCCCGCTACACCTTGATCCTGGCTGTGTCAAGATCGAAGATGTGGGCCCCAGCCAAAGCAATGTTTCAGTGTTGATCCACGCAGTTGAGGTCATGCGTCAGGTCTGATCTGCGCAGCAGCGAGGTTGCATCGGTTCCTATGAGCAAAGATCTGAGATGGTTAGATTAGGCATCGTTATCGAGGAAACCATTGGCAGATATTGCAGAGAGCTTGTGCATTGGTGGTTCCAAAGGCGATCATTGGTGCTGATCCTTGCAGCAGGGACAAAGAGCCGGTTCTGGTAATGCAACAGGAGCGATACACTGGTTCAGATGCATGCAACTGGAGGGATGCACTGGTTCCGATCCATGCAAAAGGGGCACACGCCTGTTCTGATCCATGTAACAGTGCTAATGGGCCAGTACGACAGATGGTGCATGGGTTTTGTTGAAGCAAGCGCCTTGCGTGTTACTTCCAAATGTCCAGGCCTGGGTTGGCACCACTTGGCAGGGCGAACACACATATGGCCCAGGTGCAGAAGCCTGTTCTGGTAATGCAACAGGAGGCAGTGTCAGCACAAGCAGTGACTCACGAAAGGACCGCAGTAGGCTCCTAGAACTAATGAGGGCACCAATGATACACGATTTCAGAAAAACAAAGGTACCTACGAGACCTATCTAAGAGAAGGATTAATATATTCATTCTCTCATTCCTTCATATGAACACACAGTCCTGTTCGAAGGAATTCACATGCACAGAGATGCCCTTGGTCTCTACACTCACTTCACTTGGTCCTGAAGAAAGCCCATCCGACCCTCCCAGGCGAACAAAGGCTGAAACATGTCGACATCTTTTTGTAAATAATGATCATCAGTGTGTGAGATATTTAACTCATCTCAGTACACACGCCTATAATTATTTTTTAAAGAAGACTCGAACCCAGACTCATTAAAATACACTTATCTGGTTGTACAAGCCTATTTTAATCACCTTGACATACCCTACCCATCACTGATCACCACTGCAGTAACCAGCGGTAACCCTCCGGTTGGAGAATGCATGACCACTAACCTGATGATTATGCACACACGTGCCTAAGAAGCGGAAAATCAAGATATACCACTCCCACCCTAGATCTGACACGTGCATGAGGGTTTTTTATTTGGGACATATCAGTACGCTACTTGCATACCCAGGTTAAAGCAGGATAAGTGATCCATCCTCATTTTGATTATTTGATTCTGATAAACAAAGAAGCTGAATGGATCACGCTTTCCTTCTCCCTCTACAATTGATTATCTGCAGAAGCAGGTAAGTCTGAAGTCTTTTATGTCCCTCAAACTTCAGATCAGAAGGCCAACCAGGTAGCCCTTGAAGTCACTCTGGGTTCAAGTGACACAGGTCCAGTCCTTCTCACTCAAGCAGGGGAACAGCAGGCAGCACGTCAGCACAACAAGGCAGTAGTCCAGCAAAGCAGCAGTCCAGCAGAGTGGCAGTCCTTCAGGGGCACAGTAGTCCTTCTTCCTGGCAGGGTGTTCACAGGGCAAGCACAGTACTGAATTCATGGTGCTAGAGGTCCAGTACTAAAAGCCCAGTTGGGCCTTTCAAGTGGGAAAGACTTCTTGGACAGGTCGTCAAAATGCACAGAGGTCTTCCCTTTCTGTCCTGGCTCCAGACTCACTACAGAGAGATATGCAGTTCTTTGTGTGGGGCTGGGAGGTCAGGACACAGCCCGCTCAGGTGTAAGTGAGGCTGGGTCCAGCTCCTACCTCCCTTGCTCCTATTGTGTTTGACTATCTAGGGGGAATATACAGAGCCTATTTGTCACCCACCCCAGACTGATCAAAGACAAGCAACAGTCACCAAATGGGTAAAGTATGAAAATATAAACTATATAAAAGTGTCATTTTTCGAACTGCAATTTAAAATCTGATTGCACCATAAATTAGAATTTTAAATGTGGGTTTCAGAGACACCGGACTTGGAGGGTCTTATCTCTTCGCAATTGGAAATTACACTTATAAAATGTAATAAGGTAGTCCCAATGTTATCCTATGGAGAGATAGGCCTTGCAGTAGTGACAAATGACATTGGGGGTTTTTCAATACCAGGACATTTAAAACTTAGAAGTACATGTCCTGTCTTTTATATACATTGTACCCTGCTCTCTTGGTTGTTCAGGGCCAAGTCAAGTCAAGTCAAGTCAAAATATCTTTATTCGGCTCTTTAAAAGCCATACAAAGAAGCGACCAATAAAATACATTACATACAAGATTTACCAAAAAATGCACATGATACAAAAGTCAGATACTGTTTTAAAAATTATTAAAAAGACAATTTAGGAGAAAAATGTAATTAACATTAAAAATTATTCTTGGCTAGGGGCTTTCGCCCTGGAGGCAGCTGTCAGGAATTTGGCAACGCAATAGGTAATATGAGGGTTAGGTAGTAGTTGTAAGTAGAGCAAAGCCGGTCTCACCTGTGTGAAGCCGGCCTCCTTAAGAATTGGTAACAGGAATTTTTTCCTAGGCTCTAAATACAGACTACAAAACATAACAAAATGCATTGTGTCCTGTGGTGAAAACTGGTCACAGCTACAGGGCGGGGCTAAATCTAATTTCTGCCAACTGGTAAAAGAACCTAAATAGTAGTGCAGCAGGTTAAATCTGAATTTAGTTAAAAGAAACCTATGGAAAGGATGTGTAACATAACTAAGGTAAGGTGCAAGTGAAGGTGAAGTAAGGAGCAGGCAATGATCCCTCACTGCCGGCTTTGCTAGTTCGCACTCTTCACGGTGCATTTCTTTCCTTCCCATAAAAGACTTTCTAACTAGATCAATGTCTTGGATCCTGATGGACTCCGGGGAGGTAAAGAGCTCCGGGCGGCCTAGATCAGAAAAAACTTTTGCTAGATAGGCCAGCCAAGGAATTTTGTTAGATTTATCTAAGGCCAAGACATCGGTCAAGATCTTGTGATTTACTGGAAGTTCATCGTTCAACCATATTTTTAGCCAGAGAATCAAAGGGGCCAGGCTTAATTTATCTGAAAGAAATTCAAGACCAACTTCTTTATGTACGGAGTACGTTGGGGTGGACTGAGGTACAGAGAGCAGGGCTCTGATGAATCCATTCTCCGCTCTCTGTATAGGCTCCACATTTGCGTACCCCCACAGTGCTGAGCCATATAATGCGATGGCCACAGATTTACTATTATAAATTTTTAGGATGGCTTCCATAGGCCTTGCTCCTAGCCTACCAGCAAAGCTCAATATTGCTGAGGCTGATCGTGTGACCGCCAATCTCTTGGCTCTAACCTGTGGGCCCCATGTCCCTTTCTGGTCGAACAAGATACCTAAATAGGGAAATGTGGGTACCCTACTAACCAAATCCCCCCTACAGGTGAATGTTTTAGTTCTCTTCCTGCGGCACTCTGTGCCCACCACCATGGTGTGTGACTTGGCGACGTTTATTCTAAGGTCTAGATGGTCCATAAACGTGCCGAAAGCGTTCAATAGGCGCTGGAGGCCAACTCCCGTGCGGGCGATTAGCACGGCGTCGTCGGCGTATAGGAGTGCCGGTATCTTGGTTACTCCTACACACGGGACGTCGGCATCCTGCCCCTCAAGGTGCGCACCCAGGCCATTGATATAGATGGTGAACAGTAAGGGGGCCAAAATGCAGCCCTGCCGCACCCCCCTTAGAGATCTAAAGAGAGCAGTGCACCTGCCCTCGTTGGTCACGCGTATGCTAGAGAAGAGTTCCTGATGCAGGGAGGACATAAAGGTAACTAATGCTTCATCTATGCCAATCTCCAACAGAATGGACCACAGTTTAGTCCTATTGACTAAGTCGAAAGCGGAGGAGAGGTCCATGAATGCAAGATACAAGGACCCCTCCTTAGCTACAGTATATTTGGAGATGAGCAGATGTAGATTAATGCATTGTTCAATAGTGCCTTTTTTTTCCCTAAATCCATATTGGATTTCAGATAGCCCACCACAACCCTCAACATTCTCCCTTAACCTAGATAAAAGAACTCTCCCTAGGATTTTTACCGAGGAATCTAAGAGGGATATGGGTCTATAGCAGCCTGGGTCATCCCGCTGGCCTTTTTTAAAAATAGGAACAATGGTGGAAATATTCCATGATGCAGGTGCAGGGTTATCATTCACTGCGTTAAACACATTTGTCAGGACTTCGGCCCACAATTTTGGGGAGTACATGAAGAAATCAGCAGGCACCCCGTCCGGACCAGGAGCCTTGTGCTTGGTGGTGGACATAATGGCTTTCTCCACCTCTACTTGGTTAAAGATAATGGGGCAGGTGGCTGGTCTTATCAACGGGGCGTCTGTGGTAGCGTCAACAGAATCCCCATAGACATTTTTAAAATGGCATAACCATTTATCATCAGGAATAACGCAGTCCATGATATCATTATCATTATCTGAGAAAAAGGGCTGTTTAATAATCTCCCAGAATTTTTTGCTGTTCTTCAGGACTGCTGCCGAAAGGAGGTCTTCCCAGGCTTCTCGTTTAATGGTGTCCTTTCGTTTTTTTACTGCTAATTTATAAATTTTCCTGAGTTTTGAGATCTCATCGTTTACCCTAGGAACTCTTTTGAGGGCTGCCAGTAATGATCTATGGGCTTTTGAGCAAGCTGAATCAAACCAGCGCTTGTTTCCTGGGGTTACGTTTTTAGTTTTTGCCAAAAGGTCCTGTGACACCTGCTCACATATGGCCTCAAACGCCTCTACGGTTTCTTTGCCCTGTGCGCTAAGATTTTTACAGACCTCAACCTGCCCCTTAATCCTTGGGAAGTTCTCTGCGTAAAATTTATCTGGGACCACCTTAGCCCATTTCAAGCGTCTTCCTTGGCCAGTTGTCTTTAATGGGTGGGTGGTTACTTTCAGCGGGGAAGGTCCTATGTTGCCTCCCCAAGCCACTTCTAGCTCAACAGGGTTATGGTCACTTGAATGAAATTGTGTGGTGCGATATATATTAACCCGTATAAGAATGCTTAGGGATACAAATATATAATCAATAATAGTGCCATATGAAATACCAGTGAAAGTTGGCTGTCTAGTGTCACCATCAGGTTCATAAAGGTCGAAACTGACAAGAAAGGTTGTTCAGGGCCTTCCTAAGGGGTGACTAAGAGAAGGTTTAGGCCTGGCAAAATGTTTATTTTGCCAGGTCGACGTGGCAGTGTAAAACTGTTTATACATGATCTGCAGTGGCAGCCCTGAGACATGGTTAAAGGGTTACTTCAGTGGGTGGCACAATCCGTGCTGCAGGCCCATTAGTAAAATTTAATTTACTGGCCCTGGGTATAGGGTTACCTCTTTGCTAAGGACTTATAAGTAAATTAAATATGCCAGTTGGGAGTTAACCCACTATTACTATGTTTAGGGGAGAGAGCGCAAGCACTTTAATCTCTGCTAACCAGGGATAAAGTGCAGAATCCTAAATCCAGCGAAAATGAGGTAAAAAAAGTGGAGGGGGTTTTAACCAATCAGCATTTATAGAGTGCAGCACTGTACCCCCTAGGGGTATCTGGGTGCTGAGGGTTCCGTATCTCCATTGAAGAGCAAGGTCTTCAGCTTCAGCTTCAATGTAAAGTCTGTCAGGATGGGTGTTGTACGGAGTAGCAGGGGTAGGACATTCCAGGTATTTGTGGTGATGTAGGTGGTGATGTAGGTGAAGTAGCAGTCCCATAGCTGTGAATATGGGCTGTGTGCACAAGTAAGATGGAGCTTAGGCATCTTGTGGGTGGGTGGAAGTTCAGTCGATGGTTGATATAGGATGATCCTTGTTTGTATAGAGCTTTGCATGTGTGCGTTAGGATCTTGAACTACCATCTCTTCTGGGTGGGGAGCCAGTAGAGGTTTCTAAGGTGTGGGGTGATGCATGTCTATTTGGGGAGGTCCAGGATGAGTCCGGCTTCTGTGTCATGTATCGTCTGGAGTCTTTTGAGGAGGTGCATGGAGATTCCGGCATAAAGAGCATTGCAGTAGTCGAGTCCGGTTGTGATTGGGATCATCTGAATATTCTGTGGAACATGCAACAGACTTCCTGGTGTTGAATGTGATCCATCTGAAGATTCTGCAGAGAATGCTAAAGGTATGGAAACAAGCGGGGGCGACTGCATTGACTTGTCGTTTCGTGGTCAGTTAGCTGTCTTGGGAATCAGAAGTTACATGCGTGGTCTTTCGGTGTGGATGGTCCAGGTTCTGCTAGCCACCAGCTGTTGTCCCATGTGAAGGTGTTTGTTCCGAAGAGTAGCACTTCCATTTGGTCAGAGTTGAGTTTGAGGCAGCTGTCTTTCATCCATTTGGTTATGTCAGTTATGGCTCTGCGGAAGTTGGCTTTGACTGAGAGGATGAGTTGAGTGTCATCGGTGTAGGAGATTATGTTGAGGCCATGGGATCTTATGACACCTGCTAGAGGGATCATGTAGATGTTGAACAGGAGCTGAGGGACAAGGAGGCAGTTGGATGTTCTGTGTGCATCCTGAGATGAAAGAAGTGATGCACTTGAGGGCTTTTTGCTATATGCGAGCATTGTGGAATCTGTCAATGAGGGTGTGGTGGGAGATTGCCTCAAATACAGCAGATAGGTTGAGGAGAATCAGGGCCACAGATTCTCCGCAGTCGAGGAGAGGTATGATGTCATCTGTGGTGGCAATCAGCATGGTCTCAGTGCTGTGGTTGGCACTGTATCCTGATTGTGAGGCGTTGAGTAGGTGGTTGAGTTCCAGAAAATGGGTGAGCTGTTGGTTTATGGCTTTCTTGAGGGCTTTGGCTGGGTAGGGGACCAGGGAGATCAGACGGTAAAATTTTAGGTTGCTCGGATCGGCCAAGGTTTTTTTAGGAGGGGTCTGACCTCTGCCTGCTTCTATCCATCTGGAAAGGTTGCTGTAGAGATTGAGGTGTTGATGGCACTGGTAAGCTCGGGGCTGATTTCATTGGCTCCGAGGTTGAAGAGATGGTGGGAGCAAAGTTCGGTGGGTACCCTGGAGTGAATGGACGACATGATGGTTGAGGTGGTCTGCTCGGTGAATGGAGACCAGGTTGTTATCATTCCGCTGGTGTTTGCTTAAAGGTGTTGAAGTTGGGGGTGGTGGGTTGGGGGTCAAATTGTTGTAGATAATGTCTATCTTGCTGTGGAAGTAGTCTGAGAGGGAATCGCAAAGTTCTTGGGAGGGGTGATGGTGCTCTCTTTGGCTGATGGGTTGGTGAATTCATTGATGATTTTGCATAGTTTGCTTGTGTGGTTGGATGCGGTGTTTGTGCAGTTGGTGATGGCTGCTCTCTTGGCTTCCTTGAGTCGCAGGTGGCAGTCGGTGTGGGCTGCTGTGTGGGCGACTCTCTCTGAGGGGTCTTTTGTGGAGCGCCATTGCTTCTTAAGTTGGTAGCAGGTGCACTTGGTCATTCTGATCTCTTGGGTATACCAGCTGACCTGTTTTGCGGCTTTGTTGGATTTAGCAGGTGACTCTGTTGGCGCATTTGTTGATCCAGGTGGCAAAGTTCTGGACAGTCTGGTTGAGGTCTGCTGAAGTTCTGTGTGGATGGGTACTGAGGGACTGAGTCCATTGAGTATCAGTGACTTTGCTCCACCTGTGGTGCGTGGCGCAATGGTGCTTGGTGGTGGTGTGCTGAGCTCTAACTGAGTTGGATAAGTGTACAATGGCATGGTCGGTTCAGCTGACTTCTGTGATGTGGATGAATTTAAGTCAGTTGCTAGGGGTGAATATGGAGTTGAGTGGGTGGGCAGCATGGTTCAAAAGTTCAAAGGCCAGTTGGGTGAGGCCAATGTTGTTGAGCTTCTCCAGGGGGAAGGAAAAAAGATGGGAGAAGACCACCCTAAGGTAGTTGGGTCTAACATAATACATATGCACTTAATATGGAATTAGTTGAGAAGACTACTGTGCTTGTACTAAGTGCAATATTTGGTGATGAGGTGCAGGTGTGTGGTGAAGAGGGGAAAAATACCTGCACTGGATATAAACGTTGTGATATGAAGCAGTATAGCTCATTACATTGGATGTGATTGGTATTTAGTGAAGGGGAACAGTGCACCTCCGATCTATGTCACACTTGCTGGTGAAGCTAGGTACTGCCAGTTGTTCTGATTTGTTTAAATTAAAAAGCATCAAACGTCATAGTGCACATCCATTGACTGTGATATTTCGTTGATGGTGGGGGGTAGTAAAACAACTGCATTAGATATGATATTTGTGTGATGATGCAGAATGATTCACTAGATTTGGATAAAGATTGTGCACTTGCAGTGGTTGTGATATTTGGTAAAGAGGTGTGATGCAGTTACATTTGATGTAATTTTCATTTGTTGAAGATGGGGAGATATATACTTGTTATTTCTTAGCGCATTTACACAGGATGTGATATTTGTTTGGTTATTGTGCTTGTTGTGCTTGCAACAGGAATGTAACTTGTTCGGTGGGGAGATTTAGTGAACTTTCAGTGGGTTGCTTATTTTGGATGAAGAGAGGTAAAGCATTTGCTGTGTGTGCGAATAATGGAGCCCTTAACATTTCAAAAGTACATATATTTGAAAAGAAGATATTGTAAAGGGCAGGAACAGATGCCAACATTCTCAGCATTGCCGTCAGTGGGATAAGGATAGAAACCTCATTATCAGGCACATGCATCAAAGGAAAAACAGGTCGCAAACGGGCAGCCCCTTTGCGACCGGTATTTTTGCATTTGTGATACATCATCTCAAATGCAAAAATCACAATTTAAGGAACCTCTAAATTGCGATTCCTTAAATTGCTATTGCATTTAAGGAATCCCAAATTGGGATTCCTTAAATGCAATGCATTAAAGTAAAGAAAATTGCGATTTTGCTATTAGGAGTAGCAAATGACCATGAAGTTGAACTATTTGGTAATTTGTAAAAACTGTGAAAAATGCACTTTTGTGCACTTTTCAAAGTTTCATGTTGCGCACACACATGACCTTAGGGCATGTGTGTGTGCAACATATATGCACAAATCGATTTTCAGGGGTGCAACAGGGTGTCAATTTGACACCCTTGTACCCTTGAAATTGCAAGAGCAATTCATTCCTATGGGCTGGAGGCCCATAAGAATGAATAGGACAGCATTCCCTAATTGCGACTAGCAATTTGCAAGTAGCAATTAAGGAATGTTTAGGAATCACTGTTTTCATAGGGATTGCAACATGCATAGGCTTTTGCGATTCCTAAATAGTGATTCCTTAAAAATCACTATTTAGAAATCGCAAATCCTTCTGTTGATGCATGTGGCAGTATATACTTTGAGGTTCCTGTAATGCACAGAACTCATGAACAGAAACTCATCTCTACCTTCAAAGAATAATAATTCCTTTTTGGAAGCTGATCGTTTTGGAAATGTCATTAACATTGCAAATTTGACACATACAATGGTGGCACTGACTCACCAAGCAAGAAAGACATTTCTGCATGCACAATATATTCTTGAGCACATTTCGATTTTATGAAGGGAAATAGAATTGACAAAGTGCTCCCACTCTAATGTGCATATCTTAACCCGTGTTTTGCATGCTATTCACATGCACCTGTTTACCCCGAGCATCTGCTTTTAAAATTCCTTCTTTGAGAATATGTAAAATGTAAAAATTTATACATTTAGGAGAATATATCCATGTACTACTCACAAGTAAAATAAAGTGTTACATCATCGAAGTGTTGATCCAGCAAAATAAAATAACAAATCAATTAAAATTCAATCTAATCCTAACATATTATCCTCCACTAAAGCTTCAGGAGAGCTTCCAAATATGCAATACTTCAACAATTACTTATCTAAATTGCATATTTGTGTACGTTAGAGTGTTATCTCTTTCCTCTTCCACACATGCAAATGCTTTATTAGGCATAGAGAATATAAAGAATGTCAAGTAATATGCGAATTCCCTCCTATTCCTAATGGAGCGTTTGATTTTTCTCTATAAACAATTTGTAACCAGTAATTATAGGGCTCATTACGATGGCGGTCAGATGTGCGCCTGCCGCCTTCAAAGTAGGTTTGAGACCATCCGACAAGGAGTTGGTGGTCCCACATGCCACATTTTGATCAGGCCACCTTGAAAGTGGTTGGAAACTGCTTTTTTCTACTGCGGCTTGTGCTGTGGCTCAGAAAAGGGCTACAACACAAGCTGCAGCAGAAAAAGGCATTTTTCAAACATCCATGCACTGTGTGTCAGGCACAATATGGTGCCTGACACATGCTGCGCGGATGTTTGATGGAGGACAGCATGTGGCCCCCTGGCCACTAAGCATAAGACCACAAGGGACGGGGGCCCTGCCTAGGCCCCCAAAGTCCCTTTCTGACAGCCTTTTTAGCGTCATATTTATCAAGGTTTGCATTGCATTTGAACTACGTAATGGCGTGCAAAACCAACGCAACCGTTGAGATGTAATTTTTTAAGCCATGCAAGGCCACTGCTACATCTCCGCAGGTGAGGCGCATGAGGAAAAATATGTTTATGCCTCTTCTTTTTTCCTCTTTCTGTGTGTGCTGCAGATTTCTATGTATGCTACATTCTGCAGCACACATAAAAAGATGGAAGTGCCTCAGAGGATTGTTTTGTGCTGGAAGGTGTTTTTGTGCTGGAAGGTGACCCTTCCTGCACAAAAATAACCCTATTAAAAACGTGGGCACCCTTGCACAATGGTGCAAGAGTGCCTGTGTGGGTCTTAGGGAGCACATGGTGCTCCAGCACTGGGAAAAGCCAGGAATGCACCATACAATGTTAAGTATGATGCAGTCCTGCCCTTTCCGTATCACGAAGCTCAGCACAGCATGGCAACTTGCCTCGCTGTGTGATATAATGATAAAAATACCTGTTGGTAACTCCCGATCTACTTATGTTTGCAGTATATTGATAGTTAGATAATTAAACTGTAGTGATAGCTTATACCGTGGATTTGTTATCTTTGCAGGTTGATGTTTTGACCACAGTAGAGTGGTATAACATGGAAAGAGATAATCTGGGAAAGGGCTATGAAAAACCCTGTAGCACTAAGCTATTTGACACTGCATTAATATATAACATAGATTGAGTAATACACACTGTTCCATTCATCATTGTAATTAGCAACAGCAATGTCCGCTCATTCAGGGAAAAGCACTATAATTGCTTCACTACATATGTGTACCACAGCCATCATCACTGAAGAGGTCATCACAGTTTTGAGAAACTCTGTCTTTTTGTATGATAAACCCCTTCGCTTCGGGGGTTATTCTCCCGCTGTGCTGGGGGGAGGGGGGCACGCACAGCGCCCGCATGCTCATGACGAGCTCAGCTCGTCATGAGGCATGGCGCTCCTGTTCTCATGACGAGCTGAGCTCGTCACAGGTGCACCGGCTCCTGTAGAACGCTCAGCACAGCAGGGGAATTCTCCCCGCACCTGAGCGTTCCACGGGCCATGACGAGCTGAGCTTGTCATGAGCACCGGAGCGCCGTGGCTCATGACGAGCTCAGCTCGTCATGAGCATGGGAGGGGTTACAACATTTTTTTGCTGACTAATATTGCTGTTTTATTACCTCTACACACTAGGGTACCACTGTTCAGTCCCCAGTGTACATGATATGACCAATCAAATCTATCAAAATTGATTGATCCCTGATTAGCATATTTAACTTTACAGTAAGACCAAAGTATTTATCACTAGAAAATACACAAATGACATGTAAAGTGAAATGTCACCTTGGACTGAAGAAATTATTGTTCCATTCACTAGGCTGAGGAGGAGAAATATAGCTTCAGACCTACATTGATTATTGAAGCTTTTGAACCTGCAGGTGAGTCTATCAAAATGACCCTTTTTGACAGGAAGGAACTGTACTTTTAACAAATTAAATAAGTCACTCCTATATAGGCCATGTAGCTACAAGGCTGGGTGTCTAGTACTTAAAAGTTGCACTTGCAAGAATCTAGGGGCATATTACCAAGCAATAGCGATAATTATCGCTATTGCTTGGTTAGAGACAAAAATTTACCGCTGAGCTGCGGCGATTTTTACCGCAAATAAACCTTCGTATTACCAAGGTTTATCGCAAATGCGATGAAAATCGCCGCAAATGAATGAATATCGCTGAAAAGTCAGCGATATTCATGCATTACCGCGCTAATGCTCTTAGCCATGTTATCCACTTCCCATTGGATAACATGGCTGAGAACTGCTCAGGGCAGGTGTTAGCTTTTGGAGATATTCGCTCTTAGCACGAATATCTCCAAAAGTTGGTAATAGGAGATAGCGATGTTAGCGACTGTTTTCAGTCTCTAACATCTTGGCACGCCCACTTTGCATGTCATTAGTGATAAATATCACTGACATGCAAAGTGGGGCCCAAGATGGTCGCTATCTCCTACTAGCTGTCTCTAACTGGTGTTAGCAACAGCTAGGTAATAGGGAGATAATTTTATCTCCGCTTTCTTGGCTTTTAAAGCCAAAAAAGCGGAGATAAACCCCCTTGATAATATGTCCCTAGGGGGCATATTATCAAGGGGGTTTATCTCCGCTTTTTTGGCTTTAAAAGCCAAGAAAGCAGAGATAAAATTATCTCCCTATTAGCAACAGGGTGCTAACACGCAAAATTGCATGTTAGCACCCTTTTTCTCTAAGCTTCCCCTTGCATCTCTAATGAGATGCAAAGGGGGCGTTCCAGAGAAAAATAATAGGAGAAATGTTCTTAAGCGACATTTCTCCTATTATCAAGGATTTCGCTAACCCTGTTAGAGATTAAAAAAAAGCAGTGCTAACCGCGGTTAGCACTGCTTTTTTTACACGTGGGGCATATTACCAAGCAATCGCGATAATTATCGCTATTGCTTGGTTAGAGACAAAAATTTACCGCAGCGCTGCGGCGATTTTTACCGCAAATAAACCTTGGTATTACCAAGGTTTAACGCAAATGCAGTAAAAATCGCCGCAAAGCATGAATATCGCTGAAAAGTCAGCGATATTCATGCATTAGCGAGCTAATGCTCTTAGCCATGTTATCCACCTCCCATTGGATAACATGGCTAAGAACTGCTCAGGGCAGGTGTTAGCTTTTGGAGATATTCCGGCTTAGCGCGAATATCTCCAAAAGTTGGTAATAGTAGATAGCGATGTTAGCGACTGTTTTCAGTCTCTAACATCTTGGCACACCCACTTTGCATCTCATTAGTGATAAATATCACTGACATGCAAAGTGGGGCCCAAGATGGTTGCTATCTCCTACTAGCTGTCCCTAACTGGTGTTAGCGGCAGCTTGGTAATAGGGAGGTAATTTTATCTCCACTTTCTTGGCTTTTAAAGCCCAAAAAGCGGAGATAATCCCCCTTGATAATATGCCCCCTGGTATTTTCCTGACTTAGCCATGATATCCTATGGAAGGTGGATATCATGGCTAAGTTTGTGAGCCCCTATTATCAAGCTAACGCCAAACTTCAAGAGATTATCGTTGGTTTTCCAGAGATAATCTCTCAATTGGCAGTTAGCGCGAGGATTTTTATCACTACTGAGATAAACCTTGCTAATAGCAAGTTATCTCTGCGATAATTTCCGGCGATGCTTAGCGTTAAAAAATTTGTTGCTAAGCATCGTTAGCGGTAAATATCGCTAAACGTTGGTAATATGCCCCCAGGTGTTTGCATGCTCCTATGGTAACTCCAAAAGCTGCAGCTGATCCTATGAGAAAACCTAAAATACAACCTGTGTTTGCTAAGCTTGGTTTGGAATAACTAGAGACATAATTCAACCACCGTGTTTGTGGTTTATTAAAATCTAAATTAACAGTGAAACTGTATTTTTGTTAAATATATTGGGAAGGTAACTTTCAAAAAGTTAAACTTTGTCTGCCTAAAACACCTGTTGGCTACAGTCTCAGAAAGCATTTTTTTAAATATGCAAAATGTGCAAATATGATGTGAAAATTATTTTTGAAATGTGTTAGCTTTAAAGAAGCACAGAGTTGTAACCGATGAACTAATGAGATTGCACCTGAAATTAGTTACCTAGGCCAATTAGAAGTGCAAATAATGCTATGAATAGTCATGCCACACTTTATGAAATAATGAGATTGCACCTGAAATGAACACTAACTGTTATTTAGGGCCTTCAGAGACCGAATCAAAAGATAAATTCTCCGCCTGGAATAACCAACGTAGTGTATTCAACCTTCCCTTCATTATTGTCAACTTAAAATCCTGCCTGTACTCAGTCCATCTGGAATGGAATGGAATGGAATGGAAATAGATTTATTGAGCGCGGTTGCTGCCCAAGGGCGTCCAAGCGCTGAAGTAAGAATTAGAGAGACACGCTGAGTGACAGATTAGAGCTCGGAGGCTTTGGCGAATAATAAGGTCTTCAGCTTTTTACGGAATGCGAGCAGGTCCGGGTTGGAACGGAGTGAGAGGGGGAGGGTGTTCCAGAGTTTAGCTGTGTTCAATGAGAACAACCTGCCCCCGGATCTAGCTCTCTTCACTCTAGGAACCACTGCCAGGAAAGCCTCGGTGGAGCGGAGGTTCCTGTTTGGGTGGTAAGGGATGACGAGGTTGCTGTTGATTGCGGGTCCTGTTTTCCAAAAGGCCCGGTGCGCAATGCACAATGCCTTGAATGTCACCCTGTGCCTGACTGGAAGCCAGTGAAGACTTTTTAATGCAGGCCTGGCTGACTGGGCTCGTGGAATCTGCAGCAGGGTGCGTGCTGCGCAGTTTTGCACCACCTGGAGTTTCCGGAGAGTCATCTCGGGAGCCCCTACATATAGGGCGTTATTAGAGTCCAGGCGGGACTGAATGAGGCCTTGTACTGCCACTTTCTTGGCTTCTAAAGGTAGAAGTGGAAGGACTTTCCTTAAAGTTTTAAGGATGCCAAAGCAAGTGGCGGACAGCTTAGTATCTCAATCAGAGACTTCTGGTTGGTGCTTTACTTTTTCTTTGTGCTTTCCCTATTAAAACCTTCTCCATTTCCTCTTATTGGATTTTAATAATGTTTGTGGCTTTTTTTCCTAATTGAAATGTCCTCTATTTTTAGAAATTGGTTATGGGATTTTTATTGTGGTTTCACCTTTAATTGTTTTTAACTTGGTGTGGGACCAGACAAGATTTGGGACTTCTTACTTGGGAAAACTAACGTGCTCCTAAACGAATGGCCATTTACTTACAGTACTAAATGACAGGAAGTTGTGTGTAAGCTATCACATTAACCATCAGCCTCAAGCACAATGTTCATTCAACGGTATACCTCAATAGCCATTGCACACCTTTCTCCTCTTCCATGGCCACAGCCACCATCGAGTTTCTCACAGTGCAGCAAACCAATACCAATGCCACTTGAGCCAGCTAATCTCCTCAGTTATTAACAAATCATTAATGTTTTGCTATGCTCTGCAAAAATGGGCTATATCCAATTGAACCACAAAAATTCATCAAAGTTTATATACTGGATATATTCAGCATATACTCATTGCATACAGTGACTACTCATTAACCACACCAACATTTCATGGGTAGCACAGGTCAAAGTCGAAATAGCTGTAACAGCAAACCCGCTGAGATCGCTTCTCTGTAGCTTCTCAATTACACAACATCCCTTCCCATGCTGCCACTCAGAACCATAAGTAGGAACAAACACCTGGTGCGATGATTTTCACAATATCCTTAATGGGCTTTTATGATACACATTGACTTTCCCAATCTTTAGTCTTAGCTACCAACTGTGTGGGCTTTAACCTTAACCCCTTCACTGCGGCGGCTATTCCGCCGCAGTGCTAAGGGGGTGGGGCGGCCGCGCGGTGGCCGCATGCTGGTGACGGAACCGCTCCGTCACCAGCGTCAGTGGCGCTGTGCTTATGACGGAGCGGTTCCTTCATTGCCCACCCCGCTCAATGGAACGCTCAGCGCAGGCGCGGAATTCGCGCCGCGCAGGCGCTCCGAGCGGGCCATGACAGAACCGCTCCGTCATCAGCACAGCGCCACCGCAGCTGATAGCGGAGAGGTTCCGTCATCAGCAGGCAACGGGTTAAAGACATAAAGGCAGCCAAATATGGAGGGACTGGCTTGATGTCTTGATGAAGTCCATTAAAATGACCTGCATGCACTCCTTAAGAATTTAGGGTCTCATTATGATGGTGGAAGGACCGCCACCACCGAGCCGGAGGTGGTGGTCCTTCCGCCATCACATGGTGATGGAAGATGTTTGGCGCAGCTGCCAGGGCAACTGACGCTGGACGCTGGGGATCACGGTTTGATTCCCGGTGGCAGTGGTCTGCCCAGCTCCATGTGACTCCTTCGGGTAATTGTTCACGCTTTACAAATACTGGACATTTACATTTACCCACCGCCAAATTAGGATGGAGGTGGGTACTGCAGTGGATGGAAAGTCCGTCCACCGCTTTTCCGCCAGAGGCAATCGCACTGATTGCCAGGCGGACGGAGCAGGGCCACTAATATGGTGGCAGTGCCTAGCAGGCACCGTCCGCCATATTAGGATGTGAGTTTTAGGAGGCCTTTCCATGCTGCCATGGAAAGGCTGGTGGGCATTGGGTTTGGGGGCCTGTTGGGGCCCCCCTTGTTGGGGGTGTTGCTGCACCCATGTTACCCCCTGCATTTCCATGCACCAAGTGGCAGGCACCATGTACTGCCTTCCTGGTGGTGCAAGGAAATGAGGTGCATGCACCTTTATCATTGCGGTCGGTGCTGCAACCAGCAGCACAACCCGCAATGATAAAGGCCCAGGATGCGCCCGCCAGTATGGTGGGCACATCCTAATAGCAGTGGTGGGACCGCTGCATGTCTGGCTGGCCGTCACAAACACCGCTTTTTCATTTCATTCCCTTTGAACTTTCTTAGCCTCAACAGTATGTCAACGAATTTCAGCCTTCTAAAGAAAGTTTGAAGGCCTATTCAGAACAAACAACAAATACATGTCATCAACATATATAGTGAAACGAATCCTACTCCCACAAAAATCAAGTAGTATTACTGACCTACTAACTCACATACAGCCATATACATAGGTCTATTAACATTGAGTTCCTTGTTCTGCACCATTAATTTATCATATGTTACTTGAAGATAATGATGTATATTCACAAACTACTGCAGTTTGAGTAGTAGTACTACAGTAGTACTTCGCACATACTACAAAATGCTATTCACTAACCGAAGGATGGAGACCTCTGCCTCTTCTATCTGGGCTACATATTAGTAAACATGGGAGCAACAAGGAAAGAGGTATTTAGGAGTGGAAAGGCTACTACAAACACCCACTTATAAAGCAATTAGCCCATTGCTATTCACAGACTACACTTCTACAAAGCTGAAGTAAATGTACCACAGCCCAGCATGAGAGTAAGTCATGCACCACACATGGCCACTCAGAGGAGCTGAAACTTAATACCACAGAAAATAATATAGGCAGTGACTTAAAAGTTAAAATAAATATGTGATTATTAAATAAAAGCTTTATTATTTTAAAATGTAATAATAAACTTAGTTTAAAAGTAAATTTAAATAAAACTTTTAAATCTTTGTAAAATAAAATAATGTAAATGAATTCTACACAATTTAAATCAATTCCATAGATACCGTTTAACAAAAGTCAAAGTATTTAGATAAATATGATATAAAAACAAAAATGTTACAGTGGGGAGATGTTTGATAAATGATTCCTTTGTAAATATTATTTATAAATTAAATAAATATATTTTAATTGGTTCATTATTTGATGTAAAAAGGTAAAGTGTTCTACGATAAATTTGAATAGCTCTATGTTTTAATAAATATTTTATTATGGTATTTTATTTATATGTTATTTTTAAAAAATTGTGATAGTTTGAAAGGGTATTAAACTAAACTTTTAAAAAGTTTTTTTCCCATACTCTCCCATAGGGAGAGCTCTGCCATGGTTGGTGAAGATCTCCATCTATCTGCGAAGTTAATAGTAGTAACTTGACACTTGTAAATACTTTTGTAGGATGCTCCAACAAGGGCTGGAGACACGTAAGTCTACACATAGGTATAAATCTACACTCGGAAATGGTGAACAGCAAAAAAGTGTGGAAGAAATACATAAATGTTAAATCTACATGCGTAGATTTGCATTTGTGAATCATGCTCAATATAGTTACTCTTCAGAGTAATACTTTACCCATTTTCATAACAGATGAATAATCAAAGTATTACATATTATACAACAAGAGAGACAATTATCCAAGAAGACCAGAGTGATGAAATTCATGTTATTATGTCCATCACCTATCCACTAAAGACCAATACAGTTATACTGTGAAACTCCCTCTCCAATCAAACACAGATGTAATGCTCCCATCCAAGGCTATTAAGGGACAAAGACCATGATAAGAAAGAAACAATTGGTAAACTTTAAGTAAAATTGGGGGATAAAATCAGAACATATATCTTAATTGACACTAGCATAAGTGGATGCTTAACCATCGGCTTACCTCTTCCACAAAAGGAAATTACATTTGTTTTTTTCAGGCATTCCCACAACCAGGCCTTTATTAAAGGAGTGAGTCTTAGCTAACAAGGTAGTTCACCTAGATCTGTCATTCTCAATAAAAGTTAACGAACAGCTGAATGAGGTACAAGTCTGAATCAAAAGGCTAATGGAAAGTTGGAATGTTAAACCCTTAATGAAAACTCATTTTGAGCACATTTCCACCTTTTGGGGGATTCTTAAAGGGCCCAAAAGCACTTCTGGAAAGCTGTAATTTTGCAGATTCTCAGAAGAGAAATGGCAGGCAAGATCTACTAACCTTTCACACAATGCCTTGCAGCAAGGCAAATTGCTGTGCTGCATGATATGAAAGGGAGAGAGCAGAAATGAGCCATGTCTACTAAGACATGGGACACTTCGACTCTCTCATTGTGCTGGCACACTTCAGGCAGCCGAGCGCCAACACAGGCGTGCTTGAAACACGGTGAAAGGGTGCCTGAGGCATTTTCCTCTTTCTATGTGTGCTGAAAAATGTAGCACACATAAAAAGACAAGTTGACAAGGTGAAAAAAGGTTTCTCCTCATTATGCCATAGGCATAGCGATTTCCTGCAATCCCAGGTTTACAAACCTATGGAAAACCGGGATAGTGTTAAATCCATAGCTGTATGCACGAGAACGCCTGTGCTCCACCCATAGAATGAAACTAAACCTATGGCACACAGGCCACTGTGTTGGTTAAGTTTCTTCACAAAGCCAAGCGGCATGGGACAAATCGCCCCTTGAGTGGCTTTGTAAATATGTCCTACCATTTTGTGTCGTGGATGCGCCACAGAAATGTTATGTTAAGTTATGTTAAAAAGACTTCTAAAGGACGCAGATGCCCCTGAAGGGGGCTTCCTGGCACTAGTCAACAAGTAAGAAGACAGCAGGGGGAGAAAACCAGGCTTGTCTAGGGAGAGAAGGGGGTTAGATTTACCATAACTGGTGCATCCCTGTATATCAGCAGGGATGTGCCAGTTATTGTGCGTCACAGCAGACACCTCTTGTGCCACCATGGATGCGCCGCATTGTAAATGCGGCACACCATGGGGCAAGATTAGACAGATGCGTGACGCACCTGCTGCCGGAATGGTGACGCATTGCTGGAGTTGTGTCGCAAGCGCGGCGCAGCTCTAGCAAGGCTAGGGGTGCCCCTATGCCTAACATGCTGCGTCAATCCTTACGTCTGCTTCAAGCAAGCGCAGGGTTTTGACGCAGCATGGCTGTAAAAGTCACTAAGTGAAATCTTGTAGATTTCACTCAGCCACTTTTAGGAGGCGTTTCTGCACCGGAACGCCCCCCACCCCCACCCCCCCGAGCCGGAACGCCCACATGTGGCGCAGGGCTTTAAAACTTGATGCATCTCCCTAATGCATCACGTTGTAAATATCCTGCAGCATGGCGCTGGCTTTGCGCCACCGTTATGTCACAAAAGTGATGCAATGGTGGTGCAAATGTGACGTACGGGGCTTTTAAATCTGCCTCCAGGTCTTGAGCTGCTTCTGAAAGCTTAGGTGGCTTTGAATCGTTCTTAACGAAGGACTAACGTGGGGGAATATGTTTGCACCAGGGCAGCAAGACATAGCACTCCATGTTTATAGTGGATCTTGTGAGTGATGCATAGAGCTTTAAACTTTGTGCGCTTCTCAATAGGAAGCCAGAGAAACTGGGGTGACTCTCCTCTGCCCAAATTGAACATTGGCCATTGGTCAGAAGAGCAGGTTCTGTGCTGTGTGCTGGCCGAAACCCATTCTGCGAGGGATCTAATATTTGGATTTGTTCTAAAAATCTAGTAATAGAGATTGTTTACGTGCTTCTCCACTACCTTTGCTAGGAAAGATAATAGTGAGATGCCAACCACAACACAATTTTTTATTTTTTAATCTGGCCAAAGTGTGTAGCCATACGCTTCATACTGCTCTCAGAAATATCACGCTGTAGCACAATGAACTTGGAAACATTTTGTGTGCCTCTCCACGGAGAAAATATTTTTTCTTGTACACAAATTCATTCTCTTTAGCCCCTCCTCACCACACCATTATATCGGAGCTCTTTCCCCATGCTTTTAATATGTGTTAATCTCAAAACGGTTTAAGGTGGAAAATGAACTTCACATATTTGGTGACTATACAAAAACATTCGAATTTACGGCTGTTCACCAACTTTGTGGGTAGGGCTGCCTTGGAATATCGGTAAATACGCACTTGAGAGTCGTTTTTTCACACACAACTCTCCCTTACTGGTAGAAAATGTTGTTTGGTTGGTCAATACCAAACAGAAGTGCAAATGTATTGATGTTTTCTGTAAATTATCTGAAATCTGCACTTATACTTGAAGGCGTTTGAGTAACTCATTCGAACTCAGAAGTGCATATACCTTTATGCCCTTTCAGGCCAAAGAAGAAAGAAGTAATTCACTCCTATTTCTGTTCCTTCTTATACCTTTGCACTTGATATCTTTTGTGCTCCTGCTCCTTTCATTCGGCGCAGCTTTTTTCTTCGTCTTTGTACATCACTTCGGATTCACAGGTGCATTATAAATGAATAGACTTGCACGCAATACATCTTCACTTGCTGAAGCAGGATGCCAAGTGGGAAAATACAGAGGTGCTTTCGTAAACAACATTCAGAAGAAGGAAACAACTGCAAGGCAGATGTACGGTTTCCTACTGAAGCCCCGAGGACAGGCTATGCGGGAGGATCGCTGGCCTACTTTCCAAAACAGTTTATCTGTTACTGCGATTTCAACACTGTCTTGCATGCTGCAGTCAACTATAAATTAATTTGTGTAAACATTAGTATACTCTGTTTGAAAATATTAGATGGATTAGGAAAATGTGTAGCATCGTTTGTTGAATATTATTTTAGCACCGCAATATAAACAAAAGCAAAATCCTGCCCCTTAGCATTATGGAACACTGTGTGGATTAAATTAAAATGTCTGAAGAGCATAGGGCTTGTTTTCAAATGTTACTATAATATGTATTCATTTTATTTTAGAGGTTTTAAATAGCGCTGGCTAGACCCAGAGGTATCAGAGCGCTTTACATGAGTATGAAGATGGTGACGGTATAAAACAATAATCCAATAACATGGAGTATCAACAAATTAACAAAAGAGAAACAACTGGGATTTACACATAGCAAATAAAATAGATAGATAAAGCAAGAGCAATATACATGTGTAACATGGAAATGGGAGATCAGATTTTGTATAATGGTATGTGATGGGAAAAGGCATAAAGGGCAGCAGGTAGTAAGAAGGTAGACTTGAAAAAGGGGGGGGGAAGCAGATGGGGGAGACTTGGTAGGAGAGAGGGGAGTGGGAGGGGATGAGAAGGACTAGGAGAGGGAGCGGATGAGAGTAGCGGGAGAGGGAGAAAGCAGAGTCAGTGAGATGTAGAGGAAGGGAAGGGGAGAGGTAGGAGGGAGACAGTAAGAAAGTAGGGGGGGACCAGAAAAGTGGAAAGGCGAATTCAGGGTGCTGGTTCAGTCTCCCAATATTTGTTGAGGAGGTGCATTTTGTGGTCTTTTTTTAAAGCTGATGTAGGAAGGGTTGCATTGCAGGTCTTTGGGGAGGGCATTCCAGATGTTTGGGGCATTGCCGGAGAAGGAGCTGGATTGTGTGGATTTCTTTTTTAGCAGGGGTCGGACTAGGAGGAGAGCATTGGTGCTTCTCATAGGTCGTGTGATGCTCGCTTTGCAGAGTTTATTGGCGATGTATGGTGGTGTATTTTGGTGGAGGACTTTATGTGTAATGCAAGCAGTTTTAAAGGCAGTTCTTCCTTCATTGGGGAGCCATTTAAGGGGTTTGAGGGCTGGGGAGATGTGGGCCAAGCGTTTGCAGACGGTGATGAGCCTGGAGGCAAAGTTGAGCACCGATGTGAGAGGAGCTTGGTGGACCTTGGGATTCTGGTGAGGATGGTATTGCCGTAATCAATTTGCGAAAGGATCAGTGATTGGACTACTAAATTAAAGTCATCAGTAGGAATAAAGGGTTTAATTTTCTTGAGATGACGGAGAGTGAAGAGGGATCCTTTAGCCGAATTTTTGATATGCACATTGAGAGTTATCCTATTATCGATGGAGATACCAAGGGATTTTACTGAGTTGGACAAGGAAAGAGAACAGTTGATGGCATTAAGGTCAGATATCCAGGTTTGAATGGGGAGAGGGTTGTTTTTAGGGGAGAAGAGAATGATTTCAGTTTTTTTAGGGTTGAGTTTGAGATGATTTAGTTCGAACCAGGATTGAATCTTAGTGAGGATGTTGTTAAGATGTAGGATGTCCGTGTGGGTTTTGATCTTACAGTAGAGTTGGGTATCATTGGCATAGAGGCGGTAGTTGATTCCGGCTTGTTTTAGAATAAGGGTGAGGGGTTCCATAAAGAGGTTAAAGAGAGAGGGAGGGAGAATAGATCCCTGGGGTACTCCTAGGGAGACAGGAGTGGGGTTTGATAAGCAGTCGTGAATTTTGATTTGCTGGGTTCGGTGTTGGAGATAGGGGATGAACCATTTGTGGGTAGTACCATTGAGGCCAAAGCAATCTCTGTGAACATTAAGTAGGGCAGAGTGGTTAACTGTATCAAACACTGTGGAGACATCAAGGAGGAAAAGTAGGCAGGTCTTGCCATTGTCGAGGGAGTGGTTGATGTCATCAACAATGTTAAGCATGGTAGTTTCGGTGCTGCAACCTTTCCTGAAGCCTGATTGTTGGGGGTCCAGTAAGTTGAAATTTTCGATGTGTTTATCTAATTGGAGCAGGACACATTTTTCGAGGGCTTTGGAAAGAAGGGGAAGGTTTAGAGATGTGGTGGAGATTGTTAAGGTCATTGGGGTTGGCCTTAGGGTTTTTAATAATGGGAGTGATTTGTTGAAGTTGAAGGGAGAGAGGGACACATCCCAGGGCAAGGGAGATGTTGATGATTGTGGTCCAAGATGGGGCAATGATGTGCTTTAGGTCTTGGACAAGGTTAGAAGGGGGGGGTCTTTAGTATGGGAGGACGGTTTTAGTTTAGCAATGATGTTAAAAACTTTGCTCTCAGTTACATGGGGGAACTTGTTCCAGGAGGCATTGTTTTTTAGTTGTGAGTAAGGGTGATTGGTTTCAAGAGGTGTTGTTGTGAGTACGCGTGGGGAGAAGTTATGGGGAGGTATTGTAGTGGATTTGTGTGAGGAGTAGCAAGGGTGGGGTGAAGTAGTAGGCAAGTGTGAGGTGGGATCAGGGGGTGTGGGGAATGCAGTATGAGTTTATGAAGTGATATAAGGAGTGTGTTGTGAGTTGGTTTGGATCTGAGTAGAATGAAAGGATTGCTCAATTTTGGCATTTTTTTCCGAGAAGAAGTGTTCAATTTCTTCACATCTAGCAGTCGATGCCAATGGAATTGGAGGTGCGGAGGGATTTTGATTACAAACTATATTGAACAGTTCTCTGGGTGTATTTTTGGCTGCCTTTTTGTTAAAAATGTGTTTCTTGTATGTCAATCTAGCTACTCTGAGGAGTGCAAGATGTGAGGGAGAGGGATGCTGTCTCCATGTTGTTTCCATCAGTCTAAGTGAGCATCTTTCGTTGTTGAGTTCTGAGTTAAACCATGATTTGGAAGAGATATTTCTTTGATTTGTCAGGTTAGGTGGGATCTCAAACATAATTGCTCTTACTATATATACACCTCTTAGAGGGATATAAACCTCAACAAATGTGGATATTTTGTAATTAGGCAGATATATGAAATCCCAATAGGGTCAACTCGCAAAGGCATGAAGGAATCCCACTGCAACTTAGGTAATTAAATTCTTTTTTTTAATTTGTTAGTTATCTGAGATCAGTCATTACGCACCACAGTAGTTTTTTCCTACTTAAATATTTGCATATGGTTCCTTCAATAGTCACCCGTCACTTGAGGGGCAAACACGCAAGATGTGGAATCTCCATAGTCCTTACCCACAACAAGTTTTTGCCCAAACTAATGTGACATGGATCTTGGTCTGTGCATGTCATTTTTCTTGTTTTGGTAATCAGTAAAAACAAAGGGCAGCCCAGTGGCCCCTTAAGAGCTTGGATATCTATAAACAACAATAGTAAGGTGCAGACAACACATTCAAAGCCCTCCACGATGGAGGACCAGCCTACCTCAACGACCAACTCCTCCAGCCCTCCAGACATCTACGCTCCAGTTCTCTCTCCCTTGCAAAAATCTCCCATCACATGCAGAAGCAAGACAGGAGGATATTTATTCTCCTTCATCGCAGCAAAACCTTGGAACAAACTGCCTATACATATCAGGACTGCCACTCCACTCCTCAACTGGCGCAAGAAACTGAAGACCTGGATGTTCAACTAGGAGCACCACCACAACACCAACGTTCCTCCTCCACCTTCTGGATACCCTCACTGATGATAAGCTGCACCACACAAATCGAAATAACATAACATAAAAAGGGGATTATTCAATATGTTGTTTGGAAATCAATCTTGTCATAAAATGAAGGAAGCATATATTCGAAAAACACTGGATTAACAGCACAAAGAAACATAGAAGGGAAAATGGGGAATAATTATTCTTAAAAGCAGTTGCACAAAATAGAAAACATTTTACTTTTACAGTAGATTGATAACTCAAGACATGTAACATTAAAACAATCATTGTATTAAGACTGGCGTTTAGATCAGGGGCGGCTCCTCTGTAATAGCTGAAGAGCGTCGCCCCACAGCCCATGCCAGCAGAAGACAAATAAAATATTAATAACACAATGGTATTATCATTTTATTTATGCTGTCTGAGCCCCGCAATACAATAGTTACAGGGTGGGCTGGGGGTGGGCATGGCAGGGAGGAGGAGTAGCTTGCACTCATACGTGTGCATATGTGTTTGGCCGACTGTCTTAGGCTGGCCAAACACATATGGACATCTATGTTTCTCCAACCGGCTGTGTAACACACTATTGGAGAAAAGCCAGAGGCTACAATTCACCATCTGAGTGACAAATGAGGCCACTCAAACCAATCCTGGTGCTGCTCTCATTTGGGAGCAACCTCTGAATTGGGTGTGGAGCCTGTGCCCTGAGGGCCCATCCCCTTATGGCCGGTCGACAAGAAGAGTCAGCAGGAGTGGAGCAGTAGGTATTTTTTTAAACTTATATTTTATCCCCCCCTTCCTCCTCAACCTGCCTCCAACTCCCACCGTGGCCGCCCGACCACTTTATGTAGGCGGCGGCTGCCACTGGATTAGATAATCTAGCATACAATATTGATGTGAATGAGAGTGGTTTGAGGAAACAAAGGTGCTTATTTATAGGATTTTGGCATAGAGCAGCACAGCAAGGCACCTTGTGGCACTGCCCTATGCTGAAGTGAAAGGGCAGGAATGCACCATATTTAAGCAAGGTAGTGCATTCCTGCACTAGGGCCATTTCAGCATCCTAGCGCTAATGTAGGTACCCTTGCATGATGGTGCAAAACAATCCCACGAGGCGTTTTCCTCTTTCCATGCGTGCTGCACAATGCAGCACATAGTGAAAGAGGAATAAACGAATAGAAATAAACATATTTCTTCTCATTACGACTCACCTTGGGAGTCAAATGGGTTTGGCACTTCCCAGGTTTACATCATTTTGCAAATCTGCGCCAGCATTAAATTCCATGGATGTTGTGTGGGAAAACCCACTGCAATGCCGCTCCCGGGAGCAGAGTAAGGACACACACTGATTCGTACTGCTCGCCTTCCTCATGATTAATGAGGCCATTCAAAGCCCCAAAGGGTGGCTTTGCGTGGCTTTATAAACCAAAATGAGAGCCCTGTATCACGTGTGTACCACTTTATGTGGTGCAAAAGTGACACAGTGCTTTCTTAAATAAACCTTAAAGTCTATAACAGGATCACTGACAGAATATCACTGACAAAAATTTTGTGTGGACAGAATATAATTTCAAAAATATCGAGGACGGAAATATTGAGAATGTAAGTGCAATTGTATCACACTATTTGAACCAACTTTTCCATCTTATCACATGCAAGCAAGAAGCAAGACTATGGTGTGAACACATTTTAAACCTCGAAATTTCCCACATTGAATATGTGGGGGGAAACCCCATTGGCTCCACAAGTCCCCAGCAATAGTCACACTTCACAATGATGTAAAAGTTTAAATATCTGGGCAACATTGGCTCCCAGACTAATTGGCTTTACTTGGCCACTGAGCTAGCACTGCCACAAGCAAACAAGTGAGTCTCTGGCGTAAGCAGCCAGGCAGTTCACAATACATTCAAAACACACTATAACTCTCGCTTCCGAAGTTGTTGTTATTTTGTTTGCTCTTTCTTTAATTTCTGTCCCATTGGTTAAGTGTTTTGAGAATAGCTGCTCATGTTGGTAGTCAGCTGGGTTTGGAAATCCTCAGCTGTGCGTTTGTCCTGCTGAGGATGCTTAAACACAGCTGGTTTCCAACACAAGCAGCAATTCCTAGCTACACATGTCCATTGGCAGTGTGCAAATACAAAAAGAACAATTGATGGATGGAATGCTGAACAATGTCAAACACTCACCTCCAGTCATATATCTGGACCTAAATCCATCTTTTTTTGCTCACCGTGCCATTACAGTTTAGACCCAGCCATATACAAATCAGTCTTCACCCTGCTGCCCATGGGAAGAAACCAGACCAAAATGCCAGTCCAGGTCCTCTCTGGACCAGAAACAAGCATCTATGACTAGTTCTGGGGTGTCAATCGCATCTGTGACCAGTTCTGTGGTGTCACTCCTCATCAGCCAGGATAGCCTGAATCCAGTGGCATTATGAGCACGGGACCCACGTCTGGGCATACCCGTCACATTCATGGTGACCAATGCAAAAAAAACAATTGATTGACGGAATGCTAAACAATGTCAAACACTAACCCCCAGTCAAACATCTGGCCCTAAATCCATCACTTTTGTGCTCACCACACCATCTCAGTTTGGACCCAGCCATATGCAAATGAGCCCTTACCTTGCTCCCCACAGTAACAGTCCAGCCCGAAATGCCAGGCTAGGTCCTCCTTGGACCTGAAAAAAGCAGGTCAAGCTTTCGGGGCAGTGTGCAGCAGTTATTTTTTCCCTATTTTTCTTTTTGATGAGAATTTGCTTTCCATTTTTTTTATTTGTGTATATAGTGAAAAATCACGATTTTCAGGGAAATCAGTGTTTTCTGCACAAACATTGTGCCTTTTTGTTTCTTCCAAAGAGCTTGTACAGGATTGACAATTTTTTATTGAAACTGCAATTTCAGCATTGCTTTTGTCGGGCGTTTTTCAAATTTTTTTAATTTTAGTTGCTGAGTAAAGAGACATGCTGTAATTTTGCCAACCTCCCATTCCCTTTGTTCTGCCTTTCTGTCTTTCCTATACAACTAAACGAGAAAGCAAAGATAATAGATATTATGTAGATGGTTCAACTGTCACCATTCACAAAAATTCCACTCTAGTAAGGAGGATTGAACCAAGGGATGAGAGAAGCAGTATGGGGCAAAGTAGAACAAAAACCAGAAAAGAGGCAAAGATCAAATGGGCAAAGTTGCAGTAGCTGCCCTACTACTTTAAGTCATCTATGTGTTGTGAGCTCCCCCTATGCCACTTTAGGCACTCCCTGTAGTACTGTCGCAAGCTAAATTGTACCAGACACTTTCAGGTCCATGCTATGTCAGTTTTAATGACTTTGCTTCTTGGCCACCTTTGTTTGCTTCAATGGCAAGATCTTCCACCCACTTCTACTGACAGCAACCCTTCAGAATTATCCAGTAAATATCTTCAAAACGTACAGCATCATTTGAATTACACACCCCACCACTATTATTGAGCCTTGTTATTGAGTCTGCGCTTTCATTTCATTTATGTATTTCACATATGAGCACAAACTTTGGGCATATTTGGTCTGGAATACCAAAGCTATACGTTGCTCTATGGAACACCCACAGATGCTCTATAATAGTGCCCTGAAGGACAGTTCCAAGTTGGACCTAATGTGTGTAATTCATTCGCAATCCTGACCGTTTAGATGTGAAGAAACTGAAAGCAACCATTTATCATATATATCCTCAATCATAGTGACTGACATTCCATTGATATGAAGCAAAACACACTGGAAACCACACCATTGAAGGATCTGCAATTATGTTTCAGCTGACTACACAGAGAGGCTATTGCCCCTTAATCATTTATTTTGTGCCACAACAGTGGCAGAATTCACACTGGACCATTGTGCTGTAATTCCATATCAAGACAACTCTTTTTGGCCATGTCCCATTGCCCCATTCACCTGAGGCCTACCCTCGAAAAGACCTGCAGCTTGGAGAAGAAAGTCTAGTGCTCTTGAATTATCATCTTCTTCATGCTAGGTCTAGAGTGGCATAGTGTTTTCAATGCCAACCTGTCTGGGCCAGTATTAGAGAAATCATGAAAAGAGTGATCAATGTATTGCCCTTGCAACTCTTTGGAAGACACTATGATCAAAACACCATGTAAATTGCTAAAAATTGCCCCACATCCCCTAAAGGCAAGAAGGTGGAGAAAGTGTCCCGCTCAAGAAAACAAGTGAACCTAGATCTTAAATGGTGATGGTCTTGTAAGCAAGTGTCTTGCTCCGAGTCACAGCATGCACTGTAGTGGCTATGGCAGGTTATTAGCAAATTTACTCTAGATTAATCATGCCTCCTAATCATTCCTTGTGGCACATCTTAATCTGACTCATTGCCATTCTCCAAGTCCCATACCAGCCATTAAGCCTACTCAGTGCATGAGATTACTGATTTAGAGCTGTCGGGGAGCAAAGCACTTGAACCCTAATGATAATGTGAGTTGATGCACTATTTGCTAAATAGGATGCCAGTGTATAAAGTTACAAAATCAGTGCTATACCAGGAGTACAGCATCGGAACCCTACCACTACTATACATGTATTTGCCATTTGCTCAACATTATTGCATTCCACTCTGTGGCTTGGTGTGTACTTGGATAGTAACACTCATGACTTTCTTAAACTAGATGTCACCCTTCTGTATTGTAAACCCACCTTCACTATCATTTTTAATCACCAATTCAGTTAAGCCATTACTTTAAAAAATCATATACAATGACGGTAATCAGCCTAGATGTGTTACCTCTTAATGCCCTAATGCTCACTTGCTCCCTTGCTTAATTAGGTCTGAGTTAGAACAGACCTATTAAATAAAAGCCAGCACAGCTGTTTAACATACATATTGCGTACAAAATACATAGAGTGGGCTTTAGGACTGCTCCTCGCCATCATTACCTGTTTTGGAACAACCTCTTTCGGCCATTGGCTTATGCTTTGGCAATAACATGCTTGCCCTGTCCAGGGGAATAACTATCTCTAACCTAATTCTATTAGCTGTTTGGGTGTATTCTTAATCCCCCTAAGGATTTCTTGCTTTGCACTGCATGAGGGACTGCCATATCTCTCTCTCTCTCGTTCTGTCATGTGCTTATCTTCCCCTTCTTGCCTCTTTCTCTATCCACTAGTGAGACACTCATCGTTGCTCCCACCCCCCTCCCTCATGTCCCTACTTTTTGATTCCTTGTTGAAGGGGACATGTCCCAACTCAACACTTTTTCATTTTAATTGTTTTTTTAGCATACTTGTACATTTACCAAAGAACAATAGTTTGGATTAAAGGTGAGAAGACCACTTTCATTTTTTCTGTTTAATGCTCTTTTTAATTATTGTGGTCCAAGATGCCCTTGGAGGCATTGGGTCAATGGCCCAATTACCTATTGGTAATCTTCCTTTGCTCTTAGTCCAACTCGTCCTTGTCCTAGTCATTATCACATGAGGTTTGTATGTATTCTTAGTTTTAGGAAGCAAAACATGAATGCTTCATCCAATTCCACCTACCTCAGCTGGGTGCTGTAAATAGTCTAGCATTTCCCAATACTTCCTGTAATACCAAGTAGTAGCAAAGAGCTAGAATCATGGAGGGTGGATGGTTCGTAATGACTGGGGGCAGGATTAGTTGAATCAAGAATAATACCGCCAAGAAAACCAAATTGATTCTTTACAGATTGCTATACTCCTGAATGAAAACTTTTATCCCCATAAAGAATGGTTTGTAATTGATAATGTTTAATGTGTTCAGATGACTAAGTCCTGGCTGTACAGATCTCTTCCAATCGCACACACTGCAATTCTGCACATGATGCAGACACACCTCTGCCAGAATGTTCTCAGGACATGGCTTAAAAAGGCAAACAAAATAGTTTCATTTATCCACCGGCTTACAGTTATAGCCTTCTAGCCTTCACCAGGCAACGCAAAAGTCAAAAACAAACTGTCTGTTTTTCTAAACTGTGTAACCAGAAGACCCAGAGAATATCTGGAATGAGGGAAACAGAGGCACAGGGTACTGGGAGACAGCAGCCTCCAACATCAATGTTTAAACACAACAGAGCTGCTCCCCGTGGGGGAATCTAAGTGCAAATGTTTCTTAGTTTATCAGTGCATACATCTCACAAAAAGCGTAGGACTGGTCTCACACAACGCCAGAGATTGACTTCTAAACTAAGTGGGGCCCTTACAGAAAAAGTGAGTTTAAAAAGCCATTACAGATGTCAAATTAAATTTGAATATTGCTAGCATCTATATGGTGTTTAAAAATAGGGCAATCAGTGTATTGGAGATGCCATTGTCCCCCCTCCGATGTCAATAGGGCCGACATGTTTCTGCCAGGTGGCCCAATAGGGTCTGCAGCATTCATCAGGACCTAAGTGAAAAAACTACGGGCTCCGCTCTTACCAAACTGTTGTGAGAGGGTCTCCACTGTGTGGGGTGAACAGGATCAACCCTATTGACATCGGTGGAGGGGCAATGACATCCCCAATATCATCAGGTGAGTGAGGGACCTGCCAGTTCTATCGCCCTCCCCAAACCTCATAGACCATTTTCCTAACCCAAATTATGTGTCTCTCGTTGCGCTGCTTCTTCAAATTCAGAAGTTTTTCTGTGAATAGCCATAAATGTAGTGTGTGTCAAAATCCCCCAATTCCAGTTCTATGATTACATTTTCCTTACATGGAAGATCACTATGCAAACCATGGAGCACACCCACTTGTTTTGCAATTCGGTCTCCCCTAATAACAACCTTAAAGTCCTCCCAGAGAGAAGACCTAGATATCTCTGCATTGTCATTATGAGCAAAATATTCCTACCCTGCTGTCCTGATCTCCTCCTGGAACACCTGGTCCTGCAGAGCTCTGGGTGGGAGTTTCCACATAAAAGCCCAAGGAGGATTATCTGGAAAGGTCAACTCCAAGAAAACTGGAGCATGATCAGAAAGCTTTCTTGGTAAATGGGAAACTGGACTGCCCAGGCCAACAAGTCCTGGGACCCAAGCCACAATCTATGCAGGACCATGAGGCACCGCAGACGACTCCAACCATGACCCCCACTTTGAACCGATCGAATAGACGGCGGGTAACATCTATTCGTTCAGCATGTCAGGAACGCTAGAGGTCAACAAGGTTAAAGTCTTCCATAATGAGACGCAACAACCACTGCTCGGAAATGAGAATGTCTGGAGTCACCAGATCGATGCCTCTCCAGAATAAGTACCACATTGAATTTCCCTCCCCAGAGTCGCACCAGGACCAAGTGCCCTGATTACCCTCCATATTTCCTTGAAGAACAGGGGGTCTTCAATATTAGGACCATACACAGAGAGAGGTTTTACAGGATGGTCTTCCAGAATGCCAGAGAGTAGAAGAAACCTGCCCTGCGTATCACATATAACTCGGCGCATATGCCAAGGTAAGGCCTTTCTAATGAGAATCACTCCTCCACGGTCAAAGTTGGAGTAGAAAGCTACATGTCGTTGCCCAACTCATCCGGTTTGCAATTGCGAGAGCATCCTCTCAGTGAGGTGTAATTCTTGCAGAAGGCAGATGTCCACAGAGTGTCTCTGACGGGCCTCATGATGATCATTTAAGCCCCAAACATTCTGGGTGAGTGCATTAATAGACCTCAATATAGTTTAGTTCCAGGTGTGAAAGGCAATAGGCATCATCCTTTGAAAGGAGCTAACGATTAGTAAATGTACCAGCTGAGTGACATACAAAAAGAAAACAATAGAAACTATTTGCAGCCATAGGGCCACCTATAACCCCATAATGAGAAAGCCCAAAAACCTCCCACTTTGGCCCCATGAATCAAGACAAATACGTCATCCCCACCCTGACAAAAAAACCTCAACAGCATTGAGATTGGATAATTCTGGGAAACATCCCATAGGGGTGACCTAGGAGGTGGCCCAGCTACAAGTGAGTTGGGTGGCCGAAGAAGTCAAAGATGGAGATACTGTGGCACAAGATGTTGATATGCAGCTCACCTGGTAAAAATGGGAGCCATAACCAACATGTCACTCCGTTGGTCAAGGAGGAAGCCATATGTATGAGTTGCATGCCATTAACTGTCACAAATTCCCCATCTGGGTATAGAGGGAGATTCTCTGCCCGCAGTAAATAATAATAATAATACTGAGCTTATATAGCGCCTGGTTACACTAGCCAGTGTGTCCCCGCGCTTTTAGTAGCCCAAGCAGCCCCCCAAATGCTGACCCATCGGCACTCTAAATCCTTGGGAACAAGAAAGTTTTAAGCTCTCTCCAGAAAGCCGTCTCTGAGGGCTCCATACGGAGTCTGAGGGAAAGAGTATTCCATTTCCGCGCCGCCAGATAGCGGAATGATCTGCCTCCCATTCTCACCCTTCTGACCTTGGGTACATGCAACAAGGCAGCACCCTGAGATCTCAGAGGTCTGCTAGGCACATAAGGTGTAAGCAGGCTGCGCAGAAAACAGGGTCTGTTACCGTGAACAATCTTGTGACTAATACATAAGACTTTGAACTGAATCCGCTCTTTGATCAGCAACCAGTGCAATGCCTCAAGGGCCTTTCTAGAGGAGCACTACTACTTCAGAAATTCAATTGCGTAAAATTTTTACTTTTAAAACTCAACCGCGTAGAATTACCACTTGATTAATTTTCAGTCACACAACGCGGATAAATAACTGTCGGCTTTTAAGTACTCGAGAAAAGAATGCAGTTGTAAAACTTTATCGATCACCGCAGTCCTCTTTTTATTTCCAAACGAAAAACACGTTTCAAACATAAGGAAGCCGGAAACGAATCCCCCCAATCAGGAGCAGAGCCAGCAGCAGAAGTGGAGCAGTTCCATAGTGCGGTTGAGACTATCGGTTACCAACCCCGGACTGAGACTCTTTAGGATGAGTATGGTAAAGTTAGTTATATTATATATCAACAATTCGTAGGGGAGGGTCCGAGGGAAAAGTTTAGCGACCTGACAGGTAAATACCCCCAGTGTAACAACGTAAAAAACAAGAGTACCTGTCAGTCGAGTGACGCTGAGTTGCTTCAGCTAATGCTAGACAAGGTGCACAGAAACAGAACAAGTCAAAGGCTAACAATCAAATTGACTATCAACAATTGCTGTTTAAGTCCTATCAGCCCACCCAACTGGCGGAGCTTCATCATGTAGGACACTCAAACCATGGTCAGTCTGCAAACGCCCAGATGTATTTTGGCAATGCATCAATTGGTCATGGTCCGAACACCGCAAATGTTAATACAAGAGGTGAAGCTGATGTGTGCAGTGCAAAAATTATATTTCAAGTGAAGTGAATAAAATGGCTGCCAAGGCAAACAAAGACCTTTAATAGTGATTGCCTGGACGTCAGATTAAAAATAGTGTAGTGACAGTGATAAATAATCACTGTCTGGCATTGCTTGGTGGAAAACAAAAATCAGGCCAACATGTTTCTGCCATTAAGCTTTAGTCATTTAATAAGGACATTAGCCCAACAATGCCAGTTATGACTAGAGGTATGTTTGTCAGGACGGGGGAATTACTCTCGTTTTCTCAACATCAATACTGCGCAACTGTTCAGTATAGATTAAAACTGAGCCACTTTACAGCAGGCAACACAAACTAGATATATGCATAAAGGTTGGAATAGAAGCTAGTCATCTAGTGTTTACATCTGGCTCATCGTGGTGGGGTACCATGTGTGGGCAGATCAGAAAATTATTGGGTTAGGTAGACAGTACACAGTACTAAAAACTTGACAGTGATCTAATTTAAGAACTGTCTTTATTTACACGTCTAGAGCGGGGCCTTATCCTTCCGAGCAGTTGCCGGGTGAGGTGAGGCTTACTTCCCACAGATTGATGGGTATGTGTTACACTTAAGTTCCTGAAATATTATACAGAATAACTGTTGGTGACGCTATATCACGCACTCCTTGCATGACCATTATAAATTAGTGATGGACTTGTCTGAGTTCTGCTTAAACTATCGCTGGTTTTGCACAGTAATAACACGTGTCACTAAGTTTATACTTAAGGTGTAAAATGTTGTTTATGTCTTAAAAAGTATCACGTGTCTACACCTTCTACACGGTTTTTCCCTCCTTTTGACTTTTATCATAGGGAAGACCAACTGCATCCACTGAGCAAATTAAGAAGATGCGGTAGGATGGTCGTGAACGACCACTCTTATTCCACTCGTAATATGGTTTATTGATTAATTTTTCTTACTTTATTTGACACATTTGATAGTGCAATTGCAGTAGCATATGAGAGCTTGGCCCTGATGAATGCCAGTGAACTTACACAACATGGCAGAAACATGTTGGCCTGGTTTTTGTTTTCCACCAAGCAATGCCAGACAGTGATTATTTCACACTGTCACTACACTATTTTTAATCTGACGTCCAGGCAATCACTATTAAAGGTCTTTGTTTGCCTTGGCAGCCATTTTATTCACTTCACTTGAAATATAATTTTTGCACTGCACACATCAGCTTCACCTCTTGTATTAACATTTGCGGTGTTCGGACCATGACCAAGTGATGCATTGCCAAAATATATCTGGGCGTTTGCAGACTGACCATGGTTTGAGTGTCCTACATGATGAGGCTCCGCCAGTTGGGTGGGCTGATAGGACTTAAACAGCAATTGTTGATAGTCAATTTGATTGTTAGCCTTTGACTTGTTCTGTTTCTGTGCACCTTGTCTAGCGTTAGCTGAAGCAACTCAGCGTCACTCGACTGACAGGTACTCTTGTTTTATATGGTAAAGTTAGAACACGCTTTTTACATCTCTTCCCCTTTCAGCTTAGGACCAGAGAACCCTGTGCTCCTGTTAAAACGCGATTACATTCCATTGAAGGTAATTATATGTTCATTTAACACACTGCGATCTTTTACACCTGATATGATGTAGCTAAACATCAGTAGTCACCACAATGTTTTTCTAGCGAGTCAGCCAGATAATGTAATAATTTCTAAAATATAAACGATTACAGTGTTTATTAATTAGTGAGTCAGAGATTGAGGATATAGTACTACCTTCAACCCCTCAATTGACAAACAAAGACTAATAAAACCATTGAGTTACTTCCAAATGTCACCTCCCACCCAGCACAACATTATTGTCTTCACAAGCACGATTCTTTCCCAATCCGCACTAATGCAAGAATGATGCATTTTTATTGTATACCTCCATAAGACTATTATTAATGAGTGCTACATCTGTACCCCCACGCTTCTTTGTGTTTCCTTTCATTACAGGTACAACATACCTATTTGGAGACAGAGTGGTAAAAAAACACTAGATACCACACAAATTGTGTGAATCATATTTTTGACTTTGTATGTTTGTCCTGATGAATGTCCCTTCGACCCGGCTGGGCAAGATGGGACAGAAACATGCCGACCTTTTCTGAAGTGATATAAAGATATCCATTAACACGACCTTCCATTATACCCCTTGCTTTTAACTATAAAAATTCACACCTGACAATTAAAGTTTAAATCAGGTGAGAGTTTGTTTTATGTGAATTTATTCTTCCACTTTTGGGGGTCCACTTTTATCTCTAGACACTACCACGCTACACCAGAGATTGTCAATCTTTTTCCTATGCGCACATAGTAAAAAGATTGAAAAAAACTATTGAACTTCAGAATACTTAGAGAAAATTGAGTGCGCAGTACAACCCCAGTATTCATATTCCTTAATCACGCTAATCAGTACTGCTGCACCACCATTATGCAGTTTGACTCTATCTCAAACATCACAGATAACAAAGCCAAAACCAAAACTTACACATCAGCACAAGCTTCAGATATTTATGCTTTAATCACGGACATTCAAACTTTCAGCAAACAAAGTGGATCGATACCTCAACAATTACGACAACTCAAATTCCTGTCAAAGAGAGTACTAAACCAAAAACGTCATGCCTCCACACTCATTCAGTATCAAAAAGTGCAAAGAATCCCCCGTGGATTACGCCTACCCATTAAACCACTGCTGTTTAAATTTCAATATAATAAACATTTTATGGAAAAATGGCACGCCATACTTAACAAGTGCTCACTAGATTTAATCCTGCTGCTAGTGGAAGAGTTGGCTAAAATCATTAAAGACCTAGAAGAGGAACTGGAGTTACTAACAAATGAATTATCACGTCAAATACAATCAGAGGAATGGAGTGCCATTTTGAAAGACTTGAAAGAAAAATTAGGCAAATACTGCAAAGATACCGAGGATCGTAAGTTGCGGATATTTAAACGCAATACTATAGACTACAAACTGAATGAGGTTTACACCTGGGCAGAGGTGTACGCACAACGCAAACCAACTCCAAGACCGGTAACATCTTCTCAGGAAAGTACAGTATCTGATAAAGATCTAACACTAACAAGACCACCTCCAACTAGCGATTCAACATTGGCTACGACCTCGGACAGCACTCAACCTCAAGCGTCAGGAAGCCTCAATATTGTTCAACAGAGTTTTTTAGACTTGGGAGTGACAGCAGGCAAACCACCAGAAACCAGCACCAAAAAACAAGACGCGGGAAAGGAACCAGTAAGCTCGAATCTTCAAAGCAAACGAATACCCTAGTTATAAACATTTCAAGTAAAGAATTAAACAAACAACAACTTCAAGTGCTTCAAAAAGGGACAAGTTTTGTCCCAACATTTTCAAGCAATTACTTTACCACAGAAATCAGCGTGTTCAAATTCATGAGAACACTGTGGTTGAGACACTTTTTCAACAATGTGATACCTACACTCACAGAAACAGCTTCTGTACCACCACCGGACTGTGAATACAAAGAATTTAAACAGCCAAGCACTTTCATGCCTCCAACTTCACACAAATTGCTAGACACTTTTGAAGTTCTAGTCAAACAAGACCTGCTACGTATTAATTGGAACAAAAACATCTGAAAAAACATGAATAAACATGAGGCACAAATCATCCAAAAATTATCCCAGGACTCAAGTGTAACAATCCAACTAGCAGATAAAAGAGGAGCTCTAGTTGTGATGGATACATTGTTCTATGAGACAAAGGTATATGAGCATTTGGAAGATGATGCAACGTACGTGAAATTATCAGAGAACCCGATAAATGACATAAAAACTACATTGAATATCATTTTGGAGAAAGCAATAGATATGGGTTGGATCAACAACAATACTAAAAAATTTCTGACAACTACTACTCCTAGATGCCCAAAAATCTACATGTTGCCAAAGATTCATAAGAATTTACAGAACCCACCTTTTAGACCCATCGTAAGCGGATGTGGATCTGTGTTTGAACTTTGGGACACTATATCGATGAATTTCTTCAACCATTTGTACAAAATTGGCAGACCTATTTGAAAGATACCACTCATTTTTTACAACTGCTTCAAACAATCTCAGGAAATTGTGAAGACATTATACTCTGCACCATAGAAGTAACTTCTCTTTACACTTCGATACCTATCCAAGAAGGGATTGAGGCCTGTGAATGGGCCCTGTTGCAAACTATTGACTTACCAACTAATAAAGTGTTTCTGCTTGAACTTTTGGAATTCTGTCTACGTCACTCATATTTCACATGGAAATCTGACCACTATCTACAAACCGGTGGAACTTCCATGGGCTTTTCAGGAGCCCCTGTTTTTGCCAATATCTTTATGCCCAAATTTGAGCACGACTTCATCTTAACAGAAACAGCATGGAAGAAACATTTGATCGTCTATAAAAGATTCATCGATGACATTTTTTTACTTTGGAACGGTCCTCAAGATCGGCTCATTGAACAAATCCACGAATTGAACACCAAAAACAACAGGATCAAATTCACATTTTCCTTAAACACAGTACAGATTGCTGTTCTAGATGTGTTGATACACAAAAAAGAAGGCCAATTAGAAAAACAGTGTTTCATAAACCAACTGATCGGAACAACACGCTGTTATTTACTAGTTTTCATCCTCAAGCTCTTTTACGTAATCTACCCTTTTCACAGTTTATGAGAGCTAAACGCATTTCATCTTCTGAGCAAGCGTGTCTACAAGAAATTCAATCTCAAAAAATCAAATTCATGGAGCGACGATACCCTTTGTCTATCATACAACAAGCAGAACAAAAGTGGCAACCATTCCCAGGACAAACTTACTACAAACAAAAGAAAAAGCTAAACAAGAACGATTGGTATTTGTCTCAAAATTCTCAACTCAATCGTCACAGATTAAAAACATTATCAATAAACGTTGGGAACTACTTGAAACAGAGGAGGATTTTAAAGGGATACTCAGAGACAAACCACTATTTGCCTATAAACGCAGTAAAAATCTAAAGGAGATGGTAACCAAACCCACTACAACCAAGTTGAACTTGACCCAGACAGGCATGAAAAAATTTGCTAATTGTGTCCACTGCAACAACGTAATTGTAGGAAACACAATTCAACATCCACAAACAGGAAAGACGGTCAAGATACGGCATAAAGCTGATTGCAATTCTACCCACGTAGTGTACAGCATAAAATGCCGATGTGGCAAACTGTATATAGGGAAAACGGACAGAAAAATTAAAACTCGAATATCGGAACACAAAAGCCGGATCCGGAACATATCTACCACCTCGAGGTTAGCAACACACTGGAATGAAATGAAACATACCATACCACAATTGCGATTTCAAGTGATGGAAGTAATTGAGCAGAAAACGGATCAAGACAATTCTAAACTGTTATCGCAAAGAGAGATCTGGTGGATAAAATATATGGAAACAATGATACCGAAAGGCCTCAATGATAAAATAGACATGATTTGCTTTCTATAGAGCACTTGATACTTTCCTCAGAACATCATACGAGACGGAAAATTCAATAACAATTGACCCTGCAGTCTAACACCTTACGGTTCCAACAACATTTGAAAGAACACAATAATGCACATATACTTTAACTAACTTAAATTAGTTTCGATAGTTCCATGAGTCAGTGAAAAGTAATAAAACAGACGTTATGTTAATTCTCGTCATTTTTTTGAGTTAGTACAGTGATAAGCTTTATCAAGAATAACAACATGGCCAGACACAATAGTCATCGATAAGATGAGAGCAAACAAAGATGTATGTTAATGCAGAATAGTATCAGAGTAATTAGCATGTAGTTTATGTAGCGTAGGATTGATAAACATGTATGCACATTGACCTATTGCTTGTTTCCATGTTACTGTAACAAGGTTGATCATGCTTACAATTGATAAATATAAATGTTAAATTGCACAGATGTTAGGTCTACAAGGTGAATAAGGTAGATGTAACATATGTCTCACTCCGTTATACAGCAACAAGCATATTCACCGACATGGCCACCACACACAGATTCTTAAGCAGGACCGTTTATGCTCGCAAACTTAACCGCTATGAACTAGTATGGTAACGTTTGTGTTTAATAACAAACAAGATTCACATTCTTGATACTTATACACCAATACGGACGTGATCGTGAACAATGAATAGACAACTTAGCTTTATAGTAATAAAAACTATCCGTATTTCTTCTACGTTGGATTACTTTCCCAACTACAATATGGCCGACACATTCTTCGTGTACAAGTTAGTCCTTTGTTGACTACTATGCGCATAAACACACCTGGTAAATCAACTCGAGCACAACGAGAGTTGGAAAGTCGGCGTTCGCGTTTGGAAGAAAACTTTCAGGTAAAACGGCTAATCATGCAGTTAGAAAATTAACATTAGTGATGATCTCGGGATAAAAGGTTTTTATTACCGTGTCCATGTTTAATTACAGGACACGTCGTCTCAGCACTCGAGCAGCCACGCTATCATTGACGGAGGATTTGTGAACGTTCTTCCAAACAAACACGGAGGCAAATTTTTGAGATACTTGCATTATCTAGCTCAACCCTCAATCATTTATCGAATACTTGGCTGAACTTGGCTCATTTATTTAAACACAGGACATCGAAATTACTATTACCGAAAAATCTAATCTAGGAAGAATAGCGACCAGCACAACAGGTACTTTGTGCATGCGTTTTATGTATTAGATCCACCTAGAGTCATAGAGTTGACCGTACTTCACAATAATATTTCAATATTGTTTTAGGATTTTTTCTCACGCCCCCGACTTCCGGGTACATCGGTCTTCGCTCCTCTAAAGCTACGCCCAGACACAAAATGAGCCTCGCTCAGAGTTGACAGTTAAAGCATATTAAAGGCAGAGTTCAAGTAAAAGTAAAAAACACGGTAAAGGGGCTAGTAATTTTCCAGATAGCGTTGATAGCACCATTGAGGCACATTGCTGGTAAGCACTAATCAACACAATTTATATAATCAATTGGCGAGTTTTGTTTCCATTAGAGAGCTTACATTAAAGTACCTAATAGGATGTAGATCACAAGCAACATTAAATGAATAGAACCATGTAACAATGAAAGTTGATAAAATGCAGTAGTTTCATGTTTATGTAACCACTTTTGTTCAGTGTTTATAATGATATAACAGAAATCGATCCATTTTTTTTTTTTTTTGCCATGTAGAATGAAATGAAATACAAAAAATTATGTTTTATATTTCAGTTCCCCTGAAGAAGAGATCGCATGATCTTGAAATGCATTGGGATTTACAGCAATACCACATTAAATGTATTGTAATTTCATGATTTAGTTTATCACTTATACCTTCCATTTGATTAATAGGAGGCTAGCGCCCTCCTCCCAACCATGCACACATAGTAAAAAGTTTGAAAAAAACTATTGAACTTCAGAATACTTAGAGAAAATTGAGTGCGCAGTACAACCACAGTATTCATCAGGCTTGATGCTGGCATATAGCACAAATTTGGAACACCCAATGATAATGCCATTAGGCATATTTGGGGCGGAAAAACGATATAAACCGCAAAAGATTCATTGTGTTTATGAGGGTGATCCATAAAATCTATCTGTAACGTGGTTACAAGTGTCCATTCTCTATTGATTATATATACTGAAATGGGGAATTGAATGGGCAGTCAAATCCCTTCTCCCTACTCTGATTGATATTATTGGTGGCCGCATGTCTACTGGTTCCAGTCACTGGGCAGGAACTAGAAGAAGGACCTAACATTAATGGCTCCAGTGAGCCCTCATCAGGGGTGGGGGCGGTATGGCTAAGCGTGGGCAATTACCCAATGGGTTGTATGGTTGGGGGCCCCCATCTCGTCTCAAAGGAGAAGGGAGGGTAGGGGGTCAACTGAGGCCCAGGATGCCTCCTACTCAGCACCAGGGTGGGTCTGCTTCAGGCGGGAACACCTGGCGAGGAGCCAGGGCAGTACCAGAGAGTCATCAACAGAAGGGCCTTCCCTAGTGGAAGAAGAACGAAGGTGGCAGCTGACATAGGCATCCCCGATTCAGCATATGGGGTTACCTCTCCTCAATGTAACCTCTGAAAGAGTAGTCCGGGGCAAAATAGCTTGCCCCTGGCACCTATCCAGCTTCAGGGTCTTGACCCCATGCTGGAGGACCAGGTCGAGGAGACCCTCTATGAGCTGGTGAGAGGGGGAGTGGATAAAGGGTGCAATGCTTTCAGGTCCATCAACCCCCTCTGGGGAACCAGCCAAGATGAAGGACTTGGGTTGGACATGAACCTGGATCTACCGGTGAACTAGAGTTGCCTGGGGGCGAGCCAGGAGTCAGACCCCTGGGCTGAGACTGGGAGGATTTCCCAGGGTAGGGTTAGGGGGCCCTGGGAGTGGTGGCAACCGATTCAACGAGTTTCTGGGGGGTGATGTAGGACTGGTGGGTTCTACTAGGGAAGGTGGGCCATTGTCCGGGGTCTATCACTCAGGAAAGGGAAGTTTGTCAAGGTATTGAATAAACTCCCTTGGCTTTGGGTAGGAGGGGTTAGTGTTAGAAATGGCCATTTCTACGGTGCTTTCCTTCAACTTTTGTCTTTTCTCCTTCCCCAGTTTTGTGCTGCTCTGCATACTAGCCTTTGGACTTTGAGTGCATTTGATACTGCTGTGCTCTTCATATACATATTGGTGATTGATGTATACATGATTGGCTGAGTCAAGTTAGCTGTATGTCCTTTGTCCAGGGGTAAGACAAATATCCGGGGCATGTATCTCGAATGCATCTTCGTGGGCCTGCTGCACTGGTTGTGCTGTCCATGGAGGTAGCTTATCGATTGTGCCAAACATTTGCCTGGCGGGGCTTGTGCACACGGGTTACTGTTACTCAACTTAGCATTTAAAAAGCTGTGTGCCAGGGTTCTGCAAGTATCTTGCTGTATCTGAGCTCTCCCTGGTGACAGGGTGCAGTGTTGGGAAGAGGTTAGGCATGTGCGCGCAAATGGTGCATGCAAAGGTCATGAATGGCACCGGGTGGTGTGTATGATAGGGCCTGCTTCTCGCATTGGATTAGCATGAGAGGGTGTAGGAAAAGGCTATTAATCAGAATAGTAGCTGTATAGTAACCCTGGGCGGAGTTCACGGAGTTGCACTACGCAGAGCTACGCAGAGTGCAATAAAAACTCAGTCGCACTAAGCGGAGCTCCGCAATCGGCGAGTATGGTAGAAAAATGCTGTTTGCGGTGATTTCACAGTGCCGAATGCTTGATCGTACTGTGCTATCATTGCAAACAGCACCAGGCACAGCGCAAACTTACTTTTTCTGCCGAGTAGATTTTTACTCGAGAAGCAGCTTTCTCAAAGCGAACGGACAGTTTCTCAACGTGAGCAGTCGCAAGCATACACAACCACTCCCAATGAGAAACCTGACCCCTCCATATTGAGAAATCTTGCCAGGAAGTTGATTTTCCAAGCTAGCGCTCACCAACTTGATGTTGGCGATTGCAGACGAGGAAAAATCTCACCGGGAGGTGGATTTTCCTCTTGATGTTGGTAAACTCGAGCAAGGAAAAAAAATCAGCTCCTCTGCTCGAAGCAGAAACTTCGGTACTCTGCGAGCTCCGCGTAATGCAGAGAGCAGGAAACTCTGCAAACTCCGTGTGAAGAGTTCTCCGGGTTACAGTATAGTGCTTCCTATCGAGGAATTTGTAATGGAAAATCTTCGCCAAAAGTACCAGAGGGTTCGACATTACAGTGATGCAAATGTCACTTTGGGAAAGTGGGATTTTCAATGCTCATGGCTCTGTATGCCTATTGGATTGGCCTCCTAATTCACAACTGGGTGCTAGGGGGACAGCCATATCCGTGCATTCCTGATAGAAGGCCATTAAGTAGGGGCTGTAGGGAAACTGCAGACCTCTGACTCTGAGGGGCATTTCTGGGACTGTTACATGGGGGTGGAATTGGCGCCTGTATTCCAAGAGGGAGGGTCTTGGTCCCACTAAAGATTGTGATCAAAACTCCTGGGGCAGGATGACAGACGGACAAAACTTAGAGAAGGCCTATGCATTTCAAAGGAGGCCTTTTTAACTGATCATATCTTCAAAGGCCATTGTGGGTCTAACTATTGGGGCTCTGGCCTCTGAAAGTAGAGACGCTTTTGGAGTTGGATAATGCTTTTTTGAAGCTAGGACATTGGCACGAGGAATCATCAGGGCAAGAGGGACTGCAACTGGATTATCCGCAGACTTGTGGTGGCCCGGGGCTTGTCATGGTCCAGGATGGAGGTGGAGTTTCCCTGGATGTTGCTGGTCTGCAACTAAGTGCCAACTCTCATGGTCCAGGTCCTGAAGTTCTCTCCAAGGGCCAGAAAGCTGATCTCCTCTCCACGAGATTTCAGGTACACAAAGGATCTCAGTGTCTTCAAGAGACCATAAGGACCACGCGGGGTATGGCAGAGACAGATGGAAGTGCTAGTGGTTGGGACAAGGACCATCCTTACATACACCATCATACCACTGTGCAGAGGAGTGTGTGTGTGTAAAGATCAGCAGCCAACTGAGGTTCTGGGATGTGAGGAGTTCTAGTAGTGCAGGAGATATGTGCAGAGTTGGATGGCCCCGTGCTGGCAACCAGCAGACCTGTGCAAGCTTCCAGATGGGGAGGAGGCCTGTGTCTGATGTAGTGGCCTCTGTCCGAGGTCGTCAGCTCCCTCTCCCTGCTGCTTTGTTGTGGAGAACACCATGACGAATCCCAGAAGGGTCTCATGTGCCTTGTGGGCACCTACAGCTGACTGTTGGGGGCTTTGGAGGGTCACACATCCACCTGAGGGGAACGTTTCTCCAGACTTGAAAGCATGCAAACTTCCTTGGTCACAACCTTTTGTCTACGGGGGATCGTGATCCTACACTCGTGCAGGTCCTGTCAGGCACCTGGAGGTCTAATCCGGATGGACGAAACAAAGTCACGTTTTCTTTCTGTGTTAGGTGATCTGACTGTCTAGTCAATGGGGCACCAGCCGGGGCACTGTGTATCATTCGTAGGTGGAGTTAAAGGGCTGAGGGGCTGGGTCATGAGGAGTAGTCAAAGATCATACACACTTACATGTAGGTATACATGCAGTACATGAAGCCATAATGGACTTCTTCTCCTCCCTGTACCAGACTTAATATGTCCCCACATTCCCTTGACCTCTCTGCCGACCTTGACTCTATTCAACATCTATGTAAGAAAATAAAGTGCATGGTTACCCGCAGGCATCCCTGTGCTAGGGTCGGACCGCCATAGACTAAGGCAGTCAGTGTGGAAAGAGCCAGGTTTTAAGCTTCTTACGAAAGATGGAGTGGTCTGATTCATTACGCAAATGGAGCGGCAAGGAATTCCAAAGTCTGGAAGCATTATAGGAGAAAAGACGTCCACCACTTCTAGACCTCCTAATTCTGGGAACGGACGCTAAATGAAGGTCATTAGAACGTAACTTTCTAGGCGCTCTGTGAGGTCGGACAAAAGATGAAATAATATCCGATCCCTTTCCCCCAGCATCTTATGGGTGGTGCAAAGAGCTTTAAAATGAACACTTTCCTGAATAGGAAGCCAATGTAAGGATCTGAGGGCGGGTTTGGCAGATTGACGACTAGGGACACCCTCAAGAATCTGAGCGGCACAGTTTTGCCTAATTTGAAGTTTTTGAAGACCGCATTGGGGGCACCCAGATAGAGGGCATTACCATAGTCCAGGCGAGATAGAATAGGTGCCTGGACTACGGGCTTTCTTACAGAAGGAGGAAGCCAAGGCAGCACCTTGCGCAGCAATCTTAAGATGGCAAAACAAGAGGCAACTGCTTTCCTGGCTTGAATTTTAAAATTAAGTTTGGAGTCAAGCCAAAAACCCAAGCTCTGTATTTCCGACTTGGGCACCGGTGGTGGGCCCATACATGAAGGCCAGATGGAAGCAACCTCGAGGGGTGAGGGGTTACCGAGCAACATACGCTCAGTCTTATCCCCATTCAATTTAAGGTGGGAATGACACATCCATCTCATCACCTCCTCGAGGCAGGGGCGCAGACCAGTTGAGGGGTATTTTTGTGATTGAATGACACCCCGAATTGGGTGTCATCAGACTACGTAATTATATGTACTCCAAATGGCAAGACAATCTCTGCAAGGGGGACCATATAAGCGTTAAAAAGAGTGGGGCTCAGGGACGACCCCTGAGGCACATCACAATGCAACGATCTGGAACTTGAGATGACTCACCCCCGAAGACCTGGTAAGATCTGTCCTCCAAAAAGGAACACATCCAGTAAAGCGCTGTTCCTGTCACACCCAACTCCTTAAGTCAGTGAATTAAGATACGGTGGTTCACCGTATCAAATGCCGTGCTAACATCTAACAATATCATGGCTAAGGATACCCCTGCATCGAGGATTCTTCTTGAGTCCTCTACGATGGCCAATAATGCAGTCTCAGTCCCTTATTTTTGGGTTGGATGTAAAAGCTTACCCACTTCCAGATGCTTGGAAAGAGCCATATTGACATACTTCTCCGCGATTTTACTCACCCAGGGGAAGAGTGAGATGGGGCGATAATTGGCAAGACAATCTGGATCAAAGCCAGGCTTCTAAAGCAATGCCTTTACCAACGCCTTCTTCCATAAGAGAGGGACTACTCCAGAGGAGAAGGAGAAATTGATCATGTCTATGAGGAAAGGGCCGACCGAGCCAACCACAGATCTAAGAATTTTCGGGGGGACCGGATCTCGGGGTGATTCACTCTTGACCAGAGCAGAGATAGTGGGGAATGTTTCCTCATCAAAGGGGGAAAATACCTCCAGTGGGTGAGTCTCCCTCCTGGCAGTGGTCACTTCGAGGAGAAAGGTGGAATCAGGTTCAACTAACAAAGTGCAGATTTTGTTATGGAAATAGTCCGCAAGCTCATGCATCGTTCATCAGTAAGATCATGGGTATCAGGGACGGCTAGGCCCTGTATGAATACCTTAACAATACAAAAGGTTTCACGAGATGAATTTGCTGCGCACGAAAGTTTTCTACTATAATAGGTAGTTTTGGCTTTTTTAATTTCCATCTTATATACTTTGATAGTGTCCCTATATTCTTTTTTCCTAGAGGGGGGGAAATCTTTCCTCCACACTCTCTACCTTTTTACAGGTCTGTTTTAATTTCCGTAACAGGGAAGTATACTAGGCCGATTTATTGGGGCCTTCCTTCACTTTATAGATCTTTTTCAGAAGAACTAGATGTAAGGTGTCTTCCATCCAATGATTAAATTGGTCATTGGCCACTTCCGGATTTGGATTAATTAAGGGTGTACTGCCCTCTAAGGAAAGGATCCAATCGTCTACCTGCAATTTCCACCAGCAGCGGATGGTTTTATATACAGGTTGAGCGGAAGGAATAAAGACCTTGGGAGACTAATCAAAGGAAACCAGATAGTGATCAGACCAAGGAATGGGCATCGGTTTACTCCTGCTGTTTAGAGAACACTGGGTCCAAAAGATGTCCTTTCACATGGGTAGCATAAGATACTCTTTGTATTAATTGAAGAGCTGCAAGATCAGCAGAAAATTCTACAGCACTCTTGGATATGAGGTCATCAAAGTGAACATTCAAGTCCCCTAGAAGAACGAAATTAGAGGCAATAGTGGCAAGATTAATAATTGCTTCAGGTAAAGAGGAGAAAAACTGGGCCGAAGGTTTAAGAATAGATAACTGAGTCGAGCTGTAGCAATACCTCACTGGGGCAGATGTACCAGGGGTCATGGCCCCTGGACCCAGCTGGGCGGGGACAGGCGCAGACGGGCTTGCCTTATGCGTGCCCACTGCGCGCGTCCACTGCGCGGTCGCAACATCAGTCAATTATGGCTGAAAGACGGTCAAAGACAGTACTTGGATCTCAGGGTAATAAGAGCCCTGCCCACTGATAAGATGCCCGGCCGGATGGCATACTGGTCAGATTCTTTAAGGAATATACTCCCTATTAATCCTGTACCTGCTTGCTATGTATGAGGAATCATATCCTTTAATCTCCTGTCTCTCTCCCTCCATGAGGACCTTATTGTAACAATCCGTAAAACTGGTAAATATCCCCATTGCTGTAAATCATATCGCTCACTCTCATGATCAACACAGACAACAAGATCCTTGCCAAGCTCATATCCTCGCGCCTCCATTCCCTGCTTCCCACCATGACAAAACCTGACCAGGCAGGTTTTGTACCAGATCTTTCTAGATCCTATAACCTGCAGACCTTTTTTGCCCTTCTTCACACAGTTGACCCAGCTATGCGCACCGTAGCAACATTTCTTGACGCCAGCAAGTCCATACCTTTTTGCCTTAACAACTCACCTTGGACTGAGCCCCACCTTCTTTAAATTAATTGGATTCCTCTAGTTTTAGCCAGTTGTCCATCTGTTCATCAACAGCAGGATCTCTTAACCATTTGTGGTGAGAAGGGGCACCCACCAGGGTTGCCTCTTGACTCTTATACTTTGTGCGATCCACTTGCTGCTCATCTCCTTCAAAATCACGTGCAGCACAGCCTTACATTTATGCCACACAGCATTTTAGTTTTGCTTTACGTGTACGATGTTACACTGCATGTGAGGGACCCACATATACATCTGAATCCTCTTAATAGGGAATTTTCAAGAGTTGGTGGCATGTCAGGTATTGAGATTGATCCAGCGGGCCAAAAGAAATTCAGTCTCATATGAACAACTATACACCACGATACTCACCATTATTCATAATTCTAACACTAGGCCCATAAATGACTGAGACATGAATTGACCAACTGAATCATATGACCTAATTAATCAGAAACACTTTATAATACATTTAATTAAGTCAGTATCATAGGCAATGGATTAACTAATGGTAACTCAAGGAAGCAAACAAGACCAGCTTGTCATTTCAAAATCTATTTTATTAACTTTATTATAGAGACAAATAAATACATTCTTTTATTAGCAATTTTATTAAGCAAAATTATTTATTAGAAAGTCACATTTGACTGTCAGCTCAAACCAAAATCAGCAAGAAAACCTAAAGGGAAAAAGTAAAGTTTCAAATGGATCTTACGTGAGACAAAAGTCCGACAGCATCTCTGGAGCACAGGAACGAGCCAGCAGTGCTCTTTCCAAGGGGGCAATTTGTATACCTTTTTCCTATCTAAAACTAACTAAAAGAATACAAATATCCGAGCAACACGAAGCATGATAAGACAAAAAATGTCGTCCGATGAAGTCATTTGCCTTTCGCATAGCAAAAAAACATGTTTCTTCAAGAGCGGCATTGTTGATAGACTAAGAGTGTCACAAGCTCTTCCGTGACTTGCAACGTTAGGTAAAGTTATCCGTTGCTTCCTCCGTCCAAGTTTTTCCACCGCTGCACATCCAGTCCTTGACCATGAAAGCTTTGTCAAATGTACATTCATTACTTCCACACAGCCTTGCTTTTACAAGCGACTTTCAAAGAATTATTGAAGAAATATTTTCCTTTACAGACGCTGCTGTGCGAGGCCCAATTTTGACAGGACTTCGGACATCCATTTAGAAATAGGCAACAGGCCTCTTTTAGCATGACTCTTGTAATCAAGGAAACACAAGACAATAATTAATTCAGAAAATGATAATTATTCTGTTACCCACCCCCTTTGCTAATATTAACCCATTAGTCAATGTTACCAGGGGCGTGGCTAGCTGCATGGCGGAGTGAGACGTGCCTCGGCAACGCTCCCGGCAAAGCTGCCTATAATCCGGCGATTTCTATGCCTTCAGCCTGAAAAACGGCACAAAACACGGCGGAGGAGTGGGCGGAGGTAAGAGGCGCAGGCACAGCCCTCCGGTTTGCCTTTCCGCTGTGGTGTGACCGACCTGCTCGAGAGCCTTCCCTCGGGACCCGAGGCGCCCAAGATGGCGGAGACAGCCGGAGCTGGGATCCGGAGCTAACGCGACTACAGGGCTGCGGCGGCGACGAGCGGACCGCTCCCCCTCCCGCGTGAGTGCGGTTGCTACCGAACCGGCGACCGGCGCCTGGGAGCCCCCCCTGGCGGACTGCGGGGGCGGAGGCGGATCGGGGCCTGTGGAGCCGGGGACTGAAGTTGCTGGCCGCCGACCGCTCTCCCTGGAACGGGAGTCAAGTAAGAGGCGCTCGCGCCTGGGCGCAACGTTGTCCCGCCGGGGCCTGCACGGGGCTGTGGGGTGATTGTCCCCCCCCCCTCTCCCCCCTCCTCTACATTTGGAACTGAGAGCACACGGAGCCCTAGACGGGGATCCCGGCCCCCAGTGGCACACGGACGCAATCCGTCACTTTACCTTCCCATCCCCCCTGAGACACGAGGGGACCCGGTGAAGGCCTGGCTCGGGAGGAGGTGCCTGGTCCGCGACGCCTGGAAGTAGCGGTGGTTGGGGCACCGTAGCAGAGTTTGGCGAGACCCGGGGTCAGCCTCGGGGGCAATACTGAGCCGGTCTCCCGGCGGCTGGACTGCGGGCATTGGGGACCCCCCGGGGTTCAATATGGGCAAAAGGGACCCGCCACCGCGCTCCACCAGGCAGGGGTCCATTGAGTCCTTCACCACCACCCGGACCCCCAAGGATATGGCCGCAGGGGCTCGGGACACGCATGCGGACACCGCCATGCTCCTGGAGGCGATCCAGGCCTCCAGGACTGATATTCAGGACTCCAGAGCTGCCCTTGAAACGAAGATCGGAGAGGTGGGATCAGAAGTCCTACTGCTGCGCCAGGACCTTCGGAACTTGTCGGACCGCGTAGGCGCAACAGAGACCAGGATTACGGAGACGGAGGAATCTGTTTCCTCACTCAAGAAAGATATGGCGGAACTACAGGCCTGCTGATTAATACCGAACCTCCACAATGAATCTTACATACTATGCACAGCTGATGTGAGTTCATTATACACCTCTATACCGCACCTAGGAGGAATTGAAGCAATTGAACAAACATTACTGAATAGTGGAATTGATGTGAAACTCCAAACATTTCTAATTGAATTAATGATTTTCACCCTTTACCATTCTTACTTCAAAGTGGATGATCGATGGTTTCTACAACTTTCAGGGATGGCCATGAAGGAATTGTGCTGCCCCGTCATACGCAAATACATATATGGAAAACTTCGAAAAGAACTATATATACACCAACCCGAATTTTCAGAAGCATGCCAAACTGTACACACGATACATTGATGACCTTTTCTTTCTGTGGTCAGACACCAAGGAAACCCTACATGACCTCATGACTGAAATCAATGATAAAGATCCACGCATCAAACTGACATGGCTCATCAGCGATACAGATATCGCATTTCGGGATGTACATATAAAAAATACCTCACAAGGATTGGTCACCGACCTTTATAGGAAAAGTACTGATCGAAACAATGCCCTACACTATTCTAGTTTTCATCAAGGCTCCCTCAAAAAACACCTCCCATTCTCCCAGATGCTACGCGTCAAACGCATAGTGTCTGATGAACAGCTGGCTGAAGAACGTATCACAGAAATGGAAAACAGATTCCTCGAACGAGGATACCCTTACAACGTTCTGAAACAAGCATGCGATCGTGTCACCACCATCTCAAGAACAGAAAGTATGACCAAGTCTCAAAAGGATTCAAAACAACGTATGGTGCTTGTGTCCAAGTATTCAACAGCTAGTTACAAATATAAAAAGATCATCTGCAAACATTGGCCTGTGTTAAAAAATGAACCCGATTTCATGGGAATTTTCGAGCAACTTCCAATCTTCGCTCATACCAGAAGTAACAACTTGAAAGAAATCCTGACTAAACCCATTGAGCCACTAAAACACCATCGCGGCACCCAACCATGCCGTAATTGCAGTCACTGTAACAGTGCAATCAAAGGAAATACTATACAGCATCCTATGAAAGGTCATGACGTAAAACTCAAGGTGGACGCGACATGTGATACTGCCAATGTAATCTATGCATTGAAATGCCCGTGTGGCAAACTGTACATTGGCAAGACAGAACGGAAAATGAAAACACGCCTCAACGAACACAAGTCTAACATTAGACTAAGATCTGAAAAATCTAACCTTGCCATGCATTTCATTGAGGCTAGCCACACCATCGCTCAAATGAAATTCATCATTCTTGAAACGGTTTTGAAAAGAGAAGGAACTGACAACACCAAGTTCCTACTTAAAAGAGAACTTGAATGGATTTACATGCTACAGACTCTTAAGCCGAACGGGCTTAATGATCGTACTGAATTAAGTTGTTTTTTATAATGTTGTATACAGTGTTTATAACTTTGCCATGTATATTCTGATATCGCTCACACATTGAATGTACCTTGTTCCTATTTTCTCCATAACTTCACCATTCTAATATGGCTGCCACACTTTTCCAGCTTCACTGTCATACGTTAGTCCACCTTCACTTTTTATTTTTATTTTTCTAAGCATTTATCTACCCGTGTTTTTTTCCTGACACGACAGACAACCGGCTGCTACTCGAATGAGCACGCGTTTATACGCCGCTATGTTTTTCATCCTGAAGTAAGTGCATGCTAACGCGCAATTTCGCAAGCCTTAAACCCACACGCAACCGTTTGTTCGCGGAGCACGCCCACGCCGGCTTAAATACTTTTCTTTAGACCTGCATGTTACCTTTCAGCTTGAATCTCAGCATCTGACGCTATGAGTTAGCCGTGCCCGCATCATTTTGTTATTATTTTATCCTTTCTGGTCACAACTACCTCACGCCACCCACCGTAGATAATCCGTTTATATAGCACTATGAGCACTTTGTACATATTATTCACGTTAAACTCTAGAGCATTATCCCTTACACCCCCCCTTTTTTACTCTTCCTCCTCAGCTTATCCGTGACCAAGGGCTAAACAGCCCGAAATGCATAGGATATTACAGTTCGGATGCACAATGATGTTGTCTTTTGATATGCTTTAAATATCAGCAAATAACAAACAATTCACAAATGAAGTAACTTTAAAGAAAATAAACGTGATAAATTCAAGGAATTCACGAAGCACTTTTGTGTGATCATTTTCGGTGTGCCTCATTGGGGATGTACCTGCGGTTCCCGCAAACACAACTTTCAGTAGGAACTACAGGCCTCCCACAGGCAGCTGCTATGGCGGGTGGACGATGCGGAGAACAGAGCCCGCCGAAACAACCTGCGCTTCGTGGGCCTGAGGGAGGGAATCAAGAAGAACGATACGGCGGCCTTCCTCCACTCTTGGCTCAAGACCATGTTTCCACAGGCATCCTTCTCTCCGTGTTTTATGATCGAGAGAGCGCACAGGGCGCTCCTGGCCAGGCCTCCGGAGGGGGCGAGACCCCGCCCGATAATTGCCCGATTTCTGAACTATGCGGACAGAGACCTTATCCTGAGGGAGGCCCGGAAAATGGGGGAACTTAAGTTTGAGAACACAGTTGTAATGATATTCCCCGATTATAGCCAGGACGTGCAGAAGCAGAGACGCTCCTATGATACTGTAAAGGCTAGGTTGCGGACCCTGAACATATCGTATATGCTTCTATTTCCCGCCAAACTCAAGGTCCTCTACAAGGGAAAATCACTTTTCTTTGCTCGACCGGAGGAGGCCTGGCACTGGCTAGAGGAACGGCCCTTGCTGAGAGAGGCAGAAGAGGAAGGTCGTAGGATCCGGGAGGAGCTCGCGGCAGCTAACTTCGATCGCGCTCGCAGTGGATCGCAGCGCTCTCGCCAACAGCGAGTGGACAGGAAATCTCAACGGACCCCGTATCCATCGCCAGCGACACGGGACCCAGATAGGGGATCAAGATTCCGGTGTCTGCTGAACGGGTCTGGCAATGGCACAGACCAAGAGGAAGAAGTGTCTGCGTCGGACGCGGAAGACCGCACGGAACCGTCCCTCCACCCACTGGCCGTGGCCATCCGCAACCTGGAACAGGGTGGGCCGCACATCGTGGAAGGTACTGATCCTGAGACACAAGACTCGCATTCCTGAGGGGCTAAGGACCTGAGATTCTGTTTTGGCAGTTCCCTGCCGGGGACGCACAGGTACTGTTCGATTTGCTCTGAGGGGTGGAAACACTCCGTACTGATACGTGACTTTGGACAGCTAGGTATCCACTAGGTGGGTTTGTTTGGAGGGTGGGCGACAGACCTTGCTCCCTGGTATCCTGAACCGTCGATGGTTGTACGGGCGGGATGGCCGGGTAGCGCAGGTGGGGTGGGGGTGGGGGGGGATGGGGTTTGTTTACGTTGTTTGGTTGTTCTTGGGGGGTCTGCGGGGGGAGTCTTGCTTAGAAATCTGGAGAAATGTGTGGTTCCATCATTGCAAATGTATGCCCGACAACTTAGCCCCATGTCCTGGGGTGCACTTATCCTATTGCTATGTACATGGCCGCTGACAAGCTGAAGGTCCTGACCTGGAATGTGAACGGGCTGGGGAATAAGATCAAGCGGGGATTGGTGAACAATTTTCTGAAGAGACTGGGCCCAGACATCATCTTCCTGCAAGAGACACACTTGCGGGGCACTATCTGTCCGTTCATAGCGAGAGGGAGATACAAGGTGCTCGGCCACGCAGGGTACACGTCTGACTCACGGGGTGTAGCGATTGTGGTCAAAAATACTTTCCCCTTTCACATCACACGCACATGGGGTGACCCTTTGGGAACATGCGTGGGGGTGCAGGGAACGTGGCGAAGGCGCACCTACACATTGATATCAGTTTACGCTCCACCCAAATTGCAGGCAAATGCGCTAAAGCTCCTTGCATCCATACTTTTGGACACCCCAGACACCGTTCAGATAGTGGGGGGTGACTTTAATGACGTGATGGACAGGGCGGTGGATAGATCCGGAGTGGCTCATGTCCGAGATACTCAGACCCCCCTGGCCCAACTGATGACTGAAATGGGCTTGTGTGATGTATGGTGGTCGATCCACCCGACGACTGAGGCCTACTCCTTTTACTCGGCGGCCCACAAAGTGTTCTCCAGGCTGGACTATATATTTATGCTGCGACAGACGTTCACTGCAGGGGACACGGCAACATATCTGGCGAGGGGTCTGTCGGACCACTCGCCCCTGTTGCTCTCAATGGGCAGGCCAGGAGGCGGGAGGGAGGCCGCATGGCGTCTCACCACATGGGATCTGGCGAACAAATCGATTCTTGCAGGCGTCAGGGCGGATGTACGTGTGTACCTGGCCGAAAACGACGGGTCGGTGGACTCGGCGGTGACCCTTTGGGAAGCGCTGAAACCGGTGCTACGAGATAGGATAAACGGTAGGCTGGGGGAGGAGAGGAGGAAACTAGTGGAGGAGGTTGTAGCTGTTGAGCGCACAGTTGTTGACCTGGAAAAGGAGCACCTACGTACCAAGTGCAGGAAGACCCTTTGTAGGCTGTTAGATGCCCAGAGGCGATACCGAGAATTAGTGTCGGATGAAGCAAGGACACAGAACCTGGCCACCCTCCATCGTCTCTATGATGTGGGGGATAAATCTGGTAAATTATTAGCGTGGCTTAGTCGGAGGGAGAGGTTGGCGAGGTGGGTGAGTGAGGTTGCGGATGGGCAGGGGGGGTCGTGCGCTCGGACTCGCTCATTGCGGAAGCATTTGCGACATACTACGAGGCCTTCTACAGGGCACGGCAACTAGGTTCCTGTGATGACTCACTCCTCTATCTGGTGGACGTAGACCTACCCTGCGTAGATGATGAGGACATACCACGACTGGAAGCGGACATCTCTCTTGATGAGGTGAAGTCTGCCATTGCGGGGTTGAAACCGGGCAAGGCCCCAGGGCCGAATGGATTCCCCCCGGAATTCTTTAAAAGTACGGCTGACATAGTGGCCCCGCACTTGCGGAACCTTTTCCTTGAGGCCTACGCTGAGGGGGGACTGCCCCCCGACCTCACCCTGGCCACCGTCATCCCCATCTACAAGGAGGGCAAGCCGCGGGAGGACTGTGCCTCATACCGCCCTATTTCCCTGCTGAACACAGAGGTGAAACTCCTTGCTACGATCCTGGCGCGCCGCCTTAGGACGGTTCTGCCTGCTCTGATACATCTAGACCAGACGGGCTTCCTGCCGGACAGGGCCACGAAACTTAATCTCCATCGCACCCACAACTGGCTGCAGGAGGTGAGGGATAGGGACCCGCCGCACTGGTTCCTTTCCCTAGATGCCGAAAAAGCCTTTGACTCCGTGCATTGGCCGTTCCTGGAGGCCACCCTGTATAAGTTCGGTTTTGGCCCCAAGTTCCGCTCCTGGGTACAGCTGCTCTACACTACCCCGAGTGCCCGGGTGAGGGTGAACGGGACACTCTCCCGCGAAATCCAGATCCAGCGTGGCACCAGACAGGGATGCCCCCTGTCCCCTCTCCTCTTCACCCTGACAATCGAGGTGCTGGCGGCTAGGATCAGACAGAACCCGAGTGTCACCGGCTTCAAGGTTACACCTGCTGATGACACGCAAGAAAAGCTGTCCTTATACGCTGATGATGTATTGCTCTATGTCACTGACCCGCCCACTACCGTGCCCGAGCTCTTCCGGGAGATAGATGGTTATGGGGACCACTCCGGGTACGCCATAAATTGGCACAAGTCAGTCCTTTTTGACCCTAAGGGGACCACGGGTGGTGGCGCCCTCCCGGATAGACTGGTGGTGTCTACGGAAGGCTTTCAGTATTTGGGGGTCTTCATGACGCTAGACGCTGAAGTGTCCCGCTCTAGGAATGTAAACAGGATACTGCAGAATTCTGCCAGTGATATGACACGGTGGCGCCAGCTGCCTTTGACCCTTCTGGGCAGAGCAGCGTTGTACAAAATGGTGATACTGCCCAAATACCTGTACGCCCTGCAGAACGAGTACTACCCCATCCCGGGAGACCTCCTAGGCAAAATACACGCTGACCTTAGGTCCTTCATTTGGTTGGGTAAGCAGCCGCGCGTGGCGCTCACCACCCTGCAACGCCACCAATATAGCGGGGTATCTCCCTGCCGAACCTGGAGGCCTATTACTGGGCAGAGCACCTCTCCCCTATTAACGACTGGCTCCATGCCCCGGCGAGCCACCCCACATATGTGCTGGAACGAGCAAAGCTATCCCCCTCTCACCTGCTTACGTACCTATATGGGGGCTGGCGGAGGACGCCCCTCCTCTCAGCCACTAATATCACCCTCCGAACCTGGAAAGTGGCCACGAAACGTATGGGCTGGGACCAGAAACCAACACGGCAGACTCCGCTTTGGCATTGTGCATGGCTACGGGAGCTGAGCAAATTACGCGGCTTTAAACAGTGGGATGATATCGGGATCTCCACGGTGGGTGATGTCATTGCTAGAGGAGAGCTCAAGTCGTTCGAGGCTTTGCGGGCGGAATTTGGGCTCCACCAATCGCAGTTCTATAAATATGTACGGTTACGGCATGCGTGGAGGGCCCAGGCGATATCATTAGAGGGTCTCCCAGAGTATGCACCCCTGGAAGGTAGACTGCTGCAGGAGCAAATTCCCAACAAGGCTGTATCCCTTACTTACAAGACACTTACAAACAACATGCTGGGGGATCTGACGAAACTCAGGGCTGCATGGGAGCATGACGTGGGTGGTATGGAGGAGATCGACTGGGAATTAGTCCTAATGCACCCGAGGGAAGTGGCCATTAAATCCCGACTCCGCCTGATCCAGTACAACGTGCTCCACAGGACGTACTTTGACAGGGTTAGGTTGTTTAAGATGGGGAAGGCCTCAGATGACAGGTGCCTCCGTTGCGAGCGGGAGGGGGGGGGGTCTTCTTTCATATTCTATGGGAATGTGGCAAGATTCAGTCGTACTGGACACTTGTCTTTACCGAACTGAAAGAGGTCCTGGCAGTGCCACTCGTCCAGGAGCCGAAACTGGCCCTGCTGGGAATGACCAATGATGTGGACCTCCCCCGCCCTCTGCTAACGTTCCTAACCTTGGCCCTGGTGGTCGCAAAATGAGACATTGCTAAGTATTGGGGGGCGGAGTCGGTGCCTACCATGGAGGAGTGGAGGAGGGGGTTGGACCTCTACATGGCGGCGGAGCGGGTGACATATAAAGCTAGGGGCTGCCCCAAGAAGTTCAAGAGGATTTGGTCAAAATGGAGGCAGTATCATGGGCTGGAGAGTGGGTCGGGGTAGGGAGGCCTATGCAGGGGTCCGGGGTTTGGGGGATGTTGTGTGGGCGGCGGGCCTGGTTTGGAGGGGACCCAGTGTGCAGGGAGTGTGCCAATAATTTGACAGTCCAGGGGCGGCTTGTGTGTGGGGCGGGACAGGGAGGGCTGCGGCTGATGGACACAGAATGCACTATTCTCAAGGATATCCGGACTCACGTTAACTTACGGGATGAGCTCTTACTTTCCCCCGCATTGTTTAGTTGAGTTCAGGGGAGGGGGGGGGGTTGGTTTTGCTACTTGGGTTCGGAGGACAGTTAATGAACAAAAAGGAAAAAAAAGCAGATGCCCGGATGGACACTATGGCCACCTTCTATGCTAGGGCGGGGCTCCGCCTAAGTGACCCGGTTGCGATGGCGATTTGTTTGCTGTTTTTTCGCAATGTTGAGAGCAGGGGGTCTGATGGGCCTCTTTCTTACCGGTGTAGACATTGATTACTGTTTGCTGGATTGTGGAGATGTATTTTTTACATGTATCTGTGCATCTGCAATAAAAATTTTATAAAAAAAAAAAAAAAAATGTTACCTAGCATTGCATACAAAAGACAAACATAGCACAGTCACATGAAAAGACACAACATAAACAAAAGCACATTTAAAAGAATGCACATGGTATTATTTGAATCAGCCGCAAATTAATGATTGACAAAACGAAAGACAAAGTAAATGTATTATTTAAAACGGAATGACAAACATGACAAGAGCACAAATAATTAAACCCGCGTGTTTATGTAAGTGCACATTATTCTAGGTTGTGTCAGTACAAAAACATGCAACACTCATTAGTGAATTAAAAATTATGGGAGTTCTATTTCAGCGTGCTTTAATTCAAAACTTATTCTAAAATTCCGCTTCATCAAGATCAATTGGGCAAAGTTGATTATTTTCCCACTAACAAATGTGACTATCCAATTCACATCAGAGTTCCAGCTTAGGTGAGCTGATGGCCCCGTTACATTTCTCGGTGTATGTATCAGCAGAGATGTTGACAATCTATAGAATTATAATTACGGATGACTGATGAAGTGGCTGAATGAGAGAGTTGAGTGCCTGAAGCCCCCATCTCTGTCACTGACAGGTTGCTTTGCCATTGTTAAAATGATAATCCTCTCTAAATTCCTTCATCTCTTCAACAATCTTCCACTTGTTTTACCACTCTACTTTAACCGACAGTCTCGAGCGGGTCTCATTTCACTTGCTTGTGCCGACACACCGTGCATTGCTTGGTACATCAATGACACTTCCTTTTGAGTAGGGCAGACTGGGAGCTCCAGACATGGACTTGTATTATATCTGTGCTCAGGCCCAGTTTGTTTATCATTTCTCCGCTCAATTCCTAGCCCATCCGGCCCGTTAATCTGATCTCCAGACAGCAGTGTTTCTGCCCCTCAAGCGTCCGTGTGCAAGGATTGACACAATGGCATGCACAGTATGGGCGTGGAGCAAGCTCAGATGCAGGGCTCACACTGAATATCTCCTTGCTCCATCTGTGTCAATTATTGGTCACCCCTCACAACCCACATTACTCGCGTCCCTGGCACAAGGTCTAGGCTGCGCAAATTTCACCCCACATCCATGAGCACAATTTATCTGGTGGCACTTTTATTCTGCCGCAGCTAGCTATAGTGATGATATTACTTTGCTCAACACTTTTACATACTATCAATTGAGGGCGAGGTGTGGCGCAGCGGCCAGAGCAGCTGACTCCAGAGCACGGGGTCTGCAGTTCAATCTCCAGCAGAAGCTCAGCATCGTGTGACTCTGGGCAATGGCTCACTTAATCTACTACACGGCACCAAGCTCCTGGAAACCCTTGAGGGGTGATATGTTTGCTCTTTGAAAGTATTATTAATAATTACGTGCTGCAACCCGTGCAATGCACACTTCCTCCCAAGATGGACCACCCACATTTCCTGTGCTTGAGGTGTTCCTGACTACCCCATCACTTCACAGACTCATCACCTGATTGTACACAGGGACACAGAATTCGGCGCCCATACGCACTCCAGCGAGCAAGAGTGTGTGGGATGTAGGTATAACTACCACCCTCTCTGATGAACAATGGCACTACTGCTGCTCTGGGTGAGCATAACAACCGACTCGAGATGTATGTGCTGCTCCTTCCCCCACTGCTGTTTTTTACACCTTGCATGAAACTGCCCGGAACTCTAACTACTGGGCTGAAGTAATCACAATGATTGATTCTTACATTACAGGAGACTCCCTCGAGCACTCCCCCAGAGTTGCACTATTGGGTTATGTTAGAGAGGTGCTGGTCATGGTGTGCAGGTCAAGGGGCGCAAACTATTGGCGGTCCTTCTCTTGTTTCTCAAGCACAGGGTAGTGATGAGATGGGGTCAACATGCACTGCCGCTCGTGACTGATTAGCTTAAAGATGCAGCTTATTGCCAAGAACAACTCACTGCTGCTACGCTCCCGACCTAAGGATACATGGCTTCCCCTTGAGCAGAATCTAAATGCTCCAGCTCGGGCACAAGTCCTAAAAAAAGAAGTGGGGATGCTCCAAGTTAGGTGGTGTCACTGGAAGTGACGTCAAGACAGGAAGTGACGTCAAGCAAGGTAATCTCCACGTATTCACTTAGGGGGCACATTAACACACTGTGGAATGTAGCATATGAAGGCAGGTATGGACTGATAATTTCTACTTGTAATGTATCCCAATGTGTGTCGAGGTGTAATAGTAAATCTCAGTTTGTGATACATTTTACGCGGATATATTGCTTACTGCGTCATTATGTGAGCGATGCCTTTGTATCTAGTGTCTGCTGTCTGTGTCTATAGTGTCTGAAGTAAGAGCAGTTCATGCTACCAGTCAGCTGGAAGAGCGAAGAAGGACAAGTGCTGAACTGCTGTCAATATGTTCCTGGTGGGGATCTATTACCTTTGGACCTATTTCTGCCATACAACCCCCTTCCTGCGCCGCATCGATGCGCAGGTGTGGCTTGGTACGTGCTGTGGCGAGTTCCTTTCAGCAGTCTGCTTGTCAGAATTGGACATGCTCAATGTGGCCAGCTTTAGGGCAGGGGGGGACAGTGTCCACCCGGTACAATTAGTGGGGGGACGCCGACCCCGACTCGAGCCCTGCTCCAGCTGCTGTGGCTGAAACTGAACAACCTGATGCGGAATCTGTGCCTGCGGCCACAGTGCATACGGAGTCATCATTTTGGGAATCCAATCGGAAAGATTTAGCTCTCTGGAGGACTGGAGCCACCCGGCACTTACTTATGTCTCTGATTGCATGACACAGGCATCTGTCCAATTCCCATATTCACCAATAATGTCTCGAACACTGCTAAGCGACCGTTTTTTCTTTTCTCCCCATTCAATTCCTTCTTCCCCTCCTCCTCTGTTTCGTTATTATACAGTGGACTGTTAAAACCTTTTATTGATGTTATATATGATATGTATGCAGCTCTGTACATCACTGCTGATTATGTACCTAGTGGTCGCTGTACACCGCCCTTTATGTATTTCTAATGAAAAATGTAATTAGGAGAATTAAAATAACGAATGCTGATATATGCTCTGTGGCGATCGCTCAGAAAACGAGTCTATACATATTGCAATGTATGTTTAAGAAAGATAACAGTTAAAATATTTTCTATTTAAAAAATCAAAAGATAGTTGACCTTGTAACTCAAAGCAACTCTTCTCTCAGTACGGTTCCCAGAAGGATGATCGCCTGAGTGACCCAGTTGGTTCACTCTCCTGTCATAGTCTTTACAAACAGACCTGACAGCTACTAACATAAATCTACAGGCTCAAATTTTGGCTCAATTTTTGGATGAGTGTCTACCGGGGGGCTTCATTGTAAAAGGCAGGTTTCGAGAAAGCATACCTTTTGTTAATACAATTTAACAGAGAATGCACAACAGACCTGCAAGAAATGGAAGCAATTAATGAATTGAGACATGATGTAGGGCAAATTCATTTTAATTTGTAGGGGTGCGTTATAATTATACATGTAAAGTGCATCCGCATATAACCTTTTGTCGAGTTAACATAACGTGTTAGGACTTTGAAATGTAATAACATAAATGTGATGTATTCAGGCTGTCACATAGAAAATGTGAGAAATGTATGCGGAAAACCAAATATAACTGATAGAGCTAGATTTTATCAAGATTCAGCATTGCTCTGTTTTGTGTTTCAGACAGACTGCATTTAAATTGGCACGTAGTGAAAACACATGGCACATGAAACATGAAATGAGGCCTGGTCAAAATTCTTTCAGTCTGAATTGCTTTCATTTAAAACCATGCTTAATTAATTAATCATGTATATTAATGTGTTGAGTTTAGATAATTATGCTGAATTAACATTTGATTTTGCAGTGTGAAAAAACTCAGTGATTTCAGTTTTCTCTTTAACCCTTTCGCTGCTGATGCTCGTCATCACCCACGGGTGTCGTGTGCTGATGACGAGCTGAGCTCGTCATGAATAATGGTAATAATAAATCTGCAGCACAGGGCAAAAATCCCAGCAGCAGCCATGTGGTTAAGCTTTGAAGATGAAATGGAATGTGTGTTCTCACCTCCCAGCTTCTTTTCCCTGTAAATTACACTCCCTCTTCCCGTCTCAAGAGACTTTGGCTTTGTTGCATATTTAGACAATGCATATTCAGTTCATAACACATCCTCTTATAATGTGTAATAATTAATCAACCATGCACCAACACTACAAGGGGGGCAAACACATTTTGCATAAAAAGCTATTTAAAACATTAGAGCATGTTGCTATGAGTATGTATTGATTGTTCGCACTTTGAAAATTTGCACTGGTGGTCATTGCGCATTTTTGCATGATGTGCACAAATAATAGAAAAGCTGCTTTAAACTAATAGCTTCTGCTAGGTAATAACTAATACAGGGTACTAGTAGGGGGGAGGTAAACATAATGGGTTTTATTTAACCCCTTGCGTGCGGGGCGTATTTTCCGCCTGTGCTGACTCCGCCTTGCGCGGGCGGAGTCATGACGGAATGGTTCCGTCATCAGTACAGCTCAACCGATGCTGATGACGGAACCGTTCTGTC